>NC_069388.1:62580477-63200477 GCF_027475565.1 Acinonyx jubatus
GCAAATGTCAACATAATGAAAAAGGCAAATAATATCTTAATATTATTAGGAAAATAGTTTTGAGCTCATAGGCCTCTTGAAAGGCTTTTGGTGACAGGGGAGGCAGAGCATTGTTTGAGAACCACCATCACAGAAAATAACCATATTTCCTCATAAAGAATCCTTGATATCTGAAACAGAATGTTGGAGTAGATGACTGATTATTAATATATGCCCCTTTAATAGGGTCGCTACTATAAAAATCACAGATGAGAAAACAAAAGGATTTCGTGCTAATTTAGCTTTTCCAATAAACGTGCTTAAAAACAAACTTAGGGTCAAAAGTTCAGAGATTTTATTGTTCGCTTAGTTATTTATATTTTTGTTTTCAAGCATTAGAAAGTCTATTAGATAGTTTTTTCTCTCTCTTGTTATTTATCCTCTAAAAAATAATCACAGGAGTGCCTGGGTGCCTCAGTTAGTTAAGCATCCAATTCTTTTTTTTTTTTTTTAATGTTTATTTACTTTTGAGAGGGAGAGAGTGGGGGAGGTGCAGCGAGAGAGGAGGACAGAGGATCCAAAGTGGGCTCCTCACTGACAGCAGAGAGCCCGATGCTGGACTCGAACTCCAACTGTGAGATCATGACCTGAGCCAAAGTTGGACACTCAACCGACTGAGCCATGCAGGTGCTCCAAAGCATCAATCTCTTGATCTCAGCTCAGGTCTTGGTCTCAGGGTTGTGAGTTCAGCCCCATGTTGGGCTCCATGCTGGGCAAGAAGCCTACTTAGATTAAAAACAAAAACAAAAACATTTATGGAAGAAGATCGGAATAGACATCTCTCCAAAGAAGATATATAAATAGCTAACTAGTAAAACAAAACAAAACAAATGGTTAAGAAGTATATAAAAATATGCTCAACATTGTTAGTCAGCAGGGATACACAAATCAAACCCATGATGAGATATCACTTCACACCCACTAAATGGCTAGAAATCAAAAAGTCAGATAATAACAAGTGTAGGAGGATGAGGAGAAATCAGAATTCTCATATACAGCTCGTAAGAATGTAAAATTGTTCAACTGCTTTGGAAAACAGTTTAGCAGTTCCTCAAACAATTAAACAGAATTAAGGGATAATCCGGCAATTCTGTATCTAGGTATATGCCCAAGAATACTGAAAATATATGTCCACATAGAAACCTGTATATGAATATTCATAGCAGCATTATTCAGAATAGCAAAAAAAGCGAAAAAAACTCAAATGTCCATCGACAGACAAATGAATAAACAAAATGTAGCAATATCTATGTAATGGAATATTATTTGGTCTTAAAAAAAGGAATAAAGAAGCGATACATTCCATCACATGGATGAGCCTTGACTGTATTAGCTAACTGAAAGAAGCCAATCACAAAAGACCACATATTAGATGATTCTACTTACACAAAAGTCCAGAATAGGGAAATCTATAGAGACAGAAGGTTAATTAGCAATTACTTAATGGGCGGGGGGTGGGGGAGGCAGGGGGCAGTGAGGAGTGCAGGAGTAGTGGGTTGGTAGCTAAAGCATAAGGGGTTTCTACTTGAGATGATGAAAATGTTCTAGAATTGACTGTGATGATGGTTATACTTATCTGTGAATATACTAAAAACCATTGAATTGTACCCCCTAGATGGGTGACTTGAATGGTATGTTAATTACATCTCAATAAAGCTCCCCCCCAACTAATTACATTGTAGAAGAAATTATAACAAAAACTTTAACAGCAATAACTTTGTAGAGGAGGAGACTGAAAGCCCAAAAAAGAGAGGTAATTGACCTAAAGTCACATAAAAGCTGGGACAAGAACCCAGGTTTCTAGTTCCTGCAGTGAGCGCATTTCATCCCCCGGAATAGTGATACAATATCCCTTTCACTTCTGAGAAGAAAATTCTAATGATCATACCAGATGAATTCAAACTCGAGTCAGCCTAAGAGGTAAAAAGAAAGTATCTGCAAGAAAAGTGCTCTATCTACTTTGAACAATGCTACCCTTTGTGGAAAGAAATGGGAAACTGGGAGGAATAAGAGGAGAAATAGAATTCACCTTCTTGCTTTTAACACTAAACCATGGGCAGGTTTACAAGTAGTCACTCCAGTTGCATAGGCTTTGCCAACTCCTTTAAACATAGCTATTCCTAAGAAGAGTAAACACAAAATGTAGCACAAATATTTTGGTCGGTCCACGGGCTAGTATCTATCATACCCCCCTCATGGCCAGACATATTGTAGTGGACAGCTTGTTGCTTTTCTCAAAAATGATTTGGTTCCAGTGCTAGGCAATGCTAGGCAGAACTATGGGGATGCCTCTGATTTGTGTAATACTTTGAGTTTCAATCTGTTTTTATATAGTAACCAGTCTGATGCTCAGAACAGCACTGTGAAATCAATAGGGTAGGTATTATTAGCCCCATTTTGCAGATAGGAAATTATTTTTAGATAAGTAGGACAAGGTTTATTATCATCTTCATTTTATGAATGAGTTTTATTTTACACAGTGTTATATAAATAGCTACAAGAGACAACTTAAACCGGTAGCTGGTTCATAAAATTTGGGGAGCTAGTTAAGACTGGAAAACAGGGGTGTCTGCCTGGCTCAGTCGGTGGAGAATGCGACTCTTGATCTCAGGGTTGTGGGTTCAGGCCCCACCTTGGGTGTAGAGATTACTCAAAAATAAAATCTTAAAAAAAAGAAAAGACTGGAGAACAAGGGAACAGAGAGTACAACTGGGATATTCATGGAAATGACAGATTTATTGCTGCTTTATATTTATTACAACTCTATAAACCTCTGTTAGATTAATCAGACCCTGGGCCTGCATGCCCTGGCATGCCATAGAATGATTGACAGTGATGCTTCCTTGCACAGCTCCAGGCGACACCATTCACACGGAGGTGACACCATCCCCGTAGCATTAGATATAAGTGGTGGTTATGCCCCACAATTAGCAAAGCACATTCTCGGCCCTAAGTAAGAGATGCTATGTAGATATCACATACAGGGGGGCCACTGGCTGGTTCAGTTGATGGAACAAGTTACTCTTGATCTCGAGGACTCTTGATCTTGAGGTCATGAGTTTAAGCCCCATGCTGGGTGTATAGCTCACTTTAAAAAAAAGATATCACAGGCATGAATCAGATGATCTTGAGACAGGGAAACTGAAGGAACCCCATTAGAAAAGCCATTTTTTTCCTTTGCTCCTTTCCTGGCTTCTGTTCTTGCTAGGCCCTGCACCCCCACCCACTCTACACGTGCCTTGTAATGCAAATAGCATATGTCCTCCTTGTAAGGGACCAAGAGGAGATGCCATCTTTGGAGTCTTCAGTCTTCTAACACAATAGATAGCATCTAAGGAGTGACCTTAGGTGAGTGACCCCACCTGAGGTACGTTGGTCATGAACATTCTCCATTACCACTGGAACCAAAAACCTTGATGCCAAGACCCCTGACTTCAGGGAATGAATGACTTAGAAAGGACACCTGGCCCCTGTCCTTGTGCTGACCAGTTCCTGGATGCCTGAGAGGACATGTGCACAAGACCACAACCACCGATAAAAACCCCAGACCCCAAGCAAAGACAAGATTCACACTCTTTTCATTTCCGGAGTCTCCAGGAAGCTGTGTCCGTATCTCTCTCTCTCTCTCCATACAGATATAGATACAGATTAGATATAGATATAGATATAGATGATATAGATATATAGATATAGATGTAGATATATACACAGTAAAACCTTGGATTACGAGTAACTTGTTCTATGATTGCTCTGCAAGAAAGCAAACATTTCTAGTCAATTTTAGCTTGATAAACAGGCGATGTCTTGCAATGCAGTAGCACGTGATGCTGAATGTCAAATGATCACAGCTGAGCCAATGGTTCTTGAAATTTGCTTTGATATGAGTGTTTTGGATTATAAACATGTTTCCAGAACGAATCATGCCCACAAACCAAGTTTTACTGTGTATCTTCAACGAACTCTGCTTTTACTTCCTGCTGGCTCGTGTCTGATTTCCATCTTTATAGAAGCCAGGGACACCCTTGGCTGTTCTGTGGGACCCCGTCTGGGTGCTCAGACCTGGCTGGCCAGCATCAGTCTCAAGTCGCATTATAAATTCCACCTCCTCCATGAAATCTTCCCCAAAAACTTCTGTCTTAACAGCCCATTACAGGGGCGCCTGGGTGGCACCATGGGTTAATAAGCTTCTGACACTTGATTTCAGCTCAGGTCATGATCTCAGGGTTGTGAGATTGAGCCAGCCCCCTGTCGGGCTGTGCGCTGAAGGTGGAGCCTGCTTGAGATTTTTTTCTCCCTCCCTCTGCTCCTCTCCCCCGCAAAACAAACAAACAAACAAACAACAACAACAACAAACCTAACAGCCCATTATATGCATTCTGTATTTTGTTATTTTAAAAATATTCCATTTTAACCATAATTTATCTTTCTATATTATTCTTTAATTTTTCATCCTTAGGTATTCGATTCCTGTTAAGTTTTCTCTCCTTCAAATGATTATATCTCTTAGAGGGTAGACATCATATTATTTTCAGTTTCTTTATGATCGAAGCTTTCTTATGCATGGTGATAAGTATAGTCCCTAATAATTCAATTGAATTAGTTGGTTTGACTTCAGTAATTTGATTCATTTGGTATTATAAGTGCAGGAAAGAATATAAGCAAATCTAGAAATATGTCAGTTATTCCATGAATAATCGTCCCCTTTGAAATTACTAACGTATATTTCATGTGTATAGTTTTTTTTCTGTTTTTTATTTATTTTTTATTTTTTTAATTTAATTTATTTTTTTAATTTACATCCAAATTAGTTACAATACAGTGCAACAATGATTTCAGGAGTAGATTCCTTAGTGCCTCTTACCCATTTAGCCCATCCCCCCTCCCACAACCCTTCCAGTAACCCTCTGTTTGTTCTCCATATTTAAGAGTCTCTTCTGTTTTGTCCCCCTCCCTGTTTTTATATTGTTTTTGCTTCCCTTCCCTTAGGTTCATCTGTTTTGTCTCTTAAAGTCCTCATATGAGTGAAGTCATATGATATTTGTCTTTCTCTGACTGACTAATTTCACTTAGCATAATACCCTCCAGTTCCACCCACATAGTTGCAAATGGTAAAATTTCATTCTTTTTGATTGCTGAGTAATACTCCATTGTATATATATATACCACATCTTCTTTATCCATTCATCCATCAATGGACATTTGGGCTCTTTCCATACTTTGGCTATTGTTGATAGTGCTGTTATAAACATGGGGGTGCATGTGTCCCTTTGAAACAGCACACCTGTATCCCTTGGATAGATGCCTAGTAGTGCAATTGCTGGGTCGTAGGGTAGTTCTATTTTTAGTTTTGTGAGGAACCTCCATACTGTTTTCCAGAGTGGCTGCACCAGCTTGAGTTCCCATCATATGTATAGTTTTTTGAAATTGGATTGTTGCCTTAAATCTTTGTGCCTGTAATTGGTAAATCATATGGACAAACAAATTTGAATTCTGTTTATTAATGCTATTAAGTTTCAAGAACCAATTACTGGTAGAAAAAATACCCAATCATTTAAATTGTTGAAAGATAGGTTGAGGCAGAGTGAAAATTTTAAGACCTTATTTGAGCTAAAATCAATCAGGAGTGTCAAACCAGAAAGTTCTCCACTGACAGGAGCTAGGGGGAAAATGTTTTTTTTTTAATATTTTTAATGTTTATTCATTTTTGAGAGAAAAAAGGGAGACAGAACCCGAAGCAGTCTCCAGGCTCTGAGCTGTCAGCACAGAGCCTGACACGGGGCTCAAACCCACAAACTGTGATCATGACCTGAGCCGAAGTCAGGTGCTCAACCGACCAAGCCACCCAGGTGCCCCTAAGGAAAAAAGTCGTATAGAGAAGGGGTGGAAGCAAGACAACAATGCTATTTGATCAGCTATAGCTTAAGCAGCTGCCTTATTTGGGAAAGACTTGTTGACTGTGATTGGTTGCCCTTAGGTTTTGCTATCTTAATCCTGCTGCATTTATGGGCTTGGGTTTTGGTTTGTTACCATAATGCCACAATAAAGCATTAGAACCACTGTAGGGTAATGGCCTCCCTGTTTAGTTAATTTAACAATTACTGTGTATGTATTGTATTTTCTAAGAAAGAAGATATTATGCAGCTCATAATTCCAAATAGTTAAAACCTAAAATTAGGACTTTAAGAAAAAGTCTAAGTTAATTTAAGACAAATAACTTTTGTTTTCTCTTTCTTTTTCTATTCCTTCCTTCCTTTCTTTCTTTCTTTCTTTCTTTCTTTCTTTCTTTCTTTCTTTCTCTTTCTCTCTTTCCTTCCTATTTCTTAAAAGTGCCTTAGTTAGGGGGTGACTTCAGCTGCATGTAGTGGAGCTTTGCATTAACCAAATAGGATTTTAATGTTTTCAAATAGCAAGAAGTCTAGAAGCAGGTAGGGCTGCCACACAAAAATACAGGACGTCTAGTTAAATTTGAATTTCAGATGGATAATGAAGTGTTTTTCAGTGTGAGGTGTCTCATGCACACACTTAACTGGGTAAGCTGTATTTGATGTGGCAATCGTAGAAGCTGACTGTCCCGGCAGATGCGGCTGCCTGAAGATGTCTGCTAGCTCCTCCTTACATGGTAGGATGGGATTTTGTCCTCAGGGGTTGCAAGATGGATATTCTACTGCCAGGCATCAAATTCATGTTCCAGGTTGGAAGAATGGGAGAAAGGGAAGGGGGAAGGGGAAGACAGTAGTCCTTAGCCAGTTGAGTCTGACCCCTTTGAATCAGGAAAACAGTAGCCTCTAAACACATGTCCCTTAGACTCAGGAAAACAATAGCTTCTCCGGAAAACTCCCATCTAGTAGAAATCACTTATACTTCATTTGCCAGTACTGGGCTGCCTGGCCACCCCTAGCTTCAAAGATGAACGGGGAAGTGAGTATTTTTAATTTGGGTACTCAGACACAGTAAACAAATTATTTCCATTAGGAAGGAGGAAGGGAAGAGTCTACTTGGGAAAAGAGCCTACCATGAAGGGTAAAAGTAACTTTCAATGTTAATCCTGAATTGTGTTTGACCTCACAAACATGCACTGTGAATTTGGAAGGTGAAAGAAATTCAAAAGACGGGTGCCTGCGTGGCTCAGTCAGTTAAGCGTCCGACTTCGGCTCAGGTCATGATCTCACAGTTTGTAAGTTTGAGCCCCGTGTCAGGGTCTGTGCTGACAGCTCAGAGCGGGGAGCCTGCTTCAGCGCCTGTGTCTCCCCCTCTTTCTGCCCCTCCCCCACACATGCTCTGTGTCTCTCTCTTAAAAATAAATAAATGTTAAAAAAATTAATAAAAAAAGAATTCAAAAGATTTTCCCATTGTTAGCCTTTTTCCCCCTTTTGTTAGCCTTAATTAACTACCCGCGGGGTCTTCTACCTTCCTGAGAAATTACTGCCCATAGGTTTAAGACTAGTCTTCACTCTAGAAAATCAGTAGGGAAAGAACGATACTGCTGGTGGGTATGTCTCAAAAATGGAAATAGAGTTCCTAGAACCAGACCTCACAGACTACGGCCAGGAAGGTTGTGTTTCTCAGCCACAAGATGCATAATGATTAGGTGAATTTACTGAAGCCTATTAAAAGAAATTCATCTAAAATAGTGATTCAATAGTGAATCCTATTTCCATAGGCCCCAAACCCTCAGATCTGATAAAATTAATGTCCTCTCATCCTGCACAATTTTATAAGGAGGTTTTTCTCCTTGATCTAAAAGTATTAATGTGCATGATTTTCTTACCAAGAGTAAATTAACACCGGACATTGACCCCTCTCTCAACCTCTCCAAACAATTAGCATCAAATTATTTCTTGTGGAAATTGAAAAGGAAATCACTAACAAGTGGTAGCCAATTACAAGATTTTTTTTCCCCTGGGTAGTATTTCTATTTAGCAGTGGTTTTTACAAACACTCTGGGTTCCTTTTTCAGGGGTTTCAAACATTTGATGGAACATTTTCCGTTGATAACAAAACCAGTTGTTCATCTAATTTCAGACTATCAAAAGCGGTTATGACATGGTGACCTTAGTCATTTTCATTTTCTCGTACGAGTAGAGACGTATATGTAAGTAAGATTATAATTTTCACCATGACTAATGCATTTCCAGTAATTATTACTGTAAAGATAAATTCTCAAAGAAAAATAGAAACTTAGTTTTACTGAGCTTTTTTCATTTTGTTTTGTTTTTACAACCTGGCTTCCAGTCTGTCTTTATTCAGGCAATATTTATTTGATTCCTAGTTAAAAGATTTATGCCCAACTGAATAAGCAGCATAATTATTTTGTCAGGGAGTAATGAAAATGAACATTTCCTCAATTTTTTTTTTTTTTTGAGTGGTGTAGTTTTTACAAGCTCTACCGAGGATATCATTCAGATAAGGTCACACCAAATAGAAGTTTTGCTCATTGGATTAAAAATAGATCAGCTCAGTGACTCAGCAGGTAGCTTACTGCAGCTGCCTACTGAGAACATCCTAATTCTTGTACTACATCACGGTGAAGTACTCATGTGGCTTTACGGGGATTAGTTTATTCAGCTATTAGAAATAAGATCACAGTATTTCTAGGACATTCTGTGAGATACAAGAGCAGCGAGAGTATTATGGGTCAAATTCTGGATAAGTAGATGTAAGCACATTTTCAACATAACTACTTAAATTCCTTTTACTAAGAGTATCATGGGTCAAATTCTAGTTGAGTGTAAGTAAGCACCGATTTGAAGATTTCGGTTCCTTTTAACAAATTTACGGTAATATGGCTAAATTAAAAGTGAATGCTGGAATGAGGTTACCGAGAGTACTTGACTGGGCTCTGATCTCTAGAGCAATGCCAGTTTCGTTATTTCACGAGCCTTCCTGCCTGACTTCCCCTCCCCCTGCCATATGGGGAACCTGGGGGGTGGGGGCAGGGGCTTACTGCCTTTCCCTTTTTTATTACTCGCATCCAGGCAGCGACCAAGTCACCTCCAGCCTCAGAACAATTAAGGATGGAGTCGGTAGTTCTCCTGAAAAGGAGATGTGGAGAATGGGCGGCCTACCTTCTTCCAAAATATTGGCTTTCAACAGGGAAACACTTTAAGCTACTATCTTCCATTAATCTATATCAACATAGCCAGCATCATTCCTGCACAGCCTCCAGGTGTTAGGTGCTAGAGAAACATAAATGAATAAAACTAGATCTTGACCATCTAAAGGATCCATCAGGCTCCTGATTTATCAGATCCCTGTGTAAGTAGATAGTTAAGCTATGATGTGAAGAAGGCACAAAGTCAGCGGGTGGGAAGGTGGGAGAATTAGGTCTTTCAAGGCTCTGGTACCTGAATCAGCCAGGGTACCAGGCTGGGGAGGAGCCATGCGAGGGCTCTGGGGCTTTGAAGGGAGGGAAAAATCAATATAGAGCACCCGAGAGGTGAGGAACACAAGTTCCATTCTCATAAAAATTTGGCCTACCACTAACCCTAGACACGCTGCCTGGTTCAGACTATTTCTCTCTTAGGTCAGACTCTCAACAGAGCAGCAATTTGTCCTTGGCAGGCAGCCTATTATCGTCTCAGGTAGCCATCTTTCCTTCAGAATCACTGATTTATCACAACTACCCCACACTCTCAAGTCACGTGAGGACCTTTCCGCTCTTTAAAGCTATTAATTGATAGCAAAAAGTGTTAAGGAAGACTACACTGGTAAAGGCTCAGAGTGAGATCCCTGCCGGAAATGTTTGCATTTTAACACAGGAGCCTGGGACTCTCTTAAGAGTTTTCAGATGAAGGGCTCCTGGGTGGCTCAGTCAGTTAAGCATCCGACTTCGGCTCAGGTCATGATCTCACGGTAGGTGAGTTGGAGTCCCCGCATTGGGCTCTGTGCTAAAAGCTCAGAGCCTGGAGCCTGTTTCGGATTCTCTGCCTCCCTCTCTCTGCCCCTCCCCCACTCGCACTCTGTGTGTGTGTGTCTGTCTCAAAAATAAATAAACATTAAAAAAATTAAATTAAAAAAAAAGAGTTTTCAGATGAGCGCACTAAACTCCAGCCCAATGCCAGCCTCACGGTTACCCTGAAAGGTGTTACATTGATTAAGCAAGGAGGTTAGACGGAGGTGGTTGTAATGCCTAAGTGGCATTATGTAAACAAACTAAAGTCTAAATCTGTAAATGCCTCAAAGTTATGAAATGGAAACCTCAGGACAACCAGTCACAAACAGCCATCTAGTTCTAAGCTATAGCCAGTCAATAATTTCCTTAGTTTGCTTTTCTCTTTTCTCTATGAAAGTCTCTCCTGGACCCCCAATTGGTAGAGCACTCTCAACCACTCCGTTTGATGCTGCCTGATTTTAATCGAAGTTAATTGAAAAAAAATGTAATGTGCCTCAACTTATTTTTAACAAAGGTTAAATGTTAGTATCTCAAGTCTCTGTCCTAGGCCTCATGTTTTACCTGTTAAATTGCGTGTTAGTTATCCTTGGAAATGACTTTTCATTCGTTTGTTCAGAGCGAATGCTGTTTTCTTTTTGTCAGTTATTAATCCCAAGGACAGCGTTTAACAGATACATTTATACTTCCTTTATGAGTAGTGCTAACTAGGGATGCCTGGCTGGCTCAGTCAGGAGAGCATGCAGCTCTTGATCTCGGGGCTGTGAGCTCAAGCCCCATGTTGGGTGTAGAAATTACTTACAAAAAGAAAAAAAAAAAGTAGAGTTGACTATAAAAAGAAAACAGCAGGTGGATTGATAATATTCTAAGCATTATTTTAAGGTTTACCTATAAACTTAAACCAGTATTAAGACTGACTTGAATATATCCTCTACTCCATATTCCTTTGGGACATGATTGTTCACAACCTCCGAGAGGGCAGATTCCTCTATTATCTTTGGGCCCTGATGCCTAGCTCCTGCTTGATGCTGATCTTGTGGGGGATGGACAATATTCAACAGCTTTGAGGTTGCTCTCAAGTCCTTAGAGCTGACAGCTGTCGATCATTTCACAAGACTTACTGAATTCCTCCTCTTGGCAAAAAAAAAAAAAATTGTGAGTTAATAGAAAGGGAGTTTATATTGGTCCAAGAAAATCACTTCCAAAAATGTTCAAAGCAACAGAAAATTAAGTATAAATAAATGGAGTAAAAAATAGTACATAAAATCCAGCTGAGAATATTGACTAATCTTAAATACTAGAAAGGATGAGGTTAAACACAAATTGTCTCCCCTGCTGAAAACTGAGGAAGGAGACTTTCCCCTTCTCCTTTTCTTTCTGAATTTCTTTCTCTGTCTTTTTCAAATGCATGTAAATCTTTCTTTTTTTCAAAGTGTTTATTTATTTACTGTAAGAGAAAGAGAGAGTGAGCAGGGAAGGGCAGAGAGAGAGAGAGAGAGGGAGAGAGAGAATCCCAAGCAGGCTCATGCTGTCAGCATGGAGCCTGATGTGGAGCTTCAAACCTACGAACTGTGAGATCATGACCTGAGCCACGCAAGATCAAGAGTCTGATGCTTAACTGACTGAGCTGCTCAGGCGCCCCGGTATGTAAATCTTTTTAATGGCTAACCGAGCCCCAACCTCACAATTAGGGAATGTTTCTGTATCCTCAAGGAAGAGAAAACTCAGTCTCCCCATTTCCTGGAAGGAGAGGGGCTAACTTGTCACCCGACTCCAAATCGCAAAACCTACTTAATAGTAGTGAATGGGTTATACCCACTTAGCTGTACAAAAGAGGGAGATTCCTTTCTGTCTTTGCAATCCCCGGAGTGGGTTACCCGTGTTGCTCATCAGATTCTGATTTACTGTTTATTCAAATTTAGAGTTTCTCTCTTTTTTTATTTTCTATTTTTGTGGAGAGCGTTTCTGGATTGAGGGGAGATTTTGTTTTTAATTACATTTCCCCAACTCAAGCATGGGCTGAGCCTTCTGGCAGCTGAGATATTGGTGCCCAGTAGATTTCACTCATGACATTAATCCTCTGATTTCTTTAATTGAGAATCGGTGCAGCATGATGGCCAAGAATATGGACTCTGGCGTTCAAATGCTTGCCTTCAAGTTCTGGCTCTGTAATTAACCAGCACTGTGATCATGTGCCAGTCAATTGGAAATTACACTGAACTTCCCCCAAGTCTGAATTTCCTTATCAAATTTTCTAAGCCTCAGTTTCCTCATCTCCAAAATGGTGAATGATGAATCAGCCCTATTGAATCTCATGGAAAGGGTCCCCACAATAAAGGGAGGCTGTGTTGCTAGAAGAAGTAGAAGGGGCTAATAGGCAGGCCAAAACAACTGACACCCAGACCATTGTTAATCTTCGTTCTCTATGTTAAACTCCATAAGGGATGATGGGGTGGTGTCTCCCTTTGTAGCTTCAGTGCCCAGCATAGCACTTAATACTTAGTAGTTGCTCAATAAGGGTTTGTTGAATGAATAAAGTTTTGAATGAGCGAATAAATCTTAACAAAGTTTCAGAGGTCACAAAGCTGAAACAAGGAATATAGAGAGTAACAGTGGGAAATATATTTGAGACCTAAGTTAGGGCCATATGGTAGGGTGGCTTAAAGGCTAAACAGAGGAATTTGTGCATTACTCTGTAGGCAGTAGGGAACCACTGAAAATTTATGGGCAGGGAAATAGTATGATCAGAGCTAAACCATAAGAAGAGTGAACCAGTAGCAATGCCCAGAATATCCTCTCCTAGTAGATGGGAAGATGTTTCCTTCCTTTTTAAGGTTTTTAAAAAATGTTTATTTATTTATTTTGAGAGAGAGCATGAGCAGGGGAGGGAGAGAGAGAGAGAGAGAGACAGAGAGAGAGAATCCCGAGCAGGCTCTGTGCTGTCAGCACAGAGCCCTACATGGGGCTTGAACTCATGAACTGCTAGATCAAGACCTGAGCTGAAATCAAGAGTAGGATGATCAATCGACTGAGTCATGCAGGTGCCCCAGAAGATGTTTCTGATAGAAAGCTATGGCGATCATTTATAGCTGTTATAGCAGTGGTTCTAACTAGGGGTGATTTCGTCCCTCAGGGGACATTTGACAATGTCTAGAGACATATTCAGTTTTCATAAGTGAGAGAGTGTTACTGGCACCTAGTTGGTAGAGACCAGGGATGCTGCTAAACATTCTTCAATGCCCAGGACAACCCCTACAACAACGAAATTATCCTGTCCAAAATGTCAGTAGTATCCTGCTTGAGCAATCTGGGTAAGAGGTGATTAGAACAGATAACAAGAAGGGAAAGACTGGGGCAGATACAAGCGGTTCTGTGGAAGTGGAGTACACAGAATTTTGAACAGGACTGTAGGGCAGAGGAGAAGGTGGGATTAAAAAAACAAAAAAAATCCAGGGCGCCTGGATGGCTCAGTCGGTTAAACGTCCAACTTCGGCTCGGGTCATGAACTCACGGTTCATGAGTTCAAGCCCTGTGTTGGGCTCTGTGCTGACTGCTCAAAGCCTGGAGCCTGCTTCAGATTCTGTGTCTCCCTCTCTCTCTCTGCCCCTCCCCGACTCTCATGCTGTCTCTCTCTCTCTCTCTCTCTCTCAAAAATAAAAAAAGATTAAAAAAAAAAATCCGAAGTATGAAGCAGGTAACTGAGAAGGTGATGATGCCAGGAACAAGGAAATCAGAAGGAGGGCCAAATGTTAAGGGAGAATAATTTATTTTGAGTGTGAGATGTTAAGTAGATACCTTCACACAATTCTAGAAGCAGTTGAAAATGTACTTGTGGGGCCTGGCAAGAGGCTAAGACCAGAGATCCAGATTTTTGGAGATATTTACATTGAGCTCTTGGTTAAAGAAAAGGTAGCAGATAGGGGTGCTGACAAAGAGGAACGAGAGCAGGTCTGAGAACAGAAGCTTGAAAGACCCGGGGTGGGGGTGGGGGGGGACAAAGGTCCATTACTGTAAGACTTAGCGACTTTTCTGAAACATAATTTTTCAGAATATTTCTCCACTTTCGCATTTAATTTCTCCCGAACAAATCCAACACATTAATTAGACTACCTGAAAGTGAGTCTTTCCCAACTGTTCCTAAAACTCTTGTTAAATCCCTGTCAAAGAGCTTCTTGTTCTCTTGTTTTTAAATAACGGTTTTATTAAATTCTTCAAAATCCTCTTATAAATCCCAAATGTACTCTCAGGCTTGGCCTAATAAAGCAGTATTTTGGAAGCATTCTTTCCCTTTTATTCTGTAACTATCTTTAGCCCTTGGGAATGATTTAAAAATGATTTTCAAGATTGGCCTCTCCAAAACTGAGGAGTAAGTTGCTTGATTTTGGAGTGTGGCAAGCCTCTGGACTTTTGGCTGTCCAGAGAGGGAAAAAAAGTGTGAACATGAGCGTATATCCCAGCTCTGCTACTGGTAAGCTATGCAGCCTTTGGTGATTTTCTTTCCCTCTCTCATTTTTAAAACTTTCTATTGAATTAGGCCATACCTCCCAGAAGCTACATGAGTTTTGTCAGAGGCTAACATGAACATTCAACATGGTGGTTGCCCACAGACCATTCCTGTATAATTTATTGCCACACCTTCAGTGTCAACTCCGCGGCACAATTCAGAAGCATGACAAGATTGCTGAGACTTTCCAAAGCTTTTGTTTTGAAAATGTTAAACCTATAAAACATTGGAAAAAAAATAGTACAGTGAATCCCCATATATCCTTTACCTAGATTTACCTATCATGCACTTGGGAGACATTTGCTTGCTCTGTCTGTGTCTACCTACTACCTACCTACCTACCTATATTTAATTTTTGCTAAATCACTTGAAATAAATTATAGATGCCGTGACATTTTACCCCTAAATACTTAGTATATATTTTCCAAGAACCACGACATTCTGCTATATAACTACAATATTATTGTCTCACTCCAGAAATGTAACATTAATATAATATACTGTATATCTAATATACGTTCAGATTTTTAAAAATATTCCCCAAATACCCTTTAAAAGAGTTTTGGTTTTCTCTTTGCCAAACTAGGATTTCATCAATGTTCATGTTTCTCTAATTTGGAGAAGTCCCTTGCATTCTTTGGCCTTTTATGACATTAATAATTTTGAAGATGAGGCACCTGGCTGGCTCAGTCAGGAGCATCTGACTCTTGATCTCGGGGTAGTGAGGTCAAGCCCCACATTGGGCATAGAGCTTACTTAAAATAATAATGACAATAACAATAGCAATAATAATTTTAGGGTTCCACACTGGATATGGAGCCTACTTAAAAAAAATAATAATTTTGGGGCCCCTGGGTGGCTCAGTTGGTTAAGCATCCAACTTTAGCTCAGGTCATGATCTCGTGGCTTGTGGGTTCGAACCCGGCGTTGGGCTCTGTGCTGACAACTCAGAGCCTGGAGCCTGTTTCAGATTCTGTGTCTCCCTTTCTCTCTGCCCCTCCCCCCATTCACACTCTGTCTCTGTCTCTGTCTCTCTCTCAAAAAAAAATTAATAAAACATTTAAAAATATTTAAAATAATAATAATAATTTTGAAGATTATAAACAAGTTGTCTTATAGAATGTCCCACAATCTGGAATTACCTGATTATTCCCCCAGATTAGTTTCAGGCTAAATATTTCCCAAATATACTACACAGATGATGCTGTATCCTTTCATTTTATCACTTCAGAAGACAGGTAATATGAGTTTGACCCATTATTGGTGATATTAAGTTAGATCACTTAAAGTGTTATCTGCCAGATCCCTCCTTGGTAGAAGCAGCTTTTCTCTTTCATAGTTAATGTGTAATCCAGGGGGTGGGGGAGGGGGGGAAGCATGTGTGAAATAGGTTAAGGGGATTAAGAGTACACTCATCTTAAATTTTTTTTTTTAATGTTTATTTTTGAGAGACAGGGAGAGACAGAGCAAGAAGCCAAAGATAGACATACAGAACTGTTGAATCCCTTTATTGTACATTTATTATACATGCTGCTGATACTTAAACTCTGGCTATCTATCTCATTCTCCTTCCTCTCGCTGTAGTGTTTAAAACTGATTCAATAAACCATATAATTTGAAAACCCAAACCCAAACCCAAACCCAAACCAAAACCAAAACCTGCATGATCTTCCTCTTCTGCCTTAGAAGCAAAGGCTGTAAGGCTCCGGAAGATGCTGACCAGAGAATGGAAGAAACTCGAGAATCTGAGTTACCAAGTGGAAGGCCATTTGTTAAATGCTAATTGGTACTTGAGAGAAAAATTAAGTTGTATTAGAACATTGAGATTTTAGAGTTTCTCTGTTACTACAGTATTATATTAACAAATATTAACCCAGATATAACACTGTTCTTTAACTATGCTAGATTAATAATTAAAAAAAAAAAAAAGTAATCTGAGGAATAATACTTTTAAGACATGTGGCCTATGTTGTGGTTTTGGAGTTCTCATTAACCTAACTTTCTATAATTCTTTCCAGTTTATACCTTTTTTTTTAAAGTTTTATTTATTTATTTTTGAGACAGACAGAGAGCAGGGGAGGGGCAGAGAGAAAGGAGAGAGAGAATCCCAAGCAGGTTCCACACACAGGGCTCGAACCCATGAATTGTGAGATCATGACAAAAATCAGGAGTTGGGCGCTTCACCAACTAAGGCACCCAAGTGTCCTTCTTGCCAATTTACTGAGTATGGTTCACCAGATTTTTTTTTTTTTTGAGTCTGTAAGCTATCCTTTATAATTTACAGGTTTTTTTGTTTGATTTTTGTTTTTGTTTTTTTTTTTTTGTTTTTTGTTTTTTTTTTAGAGAGAGCAGATGATCAGGGGAGAGGGAGAGAGAGAGAGAGAGAGAGAGAGAGAGAGAATCTTAAGCAGGCTCCACACTCAGCATGGAGCCCAACACAGGGCTCAGTCCCATGACGCTGGGATCATGACCTGAGCCAAAATCAAGAGTTGGATGCACAACCGACTGAGCCACCCAGCTGCCCCTATAATTCAGATTTTTTGTTTGTTTCTTTGCTTGAGTTAGCCAGAATTAGCTTCTATTATTTTCTACCAAGTACCCTGACCCATTCAATGTGAGACAATAGTATGTAAAATTCCTATTTCACTGGAATAAAGATCAAAATGATCTTCAGTGTTTCTAGAGTCAGAGTGTTGTTGTTTTGTTTTTGTTTGTGTTTTTGTTTTAATTAAAAAAATTTTTTTAATGTTTATTTATTTTTGAGAGACAGAACATGAGTGGAGAAGGAGCGGAGAGAGAGAGGGAGACAGAATCTGAAGCAGACTCTGGGCTCTGAGCTGTCAGCACAGAGCCCCACACGGGGCTCGAACTCACAAACTGCTAGATCATGACATGAGCCAAAGTCGGCACTTAACTGATGGAACCACCCAGGTGTCCCTAGAGTCAGTGTTGTTATTTGAAGTTGATTTACCCCTGAGATCAAGAATCGCACACTCCTCCAACCAAGCTAGCCAGGTGTCCCAAGAGTGTTGTTTCTTGAATGGGATTGATACACCGCACAAATGCCCTTCCATATGGGACCTCCAGAGTTATTCAGGCTACATGTAGAAACACAATTTTTATCAGTATGTGTAGCTGGCGGACCCTGGCCAGGCTTGCTTAGCTCAGTCCCTCCTTGGCCTCATAGATAAATGATACACACGCCCATGGACTTATCATTGTTACCTGTTGCAGTGAAACTATGTGTTTGTGATGCTCAGTCATTATCACAACCCTGTGGACAATGTAGCAAGGTGGAAATAGTGACAGAGTAAAGCAGTATATCTAAGTCCTAGTTGCTAGAGCCAGATGACCTGGGTTGTTAACACAGGGTCTACAACCGCATGAGGTTTTTGCTGAAATTTCAGAGTGCCCTGGGTTATATTTGTTAACATAATAGCTGTAGTGGCAGAGGCACTCTAACATCTCAATGTCCTAATACAATTTAATTTCTCTCTCAGTCAAATACCAATTAGCATTTAACGAATGGCCTTCCACTTGGTAACTCAGATTCTCAAGTCTCTTCCATCCCTTGGTCTGCCATCTTCTGGAGCCTTACAGCCTTTGCTTCTAAGGCAGAAGAGGAAGATCATACAGGTTTTGGTTTTGGTTTCGGTTTCGGTTTTGGTTTTGGTTTTCAAGTTACATGGTTTATAGAGTCAATTTTAAACACTAGAGCAAGAGGAAGGAGAATGAGGCAGATAACCAGAGTTGAGATAAGATATCAGCAGAGTGGATGGGCCACTTAAATTCTCTGTTATTCAGTGTTCATAAGTCCTGTATCTTCACATCAACCTTCTTGGCTGATGGTCTGGTTGAGCAAAGAGTCTCAGCAGATGGAAAGAATCAACATAGACTTACCTCCACTAGGGAGAAGCAGGGGCAAGGACATCTAGCCAATAGCTGTGGCTCACCAGTCACTAGGCAGGAGAGTTTTATAGGCCAGGCTGAAGGTGCTACATATTCTCCACATTCCATTGGCCAAAACTCAGATGACACCTACCTGTGAGAGAGGCTAGGAAGTGTGGCCCTGGAGCAAAGCCTCCCCCCAGAGGCTGTAGGAGGTTTGCTAACCCTCCACTTGGGGTTGCCTGCAAAGCTGAGACTGTATATACCAGAGAAGGTGCAGTCACTAAACATCCACAGCCTGATTGATGATCTCTGTTGTTTTTGGCTGGTTTGCACGAGAGCAGCAAGCTTTCACTTGTATTCAATATATGTCAGAGAGTACTCCATTTCAGTGAGGCCTCAAACTCACTCCTCTGCAGGATGACTTCAATAGCTTAGAGGCCCTACTACCACTTTTTTTGTGTGTGTGTAAGTAATCCTTACACCTAACATGGGGCTCGAACTCAAGACCCCCAGATCAAGCGTTGCACGCTCCACAGACTGAGCCAGTTAGGTGCCCCAGTGAAGTACTACCACTTTCTTAATGTTTCTTTAGAAATGTTAAAGGCATCCATAGCTATGAATGAAAGTAGCTTGCCCTAGGGGTGCCTGGCTGGCTCAGTCTGTAGAGCATGCCACCCTTGATCTCAGCGTTGTGAGTTCGAGCCCCAAGTTGGGTGCGGAACCTACTTTAAAAGAAAAAAAAAAAAAGGTAGCTCTATTTGTCATCACCAGTTTCAGTTAAGCACCCCTGACTGGGTGAAAACTCAGTCATATATCCAGTTACTCTGAGATAACAAAAAGTCCTTTCATCTCTTTCAAACGTAGAGGGGTCTTGTCCAGATTTCCAGAAGTATGTGCACCCAGGGGGAAAGTAATATAGGTTTCGTGAGCAAACAGAAGGCTCTAAGAAGTTTGGTAAACCCCCCACTTGAGTTTGAGTTTTAACCTGGAAGAAATTATTGAAAACAATATTAAAAAATTTTTTTTTTTTAGTTTTAGAGAGAGAGAGAGAACTCGTGAGCAGGGGAGAGGGGCAGAGGAGGAGAGAGAGAGAGAAAGAGAGAGAGAGAGAGAGAGAGAGAATCTCAAGCAGGCTCCACACTCAGTGTGGAGCCCAACACAGGGCACAATCCCACAATCCTGGGATCATGACCTGAGCAGAAATCAAGGCAGATACTCCACTGACTGAGTCACCAAAGCTGGCTTAGCTTTAAGGTTTCTGAAGAGCTTTGGTGACCATAGGCTTCCACTTTGATAGCGGCACAGAGTTTGTGGGACAGGAAATAATGCCTAACGCCTACCCAAGTAGAGCATCTACTAGAAGATCTGGATAAAGCTGGGACTGCAGAGATCCCAAAGAGAAACACACTTATTACTCAGAAGTAGACAGCAGGATACTGGCCTGTCTTGAACTTGTCCCTGGTTGAGGACAATACCGTGGAAAAATCTCCCCTGAGCAATTATAGCACAAACTGGCCTCAAGTGGATTTTCAAACCCAAAGCATGTTCTCGGTGAGGTTTGAAACCTCAAATGACCATTGAACTCGAAGTCCTCTCTGGCTGGTAGTTCCCCCAGGCAACAGGCAGGCGGTCTACAGTTTCAACCTGGACCTCAAAGAAATTCCACAGATAAAACGCCAAGGCCAACGGTTCGGCTCACAGTTTAGAAAGTCTAACAACACAAGGAAATAAGGCACTCGGAGCAAGAGCTAGCAGAAACAAAACAGAAAAAACAGACCTGCAAAGATTTCAGAGATGGCAATGGTCGGACCCCACAGAAAAGTACTATTTGTAATGTATTTAAAGAAGTTAAAAAAGTGGCTCCAAAATCTGAGTGAGGAACAAAAAGACTACCAAAAAAAAAAAAAAAGTGAAACAAATTGATAAAGAACCAAATAGAATTTCTGGAGATGAAACTTTTTATAACTGAGGTAGAAAACTCAGTAGACGAATCAAGCATCAGAATAGAAACCGGGGAGGAGAGATTTGGAGAAGATTCCAGGCCGGGCTTATAATCACATAACCCCAGTCTCATCAAGGGCAATTTCAAAATTCCAAACGTGTTCAGAGCTAAACTTCCTCTGCCTCCCCAGCTCGGGCCTGCTTCAAGCCTCAGAACCTGAGTGGGGGAGGTGCCTTGTCAGAGGCTCCTCTCCTCCCACACTGCTTCCCCTGTGGCTTAGGGCTGACCTCTCCACCCCGTGCCAGGGGGAAAAGAGGATTAGGGGAAAAGGGAAACCGTCTCGTATGCCGGCTGCTGTGTCATCTGGCATCGGTCCCCTCTGGGTAGGGAGATTCTCCAAGGCTGCCTCTTTTTCTCCAGACTTTTTCTCAGAAGTGCCCCCCTCTCCCTCCACAGACTGACTGTAAGCTCCCTGATGCAGACAACATGTCTCTGGCCGTCAGTTTTTAACAACCACCTCAAACTTGGGCTTCTGGTGGTTCCTTCCCCCACTGCAAGGCAAAGAGGCAAGATTCCTTTGCAGATGATGCCAGGATTCCACTTTGTTCCCTGGGACCTACTCCCCTTTGCCTCCTGTAAGTGAAAGTCCAGTTTCCATACAATGTATCCTGCAAGCAGGTGAGGCTTCAGACATACTTTGCAACCTTCACATTTGTTGAGGATCAGACCCAAGTCCTTCTTCCTGAAATTCCAGGGGACGAATTCTGGGAGGTCTTGAGGCTCCTCTCATTTAGTTTGAGGTTAAGTGAGGGTATACTCCTCCCTGACCCCACGGGAAGGTGGAGGGAGGAGAAAGCGCTTTCCAAAGAAATTCTCACCCCTCTGTCCTACATCAACCTCCTTATACTTTCAAGGTCAACGGTGGGTTCATGAAAGCCAGAAGCGTTTACATACTCTTAGCAGGTCCAGAGTGACTAGGGAGTACTGATCAACCATCGTGTTGGTTTTAGCTTGGGAGCCTAGCCAAAACGGAGAGAGAAGTGCCATTTGAACATCTTGTTTGGTTGGATTTTATCCCTATTTGAAATCATTACCTTTAAAAAAAAGAAAAGGTTTATTTATTTTCAGAGAGAGAGAGAGAGAGAGGGAGGGAGAGGGAATGAGTGGGGGAGGGGCAGAGAGAGGGAGAGAGAAAATCCTAAGCAGGCTCCGAGTTATCAGCATGCAGCCCAATGTGGGGCTTAAACCCACGAACTGCTAGATCATGACCTGAGCCAAAATCAAGGGTCAAATGCTCAAACCAACTGAACCACCCAGGCACCCCAAAATCATTACCTTTTTTAATGAAGCAGAGAAGTGCAAGTAAGATGCTATAATTTCTTTCATGTCAAAAATTCAAGGTTGAGGGGCGCACCTGGCTGGCTCAGTTGGAAGAGCATGGGACTCTTGATCTCAAGGTCATGAGTTTGAGCCCCATGAGGGGTACAGAGATTACTTACATAAATAAAAAACTTAAAAAAAAAGTCAAGATTGAAAATGCAAACCGCAGAGGGGAAGAAGATATTTGCAGTGCACATTGCTGAACATAATACATGTTTCTTAGAACACGTAAAGAATTCTTACAAATCAATAGAAAAATTGGCAAAAGTTTAAATTGGCCTTTCACAGAAGATATCCAAATGACCAGTAACCATAAAAATCTACTCAAGCTCATTAGTTACCACAAAATTAAACAAATTAAAACCACAATGATCTATACTATACACACTTACCGGGATGTGTGGTTTTTTTTTTTAAGATTTTATTTTTAAATAATCTCTACATCCAATGTGGGGCTCGAACTCACGCCCCTGACACCAAGAGTTGTGGGCTCCACTGACTGAGCCAGCCAGGCACCCCACCAGAATGCTTAAATTAAAAGTAGAAAACAACAAGTGTCGATGAGAATATGGACCGGCCAAAATTTTCCTCTTCCAGTGGGATGGAAGCGTAAGTTGATACACCCACATTGGAAAACTGCCTTGCCGTAGTCATTAAATTTGAACTTTTGACCTAGCAATTTCATTCCTAGGTATTTACTCAATAGGGCATGCATGTGGCACACCAACAGATATGCTCATGAATGCTCATAACGGCAGCATCCGTTATAGCCCTAAACTAAAATCAAGCCAAATATCTATAGATAATAGGATAGATACATTAAATTGTGGTATACTCATGAAACGAAACACTATATAAGAATAGAAATGTATGAACTACAGTTACATACAGCAAAGTAGACGAATCTCACATGAGTAAGAAATGTTGAACACAAAAGTACCCACACTGCCCCATTCCATGTGTATAAAGTTTGAAAATCGGCAAATCGATGGTGTTAAAAGTCAAGAGACTGGTTTCTTTGGGGGAAGAGGGAGGGGATAGATTGGGAGGGGGCAGAAGGAAGGGCTGGTCATATCCACTCTCATGACCCGTTGGTGATTATGTGGTGTGTTCACTTTGTGATAATTCACTGAGCTCTACACTTATGATTTGTATACTTTTCTGTACCTATTTAACACTTCAATAGGAAAGAGAATTTTTATATGTGCATGCCTACACACACATATACATACATACATACATACAAACACACATACATACATACATATGTACACACATCCATCCATACATACCCTGGTTGTAAGAAGACCATGCGGGTCAGAAGCATACAAAGATCACTGGTTTTGAGTTTGTGTTGTATCCTTCCTAGATTAGTGATACTGAACAAATCACTTGATCTCTTGGTGCCTCAGTTTCTGCATTTATGAGATAGGAGTGATATTTTTCTCAGGGGAACGTTGTGGATGTCAAATAAGGGAATGTGTGTAATTGAGCTTTGAAAATGGTAACAAGCATCCGTTGTAATAATAGACATACAGTAAATGATAAAAAATTTCAAGGCTAATTTTCCTTCATAAATTGTTCTCTTTCAAGATATCATACAGTACCCAACTGAAAATCAGCCTCCCATACTATTTAATCCTCATGAGTCACCAACAGATGTACTCTATAGCCACACAGTTATGTGAGTCTACAAGATAAATTTAGAAAGCTTTCATGGCAACAAAATATTGGCATCTTAACATGACTGACTTGTCTCAGTGGTAAAGTATAGGAAAGACTCTTACCTTTAATCTGGATGTCTCGGTTACAGCTATTTTGGTTGCAAACAACAGAAACCACTCAAAATAATAATAATAATAATAATAATAATAACAACGACATGGAGATGCTTCACAGAACTCAAGAGAAGAACTCAAGTGGGTTTCTGGAAGCGGAAATTGTTCGAGCCTTGAAGAATCAGGCAGGGCTTGCTCCCTTGTCTCGGCCCTGCTTCCTAAGGATATCTGCTTCATTCTCTTTCCTACATATGGAAAGGGGAAAGATGGTCCTAAAACAGTTGAGTCCACAGTCTTTCCTCTCAAAAGAGCAGCCTAGCCTGAGGGGCAGTTTCTTGGCCTCAAATCAAACCTCACAGGAGAAAACCAGGGAAGAGTGATCACCTGGTCAGCGGTCAGCTGACCAGAAGGATAGTGTCCTTTAGTGCAAATGTGTTCCTTGGAGCCCCACCCCACAGGGGCAGGTAATTCTCAGGAGAAGGGAGTTATGAGCTAGGAAGACACCTACAAAACTTGTTGCGATTTCCTGTGGATTTGAACTGTAATTGTTGCACCAATCAAGTTGTGTGCCTTCTGTCTTTCCTCTTCTTTGAAAGTTATTTCCACATCCCTGCTGAGAATAAATGTCAAAGCACGTGGTCCTGGCTATCCTGGTGGCAGCTGATTGGGCCAGGGAATACTATCTGACCCATCACAGGCCAATTGTATTTTTCTGTCAGAAATTTGGACATGGAATGTGAAGACTGTGTCAGTTACCCAAGGGTCCTGGACTTGTAAGACTATGGAAGGTTGATGCTGGAGAAGCCACATGCCAAGACACATGACAGCAAGGGAAACTGGCTTCCACCTACCGAGTGAGATAGAAGCAGCTAGAGGGAGAAATGGAAAAAAGAGAAAACATGTTCATGTTCAGAAAAAGACGCTGCCTGGTTTCTGACCTTCTAATTTCCAAGTTCAGTCTTAATCACCAATCTGCAGTTGGGCTCCATGAAATTATCCTGTCTGCTTATAATAGGTATCTAGCTAAGCCAACGAGAGTAGCTTTATGTTCACTATAACCAGAGGATCTGAATGAATTTAAAAACATCAGTGCCCAGTGAGTGTCCTTTCTACCCCACACAGACGTGAAGTTTTTTTTGGTTTGAGTTCTAGGCATAGTTGCATGAACCCAAAGGCTCTTTTTAGATTTTCCTAGAAGACATTACTTAGTGCCTACCATGTTTAGCATAAAAAGCATTGACATATGGTCCTAGCCTCAGGGACTACAATCTAGTTGACAAAAGAATATATAACACATGTAAAACAATTAAAGACTAACACAAATAAGTATACAATTAGGTATTAAATTGTGTGGCACAGAAACACTACTGTAGTTTGGGAAAGACAGCAAGATTCTTGAGGCTGTCATGATCAGAGAGTTGAGAGAGGAGGGGCGGGGTTTCATAGAGAGCACACCAGCAGGACTAGAGAAGAGAATTCATGTGACTAATTGGTAGGAAATTTGCTTAAAAATAGTTCTCTAATTTCTGATTACTAGCTTCCAGTTGGTGGTGAGTTCTCTTGTAATGTTGGGAAATTACAAAAGCACAGTGCTTTAATTGATGTTGTTCTTCTCTATAATCTTACAGCATGTTCAACACACAGTCTACTTTCACTTATTTCAGCTTGATACAACGAGGTTAGATTTCCTGGGGTCAATCAGCTATTTGTCCTATTTGGGGAAGTATTTTGTAGCAAACATTAACAATCGTGTCTAAACCCTGGGGTTGGCTTTTGTATGTTGTCTTGTGTGATGATGATTCATAGCAAACCATACAGTCATCTAAATATGAACAAACCTGTGCATATTCATGTAGTAATTGAAATTCACAAACTGCTTTACTTTATGATATAATCAACCTATATTAAGTAAATAGAAGTAATGCTAGGAAGTTACAGTAAAAGAAAATTGTTACAATAGTTGTATGTAATCTTCTAAAACACATACACACAAAATATAGCCGCCATTCAGAAACAAAAATATACATACATTCCTTTATGACTTATTTTTATAAAGTTATTATTATAATTCTAGAATTGAACTATATAATTTATCAACAATGACCTTTATTTGGTGTTACCTGTCCTTGATTGCATGAACTTGGTGTTAACAAAACCACCAAAATAGTTGTCCTGTGTGGGTAGATGACTACTATCGTATAGTTTGAAAATGGTGTTTAATTTATTGTTAATGATCAATTGTGTTCCAAAATAATACAATGAAAACTGTACTTGCGGTGCTTGGGTGGCTCAGTTGGTGAAGCATTGGACTCTTGATTTCAGTTCAGGTCATGATCTCCTGGTTTGTGAGATTGAGCCCTGCATCAGGCTCCATACTGATAGCACGGAGCCTGCTTGGGATTCTATCTCCGCCCCCCACCCTCTCAGAATAAATAACTAAACATTAAAAAAAAAAAAAAGAGGGCGCCTGGGTGGCTCAGTTAATTAAACATCTGACTTTGGCTCAGGTCATGATCTTATAGTTTGTGAGTTCGAGTCTCACATGGGGTGAGCACAAGCCCCACTTCAGATGAGCCCCACTTCTTTCTCTCTCTCTCTGCCCCTCACTCACTTATGCCCTCTCTCTCTCTCTCTCTCTGAAAAGAAAAAAAAAAAAGAAAACTATGTTTTGTCAGACGGCTCCTTTATCCCCCTCTAGCTATTTACTGTGCCAAATTTAACCTTAAATATAGCGATTACTATAAGAGATTCTAAGCAGAGAATTTTCACAATCCATTCTATCTATCCTGTATCTTTTTAAAAATGGTGCTCTGAAAAGGATAATTTTCTTTTAATTTTCTTTTTTGTAATCTTTAGTGACTTATATAATCTTTCTACTTCAAAGATAATTAATTAGCTTTTATTTAAATTATTTTTTTGAAAATTCTAATTTTAGGGGCACCTGGCTGGCTCAGGTGGTGGAGCATGTGAGTCTTGATCTTGGGATTATGAGTTCGAGCCCCATGTTGGTATAGAGATTACTTAAAAATAGAGTCTTTATGAGGTGCCTGGGTGGCTCAGTCAGTTTAGCATCTGAATCTTGATTTTGGCTCAGGTCATGATCCCAGGGTTGTGGGGATCAAGCCATGTGTCAGGCTCTGTGCTGAGGGTGGAACACGCTTAAGCTTCTCTCTCTCTCTCTCTCTCTGTCTCTCCCTCTGCCCCTCTCCTCTGCTTGTGCACTCTCGCTCTCTCTTTAAAATAAGTAAAATGAAAAAAAAATAAAGTCTTTAAAAAATTACAATTTTATCTACTATGTATCTCTCTAATTTTTTAAGAATCAACATATATCAAAGATTTATTGATTCATTAAGAGCAATATAAGCAAGATGGAAAATCTCATCCAAAATGTATCTCTTTAATTATTTTGTTTTTACTTTTAGATATAGAGAGAGCACTAGGCAAGGAGAGAGGCAGAGGGAGAGAGAGAGAGAGAGAGAGAGAGAGAGAGAGAGAGAGAATCTCAAGCAGGGAGCAGGGCTGGATCCCATGACCTTTCAATCACAACCTGAGCCAAAATCAAGAGTCGGCTGCTTGACTGACTGAGCCACCCAGGCGCCCCTCTTTAATTTTTAAAGGTAGTTCATCAGAACTGTGTCCACCTTCATGCAAGTAGTTTGAAGTTGTTTTCTATTATTTTTTAAATGTCATATTTTAAAGATATAATGTTGGCAGATACTCTCTGTGGAAAACCCAAAAGACTCCACCAAAAAAACTGCCAGAACTGACATGTGAATTCAGCAAAGTCACAGGACATAAGATCAATGTGCAGAAATCAGTTGCATTCCTATACAACAATAATGAATCAGTAGAAAGAGAAATCAAGGAATCGATCGTATTTACAATTGCACCAAAAACCATAAAATACCTAGGAATGAACCTAACCAAAGAGGTGAAACATCTATACCCTGAAAACTATAGGAAGCTTATGAAAGAAATTGAAGAAGACACAAAAAAATGGAAAAACATTCCCATACTCATGGATTGGAAGAACAAATATTGTTAAAATGTCCATACTACCCAAAGCAATTTACATATTCAATGCAATCCCTATCAAAATAACACCAGCATTCTTCACAGAGCTAGAACAAACAATCCTAAAATTTGCATGGAACCAGAAAAGACCCCGAATAGCCAAAGTAATGTTGAAAAAGCAAACCAAAGTTGGAGGCATCACAATTTCAGACTTCAAGCTGTATTACAAACCTGTAAGCATCAAGACAGTATGGTACTGGCATAAAAACAGACACATAGATCAATGGAACAGAACAGAGAACCCAGAAATAGATCCACAAGCGTATGGCCAACTGATCTCCCACAAAGCAGGAAAGAATCACCAGTGGAAAAAAGATGGTCTCTTCAGCAAATGGTGTTGGGAAAACTGGACAGCAGTTTTGTGGAAGAATGAACCTGGACCACTTACTTATACCATACACAAAAATAAACTCAAAATGGATGAAAGACCTAAACATAAGACAGGAAGCCATCAAAATCCTAGCAGAGAAAACAGGCAATGACCTCTTTGACCTCAGCCTCAGCAACTTCTTTTTTTTGTTGTTGTTTAATTTTTTTTAACATTTGTTTATTTTTGAGATAGGGGGAGACAGCATGAACGGGGGAGGGTCAGAGAGAGAGGGAGACACAGAATCTGAAACAGGCTCCAGGCTCTGAGCTGTCAGCACAGGGCCTGACGCTGGGCTCAAACTCACGGACCACGAGATCATGACCTGAGCTGAAGTCGGATGCTTAACCGAGTGAGCCACCCAGGCGCCCCAAACCTCAGCAACTTCTTACCTGATATGTCTCCAGAGGCAAGGTAAACAAAAGCACAACGAACTATTGGGACCTCATCAAGATAAAAAGCTTCCGCACAGCAAAGGCAACAATTAGCAAAACTAAAAGGCAACCATTGGAATGGACAAATATATTTGCAAAAGACATATCAGATAAAGGGTTAGTATCCAAAATCTATAAAGAACTTACCAAACTCAACACCCAAAAAACAAATAATCCAGCGAAGAAACAGGCAGAAGACATGAACAGACACTTCTCCAAAGAAAACATCCAGATGGCCAACAGACACATGAAAAGATGCTCAACATCACTCATCATCAGGGAAACACAAATCAAAACCACACTGAGATGCCACCTCACACCTGTCAGGATGGCTAAAATTAACAACTCAGGAAACAACAGATATTGGGGAGGATGTGGAGAAAGAGGAACCCTTTTACACTGCTGGTGGTGCAGCCACTTTGGATAACAGTATGGAGGTTCCTCAAAAAATTAAAAATAGAACTACCCTACGACCCAGGAATTGCACTACTAGGTATTTATCCAAAGGATACAAAAATGCTGATTCGAAGGGGCACATGCACCCCAATGTTTGTAGCAGCACTATCGACAATAGCCAAAGCATGGAAAGAGCCCAAATGTCCATTGACTGGTGAATGGATAAAGAAGATGTGGTATATATATAGACAATGGAATTCTACTCAGTGATCAAAAAAATGAAATCTTGCCATTTGCCACAGTGTGGATGGAACTAGAATGTATTATGCTAAGTGAAATAAGTCAGTCAGAGAAAAGACAAATATGTGATTTCACTCATATGTGGAATTTAAGACACAAAATGTGAACATAGATAGGGGAAGGGAAGGAAAAATAAAATAAAAACAGAGAGGAAGGCAAAGTATAAGAGACTCTTAAATAGAATAACTTGAGGGTTGCTGGAGGGGTTGTGGGTGGGGGGAATGAGCTAAATGGGTGATAGGCATTAAGGAGAACACTTGGTGGGATGTTCACTGGGTGTTATATGTAAGTGATGAACTACTAAATTCTATTCTTGAAGTCATTATTACACTGTATGTTAACTAACTTGGATTTAAATAATCAAAGAAAACACTGGGAGGAGAAAAGAAATAAATTTTAAAAAGATATAATGCTGGCAGAAATAGAAAACCAAAAACATAGTTAGATTAAAATGTTAATTTAAAATAGTGATGATTTTGTCTTACATGATTTTTAGAAGTGCTTTTCAGAAATCATTTGCATGAAAATTAAAAAAGAAGGTACACAAATATTACTTTCAAAACACAACCCAAAGCAAAGCAAAGTAAAACGTACTGTAAAACTTAAGTACGGACTTTATGTTTTGCAACTGAGTTCGCCACAAAATGTTCAAAGGAAGAATAATACTTGGGAAGTTTACCAATTTGGAAATACCCCATTCTTTGACAACAAATAGGGACTTAGGAGAATGAAACAAGCATTTATTAAGCCTCTCTGCTATGCTAGGCATTCATGTAACTATCTCATGGTAATCCTTACTTTGCAAAGTAGGCATGATCTCCCTCTTATGTAGCAGAAAATGAACCTCATGGCAGCTAAATATCTTGCTCAAGGAGTCCTAGCCAGTGATTGCTGGAACTTATGTATTATCTTGTAAATTCACAGTTTTCTCTTTTTTCTTCAGTGGCTGTTTTATTTGGAACCGTATCAACTGATGAGTAGTTTAAGATTTAAAATCTCAGAACCTCGGAACAGGAAGTTCTCTTTTTGTAAACAAGGGAAACGGAAAAATGTCTTTCCTATAGTATTTAACACTATTAGAACTGTTTGTACAACTGCCTCTTTAAAAAACTGATGCTATTAAAAAAAGAAGAGGGAGCATTTTAGATTAAAATCATGTGAAGAGATTAATGATGCCCAGGACATGCTGCTCCCCAAATATGGAAAACCTTTTCTTCCCCTACAAAATATAACAACCAAATGCAATGTATAAAACTTTACTGGATCATGGACAGGAAAGAAAAAAAAAAACAGATATAAGAGATATTCTTAGAACAAATGGGGGAAAACTGAAAAAGAACTGGTTATTAGATGATAATACTGAATTAATTATTAATTTTACGGGGCATGATCATGATATTATAGTTAGGTACAAGAAGCTTCCTTAGGAAAGCATAGTAAAGTATTTAAAGGGTAAATGTTATGATACCTATAACTTATTTTTAAATGATTCAGCAACAGTATAAAATATATATAGGCAGATCAGCGGAGAGTGATGAAATAAATATGGCAACATGGTAACAATTGTTGGATCTAGGTGGAGAGTATACAGATATTCATTGTAATTTTCTTTCAATTTCTCTCCATGTGTTCTCTCCATGTATATTCATACTAAAAAAATGTGGGAGATAAAAACGTAGTTTGAAAACTTTTGCTTAACCTCAGGGTTCTTTTTTTGTTTGTTTTTTTAAGGACACTACACATTATATAAATTAAATAGATGAATTGTGATCAACTGTCCTACAAGTTAAAATCATTTTATTCAAAAAGTGATTTTCTTTCATTTGTTGAGGATCTATCCAGTTGAGAACATTCTATGTGGACCATGCTGATTCAGAAATGATGTCAAAGACAAGGCAATGTTTAGGGGTAGGACTAGCTCTTGTTAAGAAATTAGCATAATAACGGGTACCTGGGTGGCTCAATGGGTGAACACCAGATTTTCCCGGGTAATGATCTCATAGTGCATGGGTTTGAGCCCCACGTGGGTCTGTCTGCCCAGAGCCTGCTTCGGATCCTCCGTCTGTCTCTCTTTGCCCCTCCCCCACTCGTGCACACTCTCTCTCTCTCAAAAATAAACATTGAAAAAAATTAGGGTAATAAAATGACCAACAAGTACTGGAGAATTTAAGAGTAATAGGAAATCTTTGGGGACTGCAGTGAGTGGAATCTTGAGCCTGTCCTTTAAAAATGGGGAGGATTCAGGGGCACCTGGGTGGCTCAGTCAGTTAAGTGTCAGACTTTGGCTCAGGTCATGATCTCACAGTTTGTGAGTTCAAGCCCCACATCAGGCTCTGTGCTGACAGCTCAGAGCCTGGAGCCTGCTTAGGATACTGTGTCTCCCTCTCTCTCTGGCCCTTCTCCTCTCAAGCTCTGTCTGTCTCTCTCTTTCTCTCAAAAATAAATAAACATTAAAAAAAAAATTAAAATGGGGAGAATTTGGTTAGTGAAGACATGAGATGAGGATGGCTTTAGCATGTTTTATAAGCCAAAGATATAAAACTGTCATTCTGAACTTCAAGTCACTAGGAGATAACTGGTATTTCTTCACTGAGTTGGTATAATTCCAAACTTGAAAGCACAAAATGTGGCCAGTGCCACTTATGACAAGGAAATGCACATTTTCCTTTAGGCTTTTAAAAAAAATTTTTTTTAATGTTTATTTATTTTTGAGACAGAGACAGAGCGTGAGCAGGGGAGGGACAGAGAGAGAGCGACACAGAACCTGAAACAGGCTCCAGGCTCCGAGCTGTCAGCACAGAGCCCGATGCAGGGCTTGAACCCACGAACTATGAGATCATGACCTGAGCCAAAGTCAGAGGCTCAACCGACTGAGCCACCCAGGTGCCCCCCCTTTAGGCTTTTTTAAATATTGAAAATAGCTCTCAGTTTCCCTTGATAATCCTTTTTTTTTTTTTAAGTTTATTTTTTCAGTAATCTCTACACACAACGTGGGGCTCAAACTCATGATTCCAAGATCAAGTCACATGCTTTTCCAACTGAGCCAGCCAGGCGGGCCTCCCTTGATAACTTTTCAGCATCATTAGAGAGGTGTGGAGACCCTAAACTGCTAGGTACTAATTTAGCAGTTGGTAACTTTTCTTACTGGTAGGTATTAGATCTTTCAAGTGGGAGAAGATGATGATCCAGACTAACCTGGTAGCAATAACGAGGGGCAGTTAATAAAATAGTCCTGATATGAAGGCTAATCTGGGCCCTCCATGAGGGCCTCCAACATATGAGGGAGATAAACACATGTGCTCTTTGCACATCGTGCTAATCTAGGCAGGCCCCATTGAAGTCATCCTTAGAAGTACGGTGTCTGCTTCTTAAACACATTATCTCAGCCAATTCCAATGACATTCATTTTCACGTAAAACTAAGGCCTAGTTGAAACCTACTGAGTTATTAAGGGTTATGAAGTTCTGGTATTCATAAACTACAATTATGATTTGTTAGAGTTTAATGAGGACTAATTCAGTGTTCTTCCAGGGAGACAGCAGACTTGCACAGCTGCTATAGCACCTGGACATATACGGCTGGTAGAAATTCCCATAATTTTCAGGAAGGACACTTTTATTCTTAGTGCTTCATTAGCATGGTTTTAGGTTGGTTGTGGCTTTAAAAAGTTGCTATTCTTACATTTCATGCCCAGTTAAGCTTTATCATTATTGGTTGGCTCTGTTTTTTGTGTTTTTTTAAATGTTTATTTATATTTTGAGAGAGAGAGAGAGGGTGAGCAAGGGAAGGGCAGAGAGAGTTGGAGACAGAATCCAAAGCAGGCTCCAGGCTCTGAGCTGTCAGCACAGAGCCCGATGCAGGGCTTGAACTCAGGAGCAGTGATATCATGACCTGAGCCAAAGTCAGACACCTAAATGACTGAGCCACCCAGGCACCCCAGTTTGCTCTGGGGTTTTAATTAATTTACTACATGCAGTAGTATATATTTGCATCAATAGGGTTTTAGCATGGGATTTTCAGGTATTTAGATGGTAGACATTTACACATTATTTAAACAATCAGTAAGCCATACTAGAATTGCAAAAATAGATGCATACATAATCTCCCCAAATATTCCTGTAGAATGACACTTCATTGTTATGTCCAACTATTTTTTGCAGTGGGAAATGAGAATGAGTAGACAGAAAAGCAATATAGGGTATAGGTTGTTCTAGAGTTTTCTCTTCTGCCTGAAGCCAAAATTGGCAAAAATAGCTTGAGATCAACTCCTGTAGCTATGTTCTGTGGAACTCCAGAAAACAGTGATTTGAGAAAAAAATGCCTCTCTGGTCAATGAAGCTGGGATGGCATTGAATAGTAGTCACCTCTCTTAATGAATAGAAGCATATTTAAGGCTCTGAGGAGTCCTGAAGCAATTTTGTTTGATGGTTAATCAAATACACAAACTTATTTGGCAGAGGAACTTGTTTTTGTTTCTTTTTTAACTATGCCCAATGTGGGGCTTGAACTCATGACCCCAAGATCAAGAGTCACTTGCTCTACTGACTGAGCCAGCCAGGCACCTCTGAGGAAGATTTCTTGCTCTGAAAAATTATCCTCTGATAAAATATCTTCACTTGAAAATGCTTCATCCATCTATCCCTCCATCCATTCATTCAACAAATATACACTGAATGTCTACAATGTGCTAGAAGCTATGAACAAGACAAAGTTGGCCATGACCAATGTTTTCACTTTGTTTGAGCCCCTCAGTTCTCATGACGGCTAGTTCAGGGCTTTAGCTGCACTATATTCTCTTTTGCCACTAATGGTAATTTTGCTAATGGAGGGAAAGAAAAAATTAGAAGGAAACAATGACCAAACTGGCTAGATATGGGGAATTATAAAGAAGACTGAATGGGGAAATTTGATGCCTTGACAGAGGCAATAAAGTTGGGCAGGCTTAGAGAAGAAGAAATCTGGTTTGGGGCATATGTATCAATTAGGCTGCTTTTGTTTGCAAGAAATAGAAAATTTAACCAAAGAGATACATATAATAAGCAAAATTATTATCTCACTTAATGAGAAATTCAGGGGTAGGGTGGTTCTAAGGTTGTTTAATTCAGTAGCTTGACATCATCAATGATTAAAGTCCTTTCCACATGTCTCTTCTCTCATGCATAGTGAGCTCATCTGTATCCTCAAGCCTTGTCCTTTCCTGGTCATAAGATGGCTGTCAAATCTCCAAGCATCACGCCCTTACAAAATAATAATAATAGTTAAAATAAATAGTGCTAAATAATAGCACTATTGATAGGGCAGATACAGTTGTAAGCACTTTGCATATATTAATTCCTTTGCTCTTTACCACAACCCCATGAATTGCTTCTATCATCTCCATTTTACAGATAAGACAACTGAGGTACAGAGAAGTTAAGTAACTTGCTCAGAGTCACCTAGCTGGTGAGTGGCTCCAAGAAAGGAAGAGAGTACCTTTTTCATATTCCTTTAGAAGAGTAAGGAAAACTCTTACCGGCAGAGTTTTGTGGAAAACATATGCACGTTCCTAAATCAGTCAAATAGAGGGGAAAGAAACTATCATGGACAGTTTAGACTAATGAAGATTAATCTCCAGGGCTGAAAGGTTACTAGACCTCCCCCCGGTGTATCAACTAAATGAGATTCTATAGCAGGACAGAACATTAAGGTGGGGAGGCTGCTTGGAAGGCAGACAACAGTATCTGCTACAGACCGAAGTGCAGTGGGACCTTGAAATGGACAGATCCGGTACGCCATTGAGGGTACATCAAAGGATGGGGCTGTTGCTCCACAATTGGGGCTCAGAGGCATTGAGACGGTAGTTGGAGTCACAAGAATGGGGCACAGTTCTGAGGAAGATAGTGTAGAAATCAGAGGGCTAACAGGTGAACCTTAAAAAAATTGAGGGGAGGTTATAGTTGAAGCAGTATAGTCAAAATGTTGAGAATTGTTTAGACTGTGTGGTAGGTACATGGGTTCATTATATAATATTACTGTGTGTGTGTGTGTGTGTGTGTGTGTGTGTGTGTGTCTGAAAATTTCCCTAATAAAATTTTTTGAAAACAAAGCAAAAGAAAAAAGGACTGTGGGGCACCTGGCTGGCTCAGTTGGTGGAGCATGGGACTCTTGACCTCGAGGTTGTAGGTTTGAGTCCCACGTTGGGTGTAGAGATTATTTTTAAAATAAAATAATAAAATGTTTTTTATAATGTTTATCTATTTATTTTTGAGAGAGTGCCTGTGAGCAAGTGGGGGAAGGGCAGAGAGAGAGGGAGTCAGAGGATCTGGAGCAGGCTCACTGCTGTCAACATAGAGCCCCATGTGGGGCTGGAACTCACGAACTGTGTGATCATGATCTGAGCCGAAGTGGGGCTCTTAACTGACTGAGCCATCTGGGTGCCCTTAAAAAAATCTTTAAAAAACCATCATGAAGCTCAGGGAAACTCACTATGAAGGTGTTTCCTATCCTTGCTTCCCCAAACCCTCTGCAGCTTTGTGCCTGAACCCTTGTCTAAGGTTTGAACCCACTACCATACTTTGAGAGAAGTTCTGGTCACCCAGAGGGAGAATATAAGAAGCTTTCATTTGGCCTCTCACGGGTTTAGTTTCCAGCCATTTCTGCTGCTGGCGTTCTCTGGCTGTTCTGCTGGGATTCTCTGGCTTCCTCTCCTGTCACCATTTCTACTTGGCTTCAAAGCCTGAATTTCTCAACCCTGATCTTCACTCTTTCTGTGGCCACATCTTGATAAGATACCTGCCTCTAGACCAGTTATCTAACTGCTGAGGTCTCTGCTATTTTCCAGAAACATAAGCCCTTTATCTAAAGGACATTATATGTGGGCATTACTATGAAAACTTCAAAAAAATTTTTAATGTTTATTTTTGAGAGAAAGAGAGACAGATGAGTGGGAGAAGGGCAGAGAGAAAGGGAGACACAGAATCTGAAGCAGGCTCCAAGCTCTGAGCTGTCAGCACAGAGCCTGATGCGGGGCTCAAACCCATGAACTATGAGATCATGACCTGAGCTGAAGTTGGATGCTTAACCAACTGAGCCATCCAAGCACCTGTATTATGAAGCCTTTTAAACTAATAGCTCTTATCCTGGGTGTCCCTTTCACCATGACTTTTTCATTGAGAGTTTTCCTACAACTGTATTGCTGCATGCTTGTTTATAGAACAATCAACCTGTGGCTTTACTCTTGTGTTCTCCTTGATATCTGCTCCGTCGGAAAGTCTGCTTCGATTCTTAAGAACAGCACTCATGCCCAGCTTTAACAGCAGGAGAAAAAGAGCTTTCAGACAAGTAAACAGGAAAGGAGTCATTGCAGATGTGGAAGAAAAATAAGGGGAAAAGTAGCACAAGGTTTCCTTTGGGTTTTTGAAGCATGAGCAAACCACCATATTGCATAAGCAAATGGCAGTGCTGCTAAGAAGCAAAAGATGAAGAGTTGGCAGAATGTATAGTTTATTGTAAAAAGAAGACAAAACATAACAAAGCAAACGAATAATGTAAATGAACTTGGGCAAAAATGCTAAAATGCTTACATAAATGGTGATAGTAGAGCTTTCTCCAGCTAAGCACACGCTTGCAGCATCTATAGAGTTGGGCTCCAAGTGAAAAGTGTTTCTGATACCACCCACTGTGTTGTAACGTAATCTCAATCATCTCATGTGCATGACACTCGCTTGAAAACACAAAGGAGCATCTGACTCTGAGGCAGCCAGCTTTGGCCTCCAAGGCTGTGGGGATTGCAGGCAGGATGGCGATAGCTTGATCAACTTCCTCTCTCGGGAGGAAGTGGGGTGGGGGCTGGCCCAGCCTTGGTGGAGTGGCACTGAGGAAAAAGAAAACATCCAGTGAACTACTTGAAATCCCCCAAATGCAATTCGGTAAATGCTCTTTGGACATCTACTGTGTGCAATGCACAACAAAAGAAATAATATCCTTGCTGAATTGAAGATTACCGCCGCAGCAGAGGTTATTACTCCCTATACTTTTTTTTTTTTTTTTTTTTGCTATGTATCCCTTTGGTGAATCCCGTGTCTTCCTTCTCGGATAATGTTTTTAAATACGTAAAGTTCGTGAAAATTTCAAAGGAAACCAATTATTTTGAATTAGTCATAAAACTATTAAAAAAAACAGGCAAATTTGTGATACGGTAATGCACATGTTTAGTTTTTCTCCCCCCCTCCCCACCCCAAAGAAGCTCTACATCCAATGTGGGACTTGCACTCAGAGCCAGGAGATCAAGTGGCATATGCTCTCCTGACTGAGCCAGCCAGCTCCTATACATATGCTTCTTTTTCTTCTTCTTCTTCTTTTTAATGTTTACTTATTTTTTGAGGGAGAGAGAGAGAGAGAGAGAGAGAATGAGCAGCGGAAGGGCAGAGAGAGAGGGAGGCACAGAATCCAAAGCAGGCTCCAGGCTCTGAGCCATCAGCACAGAGCCCGAGCCAGGGCTCAAACTCATGGACCGCGATCATGACCTGAGCTGAAGTCAGACCGCTTAACCCACTGAGCCACCCAGGTGCCCCACATATGCTTCCTTATGAATGCTTTAAATAACAGGATATAGGGTCAAGTCTGATAACTCCTGTAATTTCAAAATAGCATTGAGTGTAAATGGTAATTCCAGAGATCCACGACTTTAATGGGATGTAAAAAAATGTCAATAGTTTCTGTTGGTGATAAAGTCACAGACACTGCTGGTGCTACTGTGGTGCTGTCTACATTTATAAGAAAGCAATGCTAACTTTCAGTTAGAGGCTAGTGAAAATAAATGTGTAAGTTTTTTCCTGTCCAAATTCCTAAACTTGTGAATTCAATCCCCTGGGACGTTGTGGACCACCCCCCCCCCCCCAAGTTAAGAATTTCTCATCCTGTGCGTGGGCGTACTTGTGTGTACACGTGTACTCCTCCTACTCATGTCCTTCAGAGAGGGTAGAAGCAGAAACAAGAAATTACCTAAATAATCATAATATGAGCTATTATAGGATAACTGTTCTAGAATTGGAGCCACAAAGGGATTCAATAGGAAGAGGAAATCAGAAAAGGTAAAAGCTTGGGAAGGAGAGGGCTGGGTGCACTGAAGACCCACTGGTGTCTGCAAAGACTTCTTGCTTTTGCCTCTGCTTGCATTTATTTTCATCTGTGCAGGGATAAAACAGAAATAAAGCCGTTAAGCGTATTTAGAAATGCTAATGTGGCTATGTATCTGGATAGCCACATGCCAATGCTGGGCAATGGATCATGATTAGCCTCAGTCAGTGGGTCTCAAAGTGTGGTCTCTGGACCAGGTACCTTTAAAAAGAAATAAAGGGGAGGGGTGCCTGGGTGGCTCGTCGGTTGAGCGTCCGACTTCGGCTCAGGTCATGATCTCCCGGTCTGTGGGTTCGAGCCCCACATTGGGCTCTGTACTGACAGCTCGGAGCCTGGAGCCTGCTTCCGATTCTGTGTCTCCCTCTCTCTCTGGCCCTCCCCTGCTCATGTTCTGTCTCTCTCTGAAGCAAAAATAAATAAAAACATTTAAAAAAATTAAAAAAAAAAGAAATAAAGGGGAAGACAAGAGAGTAGAGATAAGAAAGGCAGGCATTTTACCTTCGTGGTCAGCCTTTTTGTTCCCTTCCCCCTCTCCCCAGCTCCTTAAACTGGCTAAAGCTGGACTACCTTTGGAGCTAGCCTTATGTGGAGTATGATTTAGAGCAGTTCTCTGAGAGTTTGCTCTCAGAATTCCTCAGTAGCCTTATAAATTAAGTACCCAAAGAGCTTTTGTTTGTGCAGGCTATGTCTATAAACATTTATTGTGCTAGCAATTAAAATTGAGAAATTTAAAAATACTTTTTAATTCATAAAATATAAGCCCATTATGTGTTCACGTCAAGAGAATTTTTTGGTGAAAAAAAACTGTATTTTCTGAAGCAAAAATATTAGTAAGGAAGGAGACATTGTCTTCTATGTTTGCAGATCTCTTTAATTTCTGATTTAATGGAAGACAGTTGGACTCTGTATCTGCTATTGCAGTATGTTGCAATAGAACATGTTCTATAGCCTCTAGAAAGGCTCTGTATTCTTCTGAAAGAATGAGAGTGAAATAGGCAAATAATGTCTTGCCATTATTGCGAAAATTGTTTTGACCTTGTGGACCCTCAAGGGTCCTCAGACCATACTCTGTTTTGCAATTTGAGTTTTCTTTAACTATGGAAAAAGACTAATTCTAAACCTAGAAATAAATGGTATAAAATTCAAATATGTCTGTGCTGGATATCTCTTGTTGTCCCTCCAGATGTCCCTCCACCTTTCTCCATTCTGTCCTGTGACCTGAATGGGCAATATCAATAGGCTCTAGTTGGGTTTGGCCGAGGGGTAGCGCTGGCATGAGATCAAAGGGAGGGAGGAGATGAGGTTGGGGTATTTATTCCCTAGTTGGAAAGAGCTCACTCTGTCCTTCAACGGGGATCAGAGTTCTTGACACAGGACTCTGCACACACCTCTCTGTTCCTGCAAGCCTTTCCAACCAACATCCCTTCAGGCACAGGTGTGATAATGTGTCCCCACTACTAGCCCAAGAGGATTAGACCGTATGATTTATCTTTACCCTGCCTGCACCTTTGGAAATAGTCCCTTTATGACACTCTCCTCAAAATTCCTAATTTGAGTGCATCATTTGTTTCTTGCTGAACTCTGACTAATGCAAGCTGGAGAGATATTGTACCTTAAGGATAAATTTCAGTTAAAGTATTGTCCATGGCAGCAGATCCACTTAATTTTAATGGAAGTTAGAAAGCTGTAAAGTTCCAGTGTCAGTCTAAGATCTTTAATGGCTTGGGAAAGACAGGACTGGATGCATTGAGGACCAACTGGTGTCTGCAAAGACTTCTTGCTCTTGCTTCTGCTTCAGTTTCTTTTCCTTCTTTCCTTCTTTCTCTCTTCTTTTCTTTCTTTCTTTCTTCCTTCCTTCCTTTCTTTCTTTCTTTCTTTCTTTCCAATGTACCTATGTATGTATATATGTATTTTTCAAGTAAACTCTTTACCCAACATGGGGTTCAAACCCACAAACCCAAGATCAAGAGTTGCATGCTCTACGGACTGAGTCAGCCAGGCACCCCTGCTTGAGTTTATTGTTATCTGTGCAGAGATGAAACAGAAATATACCTCCAAAAATATTTATAAATGCTAACATGGCCATGCATCTGGACAGCCATGTGCCAATGCCAGGCAGTGGGTCATGATCACCCTAAGTCACTGGTTCTCAAAGCGTGGTCTCTGGACCAGTAGCAGGAGCAGCAGCATTAAGGCACTTGTTAGAAATGTAAATCCTCAGGTCTCACCTGAGACCTACAGAATCAGAAACTCTGGGAGGAGGGACCTAACAATCCATGTTCTCACAAGCCCTCCAGGGGATTCTGATGCTTGGTAAAGTTTGAGGACCTTCACTCTCAGAAACTCATGACATCACAGTTCCCTAAGCTTCCTGGCCTCCCTTACAGCTAGGGGTGGTCATGTGATGTCCTCACGCCCTACTGCCTCGAACTTGGGCATCTTATCTGAAGCTGCAGTAACCATCCTGCAATCTTGGGGTGACAAGATAATTGTAGAAGCACTGACCCTGACATCACTGCTCACCTCCAAACTTCTTGTTAAAAAAAAAAGAAAAAATCCACCCACCACCCACACCCTCCAGTTATTTAAGCCACTGTTTAGGTTTTCTATTAGCCAAACACAACTCTAACTTTATGACATGGTTTATAAAAAAGACTTTTCCCCTCATGATGATAAAAACTTTAAACAATATTTTAGTGTTGAAATAAGAATTAAATGTGGAGCAGAGGGCAACATTCTGATGGATTTTTAAAATAATTTTTAGCATGTGTGGCCTAATTCTTGCTGAATCCCAGATACCTTGGGATAAAAGGGTCTTCGTCGTAAAGGGCTTTCTGGAGCTGTTTGAGACACATTTTTAAGAGAAACTATTTTGGGGCGCCTGGGTGGCTCAGTCAGTTAAGCATCTGGCTCTTGATTTCTGCTCAGGTCACGATCTCACAGTTTGTGAGTTGGAGCCCTGTGTCAGGCTCCAAGTTGTCAGTGCTTGGGATTCTCTCTTCTCTCTCTTTGCCCCTCTACCCACTCGCCCTGGCTCTCTCTCTCTCAAAATAAATAAATAAACTTTTTTTAAAAAGTAAAAAAAAAAAAAAAAAATAGAGAGTGAGAGAAGCCATGTTGTGGTTTCATTAAAATCAGGGTTGAACTTTTTCTTTTTAATGTTTATTTATTATTTTTGAGAGAGAGGCAGAGTGTGAGCAGGGGAGGGGCAGAGAGAGGGAGACACAGAATCTGAAGTGGGTTCCAGGCTCCAAGCTGTCAACACAGAGCCCAATGTGGGGCTCGAACTCACAGACGGTGAGATCATGACCTGAGCCAAAGTTGGACGCTCAGCTGACTGAGCCACCTAGGGTAGAACCTTTCTAAGAAAGTAATAGTGGTCAATGAAAGGGAAAAGTTGTTTCCTACTCTACTCACAACACTTCTGACACCAAATGTGCAGGTTGTTTGCCTCACCTTAAGCAATTCTGACATTGACTACATGGCGTTAGGGCAGTTTCCACAGGTTAAAGACTCAGTCCCACAAGACTGACCCCTCTTTGAGAGGCCAGTCACAAGTCCCAGGTTGTGACCTGTTCTTCTGACCACCCAGCTACAAATGGGGGATTCCCACAACCCCTTCCTTGGGTCTGATAATTTTCTAGAACCACTCACAGAACTCAGGAAAGCACTTTATTTACTCTGGTCAGTTTATTATAAAAGATATAACTCAGGAACAGCCAAATGGAAGGGATGCATAGGGCAGGCTATGTGGGAAGGGGCATGGAGCTTCCATGGCCTCTCTGGGCTCACCACCTTCTCAGCTCCTCAGTGTGTATGCCAACCCAGGAGTCTCCAAACCCAGTCATTTAGGGCTTTTATGGGGGCTTCATTGCCTAAGTATGATTGATTAAATCGTTGGTCATGGGTGATTAAATCCATTTGTAGCTTCTCTGCCCTCCCCAACAGTCGGGAGGTGCTGAAAATTCTGACCTTCTCATCACATTGTTGCTTCCTCTGGCAACCAGCTATCTTCTAAGAGTTACCTCATTAGCATAAATTCAAGGGTTCAAAAAGGCTTCTTATGGGGTGATGGCTGGCACAGTGGTAAAGCATGTGACCCTTGATCTCCAGGTCTTGACTTCAATCCCCATCTTGGGCCTACAGCTTACTTAAAAAAAAAAAAAAAAAAAGCAAGCCACTTATGAATAACAAAAATGCTTTTCTTACCCCTATCATTCAAAAAATGATAAGGGTTTTAGGAGCTCTGTGCCAGGAACCAGGGATGAAATCAAATATATATTTCTTTTTATATCACAATAACATTGTTAATTAATTTATTTCTTTAAAAAAATTTTTAATGTTTATTTATTTATTGTTGATATTTATTCATTTTTGAGAGACAGAGAAAGACAGAGTGTGAATAGTAGAGGGGCAGGGAGAGAGGAAGACATGGAATCCGAAGCAGGCTCCAGGCTCTGAGCTGTCAGCACAGAGCCCGATGTGGGGCTCGAACCCATGAACTGTGAGATCATGACCTGAGCTGAGGTTGGATACTTAACTGAGCCACCCAGGCACCCCAAACGTTTATGTTATTTCTTGAGAGAGAGAGACAGAGTGGGGAGTGGGGAGGAACAGAGAGAGAGGGAGACAGAATCTGAAGCAGGCTCCAGGCTCTGAGCTGTCAGCACAGAGCCTGATGTGGGGCTCGAACTCATGGACCATGAGATCATGACCCGAGCTAAAGTCAGGCGATTAATTGACTGAGCCACCCAGGCACCACTCATTGTTAACTAATTTCAAAGGCAGCAGTGCCTATAATCTACCATAATACCTGATTCACAGTGACTGTTTAATAAGTATTTGTAGAGTGGAACTGGTGAAAAAAAAATTAAAGAAAAAATTTTTAATGTTTATTTATTCTTGAGGGAGAGAGAGAGAGAGAGCGCAGGTGAGAATGAGCAAGCAGGAGCAGGGGAGGGGCAGAGAAAGATTCCAAAGCAGGCTCTGTGATGTCAGCAAAAGCCTGACATGGGGCTCAAACCCACGAACCATGAGATCATGACCTGAGTTGAAGTCAGACTCTCAACCAACTGAGCCACCCAGGCACCGCCCCCCCCCACACCAAAATTTTTTTAATGAAGAAAACAGGTTTATCACTGGAATATTTCCAGGGCTTAAGAGAGGAGTGGATCAGTCTGCACAAATTGGACTACTTGAAGTTTGACACTGAAGCACCCTGTCAGAGAGGGCACAATGGCTTGCATATAATAGGTGTATAAATATGCTGAATGAATACATGAAACTTCTTCTATGTGACATATAAGAATTATGATTCAACTGTGACAGGCACTGTATTGTTATTGTATACCATATCCCATTTAATACCCCCCCCCCTTCTTTTTAGAGAGACAGAGAATGAAAGCAGGGGAGGGGGCAGAGGGAGAGAGAGAGAGAGTCCCAAGCAGGCTCCATGCTTAGCATAGAGCCCAATGCAGGGCTCAATCCCATAACCCTGGGTTCCTGACCTAAGCAGAAATCAAGAGACTGACATTCAACCAACTGAGCCATCCAGGCACCTCCCATTTGATCTTTAAAATAATTACCTGAAGTAGACAGTACTGGATTATCAAGGATGGGTTTAGGACACCAGCAAAACTGAGGCACCCAAAGTTGTTTGGAAAAAATTGTTATACTATGTCTTTTAAAAAAAATTTTTTTTAAATGTCTATTTTTTTTTTTTAATTTTCTTTTTTTTTGAACGTTTATTTTTTTTTGGGACAGAGAGAGACAGAGCATGAACGGGGGAGGGGCAGAGAGAGAGGGAGACACAGAATCGGAAACAGGCTCCAGGCTCCGAGCCATCAGCCCAGAGCCTGACGCGGGGCTCGAACTCACGGACCGCGAGATCGTGACCTGCCTGAAGTCGGACGCTTAACCGACTGCACCACCCAGGCGCCCCAAATGTCTATTTATTTTTGAGAGACAGAGTGCGAGCAGGGGAGGGGCAGAGAGCAAGGGAGACACAGAATCTGAAACAGGCTCCAGGATCTGAGCTGTCAGCACAGAGCCTGATGTGGGGTTGGAGCTCACGAACCATAAGATCATGACCTGAGCTGAAGTCCGAGGTTTAACTGACTGAATCACCCAGAGGCTCCATATCTGATGTCTTTTTTTTTTTTTTAAGTTTATTTATTTATTTGGAGAGTGAAAGAGAGAGAGAAAGAGAGAACGTGTGTATGTATGGTGGGGGGGGGGGGCAGGGACGGGCAAAGAGAGAGGGAGACAGAGAATCCCAAGCAGCCTCCATGCTATCAGCACAAAGGCCAAAGAGGTTCGATCTCACAAACCATGAGATCATGACATGAGCTGAAATCAAGAGTCAAGACTCTTAACTGACTGAGTCACCCAGGCACCCCAATATCTGATGTCTTATTTAAAAAAGAACACCGGGGTGCCTGAGTGGCTCAGTCAGCTGAGCATCTGAATCTTGATTTCAGCTCAGGTCATGATCCCCGGGTCATGGGATTGAGCCCTGAGTTGGGTTCTGTGCTGAGTGTGGAGCCTGCTTGGGATTCTCTCTCTCTCTCTCATAATAATAATATAATTATTATATTATAATTATATTATAATTATATAATATATAATTAATGTATAATATATAATAAATAATAAAATATATAATATATAATTATATAATTATAATAATCTCTCTAATAATAATATAATCACAATAATAATAATAATAAATAAATAAAATGATTTTTAAAAAGACCACCAGAATACTGTAGCCTACATTGGGAAAATCAGGACTTTCTCTACATTACATTCACTTTTTTTTTAACGTTTATATATTTATTTTGAGAGAGAAAGAGAGAGAGCATGACAGCATGAGTGGGGGAGGGGCAGAAAGTGAGAGAGAGAGAGAGAGAGAGAGAGAGAGAGAGAATCCCAAGCAGGCTTCTTGCAGTCAGCTTGCAGAATCTGACTCTGGGCTTAATACCAGGAACTGTGAGATCATGACTGAACCAAAATCAAGAGTCGGACGCTTAACTGACTGAGCCACCTAGGTGCCCCTCTACATTATATTAAGTATTGTTTTTATTATATTTTGGGGACTGCTTTGCCTTTAATAACATCTAAATCTCAACAAAACAAAGCTAGGAGAGCTTAGACTAGCTGCATTCACATAGTTAGTTAGAATCAGAGCTCTCTATGATGGTACTCAATGTTTACGATACATTATATGTTTATGATGGTACACACCAATTTACCTTTTAAATTTGTGAATTGTGTTGGACCTTCTTTATTGGTTTAGTGTTTTTTTTTAATGTTTATTTTTTGAGAGAAAGAGAGAGTGCGAGCAGGGGAGGGGCAGAGACAGAGGGAGACACAGAATCTGAAGGAGGTTCCAGGCTCTGAGCTGTCAGCACAGAGCCCAACACCGGGGCTCAAACTCACCTGAGCTGAAGTTGGATGTTTAACTGACTGAGCCACCTAGGCACCCCTATTGGTTTAGTGTTTTAATACAATAAAGCATACAAGAAAGTTAACCTAAATGTGTTTTTATCCCTATTGTATCCTTAACCCCTAGGACAGTATTCAATGTATCTTTATTTTTATTTATTTTTGAGAGAGAGAGAGCACGCACAAGCGGGGGAAAAGGCAGAGATGGCGGGGGGGGGGGGGGTGGCGGGGGGGGGGGGATACAGAGGATCTGAAGCAGTCTCCATGCTGACAGCAGAGAGCCTGAGGCAGGGGCTTGAACTTGTGAACCCTGAGATCATGACCTGAGCTGAAATCAGATGCTTAAACAACTGAGCCACCAGGGTGCCCAATGCATCTTTACTTTTAGTGATTGAAAGAATGAACGATGTGCAATCATCAGCCCACCTAAATGATTGTGCTTTGTATTAGTCTTAGGGTCAACCAAGGGAAAGTGAGAAGGAAATCAATCAGATCAAGAAACTTCTCTGATGTCCTTCTGAGATTGCCTGGATTCTCAAGACCAGGGTCCTCTGATGTTTCCATTTTTATGATCTTTAGATTCTCATTTTGGAAGCTGAGATCCTAGACTCCTTTTCCCCTATATAAAGTATGTCAGACAAAGGAAAGTGATTTAAGGAAATGTATTCTATAAGTTATTTAAGAAATATTTCCTAAGAAGTGATAATGATAACAAAGGAGACAAGGGAAAGGCAAAGTCTAAATGGGCCTACTTCTTTTTTTCTTTATTATTTTTCCTCCCATCATGCAGAAGTGGGGCAACTAAATTTTAGTTTATGGTGTCTCCATTACCTATGCTAGAGGGTCTCAATCATTGGTGTGTATAAAAATTTAAAAATTCACCTAAGTCTTGTCCCTAGAGTCCCTGATATTATGGGTGTGAGTGGACCCAGGAATCTGCACACCAGCTGATTATGATGCTGGTGCGCTAGCCACCATACCGTAAAAACCCCTATTATAATGCAAAATTGGGGCATAGATGAAAAAATCTGAACTGCAATTAAGTCTTTATTTTTGCCATTCTCACCATTGCTGGGCCAGCTCTGATTGTCAGTCCAAACCAATTTACACAAAAGTGTGAATAAGGTTTAAATCCTTTATCAGGGCACTTTCATTAAAAAAAAAAAAGGTATTCTAAGGTGTTAGAATGCTTTAATTACACTTTAGTTTTGTTTCTTTTGGGGGGAATTAACCTGGCAATACCTGTTAGTCTAAATCGATTGCTGAAGGAATCCTGTCCACTCCCTTCCTTTGCCTCTTGAATCATTCATTCTAGACTGATACTGTTCTTTGTGAAGCCTTCAGTAAACCTATACACAGGGACGATCCCTTTATGTCACTACCAACCCTTGCATGTTTCAGTGATAGCATGTATCATCTTGTAGTGGGATTGCCTAATTTAGTTTTGTGTCTGCAGTTCTTCGCATAGTGCCTGGCAAATAGCAGGCGCTCAAGAATTGTGGAACGAAGGAATGAATGTCAAAGACTAGGCCGAGTTTTAAAAATCAATGTTGACTAAGAAACAAAACATGGAAATGTCAAGGGCTGAATGCCAGGCATTGCAGGCTTAGAAAGAACACAAATAACCCTTAACAGTACAGAGCCCTCTTGAAGGGATCGCCTGTCCCATTTTCTCAATTCGCTTTCCAGCCTTTCCTGATACCCCAATTTCCCGCTCACTAACTCATTCCCTCCCCTACTGCAGACAGGTCCGGCAGGTATATCAGCTCAGCAGCTCTGATTGGTCGGCGATGATTTCATTGTTGGGAAACATCCGGGCTTTTTCCCTCCCCGCAACACCTCCGCCAGAGCCCAGCGTTCTGAGCTTCTCTCTCCCGTGTATGCCCCTCCCGCTGGCTGAAGCAAAACAACCGCCTCTCCCCGGACCGCTTCTGATCCTCGCCCGCGCCATCCCTTCCGTCTCTACGCCAAAGAGAGGCGTTTATATTCTCCAATGAGGGCCTAACAGGACTTTGTTAGCCAATCGGCAGCCAACCCCCTGCAATTCCGGGTGGGACTAGGCTTCCACACCTATAACTGCACAAGCGCGTTGGCTCCTTTATGGCGCTTGTTTTACGCAAGGCTTAGAGGTTAGAAATAAAGGGGCATGATTCTCGTAGAACGGGAAGGATCCGCACACACTGTCTGGATTTGACCGTTTTCGAAGACTAGCCAATCGCTTTTCGAATACTTCCCCGCCTTTTGCGCGTTCATTTAAAAAAAGCCAGTGTGACGGACTTGGAAATTGGTTTAGTGACAGACACGCAGAGAAAGCCAATGATTGAGGGTTCGGGTCACCCTTTGGACCAATAAAAAAAGAGAATCGCTAGGGTTCGGGCTTTGCGAGGCGGAGTGCAGGTGGGCGTTATTTGATTGATGGCGATCTCTACTTATGGCTGGTAGGGTGGGTTGGTTCCTGACGTCCAGAGGCGGGGCTGAATAAAGTAAATGGTAATGAAGGGTTGGGTCTCACTCAGTGGGCGGTGTTTGATGGATAGTTGACCTTGCCAATTGAAGGTGGTCACTGGTGCCCAATGGGAAATTAGGAACTGAGAGGCGGGGCATTGTGGGCGGGGAAAACTGAGCACCGAGGTACGGGGCAGCCGAAGTGGGAGGGGGACGCTGATTGACGCGAAGCCCAGCCAACCGGGTGCAGCCAGAGGCCGCGCCGTCCCAATGGGTGGGATCTGGGGGCGGGGCTTCCCGAGGGGCGGGGAGGAGAGGGTGCGGGGAGGGGGTTGCAGAAGGAGCCGAGCGGCTGCTGCTCAATGGCGGAAAAGCCGCCGGTGTTCTGACCGCCTGGTCCCCCTAGCAGTTGCGGGGGAGTTTCCTGCCGGCGCGGCTGGACTCTCTGCTTCTCAGGGTTCGGTGGCTGGAAGATGCTCCAGAGAGACGAGGCTGCGGCGGAGGAGGTGGCGGCGGCCGAATCGGCAACGGCGCTAGGGTGGAGAGAAGGCGGCAGCGGCGGCGGCGGCGGCGTGCGGGGCCCGACGGTGTAAACAGCCCCGGAGGCGGCGGAGGCGGTGGCCGAGACCCCGACGGGGAAGCGGCGGCTGAGGCAGGGTCGCGCCTCAGTCGGAAGCCTGGGTTGAGTGCAGCAGGGGTTCTCTGCGGCGGGCGAGAACGGACGCCCTAGACCTCGCTTCCCTCCCTCGCCCCAGGTAAGGCCGCTCCGCGCCCCGCCGCAGGGGAAACGGCTCGCGGGCACCGCCGAGGCCCCGGACCGTTTTCGGGGCGCCGCCGGGCTGCGGTCGTGGGCCCTACCTGTCTAATCCTCGCCTTTTTTTTTTCTTTCTGCCGTGGAGTCTGGGGGAGCAGAACGCGGAGCCTGGCTCCTGGGTAGGCCCCTTCCCCAGCCGCCGCCTCCGCGCTCGGCCGAGGCTGGGAGAGGCTCGGGGCAGGGAATTTTACTTTGCTCCAACGCCTGGAAGTGAACTGCTTTCCCCCTGTTTTCTGTTTCAGACAGCGAGCGTCTCTTTCACACCAAAGCACTGGGGCTAGGGCTACTCCAGGCTTTAGCTCATCCTTTCCTGGATCATGCCTATTTGAAAACCCTACCTTTTACATTTGTTTCCTCATCAGCTTTTGCCCCACTCTGCGCTCCACTTCACTTCCTTGTTAAATCTTCTTTCTCGTTCTTCTTTCTCTGCTTCTCACCACCTCCTTCTTAGTAGCTCTAAATCGCTTCTTTCTCGGTGACTCCGGGCTCTTCTTCCCTGCCTTCCCCAGCAGTCCTTTTCGGATGTCATTCTTTTCCGCAAAAAAGTTTTTAAATGAAACTTCTGCCATCAGTACCCCAAATCTTCCAGAGGCCCATTAAGAGTAGACTAACCGGCTTTATATGGAAGATCAGTTTTTTTTAAATAATTTAATTGGGTCTAATGTCCTTTCAAAAGTAGGTTGTATTCATAAACGTTAAATGTGAGAATAACACCAAGGTAATTTAAAAAAGAGGGGCTCAGTGAATGTTGGAAATAAGTTATTTCGTTTTTTAAGTTGCCTGACCTTTATTGTCCGATTTAGCAGATCTAGAACATTTGCCCATCTTACTTGGCAAAACTGCTTCTTAAGCATTTGATAGTCGGCCCAGATTCATAAGTATTCAAGTCGGCTTAAAAACAACGTGGAAACTTTAAAAAGAAGACATTGGATGAACAACTAGGAAGCTGTTTTCATGAAGTCACAGTTAAAGACCTTTTAAAATAGGCTCCACATGTTTAATGTATCAAAATAAAGTTGGCAGGAGACTTGTAAAAGGATTATTTAGGAATTTGAGTAGTCTTAGTAATATGTAGCTATTTTGGGAAAAACATTCTTTTTGTTAACAAACCTTTACAACTGTGATGTGAGAATTACTGAGGTTTATTGTGGGATTAACACAGGAACTCATTTTATTTGAGCTACTGCACGGACGTAGAAGTGGTAAATTGTAGAGGGCAGATACTGTAAGTCCCTATGTTCTGGGAGATTGAGCAACATACCATCAACACTGAATGTTAATGGACATTATTTCATTTACTTTCTCTGTTGTGCAATAGCAGAGTTCCTATCATTGGCCTGCTTTTAAACAGCATTTCTAAATAGAGACAAGTTATTCTAATTATTATGATAATCTTTTCCAAGTGTACAGGCTTTAAAAAAATACGGTTGAAGTTACACTATTAAGGTGATAACTTTTTTAAAGAAATATTTTTGTAGGCCTCCTGAATGGGCAATGTGTTGTTTCAATTGCACTTCTAAAATTTAGTATTTAGAACAGGTTGGGTTTTTGTTTTTGTTTTGTTTTTTTTTGTCAACAGATTCCCTCCCCCCCCCCCCCCCCCCCAGGGATAATCCTGATTTTTACTGTGCTTCTTTGCTTCTGTCAGTGTCTTCTTTAAATGGTGGTTGTGTTTTCCCCTCTTCATTTATTTTTGCTTTCATAAAGTTTTATCACAGTTTCTGCAGTGGCTCTCCATGTTGCATTGTCAGCATGGAGTTGTGTTTTTATGTGATCTTTTGTACCCCTTGGTTAAGATTTCCTCAGTTTTTGTATATAATCTGTGGAATTTGTACATGTTGCATTAATCTCTTAGAAATGACCAGCAGAGCTCTCAACACCTGTTTTCTCATACCAGGTGTCTGATTTCTGCGAAGACCTCAGGAATAGGTGAAAGCTTTTAAAGTTTGTCTGATAGTCACGGCAGTAAATATTATTTTATGTTAGTCGTTAACATATTGTAATTACCAAATCTCTACAGATTACATCATCTGAAGGAATGGTATGTCTACCTAGCTGTGCTTCTAAGAAAAACTAATTCACAAGTTGACAAGGATCAGAAAAAGTAGTTCATGTTGAAAGTTTGTTTTCCTATAATGTACATTTTTTCCCTATAATGTACATTTTTTACGAAGTCTTTTGAATTAAAATTTGATGCTGATAGACTGTCTCGTGATACTCGTTGAAGAGTAGAATTTGCCATAGTGTGGTGATTCATTAAAAATTGAGCCAAAGGTGGAACAATTGTAAACATGCCCTTGTAAATGGGTTGGTAAACATTTCTTTTAGCGCACATGACACAGTGAATTTTCCCCCCACTCTCATTGGTGTTAGTTACACGCATTATCTACATTGTATGAATATTTGTATATTACATGTAACTATTTTAAAGAATTTTGTGATACTACCTACAATAGAGAGTAAAGAAGTATAATTCTAACTCTATAGTGGTCTTTCATAAGAAATTAGTAAAGTGAGTAAAATTAACTTATTAAAATATAACATGGTATTTTACTTTTTCTGTGAAATATGCCTTTCACAGTTCACTGATTTTAAACAAAATGAGTTGGGAAACAACTGACAGTGTCAGAGTTATAATAAACTTATTTTAAATTCCAGAATTCAAATAGCAAAATTTATTCAAGTGATACTTAGCATAACATATAAAATTATGATTAGCAGGAAGAGAATGTTGGAGAGTATGGTTATTTCTGGATATCCATTCCCCCCTCCCCCACATTGTACTTGATTCTTTTTATTTTTTTTTCTTAATGAACTAATTTCAGAATGTGGGTCAAAATGAAATAATATATTAGCAGCTTTAAAGTTTTACTGTAGAATATATTTTACATATCATATCAGTAGAGTTGTGGATTAAAAGGACTGATTAATTGGGGATATGAGATAAAATTCTCAGAAACTAGGTAAACCCTGGAAATGTAACCCGACTACTTTCCATCTCACTATCCTGTCCTCAGACCAAACAGGGAAGGGAAATAGGGTGGATTTGGAGAATACTGGTTTTTGTAGTTTTTGTATAAACCGTCATACTGATCTAACAAGTATAGATGAAGAAAAGGTACTTCATAATCTTTGTTTATTTGTGTTTGTTGATACTTGTTTATACCAAAATACTGATTTAAAAGAAAATAACTTTTGCTCTTTTAGACTAAGTATGCTAATATCTCTGGCCATTTTGGAATCTTTTTTCAAAAGAAACATTTCTATTTTTCTTAACTTTTTTAAAGTTTAGTTTTTTTAAGTAATCTCTACGCCCAGTGTGGGGCTCAAACTCAAGATCCTGAGGTCAAGAGTCAAATGCTCCTTGGGGCGCCTGGGTGGCGCAGTCGGTTAAGCGTCCGACTTCAGCCAGGCCACGATCTCGCGGTCCGTGAGTTCGAGCCCCGCCTCGGGCTCTGGGCTGATGGCTCGGAGCCTGGAGCCTGTTTCCGATTCTGTGTCTCCCTCTCTCTCTGCCCCTCCCCCATTCATGCTCTGTCTCTCTCTGTCCCAAAAATAAAAAATAAAAAACGTTGAAAAAAAAAAAAAAGAGTCAAATGCTCCAGGGGCACCTGAGTGGCTCAGTCCGTTAAGCATCGTACTTTTGATTTCTGCTCAGGTCATGATTTCCCTATTCGTGTGTTTGAGCCCCATCTCTGGCTCTGTGCTGACAGCTGGCTTGCTTGGGTTTCTCTCTCTCTCTCCCCCTCCCTCTCTCCCTCCCTCTCTCTCCCTCCCTCTCTCTCCCTCCCTCTCTCTCCCTCCCTCTCTCTCCCTCCCTCTCTCTCCCTCCCTCTCCCTCTCCCTCTCCCTCTCCCTCCTTCCTTCCTTCCTTCCTTCCTTCCTTCTCTCTCTGCCCGTACCCTCTTCGCACATGTGTGTGCTCTCTCTCTGCGTCTCAAAATAAATAAATAAACTTAAAAAAAAAAAAAAAGTCGAATGCTCTGACTGAGCCAGCCAGGCGCCCCTCAAAAGAAACATCTCTAATGTGGTTTAGCCTCTTCGTGTAGATTTGACCTGAATTACACTTTTCAGTGTTTAAGCTATATCTTCTCCTTCCCCCCCCAAAGAAAATCACCTTTTAGACTAACTCGAGTGATTTGATCAGGTAGTTGAATCAGTGTTATGATAAAAAGAAGTTTTTACTAAATTCTTGATGTAAAGAAGTTTTCCAGAAGTGTATTCTATATACTGTAGTTTAATTTTCAGATTTTATAAAGATCATGAGATTTCGGTTTTAGCATCATCTAACAACCTTAGAAACAAATAGCATAAGGTAGCTCATTCTTCTTCTTTTTAGTTTTCATTCAAACTTCAGGGTGTTTTATTTCTCCCTTGAAATTTAATGTTAAATAACAGAGACCTAAACATTTTGCTCTGAATTATGGTAGGTCATGACACAGAGGAGTTCTCAAGTAAATATTTTTCTTTTTTAACTGCAGCTAACTTGTGGCCACATCTACAATATCTTATTATTTCTTGGCATAACATACACCTTTTATAATGATACCCTTTTTTTTTTTTTAAAGGCAAATCCCTATTTATTTTAAATTTTTTTTTTCAACGTTTATTTATTTTTGGGACAGAGAGAGACAGAGCATGAACGGGGAGGGGCAGAGAGAGAGGGAGACACAGAATCGGAAACAGGCTCCAGGCTCTGAGCCATCAGCCCAGAGCCTGACGCGGGGCTCGAACTCACGGACCGCGAGATCGTGACCTGGCTGAAGTCGGACGCTTAACCGACTGCGCCACCCAGGCGCCCCATATAATGATACCCTTTTAATAATTAAGTTCAAGAACCCAGTAGTTTAACAATCAATAGTGGGATTTTAACTTGTTAATCTATTTAGACAAATTTAACATGGTTTGTTAACATTTAAAGCACAGTTTACAAATTGAAAGCTTTTTTTCATTTACTAAATTGTGTGGTTTTTTTTTAAGTTATTCTTTTTAAGTGGGCGCCACGCCCAACATGGGGCTTGAACTCCTGACCCTGAGATCAAGGGTCACAATGCTGTACTGACTGAGCCAGCCAGGCACCCCTCATTTACTAAATAGTTTAATATTAACTTACTAAAAATGGACTCAAAAGTGCTTTTTTGGGGGTATGTTGAAATATCAATATTACATTTATTGGCTTTAAGTTGATTTCTTTCTGAAATCTAAAGACCTTAAAGTTTGGAAACATAACCCTTATTGAAAAATTTACATAAAAATGTAAAATTTTTACATCCCTTTGAACAAAAGACTATTAAATACATGGTCTGATATTTAGAGGAGAGAGAGAGATGAACATTGGAAGACTTCTACTGAAGGTTAAGGAACTTGTCTTACTTTTAGAGATGGGACCAATTATTGGCAGTGGTACAGGCAGGTTAAACCTGTGTCTAGTATTGTGCTTTTTGTCTATATAGACCGTCCCCCGCTTCAAATTACGGGTGGATGATAAGTGCATTTGTATGATAGATACATGAAAAACCTTTTCTTTCCTTCGTGGAAAACTTTTTCTGTTTTTAAGATGTGGTTATGTTATCAGGTATAATCAAATGTGTAATAGAAGAAAAAAACTAAATGAATAGGTTTTGTGTGATAGTGCAAACCTGAAAAGCAGGTTTAACAAAGGATATATAGAGTAATTTGTGAAATTCGAAAGGATTTCAAAGCACTTTAAAGCTTGAGAGTAATGTCACTGATTCTTAAGTCTAATTGCATTTAATTTTCTTGATGTAGGTATGTATAAGTACACTCTTAACATTGAAAAAGGGTAGTTAATAGATGTTCTTACAACTAGGAGAATCTAGGAGTGTCCATATTGCTCATGGGTATTTAACTTATCTTGGCAAAGAATTTTTCTTTTCCCCCTCTTCTCATTAAAGCACTCAAGTCTGAGTTAATGAAGGGTGTTATCTATTAAATACAGGTGGCTCTTCTTAGTCCCTTACAAAGAGGAAATTGTGAACTCAAAGCAACTCTGAATGGTAGAATGTATGGGAGATCAAGTTGAGATATGAGCAGCTTCCCATTACTTTAGGTTACCAACCCACTGAGAAGTAAAGAATTCCATGTAGTTTAATAGTTTTTAGTCTGTGGCCACCCCACCCCCAACCATTATTCTGGCATTCCCTGAGTGCCTTCTAATATGCAAAGCACCATTCCTGGCTGACAAAATCCTGCCCTCATAGATTTTACATTCTGATGGCACACACATTTCCTCAGTTTATGTTTCAACTGTACTCCCTTTGTGGATGGCCGAAATTACGAGTGGAAAATTTGGGATGTATGGTTTTCTATGCTACACTTTAGAAGCTCTGATGAGAACTTTTTTTTTTTTTTTTTTTTTTTAAAGTAAGCTCTACACCGAGTGTGGGGCTTAAACTCATGACCCAAGACCAAGAGTCTCATTCTCCATTGGCTGAGTTAGTCAGGTGCCCTTATAGAGCTTTACTATTATTAACAAAAGAGAGGGAAGAAAAAAAGGAGGGAAGAAGAGTTTTTCTATAACTAGACATAAACTGATACATGGAAAGAGGAAGTAGAAAGGGGGAGATATTGTACCAAAGATTTTAAAAGGTGAGCCAAAGGTCGAAGAGAGATCCCGCCAGAAGCTGGGGCCTTCAGGTGTTTACTTTTACTGGCCAGCCTTGGATAGATAGATAAGTTCCTAGACAGGAAAATGGGAGAAGGTAGGATAATAGGGACAGGGTGAGTAGGACTTGTTAACAAGATTGGTTTCAGTAACTTGCTATGTACCTATAAAACATACGTTGTCATTTGTGTTTAGAAAAGACCCTGTTGCTCTTTCTTGTGTTCTTTTGTGAGTATATTTGAAAGGTGAGTGGTTGGCCTTTATAGTGTCTGGAAATATTGTCACTGATGCATTTTTTTTTTTTTTAAGTCTATTCATTTTTAGAGGGAGAGGGAGAATGGGGGAGGGGCAAAGAGAAAGAATCCCAAGCAAGCTCCACGCTGTCAGCGCAGAGCCAGACGTGGGGCTCAAACTCACAAACTGAGGTTATGACTTCAGTAGTTGGACTGACTGAGCCCCCCCAGGCGCTCCTGTCACTGATTTGTGACTGCTACTTCTGTTTTCTGGTTATTTGACAGTTCTTTTGAAGATAACTGATGGAGCCAATCTGTCTCTTAGTTGATTGCACTAAAATTGGTCTGTATATTTGTTACTGCTTCCCTTAATTCTAGACCTGTGCTGTATAACTTGAAGTTGTGCCTTTGTTTTTCCTGCATTGTAAATTTCTGCATGAGGATTTCTTACTGCACTTAGATATGAATCAGGTGCTTATTTTTCTACTTTCTGTTATGTACCTTTCCTAGTGATGATCCAGTTTGGTAAAGATGTCTCTTCCTGAGTTTACACAACCATTGCACACTTAGGATAAGCACGAGAGATCTTTGATCTTTGTTTTTATTTTAATACATAATGGTCTTTTGCTTTCATTTGTGAGGCATTGAGCCAGACTCTCATGTGATCTTGCTTGCTGCAGTGAGTTGAGATTTTTTTAAATTTTATTTTAAAGCGAATCGACTTGTGTTTATTTCAGGGCCTGAATATAAAAATGAGCACTGGTTCCATTCAAGACCTAAGAGACTTCATTTATAGCACCCAAATTAAGCCCTCAAATTACTAGTTTCACTGTTAATGTATTTTGGTAACTATATCACTTTTATCAAAATGCTGATGTGCAGAAGAATTTGAACTCTTTGGATTAAATTCAGTGCTGTCAGAGCAGGTTCACTGAGCTGTTCAACATTTGGAAATATGTGCCCATAGTTTAGATTAAAAAACAAGACAAAGCCTTACTTGATGTCTAAATTATCTCTTGTAACTGGTTCCATTGATATGGTACAGAATTTTATTAACACTTTGATGGTTGTAGGTCCAAAGTGTGAGGAAGTGGAGTTTAATTTCTTTCTCGTCATCTGTTCTGGAGTCTTTTGAAGTAAAATGTGGAAGTGAAATGATAACTTTTGGCTTAATACATAGAATAGTTTGCGGTTATACTCTCCATTTCTTTGTTTTCGTTTTGTGCAACCTAACTAGTTTGTAAGGGACTTAGGGGTTTGGAAGGATTAGTGATGATTTAGATTGCATTATTGCTCTTATCCTGGATCTTGAGTCTTTTTCTCAGTGATCTGTTTGTGTTTTAGGTTCAGGTTATTTTCTCTCCTCTTGTGCTTTTGTTTTGTGTTGCTTTTTTTCTGCCTCTGTCTGTGCTTGATTTTTATTTAAGTACAGGGTGGCCACCAGGTCTGGAAACACAGATGCGTACACAATAAATGGCTAATTGATGTTACAGTACAGAATGTTAAAATAATCTCTGTTTTCAGACTTTATGATCACCCTACAGACTGGAATTCTTATAGGCGGGTCTTTTGTTTTTGTTCAGGCGTATATTGCCTGGGCAAATTATGTAGAAATTATGTAGTCAAGCATAAGGTATATTTTGAATAGAAAGGAGAAGAGATGCATAGTTAATTTTAGAGAGCTAGCTGGAATAACATTGATACTGCGTTTTCACAAGGACTGAAACCAATCCAGCAAAAGGTAAGTGTGATATTTAATGGATTGTCAGATGATATTATGGCTAATGCAGTTTGGGAGATGCCGTATAGCAGTGGCTTCAGGAGTATATCAGTTGAAAAATGCTCAGAGGAGTTGGCCAAATGGTGATGACGTTAGGAGACCGTGTTTTTTTTGTTCTTTTCATTTTGTTTTTTTAGGCCTTAACTATTATTTCAGAGTAATGCCTTGATAATCATAAAATCCTTCTTATTCACATGTGAATGAAAACTATTCTATACCCACAGATCTAGGTGAGAATTACTTGCCCACAAATGTGCATGAGACATCTCAACACATTTAGATACATGTCTGAATTTTTGCTACTTTATGCATTTAGTTAATGCTGCAGAATGCTTAGCACAGTTTACTTGTGTATGTTTGTAAGTGTTTATTAGATGTAAGAGGGCTTTATACTTGGAGCAGATTATGCTTCCGGAAAAAGCTCCAAAAGGAGGATGATTGGGAGCATGGACACTGAAGTCGGACTACTTGGATTTGTATTTCTGTCCCACCACTCTGTAGATGGATAACTTAAAGCAAATTACTTAATGTTTCTAAACCTTAGTTTTCTCATTTGTAAAATGAATGATATATATATATTTAATTTTTAAAATCTTGTATTATTTTTTAAGATTTTAAGTAATCTCTACACCCAATGTGGAGCTTGAACAAACAACCCTGAGATCAAGACTCGCACGCTGAGCCAGCCAGGTGCCCCAGAATGGTAACATAACTTATAAAATTGTTAGCTGAGACAGTCCATGTAAAGCTATTCCTATAGAGCCCGGCACGCGTAATCACTGCCATTGGAGTGCCTTCTGTTATTGTTGTCGTTACTATGACTACTACTGTTACTATTAGTACATGATAGGTTGAAAGAGTACCTAACCTAGGCAGAAGGCACGGTTTGAGGTTCCCATAGAAACTGTTTTTCTTAATGTTTGTTTATTTTTGAGAGAGAGAGGGAGAGTGTGGGCAAGGGGCGGAGAGAGAGAGACAGACAGAGAGACAGAGGGTCAGAAATGGGTTCCTGCTGACAGCAGAGAGCTGGATGCGGGGCTCTAACTCATGAACCATGAGATCATGACCTGAGCCGAAATGGAGTCAGATGCTTAACCCACTGCACCCAGGTGCCCCACCCATAGAAACTATCAATGGTTCTGTGACTTCTTGAGTTACTTAGTCTTTCTAGGATTTAGTAGTTTTAATCTGCAGTATAATATTTTTACCTGAGTTAAGGCAGAGGGCTGGACCATATGATATCTTGAGGTCCTTTTGATTCTAAAATCCAGAGTTCTATTGTAAGATTCTCATTTTCTGTTAGAGTTTGTTAGCTACGTAAGGGCAACAACTGTGTTAGTTTTGTATGCTGCTCTGTCCATGTATCTATATTGTGTCTGTAAATACTTGCCGAGTAAAGTTTTTCATAGAAACAGTATCTTGTAATGAGAGTAGACTAGGGAGTAGAAGAGAGGAGAGAGATTAGCATTCCTTCTCAAGGACTGAATGCTTAACTTGTTAAAGGTATGAACACAAATCTCTTGCTGTTCAATTTTTATTTACTAAATAAATACTGTCTGCTAGCATTAGGCACTTTGGAGAACAAAGATAATTTGAATCTGCTGTTTGGGGGAGTGAGGAAAGGAGTAAAACGTATGTGATTAATTATACAAGGTAATAAGTAAAAATGCTATAAAGGAATCAGAGGTATATGTTATATATTTAGAACCTTTTTAGAATGTATGAAAATCAAATGGCAGTATAGAGTATATTGTAATTGTTCTGCTTTTAGGAAGCAGGTGCTTGAAAAAACATCAAGGTCATGAACTTTAGAAGAGTTTCTTTTGGGTCAAATTTGATACATAACCTTGAGAACTCTGGGGGAGACTTAAAACTAGTATTTGTAGAGGAGATTGATGAATGCAATTTAATAAACTAACAATCACAATGCATTTTTGCCTTTCTACTATGAAAAATTTTTTCGTAGAAGCATAGTTACATCTTAAAATTTTTTTTTTAAACGTTTATTTATTTTTGAGACAGAGAGAGAGAGCATGAATGGGGAGGGTCAGAGAAAGAGGGAGACACAGAATCCGAAACAGGCTCCAGGCTCTGAGCTGTCAGCACAGAGCCCGATGCGGGGCTCGAACTCGTGGACCGCGAGATCATGACCTGGGCTGAAGTCGGATGCTTAACCGACGGAGCCACCCGGGCGCCCCTGAAGCATAGTTACATCTAATGCTGTATTAGTTTATGAACATTTTTAATCCTATAGAACATTGTCATGGTACATTGAGTACCTCTGTACCCACTACTTAAATTCAACAGTATTTATATTTTTACCATTTTGCTTTATATAATCTTTGCTGAACATGTCAAAATAAATTGTAGATACCATGTTACTTCACCCAATACTTAAGTATGAATCTACTCCCCAAATGTTGTTTTCTTCCTACCTGCGATATTGTCATCATGATATATAACACGGTTGTCTAATCTCCATAAGTCATCTAATCCCCGTCCTTATGCAGATGTCCCCAGCTGGGTCAGAAATGACTTACATAGCTTTTCCCTTCCATACCAAGATCCAGTGAAACATCATGCATTATTGTGCTGCATTTGCTGTTGTGTCTCAATTCTCTTTTAAATTTAAGCACCTACTTAAAAAGTGACCGTCTTTTTTTTTTTTTTTAAAGTGACTGTCTTTTTGAAGAGACTGATTATCTTGTAAAATGTCATGTATTCAGAATTTGTCTGATTATTTCTTTGAGGTCTTGTTTAAAACTTACTCCTTTGTCTTCTGTAAACTCTTAAATTAGAGCTAAAGACTGAGTTAAATTCAGGTTAAACATTTTGGCCAGGATGCTTCATAGGTGATGCGGCTTCATCCTTCACATCAGAAGGCACAAAGTGCCTGATTGTCACACTGAGTGGTGCTAACTTTGATCACAGGTGAAGTTGGTGATTACTAGATAGCCCCATGGACAAGTAACATTTTCCCTTTTGTGATTATCCGGTATATCTTGGCATATTTTGTTACCATGTAAATCCATTTCTTCTTTAGAATTTTACTTAATGGATTTACTGATTTCTCTTTTTTTTTTTTTTTCTTTTAAGATTTTAAGTAATCTCTCCACCCATTGTGGGGCTTGAACCCACAGCCCCAAGACCAAGAGTTGCACGCTCTACTGACTAAGCCAGGGGCCCCATGATTTTTTTTTTTTATAGATGGATCTAGGGGTGCCTGGGTGGCTCAGTTGGGTAAGCATCTGACTTGAGTTCAGGTCATGCTCTCACTGTCTGTGGGTTCCAGTCCAGAGTCGGGCTCTTGTGCTGACTGCTCAGAGCCTGGAGCCTGCTTCGGATTCCCTGTCTCTCTCTCTCTCTCTCCCTCTCCCTCTCTCTCTCTCTCTCTCTCTCTCTTTCTTTCTCTCTCTCTCTCTCTGCCTGCCCCTCCCCCACTTGCACTCTGACTCTCTCTTTCTCTCTGTCTTAAATAAATAAACATTAATGGGGCGCCTGGGTGGCTCAGTTGGTTAAGTGTCCAACTTCGGCTCAGGTCATGATCTCATAGTTTGTGAGTTTGAGCCTCACGTCAGGCTCTGCGCTGACAGCCCAGAGCCTGGAGCATACTTTGGATTCTGTCTCCCTCTGTCTCTGCTCCTGTCCCACTTGCACTGTGTCTCTCCCTCTCTCTCTCAAAAATAAATAAACATTTTTAAAAAACAAAACAAAAAGATGTATCTAGACAGGAGTCACCCAGCTATGGCTCGTTGGCCAAATTTTCTCTCCTGCCTGTTTTTGTAAATAAAGTTTTATTGGAACACAGCATGCTCATTTTTTATGTATTGTCTATAGCTGCTTTCCCACAGCTGTGGCAGGTTGAATAGTTGTGACAGAAACCATATGGCTCTGCAGAGCCCCAAATATTTATTTTATGGTTCTTCAAAGAAAAGTTTTGCTCATCCCTGATTTAATATGTATATATCGTCCCCTTTTTCTCATCGTATTGGTAGTAGTGGTATAAAAGTGGTGTTTATGTATTTGGTGTTCATATAATTGTTTGTAGCTTTTGTTGCATCCTGATGTTGTTCAAGGTATAACTGCTTTTAACATGGGGAGACTTGTGAAATTTCTGCTTGTGTCTCCAAATCCATAAAGTATGGTGTTGTACATGGCCTGTACAATCATATGTTAAACACACAGAAATCTATCAGGTATAAAAAGAGTTATAAAGAATAATGAACGCCAAAGTAACCGCTGCTCAGCTTAGTTTAGGGTATAGGACATTCCACCATACTTGAAACCCTTCTGTTACCTTCACAGATTCCATCCTTTCTTTCCCACTGTCCTGAATTTTGTGCCTGCCTACCCTCACATATATGGTCTCCATGTGTGTATCTGTGTCTAAATAGCATCTACTGTTGTTTTAAGAGATTTTGGAGTTTTTGTGCCTGATTGTATATGGAATGCTTTTTTATACAATTGACTTTTTTCACTCTGCATGTTTGCAGGGTTTTTCCTTGTTGCTCTCTTCCTCTCTTTTTAATAGTATTGCATATGTATTATATAGTATTCTATTGGACAGTTATAACACATTTGTGTAATCTCTTTGGATGGACATTTGGATTCTTTTTGTAAGTGTAAGCAATGATGCTAAAATGCAGTTTACATGCCTTTTGGTACATATGTGTGAGGGTTTCTCTAGAGCTTATACTTAGGGGTGTAATTGCTGAATTGTAGGCTTTTCTCATTGTACAGCCTACTTAGGTATTTCCACAATTAACTCCAAAGTGGCTGTAGCAACTTAAGCTCCCACCAGTGGGATACAGAAGTTTCTGTTGCCCTATACCAATGGTGCAGGTGGTGCCCTGTGTAAATACAATATTGGCCATACATGGAACTTAACATTGTCTAGTAGCCACTTTAACAAAAAGGAGCAGGTGAAGGTAATTATATTTTATCTAGTATATTAAAAATACCATTTCAGTAAGTAAACAGTAAAAATTAATGAGATTTTTGCATTCTCTTTTATTAAATCTTTGAAATATGGTATATATTTTATACTTAATAGCATATCTCAGTTTGGATTAGCCACATGTGGCTACTAGCTGCTGTATCACAGCAGAGTTCTATGTCCTTGTCTGCACTTGGTATTGAGAATTTTTTTTCCTTCAATCTAATGAGAGAAACACTGTTTCGTGACTTTAATTTTGTTTTCCTCTTACTAGTGTGGGTGAACATTCTCATATGTATAGTGGCCGTTTGAATTTCTCCATGTATTTGCTGTTATCATTTGCCCTTTTTTTTTTAAGATTTTATTTTTTTGAAGTTTGTTCATTTTGAGAGAGAAAGAGTGCAAGTGGGAAGGGACAAAGAAAGAGGACAGAAGAGAATCCCAAGCAAGTGCTGTGCCATCAGTGCAGAGCCTGGCACAGGACATGACCTGAGCAGAAACCAGGAGTCCAACACTTAACCGACCGAGCCGCCCCAGAACCCAAGATTTTATTTTTAAATAATCTCTACGCACAGTGTGGGGCTGGAACTTACAACCCTGAGATCAAGAGTCTCACACTCTGCCAACTGAGCCAGCTAGGCACTCCCATGTTTTTCTTGTTTTTTTTTAATGACAAAATCTTGTAGGCATAAATACAGACTTCTTTTTAAATTAGAATGCTGCTGTTTTTCTTAATTGTATTTAAGAGTTTTTAGGGATTAATTAGATGGCGGGTCTGTAAAATGACACAGACATTTTAGTGGTGCCTGACTGGCTCAGGCAGTGGCGTGGCTCTTGATCTTAGGGTGGTGGGTTCAAGCCCCATGTTGGGTGTAGAGATTGCTTAAAACTAAAATCTCTAAAATCCCCCAAACCCTATTTTAACCTCAAGGCAGTTTTAAAATAATTCCCAAAATGCTTGGATTGAAGTAGATGCTTGGAAGGGTAGTACTTGAATGGTAATATGGGGGTGGGGGATAGGTTGATTGCTTTATACTTAAGGTAAACAATACTTTGTGTATGTTTTTAAAAAATTTTTGTGTATTTTTAAAAATTTTATAGAGAGTGCATACGTGAGGTGGGGAGAGGGGCTGAGGGAGAGAGAAGGAGAATCCCAAGCAGGCTCCACGCTCAGCACAGAGCCTGATGTGGGGCTCGATCCCACTACCCTGAGATCGTGACCTCAGCCGAAATTAAGAGTTAGAGGCTCAACCAACAGAGCCACCCAGCATCCCTGTGTATATTTCTTTTCCTCTATACATTCCTCCCTTTGCTCAGTTTGCTCCTTTCCTTAACTCTAAGCTCAGAGACCTGTGGGAAGAGCTAAGCTGAATGGATTCTGGTCTAGAGCCAAAGATGTTCTCAAAAAGGGCTTATAGGGCTAGACTGATGTGGGAGTTGGGGATGCTTAATGTGGAGCATCTGGAAACAAACCAAGTGATAAATTCATTAGTGTACCTTCTGTCTGCAGTAAGTGGGTGTGATTGACTGGGTGCTTTAAATGTGAAACACTGAAAGTAGAATTGCTGGAAATCACCATTGAAATGGCTCTGTTGTCGGAGAGTTTACACAGGCATTGGGGACAGTGACAGAAATATAGCTCATTTCTAAAATGGACAGATTCCTCAGGAAGAAGTGCATGAGTGTGTGAAGGTTCTGGTGCATTGTGGTGGTAGTGATAATGAGATTTCCTAACAGGCTGGCCAAGTACACAGTAACATGCTAAGTAGGAACTTAAGCTCCCATGTGTGAGCAAAGCCCTTGAGGAGAAATTTAGTCATCGTGGTGGAATTAGCCATTCCTGGAAATGTTGGTTGATTTGGAAAGTAAAAGCAATAAAAGATAGGAATCATAAACATAATTAATAAAATTACTTTAAACATGGGGCGCCTGGGTGGCTCAGTCGGTTAAGCGGCTGACTTCGGCTCAGGTCATGATCTCGCGGTCCGTGAGTTCGAGCCCCGTGTCGGGCTCTGTGCTGACAGCTCAGAGCCTGGAGCCTGCTTCAGATTCTGTGTCTCCCTCTCTCTCTGACCCTCCCCTGTTCATGCTCTCTCTCTCTCTCTCTCTGTCTCAAAAATAAATAAATGTTAAAAAAAAAATTAAAGAAAAATTACTTTAAACATTTAAAAAATTGCTGGAAGTAAGAGCTGCTTGCACTTAATGTATGTTACAGTAGATGACAGAGGTTAATCAGAGTTCTACTAGATTTTTGGGTCTCTGCCAACTTAATATTTTTGTGAACTTTGGAATGGTTGACTAGGATATCTCTCTTTAAGAAGGATTTTTTAACTTCACATGTATTTTACTTAGTACATGCTAAGTGTCAGAGACACAGGTTAGGGCAGAAAGGATAAGGAAGGCAAAAATGTCAAAAGAAATATGGATGACTGTATAGGGGTGGTGAGAGGCTGGGATGAAGCGTTGCTGATGGTGACAAAGAGGAGGTGTTATTTCTTAGGCACCTTGAATGATTTGGTTAGTTCACTGAAAGAAGATAGAACTATTTCGGTGGGAATGAGAATGATGTTCCTGGCCCATGTAAGGTCTAGGCGGGGCAGGTTATAGAGGGAGGTTCCAGACTGGATATTTTGTACTCAGTGTCACTTGGGGAGTGGAAGGCCATTAAATCTTTTTGGGATGGCTAAAGTATGTTTTAGGGAAATGAGGCTGGTGGTAATCTGTAGGGTCGATTGAAGGAAGGGGAGAGTGAAGTGAGGGGGACCAACTAGGAGGCAGTTAGATAATCCAGACAATAGGCCATGATGTTCAGGATTAGGGTGGAGGATAAGAGAGACACTTAAAGGGAGAGATTTGATGGAACATAATGATTTGGTGTATCTCTGAGTGGATTCATATAAAAGATTTATGGTTTCTAGCCTGAGTTACTAGAAGAAGGAGTTTGAATAGGGAGATTAATAGGCAGTGAATACAAATAGAATGGCATATGAAGGTGGTTTGGTGCACAGGTGAAGATTTTGGTTATGTTCTGTTTGAAGAGATATGTAGCCAAGCTTAATGAATAAAGCAGCCAAGCTTAATGAATAAAATCTGAGAAGTCAATATAGAAGTGATAGCTGAGAGGCACCTGGCTGGCTTAGTTGGTAGAGCATGTGACTCTTGATCTTAGGGTTGTATGTTCGAGCCCCGTGTTGGGTGTAGATACTACTTAAAAAAATAAAATATGAAGGGCATCTGGGTGGCTCAGTTGGTTGAGTACCTGACTCTTGATGCAGTCACAATCCCTGGGTCGTGGGATGGAACCTTGAGTCCAGCTCTTCATTGAGCTGGAGCCTACTTGGGGTTCTCTCTCTCCCTCTGCCCTGCTCATGACCGCTCTCTCTCTCTAAAAATTAAAAAATATGTATATATTAAAAAGTGGTAGCTGAAGCAATGAGATTGGATCAAAGGGGAGATACTATATTTTGGGTTGAAGGCTAATTACTATTTGGGGGACCCACTTCCCTGTTGAAAGTTGGAGGCTGGAAGAAAAAGCAGGGGCATGAATGATTGTGAATGTTGTGTTTTAAAAGTCTGCAGAAGTGGAAAGAATTTCAGGAAAGGGGAGGTGTTATCAATAGTGTGAAGTGCAACAAAATACCTTATCTTGAGAAGCCTACTTTTTAGGACCAGACTGATGAATTAGCTACTTCTATCAAGAAATAGCTAATTCTACCAGAAAGACCTCAGTGTGTGAGTTGTTTTGCCAGGAGTAGTGGTGCTTTTTGTAATGATATAGTTACATATTATATCATGAGAAACATTCTGAATATGAAATATTCTATATATGTTGGTCATACTATGACCATGCTTCAGGGTGAAGTAAATTCACTTTTGTGGGTGTTAGGACCGTAACGATGCAGTAGAGTCATGTTCTGTCACTACTCATAATCATAGCACTAAAGATAATGAAACCTACAAATAAAATTCACTCTGAAAGCCTCCTGAAACTTTTGCTGTCTGATTTTGTTCTTAATTTGGTTTTTGTAATCTGGAGCCATTTATTTGGGAGTGAAGAGAGGACAGAGGACAACTAGAAGTAAATCATGTAGCCCTGAAGTTATTTTATTGTCATTGCCCATTGAAAAACTATTGGGATTAGGGGGCACCTGGGTGGCTCAGTCGGTTTAAGCATCTGACTTCAGCTCAGGTCATGACCTCACGGTTTGTGGGTTCGAGCCCCACATTGGGCTCTGTGCTGACAGCTTGGAGCCTGGAGCCTGCTTCAGATTGTGTCTCCCTCTCTCTCTCTGTTCTTCCCCTACCTGTGCTCTGTCCCTCTGTCTCAAAAATAAATAAACAGTAAGAAAAATTTTTTTAAAGAAAAACTATTGGGATTAGGAAAAGCAATTATTTTAGTTCTGGGCTGCTTTGCAGATGTTAAAAAGGTGTGAATTCTTGTCAGTGTGTTTTAAGTCAATCTTGTAGTAAAACAAGCACAAAATCATAACAAAGTTCAAACTACATTTGTTTCATCATCCATGTAGTCAAATGAAGATGGGACATGAACTCCCTCTGATTTCAGCAACATTAGCTAAACAATTTACTATTAGGGTCAAGGGAAAATAATTCTTTTGTCTTAAAATATTAAGCTTTTTTTTTTTTTAATGTTTATTAATTTACTTGGAGGGGGGAGGGGCAGAGAGAGAGGGAGGGACAGAATCCCAAGCAGGCTCTGTGCTGTCAGAAGCCTGATGCGGGGCTCAAACTCAAGAACCTTGAGATCATGACCTGAGCAGAGATCAAGAGTGGGACGCTTAACTTACTTAGCTACCCAGGTACCCCAAAATATTAAGCTTTTAATGGACACATGCAGGTAGCTGGTGATACCAGCTTTATATTGGCCTAAACTACTTTCTTTAGTCCTTGCCTCTCAGTCTTCTTCCAAATCTGTTAGGACCCAAAGTTTTTAAAAGCCATGGAAGTAGTGAGGAGGAACAAACTGATCATAAACACAATGTGGATGGATCTTGGAGACGTTATGCTAAGTGAAAGAAGCCAGACAGAAAAGGGCACATACTATATGTTACATGTACATGAAATTCTGGAAAGGCAAAACTATTCTATGGACCGCTCGTTAATGGCTAAGTCTGGAAGTGATGGGGAGATTGGTTTCAAAGGGGCGTGAAGGAACTTTCTGAAGTGATAGAAATGTTCTGTATCTTTATTGTGGTTGTGATTACCCAAGTATCTATATTTAACTCCTCAAACTGTGCACATAGAATAGGTGCATCTTATTACACGTAAAAACAGCCAGGAGTCTTTAGCAGCAGGAAGGAGTTGGATGGCAGAATGGAACTTTGTTGATTGGACTGTGATCTGACATTTTTATAGTGAATTGACCATTTTGACAGTAAAGCTGTCTAACATTGGTGGAAACTCCTTGATGTGTCTGACAGGGAGTGTATATGTAAGAGAACGTAATTGAGATTAACGCAGTGATTTTGCTACGTTTGAGATGCAAGTAAACATATATATAATTAACTAAAACGTTTGGGTAATATCCAGTTAACTAAGTTTCTCCCCACCCCATCTGGTTTGCTGGTTTCAGAAGCCATTGAAAGGATTTCAGTAATGAAAAAGCCTTTAAAGGATGTTTAAATACAGTTGAGCCTGGTTGGAAAAACTTGAGAGTTCAAAATGTTATCCACAGGATAGTCATTCTCCAAACACCAGGTATTTTCTCCTCTGTCAATTTATGTATGGATAGTTGATCTGAGAGGTAAACTATAACTTTATTTTGCTGTTTGACTGCGTCTGATTTTATTTATGCCCTAGGTTGGTTATGGTAGACTAAGTTTGATTTATGGTTTGTAATGATAATGATAGCTAACATTTTTAAGCACTTACTTTATGCCCAGCACTGACCTACAGTTAACCTGCACTATCTCATTCATTTACTACAACTCTGTGACATAGGTGCTTTTAATACTGCTGTCTTTTAGACGAATATATCACGGCTTTAAAAATTAAATAATTAGGTCAGGGTCATACAGTAAGCGGTTGAGCTGGCATTTGATTCAAGTCTATTTTGTGGTAAAGCCCATACCATTTTTTTTTTTAATGTGAAAAAAGAAGTCTTGAGGGGAAGAGTGGTGATTTAAAAGAGGGCATAACTTGGTTTTCTGCAGATTCTGTGGCCCACACTAAATGGATCCTGAGTACCAAAGAATGTGGCATTTCTAGCTTTTACAGCCCTTGATGTCAGGCAGTGCTTCATGGATCTGAGCTAATGGCAGTGATGGCCATTGAAAATGAGGTTTCTGCCATTCCCAAGGTCATTCATCCAGCAGTCTGTCTTTTGCCCTTAGGAGATCCTTTCTCTTCCTCTTGTCCTTCTCTTCACTCCTGACATCCTTCTAGCATTGTCTCAAGTCAGGTTCCTCTGGAAGGCCTCATGGAAACAATATTCCCTGAGTTTCTTGCATGTTTATGAGTTTGCGTACACTCTTCTATACTTGCAATTCGTTTTGCTGGGTGTAAAATCTGTGGCAGATATTTTCCTGAATTTCTTCAAGATCATTGTTCTTGGCTTATGGCATTACTGTCAGAGTTGACGATGTATATATATAACCCGTATGTGTATGACCTATACATGTGTATATATAACCTGAGTGCATGTTATTTGTAGTTCAGATATGCAGGTAGTCTAATTTTTAACACATACTATACATATCCAAACAGTGACAGGTTTTTCTCTCGTTAAAATAGCAGCTAAAGCAAAAGGCCATGGTCAGCAAAAGTTATTTCCATTTTATGACCTACCTGTTCCTTATTGAGGGACTAGGGGAGGGATTAACAAATGGTACTATTGTCCCAAAGTTGGAATTTTAGCTATGCTTTTGAATTAGAACAAGATCTAAATTATTGTCACATCTGGTGAACCTTACTTATAAGTTCACAAAATCTGCAACTTAATTGATTTGTTTTCATAATATATTCTAATCTAGAGCTATAGTTTCCAACCTTTGGGGTTTTTTGTTGTTGTTTGTTTGTTTTTTGGAAGGCAAGCAAATATTTATTAGAATTAGTTGGAACGATGGGACGCCTGGGTGGCGCTCAGTCTCTTAAGCGTCTGACTTCCGATCAGGTCATGATCTCACAGTTAGTGAGTTTGAGCCCCACATTGGGCTCTGTGCTGACAGCACAGAGCCTGGAGCCTGCTTCAGATTCTGTGTCTCCCACTTTCTCTGCCCCTCCCCCTCACGCTCTGTGTCTGTCTTTCTCTCATTAAAAAAAATTAACAACAGAAAAAGAATTAGTTGGAAAGACCTGGGAGCACCGCACGTGTAAATTCCAAATCAAACACTAGTTTTGGAGCCAGATTAATTTATATTCCCATCAGTTACATCTCTGTTACTGGAGCTGGGTGTGGTAAATGCCTAGTTATCCAGCTGTAATAAAAAAATGTTAAAAGTATCAGTTTAGCATTTATTCAGACCCTTTTGAACTTTCCATATCTGTTATTTTTTCAGAAATCTTAAGCAAATGCCACTAACACTACAATTCAGGGTTGATTTGGAAGAAGAGAGAACTTTTGATTTAATCCTGAAAGAATTAAGAATTGGAAAGGAGGGTGAGAGCCAAATGATCTGTTTCTGTGAATTTAGTGAAGGGGGAAAAAGTATTCTTCCTTTGCTTCCAGGGAAGCGGAGACTAGTGTTTAGGATTTGAGGCAGATATTTGTGAAGGATACTCTCCGTAAGTCTCTGGTTTGATATTGGTACCGTGTGACTTCCAAGCATCATCATTTAGAGCGGGAGCTGGTTACGAATTTTATTACTGCGATCACTAATTTTACTATTTATTTTTCTATTTTAAAGTTTTTTTAACCTTTTTTACACCCAACATGAGTCTCAAATTTACAATCCCGAGATCAAGAGTTGCATGCTCTACTAACTGAGCCAGCCAGGTGCCCCAGGCTATCATTAATTTTACCAACATATTATACTCCTAAAAGCTGTTAATCTAGGCATTGTGTCTAGCAACAGGTTGGTAGTGAAGAATACTTGGCTACATTGTAGAAACATTTCTTGATAATCCTTAGGAGAATATATGACCTCAGTTAAAATGTGAAAGTAGAAAGAGGCACTGTTCTAAGCATTTCACCTGTATTAGCTTTTTAAATTCTCACAGCTGTCTTAGGGTAGGTTTTATTCCCTACATTTTATAGAAACTGAGGCACAGAAAAGATTAAATAACTTGACAAGATCACCTAGCATATAGGAGATAAATGCACATGCAGATAGTTTGGCTTTAGAGACCTTGCTTTAACTTCAAATACATAGAATAGAGCGCATTGAGGAAATACATTATAATAAGAGATGAAAGCTGAGAATTTTTCAGACTTGTGAAACCTGGATCATCTGACTCAGAAAGGTAAGCGATTCTTAACCTCAAACTGTTTAAAAGTCCAGGGTGTTAGCAGGAATCTAGGACTATAGTACACAACATAAAATTGTATCCTGTTTCAGCTTATTTTCCCCCCTGCTATTGAATTACACATTTTTAGTATTTAGTTTGAACTACAATTTAGTTTGAACACAATTTAGTATTTAGTTTGAACTACAGCTACATTTAGTTTGAACATAACATACCAGTACTGTTCTTATGAATGCTATAATTACTGTTTGTTTTCAGCAAGAATATTTCTTGTAAATTTGCTTTGCCTTAGATTTCTTCATTTCTAAATGCCATTTTATTACCTTTACAATTGACTTAAAACAATTTTTTTTTTTTTAAGGTAGGCCACATGCCTTTTTTTTAAGGTAGGCCCACGTGGGGCTTGAAGTCATGACCCTGAGATCAAGAGTTGCATGTTCTACCCACTGGGGCAGCCAGGTGCCCCCCCTCCCCATTTTTTCTTAAATGTTTTGTTTTTCTTTTTTAAAGAAAAAATGCTCAACATGGACCATTGACTTTTTTTTTTTAATTTTTTTTAACGTTTATTTATTTTTGAGACAGAGAGAGACAAAGTATGAATGGGGGAGGGTCAGAGAGAGAGACACACAGAATCTGAAACAGGCTCCAGGCTCTGAGCTGTCAGCACGGAGCCCGACGCGGGGCTCGAACTCACGGACCGAGAGATCATGGCCTGAGCTGAAGTCAGCCACTTAACTGACTGAGCCACCCAGGCACCCCCATTGACTTTTTTAAATTCAGAGAAACATGCTTCATATTTAATAATGGAAGGCAATAAGAAAATAACGTTGATTTAACTTTATTTTGGTGATGTATTAGTAGTCTATAAAGCTCAGTAAAGACACTTTTATATATCACAGTGAAAAAAAGGAAGTGATATACGCTCAGTTGTTTTTTTTTTGGTTTTTTTTTGTTGTTGTTTTTTCCCCTAAGTATGTGCTCAGGGTTGCCTGAGTGGCTCAATCAGTTAAGCATCCAACTCTTGATCTCGGCTCATGATTTGTGAGATCAAACCTTGAGTTGGGCTTTGTGCTGTGCTGCTTGGAATCGATTCTCTCTCTCTTCCCCTCTCTGTCCCTTCCTCGCTTGTGCATGCACTCTCTCAAAATAAATAAATAAACATTAAAAAAAATAAAGTGCTGTTTAAAATGTACGGAAAGCTTATAATGAGGAAAATAAATACTTTTCTACAGGAACAATTTTTGATATCTGTGAGCTTTTCTGGTAATTCCATTATCTTTAACTAAAATGTTTATACAACTATTTAATGAATTTTTAAATTAAAAAATTTTTATTTATTACTTTTTTAAGTAAGCTCTACGCTCATTGTGGGGTTTGAACTCACGACCCCAGGAATCACATGCTCGATTGACTAAGCCAGCCAGGTGTCCCAGTGATTTTTTTTTTTTTTTTAATTAGACATAGTTTGATTTTCTGCTATGGAAATTCAAAGGAGTTTTCTGCCATCTAGTTTTGCTGACAAGTCCCATGTTATTTGGACTCTTGTTTTCGTCTAGATGACTTTCCAGCTTCATACCTAAAAGCTTAAATAATTTTTTAAAGTTGTGCTTAAAAAACACATAAAATTTACCATCAGTTTTAAATGTATACTAGTATTAAGATATGTTCACATTCGTGTGCAGTAGATCTCCAGAGCTTTTTCATCTTATAAAACAAACTCTAGGGGCGCCTGGGTGGCTCCATCGGCTAAGCATCAGACTCTTGGTTTTTGCTCAGATCATGATCTCATGGTGTGTGGGTTCGAGCCCTGCCTTGGGGCGGAGCCTGTTTAGGGTTCTTTCTCCCTCACTCTCTGCCCCTCCCCTGCCCGCTTGCATGCTCTCTCTCTCAAAAATAAATAAACTTTAAAAACAAAAAAAACCCCACAAAAACAATCCCTGTAACAATACCAACTCCTCTATATCCCCTTCCCTCAGCCCTTGGTAACCACAATTCTACTTTTTGTTTGTATGAATTTGACTAGTTTGGATACCTCCTATAAGTGGAAGCATGTAGTATTTGTCTTTTTGTGACTGCCTTATTTCGCTTAGCATAATATCCTCAGGGTTCATCCATGTTGCAACAAGTGTTAGAATTTCCTTCCTTCCCTCCCCCCCCAATTTTAATTCCAGTATAGTTAACATACAGTGTTATGTTAGTTTCAGATGTACAGTATAATGATTTTAAAAATTTCCTTTTTAAGACTGAATAATAACTAATTGTATGTATATACCACATTTTGTGTATTCATTCATCCATCATCGGACACAGGTTGCTTCCTCCTCTGACCTATTGTGAATTAAGCTGCTATGAATATGGGTGTGTAAATATCTCTGAGACTTTGCCTTCAGTTTTTTGGATATGTGCCCAGAAGTGGGATTTGCAGGATCATTTGGTAGTTTTATTTTTATTTTCTGGGGAACCACCACATTGTCCCTGAAAGCTTTTAAGAGATTCTCTTAATTTTTGGTCATACGAAAGTTCACAGTGGTCTATTTGAACATGGGTCCCTCCCCTTCCCCACTTCTTCCCCAAGCAGTGGGCTTTGAATCTGATTACTTCTGTCCTCAGCTCTGAGAAATTGTTTTTCTTCTTTAATTCCTTTGATAATTTATTCTCTTATTTTCTTTCTGGAGTACATTGAACCTCCTCTGTGATGTTCACCTTTTTTTTCTTTCATTTTTCTTTTTTCCTTATTTTGGTATTTGTTATAACCTGGGAGGTTGCTGTGAGTTATTTAAACTTCCCAAAAACCATTGAATGAGGTGTGTGGTTTTTGTTTTTGTTTTTGTTCTTTTGGTGGGGTGAGGGGTAGGGGCAGTCATATATTTAAATGTGAGGGGCTGTTTCTCATCCTGTGTTCCATTTTCATAGCACCCTGTTCCTGTTTCATGGAAACAAGATACAGCATTTTTTTGAATTTCTGAACATTCTGATTTCTTATTAAAAAAAAAAATCTCTCCATTGTTAAAATTCTCTTTATAATGGGATCATCCCAACTGTTTGCCTTTTGTGCTGCTGAGTTTCCTCACATGGTTGATTATCCTTGACTTGTCTATTCATGCTTCCTCTTAAATATGCACATAGCAGGTGCCTGGGTGGCGCAGTGGATTAAACGTCCAGCTCTCGGTTTTGTCTCAGGTCATGATCTCATGGCTCATGGGTTCGAATCCTGTGTCTTTCTCTGGGCTAATGTCTCAGAGCCTGGAGCCTGCTTCAGATGCTTTGTCTCCCTCTCTCTCTCTGCCCCTCTCCTGCTTGTGCGTGCGTACTCCCTCTCCTCTCTCTCTCTTCGCTCAAAAGTAAATATTAAAAAAATAAATAAGCATATAAAATTCCTTTTAAATTTCTTGAGAAAAGAACACTTCTGGTTTTGTTGGGGGTTAAAGGTCTGGCACATGCCTTTCTGGATGTGGACTGGGGGTGGAATGGTGTTAATGGTTCTTTGTAACTTTCAGTAGTTCCCCCATTTCCATTTTCATGTTCTCTCCCATTTTACCGTGTCCAAACATCATGCTGTGTATGAGCTCTGAATTGGCTAGGAGTCGTCTTCCCAGTTCTCATTTGCTGCTTGCGTATTCCGAAGTGCAGAATCTTCCATTCTGTTCATTAGTTAGTTACCATGCTTCCATCTGCTTTACACCTTCCATAGATTTTTGATATCTGTACCCGGTGATGCTGTGCCTCTCACTTCCCTCTCCTCCTTCCTAAATTTTCGTTTTTGTTTGTTTTATATTTAAATAACTTTACTAACATTTTGATGGTGTATTGGGAGGGGCTAGAGATAAATGGGCTATGTTCCATCTGTCTTGAACTAGAAAATCCTTCCTGACGTGGGTTAATATATCAATATGAATGATTATTTTCATTATAAAAACATTTCACTAGCTCCTGGCTGGCTCAGTCAGTAGAGCATTTAACTCTTGAACTTGGGGGTCATGAATTTGAGCCCCACATTGGGTGTAGAGCTTACTTAAAAATTTTTTTCACTGAAGAGTAAGCTACCCTAGGGTTTTGTTTGTGTACATATATTTAATAATAGTCTAGAGAAACTTAAATACATTGGATTTTGGGAAAATTGAATCTATAAGTCTCATGTCTTCTCCGCACTTTTGAAACTTTTCTCCTCTTTGCTTGTTCCCATTTTTTAAAGCTTTTTTTTTTTTTTCTTTTGAAAATAATTTTAAAGAACTCTCAAAATTTAGTAGGGAGATAAATTCAAATGAGTTGATCTTTTATTTATAAGTGTTAGACCAGGCGTCTGTTAAAACAGAAGTGACATTTATTTTGGCTAAACAGTTTCTGTTCTACATATGTGTTTACATAGCATTTTCACACTCCATAAATTGAACAGAGCAAGTACTCATATTTTTAGGTTGACAAGACTTTACTGTGATATTTGTCAAGGAAATGGGTATTAATGACCATTTAATAGGAAAAGAAATTGGTGTAGAATTATTGTGTTGAAATGAAGTTGTATGTATTGAGATATGAATTTCCATGTCAGCGTATGCAGCTTCTGGAACAGCATGACAATTTGATTCATGACAGGAGGATTCATGTGCCTGTCTCAAGATTTAATAGACATTAACATTTTGCTATGTTTGCTTCAGACTGCTCTCAAAAAGAAAGAAAATGTGAACAACTTTATCTAAACATTATCATCCCATCTCTTCTGACTCTTTTTCCCTGGAAGTTAGCTACTATCAAACTGGTTTTAGTAGTTTAGTAATTTTATTGTATTTTTAAGTTTTATTTATTTAAGTAAGCTCTACACCCAGCATGGGGCTCAAACTCATGACCCAGAGATCAAGAGTGGCACACTCTTCCCACTGAGCCAGCCAGGTGACCCCAGTAGTATGATAGTTTAGTTTTTATACTAGCCAGGCATGTTTTTAATATTTGTGCTGGATATTTGCTCATCTAACCTGTTTATTGTTTTTTACATTTTATAACTTGGCGTAAATAGCATCCCACTGGATTTATTCATGGTGATACATGTAGATGGAACCCGTATTTTTAACCTCTGTAGAGTCTCATTTTGTGCCCCTCCTTGTGTATAGAGTTCCTCTAGGGTGGATACTGTATAACCCAGCAATTCCACGGGAAGCTCTGTCAGATACTACTCTGAGATTTCTGATGCCATTGTGGTTCCTGATCCTCTTTGTGTGACCTGTTTTTTTCCCCTCTGGGAATGTTCAGGGTTTTTGTCTTATCAGTGTTTTGAAATTTCAGTTACCTTTTTTGTTGTGGCCGAAGTGGTTCTGCTTTGATATCGGTTTGGCAAGGCACTTTTAGTCTTGGCACTTAGGTTTAGTGCCAGGGAACTTCTCTGAATCATTTCTTTGATAAATTTCTTCTATTTGCATTCCTTGTTCTTTCTAGAATATCTGTTAGTTGGATGCTATATCCAGGACTGATCCTAAAACTTGCCTAGTTTTGTTCTCTCCTATTTTGAGTGTGTGGGTGCATGCGCGTGCATATTTTGGGGTGAAGGAGGTACAGAGAATCCTGCTTTTGGATTGTGTTTCTGACTTAATTTTGTACCCTTTAATTAAAAAATGTCCATCTTCATTTTAGGTCCTAAAGGACACCAACTTTTTCTCTGATTTTTTTTTTTTTTTTTTTTTTTTACATATATGCTAGTGACTTTATTTTCAAAAAATTTGTATTTATTTAAGTAATCTACACCCAGCGTGGGGCTTGAGCTCATGACCCCAAGATCAAGAGTTTCACACTCCTCTGAGCCAGCCAGGTGCCCCCATTTTATTTATCTATCTATCTATCTATCTATTTAAAATAACGCCTCGATCTCGTTTCATGAATTATACTCATTTCTCTTGACAATTTTTTTTTGTACTCTGTTATTTCTGTTTCCTTTTTGTTTGTTTTGATTTATTCTGTTTTTCACATTGTATGTTTTCCTTCAGGTGTCCATTCATGTTTAAGTTTGGAAGCCTTGTGTGAAAGGGACAGGGACCATCATTTGGTAGACCTGTCCATAAGGTGACCTGACCATTTTGTTGAGTTTTCTGTGTGTAATTAATCCGTAAATACTTGCTCTGGGACTATTGAATTTCCTCAGAGAGCAGTAGAATTGTTACGTGCTTGGAATTTATAACTATATTTCTGGAAATTGAGTTGGGAAAGAAGGCTCAGGGATTCAGCATTCATCACTTAAATCACTGGTTTCAGTAAGGTTTCTTACCCTGGCTCTCAACTAAATATGCTGTCTCTAAATTCAGAGCCTTTGTAATTCAGCTTTTTTCAAAGTAAACCTCCAGTCTTTTTGCCATGTGTGGTAGTTTTAATATGTCTGTAAATTCTTTTTTGATTTCCCTTTTTGAGAGATGGGGTCTCTGCAATGAGAGTGGGGTCTGTATCCCCTTCCTTTGAATCTGAACTGGCTTTAGTGTATTGTTTCTAACCAGTAGAATGTGGCACTGGTGACACTCCGAAAAGGAGAAATAGCTTCTGCTTGGTTCCCGTGGGACATTTCCTCTGGGGAAAGCCAGGTCCCATGTAAGAAGTCTGACTACCCAGCGATAGTCAAACTGGATGGACTATGTACAGCCGCTCCTGGGGACAATTCCAGCTGAATTCTTACCAGCAGCTCCCATCAACTGCCAACCTTTAAGTGAATTTTTAGGTGACTGTCTCCCCAGCCAATATCTGCTCAATGATGTGAGAAACCCCAAGTGGGAACTGCTCAGTTGAACCCTTAAAATTAGTGAGCCAATAGTGATATATTATTATTATTAACTAAAACTCATACTTCCTCTGGTTTCCTCAGGTTTTTTTTTTTTTAAATAATTCTTTTTAAGTTTATTTTCTTTATTTTGAGAGAGACAAAGAGAGAACACAGGGGGCACAGAGAGAGAGAGATGGGGAGAGAGAATCCCAAGTCTGCACTGCATTGTCAGTGCAGAGCCCACTGTGGGGCCCGAACTCACAAACCATGAGATCATGGTCTGAGCCAAAATCAAGGGTTGGATGCCTCCCCTCCTCAGCTTTTTTTGTTTTTTGTTTTTTAATGGAAGTACAATTGACAGAGCATATTACTTTTAGGTGTACAACGTAATGGTTTGACATTTATATACATTACAAAATGCCATGATAAGTGTAGTTACCACCTATCACCAAACGGAATTATTACAGTATTACTGATTTTATTCCCTATGCTCTACTTTTTATCCATGTTGTTTATATTATGAAGGCTTCCATAGTTTTTACCTAAAGTCTTTTTCAGTCCCAGGATTGCATTTAGGATATGCTACATTACTTTGGAATCATCATGTATCTTTAGGCCCCTCTTGTCTGTGGGAGCTGCTAAGATTTTCTTTTTCTTTTTCTTCTTTTTCTTTTCTTTTTTTTTTTTTTTGGTTTAAATGATCTTGTCAATCTTGAGGAGTACTGGTCAGCTATTTTGCATGATGTCTTTATTTGGATTTATTTAATGCTTTTCTCATGATTAGACTGGAGTTATGGGATTTGGGGCAGAAGACCACAGAGATTCAGTGCTATTTTCATCATGTTATTTAAAGAGAACATACTGTGAACATGACTCTGATTGTTGACGTTGACCTTGATCACTTGCCAGAGATAGTGTGTGTCATGTCTTTCCACTGTAAAGTTACTATTTTCCCCCCTTTTCACTTTGTTCTCTTTGAAAAGGAAGTCCTCATGCTCAGACCACACTGAAGGGGTGGAAAGTGATGGCTCACCTATTTGAGTGTGGGGTATCTACATAAATTATTTGGAGTTCTTCTGCACTGGAGATTTATTCTCTCTCATTTATTCAGCCATTCATTTTTATCAGTATGGACTCATGGAATTTTTATTTTGTACTTTGGGTTATAATCCACTACTACTCTATTTTGTTGCACGGATTATTCCAGTTTTGCCCATTAAAACACATTGTTTGATGTACCATAGTGTAATAGTAACAAATTAATTCTGTTGTTTCTGGTTCTTTCCCTTTGCCTTACCTATAGTTTTTACTTACATATTTTGGTTGATGTTACTTGGCTTATCACTATAGTTAAATTTTCTTTGTGGATTATAGTTATCTTTTTTTTTCATTTTTTTAAATCTTTGTTTATTTTTGAGAGGTCGGGAGGGACAGAGAGAGAGGGAGACACAGAATCCAAAGCAGGCTCCAGGTTCTGAGCTGTCAGCACAGAGCCCGACGCAGGGCTCTAACTAACGGACCGCGCGAGATCATGACCTGAACTGAAGTTGGACGCTTAACTAACTGAGCCACCCAGGTGCCCCAAGAATATTTTTTTTAAATAGGCGAGTTTATGTTTATTAATATGATGTGTCTTTGTTCTGAATTGTTTTGTTTGCTTTCTCTTTTAAATGTTTGAAAGTTTAAAAATATTCTATTGTCTTTTGGGAATGTTTTTCTATGACTTAGACATTTTATAATCTGTGTTTCTCTAACGGTTTGTTTATAATTGCATTATAAGCTGAAATTCTATCTTAATGATACCTCAAAGATGTGGAAATTAGTGTACTTCTAATATTTGCTACTTCTGCCACCTGATTTTGATTCTTTAATTACTTCTCTTTGGTTAATATACCTCTGTCGCTTTATTTAATAGCTATAAACAAATGACCATCTTTCCCATGAAAGCAGAAATTCACACATATGCACTACCTTTTACCTTCATTTCTTTCCAGTACCTTCCAGGCTGTGTCAGTTACTTTATATTTCAACTTCATTATGATTTATGTTTATCCCCAGTTTTTCTCTAGTCCTTTCTTGTTTAGCCAAGTTTGCTCTCAGTAGTTTGTATAAGAAAGGGCCTAGAAGAATGAAATTACACTCTTGCACAAGTGGGAGGAAAACTTCCTCTGCCATTTCATATCAATGGGTTGGGGGGCTTGTGAATTAAACTGCCAAAATATAGAGTAACAATAGAAAAGACAAAGTTCATTTGTGTATGTACATGGGAACTTAAACAGATAGCTGGAATTTAGAGTTTAGAATTTAGAGTTCCCCTTAATGGGGGAAGGGGAAGGAGAGAAAGGGTTCTCATGGAAAAACAAGACTTAGGAAAGACAAATTAGGTCTTTAGGAGAGAGCAGATGAGAGGTATGACAATGTTTGATTTCTTATCCCAGTGCTGACTTCCCATTGCAAGGTGATCAGAGTAAGTCTCTTGTTATTGGAAGCCTCCCTTGAAGGGGGATTTTGTCCTGTTCGGTTCTGTTGGAGGATTCTGCTTTTTAGGCAGAGAAAAGGGGTAGGAAGTTGAGATAAAGCCTTTCTGCATCTGTTGATTTTCAAATGTCTTCAGTGCAAAAATAATTCTTATGCCACTGTGATATAATTTGCATCCCTTGACATGTTTGAAAGAGCAACAGTTTAGTTAGAGATAAAACACTTGCATCGTGCTTTGTTTCTTTGAAGTCTTTACCATTATTCTAGCTCCTTCTGCATTGTATCTTGGAAAAACTGAGAATAGCCTGATTTGTCTACTCCTGCTTTAAGTGGCTTTAAGACTGAGTGGACAAGAGTGACAGACTGAATTCCCATGGGATTCTTTATTTGCCTTTAAAATAAATAGCTTAAACATATTATGCTTTTTTCCGCTAACCTAAATTGTAAACATGTTCCCCCAAATTCTTAGTAGATATGACTGTGTAGTATTTCATCCTTTCGATGAGGTTTTATTAGCCTCAGCACCATTGACATTTGAACTATTAATTCTTTGCTGCAGGCCTGTTGTGTGCATTGTAAGATGTTTTACAGCCTACTTGGCCTCCACTCACTGGATGCCAGTATCCGCTCCCTGCGCCACTTGTCAGTCAAAAAATGTCTCTATGGATGGGGCGCCTGGGTGACTCAGTCAGTTGAGCGTCTGACTTCGGCTCAGGTCATGATCTCACGGTTCATGGGTTCGAGCCCCACATCGGGCTTTGTGCTGACAGCTTGGAGCCTGGAGCCTGCTTCAGATTCTCTATCTCTTTCTCTGCCCCTACCCTGCTCATGCTCTGTGTCTCTCGCTCTCAAAGATAAACAAATTTAAAAAATTATTTTAAAAAAATGTCTCTCTGGGGCCCTTGGGTGGCTCAGTCGGTAAAGTGTCCAGCTCTTGATTTCGGCTCAAGTCATGATCTAAAGTTTGTCAGATCGAGTCCTACATCAGTCTCTGCCCTGGGCACACGTGTGCATGGGTGTTTTCTCTTTCTCTCTCAATGGAGAAAAATGTCTCTAGGCATTATCAAATGATGTCCTCTGGGGGCTAAAATCTCCCCTTGTTGATAACCACTCCTGTAGATTTTTAGAATAAATGACATTGTAATGAACATCAGTATACACAAAGATTTTTCTCTTTTTGATGTTCTTAGGGTGAATTACATAACTGATTTCCAAATTATAACCATTTCTCTTTTTTTTTTTTCTTTTGTTTTTTTGTTTGTTTGTTTTTTAAGTTGTCTCCACACCCAGCATGGAGCCCAATGCAGGCCTTTAACCCCAAGATCAAGACGTGAGCTGAGATCAAGAGTTAGATGCTTAACCAGCTGAGCCACCCAAGCCCCCCTCTTCTTCTTTTTTTTTTTAAGATTTTATTTTTAAGTAATCTCTATACCCCACGTGAGGCTTGAACTCAAAACCCCAATATCAAGAGTGACATGCTCTTTCGACTGAGCTAGCCAGGCTCTCCTAGAACCACTTTTCTATTCCTGTTTTGTTATAGAATGACATTCTTTTAATATGCTAATAGATTCCATTTGTTAACATAGTTAATTTTTTAAGATCATAATACATTCTTTGTGTACAATTTGTACATGTTTTTAAAGATAACTTCTCAGAAATCGAAGCACTGTGTCAGAGTTTTAAGTTATTATGTAATCTTGATATTTTTAGAATAACATTTCTAAGCTACTCCATCATGATAGGCACAGTCACAGGTGGAAAGATTTTCCATAGCAGTTTTATAATCCTTGCTCTATCCAACACTTTGGTTAGTGTGAGGTGTTCTACTTAACTGAGGCTTACCTGTTATTTTAATTTTTTATTTTAATTTTTTAAAAAACTTGTAATTTTGAAATAATTTTAGGTTTACAGAAAAGTTACAAACATAGTGTAGAGAGTTCCTGCATACCCCTTAACCAGTTTCCTTTAATGTTAATTTCTTCCCTAGCTATGGTGTATTTGTTTAAATTGGGAAACAAACATTGGTACTATTCTATTAATGATGTTCCAGACTTTATTTGGATATCACCAGTTTTTCTAGAGATTCCCTCTTTCTATGCCAGAATCTGATCCGAGTACCACATTACATTAGTACCTCTGCCTTTGGAGTCCCCAAGCATTTATGTATAACTATTTTTGATTTTTTAAAAAGCAGACAAGTTTTTATTTATTTATTTTTTTAATATTTGAAAAAAAAATTTTTTTTTAATGTTTATTTAGTTTTGAGATAATGCGAGAGACAGAGTGCAAGCAGCAGAGTGCAAGGCAGACAGAGGGAGACACAGAATCAGAAGCAGGCTCCAGGCTCTGAGCTGTCAGCCCAGAGCCCGATTGGGGGCTCGAACTCATGAACCGCGAGATCATGACCTGACCCGAAGTCGGTCGCTTAACCGGCTGAGCCACTCAGGCACCTCATGTTTGTTTATTTTTGAGAAAGACAGAGAGAACAGAGTGCAAGCTGGGGAGGGGTAGAGAGAGGGAGGCACAGAATCTGAAGGAGACTCCAGGCTCTGAGCTGTCAGCACAGAGCCCGATGCGGGGCTCGAACTCATGAACCAGAACTGAAGTCGGATGCTCAACCGACTGAGCCACCCAGGTGCCCCAGCAGACAAGTTTTTAATATGTTAATCACTTAAGCCTAGAGTCTAAGAATGCAAGCTCTAAGCCAGTCTACTTTGGTATGAATTCTGACTTGCCATTTATGTTGTGTTGTGTGGTTATACTAGGGATCTCAATTTTCCCAGTGGTAGACTAGGAACATGAATTGTATGACCTTTACTAAATCATTATTTGATTTAAATGCTACGGTGCATGTACCTCTTGTCATTTAATGTCTGGCATGTAGACCTCACGAAAAAATAGCAAGTTTATTATTCTGTGTTACCTTTAGTCAAAAGAGCAACATGCTAGTCTCCAGAAATCCTTGGGAAAGATTTTGTGCATGGGCCTGAGGCATCTCTGACACGACCTCATCCTTCTGATAGGAGGCAGATGGGATTGGCAGATTGTGCTGTCCTGAGCAAGGCTTGCCAATGTCCATGTGCCCCTCCCCCCCCGCCCCCACCTTTTAAATAGTGTGCCAGCTGTAGAAAGGAGAGGGGAAATTTTGCAGTAGCTGAATATCTGTGGTTGAAATTTTATAATTTGCTATGTCTAAAGATTTGGGGTTGAAGGTCTCTTTGACAGTTGTTTGCTTTTCTGATATTTGTTCTTCTAAAGGGTAGAATGTTTGTGAACCGTTTAAAACAGTGCCGGCAACAGGATGAGCCCCATGGATGTAGTCGCTTATTCCTTAGCGCCTCAAATGAGATGCCCACATTTTGATTACTTGTTCTAATGAGTCTCTGGAGCAAAAATTAATTAAAATAATAAGAGGCGAGAGGACCATTAACCCTCTAAGATTGGTCACCTGGTTGTCCCTGAAGGGGCTTGGTTTCTGACCAGAAGTCTTTGCCATCTGCCCCCTCGTGCTAGTGAGACCCTTGAAGGTTCTTACCTTTGGCTTAGGGTTGGTGGAAGTGTGGGTAGTTTCTGGCATTTGTAATTATAAGGAATAAAGGGAGAATGAAATTGTTTTGACAGGTTTTCCTCTGCATGTCCTGCAATTTAAATTTCATTACAATCACCAGTATCCCAAGTGTGGTTGTTGGGGAAGAAGTGGTCTTAATTTTGGTCGACCCTAGGGAGACAGCATTAAACTAGTTTGTAAAAATTTGGTTACAGAAAATTTCAGACCTACATGAAGGTAGTAATAATAGTATATATTGAGCCCTCCTTTATCGGTCACCCTACTTCAACAGTATGGACATTAAGATAGTATTTTTTAATTGTGTTGAGCCCTCATAACATTATCAGTCCAATAGCAACCATTTTAATTTTTGTATATCTTATATGTATAAATTTTACACTGTAAAACAAGAGTACAAATATTTTTGTTTTTCTTTGTGTTGTTTACTTTTTTGGTAAGTAGTCTTAGTGATAATCATTTAAGTGGAGATCACAACTTTTATTTTGTTTCTCAGTTCTCTCTCCTTTATTTGCTCTTCTCTCTATAGTCTTTTCTGACTTCAGCTTGGAAAAGACACTGACATTTTTATGTTGCAGTAGACGCCAAGATGACGGTACATCTTGGTTTCCATGTATTTATAAACAGGTAACATCTTCAAATAGAGAGGTGCCTTTTTAAAAAAAAATCCTTGGTGCGGGGGTGGGTGGGAATGCACGTAAACTGAATTCTCAATTTTCAACTTGATTGCCTCCTTTCTTTCTGTATCCCTAATAAATAACATCATCTTTTTGAAGCTGTGTTAATGTTAACGAGACACCGGTCTTTAATCCGTTGATTCTGGATCTGTCCTCTGGAACAAATGAATAAGCCTTTTCTTCTTCTGCAAGGATTCGGTATCCACCATCAACCCTGTTGGGACTTAATACCTCCTCTTTAGTCTAAGCAGTACCAGCTTCAAATGTTCTTCATTTGTTCTTCAAATGCTTTTTGAGCAGCTATTCTTATTCTTCTGCTTAGGATATATTTAGGTTTTGTCAGTGTCCCTCTTGAAGTGCGGTTCTTAGTGAATGCAGCGTTTTATATGTTTGGCAAGTCAGAATATTGAACCTTGTATTAATCTAGACTGTTGTATTTATGTTTTCTGGCTTTAATGAGCTTGACTTGGTAACCATGGCTCAGCCATTTTCAGCTACAGTAAACCTATAACGTGAGCATTGTGCAATGCATATTACTTATAGCAAGTCAGCTACTCCATTTGGTGCCTACTTGGCCATTCATTCATTCATTCCACAAATATCTTATGGGGTGCTTACTATGTGCCATGTGTAGCTTTAGTCATTTTGGCAGTGAACAAGACAGAGTTTGTCTACTTGTGGAGCTTACATTCTTTTTGGGGTAAAAAATAAAGAACTTAACGAAAAGCAATTTCAGCAAGCTATGACTAAAATAACACAGTATAACGAGCCGTGATGGTGTTTGGAGACTACTTTAGATTGGGTAGTCCAGGAGCGTCTCTGAGTTGACAGGTGGGCTGAGATCTAAATGTCAAGAAAGAGTCAGCCATGCAACTGGGGGTGTGGAATTCAGGGTGATTCCAAGAAGAGAAAACAGTAAAAACAAAAGTCCAGTGATGGGGAACAAGTGTGACGCAGTGAGGGGAATAGAAAAGGGCACTGTGGCTAGTGAGCAGTAAGTGATGATGGAAGAGTTACAGGAAGTAAGGCTGAAGAACTGACAGGGGTCAGAGAGTAGAGTACTGTATTAAGTTTGGGTTTTCTTCTTAATTCAGTGGGAGGCAAGAGTGACGTGATTTCAGTACATTTAAGAAAGATCACCCTGGAGAATGAATTATAGGGAGTCAAAAGTGGAACCACTAGTTAAGAGGTTATTGTAGTAGTCCAGGCAAGGGATGATGATGACTTCAGCCAGGCTGGTGCAGCTACAGATGGAGAGATAGGGACTGATTTGGGCTATATTGGGGGATAAAATTGATGGGATTTTTTTAAGGTGGTTTTTTTTATGTTTTATATTTGAGAGAGAGAGAGAGAGAGTGTGTGTGTGTGTGTGTGTGTGTGTGTGTGTGTGTGTGTGTGAGAGCAGGGGAGGGGCAGAGAGATGGAGACAGAATCTGAAGCAGTCTCCAGGCTCTGAGCTGTCAGCACAGAACCCGTCGTGGGGCTCAAACTCACGAATCACGCATGAGATCATGACCTGAGCTGAAGTCAGACACTCAACCGACTGAGCCACCCAGGCGCCCTGAATTGATGGGATTTATTAATGATTCAGAATACTGTGTGAGAGAGAAAGCAGAATCAAGGTTATGACCTTCAGATATTTTTGTTGATGTGAAGAAACAGATTTGTTTCAACTCGAGAACAAACCGGGTATACTTTTAATATTGACTGTTGTATGTTGGCCTGGTGGTTAAGAGCACGGACTCTGGAGTCAGGACAGACTGGGTTACAATTTGGACAACCTGGGTTCCTTACCTTGGACAAGTTACTAAGCCATTCTGTGACTCAGTGCCCTTCTATAAAATGAGGACCATAATGTCTGCCTCATAAGGTTGTTGAAGAGATTAAATGAATTGAATGATACAGATGAAATTAATGTAGATTTAGTGCCTGGTCATATTAAAAAGCCTATATAAAGGTTAGTGTTTATTATTTTAACAGGTTTGCAAGGGTAATTTTGATTCTACATAATGTCAGCCATCTGCTGAGTTTATACACTAACCCCTGTATAAGATGCAATTCTAGTCTTTAATTGCATCTTTGTGATTTTTGTTTTTCCTCAGGGGTATCTGTAAATGTTCTGTTTTCTGCAATTGTGAAAATGTAGAAAAATTGTTTTGTGTTTTCCAGTAGCTGTATGTTGCTAGCTGAAATCTGCATTAATGGGTTTGTTTCAAATGCTTTCAGAATATTATACTGCAGTCCTAGACCGAAGAAATGTCTTGAAAGGGTTATCAGAAATACTGGATTTCTGCTAACATGTCTCATAGGATAGCTTTTATATTCGTGTCTGGTGAAATATATGTTAATCTTATTTCTATAAAATTACAAAATGCACCATGAGAATTTTGTTTTCATTTGATCTCATACAGAAGTGCAATTCATTTAGGTAGAATTTGATACTTGTATATACAGCATAGCAGCACCAAATATTTGCCCTTGTTCTAAATTCTTTCGAGAAAACAATTTTTCCCTCTGTTTGGTATATGCATTTCTTTATGAATTTATGATATCCTTTACCGTAGCTTGATGCTGTCTTAATCGACACCATTACACCTCAGTTTTCGTCATGCATTGAGTGTAGTATTCATGCTTCTTATTTATTCTTTTTAATAGTAGGACTCACCAATGAGTTCATTCTGTCAGTGTGGATGATCATTCCTTTGATATGCAGAGAAAAAACCTTTGGGTACTAATATATCAATATTTATCATGGTTTTAAACTTTATTTTCATGTTTGTTTTGTGTGTGTGAGAGAGACAGTATGAGTGAGTGGGAGAGGGGCAGACAGAAAGGGAGACACAAAACCTGAAGCAGGCTCCAGGCTATGAGCTGTTAGCACAGAACCTGACACAGGGCTCAAACTTACAAACTACAAGATCATGGCCTGAGCTGAAGTCGGGCATTTATCTGATTGAGCCACCCACGTGCCCCTATAAATGGTTTAGATTTTTATGGATTAGAGCTTTGATTGCTAAAAGAAGATTCACTCTAAAGGAATTTTCCTAGTTGAAATAATGTTCATTTAATGGCATTAAATTCAAGAAATTTAATTTTATTACACTTATATGTTTAAAAAATTTTTTTTAATGTTTATTTATTTTCGAAGGAGAGAGACCTTGAGTGGGGAAAGAGCAGAGAGAGGGAGACACAGAATCCAAAGCAGACCCCAGGCTCTGAACTGTCAGCACAGAGCCCAACACGGGACTCGAACTCACGAACAGCGAGATCATGACCTGAGCTGAAGTCGGACGCTTAACCGACTGAGCCACCCAGGTGCCCCTACATTTATATATTTTAAAATGGAAAGGGCATAGGGGCGCCTGAATGACTCAGTTAAGTGTCCAACTCTTGATTTTGGTTCATGTCATATCTCACGGTTTGTGAGATTGAGCCCCAAGTCAGGCTCTGTGTGGAGCTCCTCTGCATTGAGCTCCGAGCTGATGGAATGGGGCCTGCTTGGGATTCTCTCTCTCTGTCTCTCTCTGTCCCTCCCTTGCTCATGTGCTCTGTCTCACTCTTTCAAAATAAATAAACCTAAAAAATCAATAAAATGGAAAGGATACAACGTAGCATATAATAGGGAGCATCCTTTTCATCCCTGCCTTCCAACCTCTTGTTTTCTCTTCCCCACAGTTTCCTGTGTTCTGTGTATGCTTGCAGAAACAAACGGATATACACATGTGCATGTGTGTATATTCCTTTTAAAAGAATCGTAGGGTATATTTCAGCATATTTTGCATGGAATGTGTTATCATGATTCATCTTATTAAATAAAATAATTCCCAAATGAATGATACTAAGATTGTTTCATGTATTTTACTTTTGCTTACAGTGCTGCAGTGAATAGTCATTTTGTACATAAACCTGTAGGTAAATTTTTAGAATTTGGTCAGAGTAGGTGCAAGTGTAATTTTTGATCAATTTTATTAAATTGCCCTCCACTGAGATAGTACCAGTCTGTTGGTACTAGCAATGTGAATATGTTTCTGCATAATCTTGTCAAGAGAATGATTACCAAACCTTTGGTGTTTGCCAATCTCATACGTGAAAAATGATATCTCAGTGTAGTTTTAATTTTCATTCTCTCATGAATGTGAGGTTGGGCATAGTTTAAGATCCATTTGTGGGGTTCTATCAGTGTTTTTGATTATTTTCTTACTGATTTATGGGATTTTCAAAAATTAAATTGACACACAGTGTTACTAGTTTCAGGTGCGTAACATCTGACTTTGACAGCTGACGGATTTGACAGTTCTATTACTCCTCCCTCACCATAATAAGTGTAGTCACCATCTGTGACCATACAACATTATTACGGTATTACTGACTATATTTTCTATGCTGTATTTTTCTACTCCGTGACTTATTTTTAGAGTTTGGAAGTTTGTACCTTTTAATCCTTTTTATCGATTTTGTCCATCCTCTCACCCACCTTCCCTTGGCAACCACTGGTTGGTTTGTTCTCTGTATTTAAGACTCTGTTTTGTTTTATTTTGTTTAAGTGAAACAATGTGGTATTTGTCTTTCTCTGATTTATTTCATTTGGTGCCTCTAGGCCCATCCATGTTGTTGCAAATGGTGAGATTTCATTCTTTTTTAAGGCTGAGTAATATTCTGGTGTGCACGCACGTGTGTGTGTGTGTGTGTGTGTGTGTGTGTGTGTGCGCACATATATACACACCCCTATCTTCTTTATCTATTCATCTATTGATAGACACTGGGCTGCTTCCATATCTTGACTATTGTAAATAAAGCTACGGTAAACATAGGGGTGCACATCTCTTTTCGACATTTATTTTTGAGAGAGACAGAGCCTGAGCAGGGGAGGAGCAGAGAGAGAGGGAGACACAGAATCTGAAGCAGGCTCCTGGCTCTGAGCTGTCAGTCAGCACAGAGCCCGATGTGGGGCTCGAACCCACGACTGGTGAGATCATGACCTGAGCCGAAGTCGGACACTCAACTGACTGAGCCACCCTGGCGCCCCGCACGTATCTTTTCAAATTAGTGTTTTTGTTTTCTTTGGGTAAGTATTCGGTAGTGAAATTACTGGATCATATGGTATTTCTATTTCTAATGTTTTAAGCAAGGTCCACACTGTTTTCCACAGTGGTTGCACCAATTTCTATTCCCACCAACAGTGTACAAGGTTTTCTTTTTCTCCACATCTTCACCAACACTTGTTTCTTGTCTTTTTTTTGTTTTTAAAGAAACCTGTAGTATCATAGCGCGTTTATTTATTTATTTAGTAATCTCTATACCCAATGTGGGACTTGAACTCACAACCCTGAGATCAAGAGTCAATGCTCTTCAGACTGAGCCAGCCAGGTGCCCCTCTTGTCTTTTTGATTCTAGCCATTTTAACTGGTGTGAGGTGATATTGTGATTTTGATTTGCAATTCCCTGACGATTTTCATGTGTCTGTTGGAAAAAGCTCTGTTCAGGTCCTCTGTCCATTTTTTAAGTGGATTGTTTTTTTGGTATTGAGTTGTGTAAGTTGTGTATATATTTTGGATACTAAGCCCTAATGAGACATTTTTATGTCTCTTTATTAGGGAAATTAGTTTATGATCTGAATTGCAGTTTCTTATTTCATAGTGTGCTATTGTTCTACTTTATGCTTCTTCAGTTTTGTTTTTTTTTTTTAATTAAAATAAGCATTTACATGGTTTGAAGAACCAAACAGTTCTGTGAGCTCCTCTTCTTGGAGAAGATTCTCCAGAACCAACCATTTTAAACTTTTACAGTTGATTCTTTTGGACTTTATCTTTAAATCTCTAACGTGCTATTTGATTATTTTTTTTTCCAGTTCTGGGAGTTATCTGTCCCATTACTGTAGATGAAATCTAGCTCTTTCTTTTTTAAAAAAATTTTTTTTCAACGTTTATTTATTTTTGGGACAGAGAGAGACAGAGCATGAACGGGGGAGGGGCAGAGAGAGAGGGAGACACAGAATCGGAAACAGGCTCCAGGCTCTGAGCCATCAGCCCAGAGCCTGACGCGGGGCTCGAACTCACGGACCGCGAGATCGTGACCTGGCTGAAGTTGGACGCTTAACCGACTGCGCCACCCAGGTACCCCAGAAATCTAGCTCTTTCAATTCCACTACCCTAACCATAACACATACACATACTCCCTCATTCTTCTTTATTTTTTTCTAAAATAGGATTGCTTTTTATTCCCTGCACAGTTTCTTGTTTTCTTGGCATTAATACATTTTGTTTAGTGTTTGATGTTCTAATTGCTAATTCAACCTCCAGTTGAGACCAGTGGCATTCTGATCCTTCAATTTTTGAATTAAACCTCTTTCTGATAGATGTAGGCTCGTATACCTGCCTATCTCCAGTGTTCTGAAGGTTTTGGTAATGTGCCTTTGTAAATATGTTTCCATACATTGTGCTTGTCACAGAGTGGGCTTTTTCAGTTTTGAAATTCATGTGTGGACATGGAATGAGCTGGAGTTCATTCAAACTTCAGTGTGGAAGTTTTCTTATATTTTAGGAACTGCAGGCATACCTCATTTTATCGAGCTTCACAGATACTGTGGTTTTTACATATTGAAGGTTTGTGGCAACCCTGCAAATCTCAGCACCATTTTGGGGGCAGCATTTGCTCACTTTGTGTCTGTCACATATTGGTAATTCTTGCAATATTTCAAGCTTTTCCATTATTATTATTATAATAATAATTATTATGGTGATCTATGATCAGTGATTGTGACTCACTGAGAGCTCAGATAATGGTTAGCAGTTTTTTGCAATGAAGTAGTTTTTTAAATGTTTATTTGAGAGAGAGAGAGGATGCGCATGCGTGCAAGTGGGGCAGGGGCAGAGAGAGGGGGACAGAGGATCCAAAGCGGGTTCTGTGCTGACAGCAGTGAGTCCAGTGTGTGGCTCAGTGAGATTTGTGACCTGAGGCAAAGTTGGATGCTCAACCAACTGAGCCACCCAGGCACCCCAGTAATAAAGGTTTTTTTTTTTAATGTTTATTCATTTTGAGGGGAGGGGGGAGGGAAGGAGGAAGAGAGGAGGTGAGGGTCAGAGAGAGAGAGAGGGAGAGAGAGAATCCCAAACAGGCTCCTCACGGTCTGTGAGATATGACCTGAGCCGAAACCGAGAGTTGAATGCTTTAACCGACTGAGCCACCCAGGTGCCCCTAAAGTATTTTTTAATTTAGGTGTATACATTTTTTTTTACACATACTGCTATTGCACACTTAATGGACTACAGTACAGTATAAACATAATTTTTATGTGCACTGGATACCAAAAAAATTTCGCTTTCTAGCTTTATTGCGATACTTGCTTTGTTGCAGTCATCTGCAACCAAACCTGCAGTATCTCCAAGGTGTGCCTGCATTTCAATTTCCTGTGTTCTCTTACTCCATTTTTTGGCTCTTGAAACTCCTAGGCCGATCCTCTCCTGTTGTACCATCTGTCTTCTGCTCTAATTTCTGGGAATTTCTCTCAACTTTCATTTTCCCAGTTTTCTCTTCTGTGATTATGTTTTCACTTTACAGGAGCTCTTTTAGTCCTCTGTTTTATTTTTCCTTTTAATAACATCCGGTTATTCCATGGAATCAAAATCTCTTACCTTTCTGAAAGGAGTTTGGTTGCGTGCTTCCTTCCTCCTCCTCCTGTGATTAACTTTTCTTTGCCCAACTTAATCCCTTTCTAGGCTTTTCTTTTCCAAGCTGCCCTTTTCTGCTTGCGTTGGCCCCTCTTCCATTAGGAAAATTCACTGATGTTTGGCCATGGACTGTCTGCTTATATTTTAAAATGGACGTTGAATAGACGGTTGGAAGCTTTGTGCCTGTCCATGGGATTGGTTGGCTGTGGGATTGCTGTGGAGTGAATTTGATCTAGCTTTTTGAGTAACCTCCAATGTCAGTACCTTAGATCTTTTCCTGTAGAGCTAGTGAGATTCTAAAGAGTATAAATAAGCCTCTTTTATTAGAGGGTATACATTTGATTGCCAGCATTTGGGGAACTCAGTGTCTGAAAAAGGCTAGTGTATCAAACAATATGTAAACTTCTACTTAATTTTACATTTTAAGGCTAGTTTCCAGCCCTAATCTCAGCCTGGTGTTCTCCTCTTCAAAAGTTCTGTTTTACCTTCTTCAGAAATAAACTTCCATCTCTTTCTGGGGCGAGGGGATGCTACTCCTTCATTCGGCTGCGCAGACCCACAGAGGAGAATTCTGGGAAGTGCACCTGCTGCTGCAGTAGACTTTCCATCAGTCCTCTTGTTAGTCCCGGTTTCACCCCCACTGCCTGCAGTACCTCCACGCTGCAGTTTAAACTAGTGTCCTTGTTTGCTCACAGTTAGCCTAGCATTTAACTTAGCATTCCACTAAGTCAGGGTCTTGGTTCTGTTGCTTCCCCGGCTTCACAGCGTGTTTGCTGTTGACTTCACTCTCGCTAACTTTATCTTCACGGATTTAAAAGTTCCTTATAGGGGCGCCTGGGTGGCTCAGTCGGTTAAGCATCTGACTTTGGCTCAGGTCATGATCTCCCGGTCCGTGAGTTCGAGCCCCGCGTTGGGCTCTGTGCTGACAGCTCAGAGCCTGGAGCCCGTTTCAGATTCTGTGTCTCCCTCTCTCTCTGACCCTCCCCCGTTCATGCTGTCTCTCCCTGTCTCAAAAATAAATAAACGTTAAAAAAATTAAAAAAAAGTCCCTTATAGTTGAGAGGAATTCAGAGATGTTTTCTACCAAAATGTTATTCCCTTCTGTTTATTTAGTCAGCAGTCATTCTTCAAGGCGGACGGTGCCAGCAATGTGGAGAAGCATTGGCTTTCTTTACATAAAGTGTAAAACTAAACTTCTTAAAGAGATAACCATGCCAAATTACTGACAGCATCCTTAAAAAAAAAAAAAAAGTAAAATCCAAATTGGGTGAATAATGAAAATATAACAAACAAGCTTGGTTCTGCTTAATAGTAAGTTTCAGTAAGAAGCCTGCTTTTGGTTTGAATAGAAAGTTGAAATGGAAACTTGGTACCATTTGACATAGATACATTTGGAATGATATGAATGTTACCGTTTAATACAAGGATTGCCATAAAGCAGTATACAGTTAATTGCCTTGTGCGTGACACTACTTGTAGCAGTTCAGAAAGGTGGTACTTTCTTTTTTAAATATGCTTTTAAAAAATATTTATTCTTGAGAGAGGGAGAGGGAGACAGACAAGAGTATGGGCGGGGGAGGGACAGAGAGACAGGGAGACACAATCTGAAACAGGCTCCAGGTTCTGAGCTGTCAACACAGAGCTGGACGCGGGGCTTGAACTCAGGAACCATGAGATCATGACCTGAGCTGAATTCAGCCGCATAACTGACTGAGCCACCCCCGTGCCCCGATAAATACTTTTGTTTGGAGTAGTCTGTAAAATATCATAGGGGAGGACATGCTTGACTTGAGGTTTTGTTTTTTTCAAGTTGGAGAAGAGGATATATTTGCTATCATTTTGGGAACCTTGGGCAATAAGCCGAAGTTCTCCAACTTTCATTCAGAAAGCGAGAAATCTTTTTAAAATCTTTAGTTTATTTACTTGCTGTATTTCACTTTACTTGTATTTATCTGATATTGCAAATGAAATACAGACTTGCTCACTGGTACTGTACTATCCCCTCTTCACTGTATTTTAGTCTCACAGTGTCCTATAATTTTATATTTGTTGTCAGCAGTTGGTAGTTTATTTACTAGTCAGACTCTAACCACACAGAATTTCAGAACAGGAAGAAATGCTTGATATTCTTTTGTACAGCTTCCCCCATCCCTAGGAAAACAGATACTTGGTAGAGCCAAGAATCAAACCCAATGTTTAGCATTTGGTTCCTTGTTTCCCACAGTTAGTTGTCTTAAGATGGTATGTTTACTGAATGTATTTGTTATTTTAGATGCAAGTTAGTATGCTTTTATTATCAGAAGATATTCTTCTAAGCACTACAGATTTCTTGGTTCTTTTGGGACCATTTCGTTTAGTCTCTTCAGATTTAGATTTGTAAAAATGTAGTTTGTTGTCTAGACTTTGTGTTGCATGAAGCTTTCCCAGATTATCTCAATGAAATATGGCCCTTGGTCATAATAATCTGTTCTAATAGATGTTTTTATAATTCATGTGAGAAAATTTCCATGGCCAAGTTTATAGATGATACTATGAAATGAACTGGTTAATAGTTAAAATGACTTAATGACTATCATGTATGAGTAAACCATTCTTTAAAAACAAAACTGGTCCAAGCAGGTAGGAGTGGCCAGAATTTTCATTCCCAGCTCCTTGCTTAAGCCAATGTCTCTATCACTTTTGGGAGACTATCCCTTATTACTACTGCCCTTTATTATTACTGACTTAACGGAGGCAGAGAGCATTCAGTTTAAGTTCAAAGCCCTCTCTAGAACATGTGTGTGAGTCTTTCCCCCCTTAATTTGACATAAGATCATTGAGATAAGTAAGAACTTTTAAGCTATATTAAAGATAGAGGAAATCCAAAGGAAAATAAACATCTAATACAATAACCAAAAATATAATTTAATCGATGCCTTGTCTTCTGGAATGCACAGTTTCATTCAAAGATATAATTCCTGGATTGACTTAATGTGGTGGGCACCATTTTGGCATTCATTGCCCTAGATCCCATACCTGGATGCTGTCCTCCTTGGAAATTTTTTCTCTGACAGAATGAGGCTCTTCTAGGACACTGGAGTGACAAGTTCAGGGGTTTTTTGTTTAAGGCCTTTATCTTTTCAGTGTAATACAAAGGCTTGTCTTTGTCCTTCATGAAATCTACTTCACTTATGAGGGAGAATATGGCCTATGGTAAAGGCCACATAACATTTATCACTTATTGGGAATGGAAGTGTTGCTTTGTAAAATCACTTCTCTCAAACTAATTTTTAAAAAATCTAGCATTTATTCAGTACTTGTTTTTGCAGGGAAATAAACATACTATTTGGGGGAAATAGGAGGTATACACAGAGGGGCCATTGATTATGCAGAGTAGCATGCACTAAATGGATGGGAAAGTAGCATTTACTGTTAATGAAGTTTAGTAGAGGGGCGCCTGGGTGGCTCAGTCGGTTGAGCATCCGACTTCAGCTCAGGTCACGATCTCACGGTCCGTGAGTTCGAGCCCCGCGTCGGGCTCTGGGCTGATGGCTTAGAGCCTGGAGCCTGCTTCCGATTCTGTGTCTCCCTCTCTCTCTGCCCCTCCCCCGTTCATGCTCTGTCTCTCTCTGTCTCAAAAATAAAAAAAAATTAAAAAAATTAAAAAAACGTTAAAAAAAATGAAGTTTAGTAGATAGAGCACCTCAGAGAAAGGATTTCTGGAAGAGGTGAGACCCACATCTGACATTTTTGGAAGAATGTAGCTTTGCATAGGTGGAGGATAATTAAGGGCGTGGGGAGGCACGATTTGAAAATAATTTAGTGCCCAAATTATGGTAGATAAAATAGTCCTGCTTTTGAATTGAGGCTCTAGTTAACTCTAGTAACTCTAGTCAGTTACTGCAAACGTTTAGTGCGATAGGTGTTTTTTTTTCCTTCCCTTTTATAAGTTGTTATTTGAAAAACTGAAGGTATATTCTTTGATGACCTATTATTAAGTGTTTCCTACTGTGCTGTCAGTTTTGTTTATAAATGTGAAATATATTTGGGCTTGATTATAAACTGAGGGCAGCTTTGAAGTAAGCGTGCCCCTCTTTGGATGACGTTCTAGTCCCTAGACATGGTTAAGAGAAAAGAGAGGAAAAAGCCTCTGTCCTATGGATCCATTTGATCTAAGGAGTAGAGATGATTTTGAATGAACTGAAGAAGGGTTTAGAAAAAAAGGAACCTAAGGGGCACCTGGCTGGCTCCGTTAGAAGAACATTTGACTCTTGATCTTGAGGTCAAGAGTTTGAGCTCTGTGTTGGGTGTAGAGATTACTTAAATAGATATTAAAAAAAGAAAAAAGGAACCTGAAATTCAGTTTTGCAACTGTTTTAATTATCTGGTGATGAGTAGTGTGAGTACATTTTGACTATGTGTATTTGCATGTATTTGATCTATTTGAACGTTGTAGTAATATTTCATTGGGAGTATTTGAACAGCCCTTCAAAGTCTCTTTTCAATGAAATTTGACTTATTATATGTGAAGGTTGTCTACCCCCCTACCCTTCCTCCCTTTTAGAGTGGGTTTGTAAGCAAACTCAAAGGTATCAAATTTTTTTTTTTATGTGGAGTCTTATTCTATAGAAGAATGTAAACTGTAGAAACTCACCTAAATTTTAGGACCTCTAGACCTTTCCCCCAGATATGTTCTTCACACTGAAAAGCACAATTGTCAGATGGGTTTGCTACCTTCTCAGGCAAGAAGAGGTTCGCATGGTTTTGAGTTCTCAAATCCACGATTCTAAGTAGATAATGGACATTTCAGTGGGAAATAATGTTATTCTTAGGATTTCAGTGCTGCTGCTTTGTCCCTTGAAATGCTCACGTATAGACTCACACATACATACATATAGTACATATAGTGTACATACAGTACACATACATACATACCAGCTATACCAAACTGTGCTCTTGCCCTTCTTTTGGTGTTTGTGCTGGCTAATGCCTTCTCCCACTTCCATCATTTAGGTCTCACCTTTGGCTTTTTTGGGGGGGATTTTTTTAAACCCCATTTTAATTTAATTTTTAAAATTTAAATTTTTTAAAATTTTTTACATTTATTTATTTTTGAGAGACAGAGAGAGAGAGTGTGAGCAGAAGAGGGGCAGAGAGAGAGGGAGACACAGAATCCGAAGCAGACTCCAGGCTCCGAGCTGTCAGCACAGAGCCCAACCCGGGGCCCAACCCACGGAACCTTGAGATCGTGACCTGAGCTGGAGTTGGAGGCTTAACCGACTGAACCACCCAGGCGCCCCTATTGTTATTTTTATTGAGCGAGAAATAGAGCGCACATGCCTGTGAGAGCTGGGGAGGGGAAGTGGGGAGAGGGAAAGAGAGAATCTTAAGGTGGCTTCGTGTACAGTGAGGAGCCTGTCACTGGGTTCCACCTTGTGACTGTAAGATCATGACCTGAACCAAAATCAAGAGTTGGACGCTCAACTGACTGAGCCACCTAGGTGCCCCACTTTGGAAAAGTTTTAAATATATAAGGCTGTCTTTGACACCTCCTGTTAGCATATCTCTGTTTATCTCCTTGTACCCTATATCACAGTGTGCCTTCTTGATCTGTGCGCTTGTCTTTATCTTCCACTAGACTATAAGTTCCTCTAGGGAAGGGGACATCTTATTCCTAGTACCTAATACAGTGCCTGGCATGCAGTAGGTACTGAGAATATACTTGAATGAGGGGCGCCTTTCTGGCTCAATTGGTAGAGCATGCAACTGTTGGTCTTGGGGTCATGAATTTGAGTCCCACGTTAGGGGTAGTTTACTTAAAAAAATAGGAGGGGGGAAGAAAATATTTGAATGAGTAACTATTGTACTATTATGTAATTTTAAATTAATTGAACAAAGTTAAAGTATTCTTTTGACAGATACATTAAAAGTATGTATAATTTATTGCTGTATTTTATGCACTGATTATTAATGAGAAATTGTAGGGTTATCCCAGACTTGAATGCTACATATTATATAAACACATGTGCAATCTTTTAGGTAATTTTAAAAATGTGATTACTTGGAGCACCTTGCTGACTCAGTCTGTAGAGTATGTGAGTCTTGATATCTAGGTTGTGAGTTAGAACCCCACATTGGGCTTGGAGTTTCCTTTAAAAAAGTAATAAATTAAAATTAAGAAAAATTAAAATGTGATCACTTAAAGTGATTTAAGCAAATAACTTAAATTAAAAAAGACAAGTAGTCCCCAGTTTTCCAGGTCTGAGAACCCCTTTTAAAATATTATTTCTCAGATTCTTATTTCATAGTACAATTACCATACTGGGCTGCTCTGGGTTCACTAATGTATTTTTCTCAAAGAAGGCAGTGGAAAAGGACAAATGTGTTGTTTTTAGGTAATGCTTTCTGTGTAGACATTCTTGTAAAAACTCTGTGGCCCACAGAGTTGTATATATCACTGGTTTCTAAACATAGGTATGTAGAACAAGCCATTAGTATTAATTTTTTAAAACTTAGAACTTCTGTTTATTACCTTTCATCTTGAAAAAGGCAAATTGCATTTAATATAGTGATTGACACTGGCTTCCCATGCTGTTAGTATGTCAAATTGGGCTGGTGAGAGATCCTAAGGAAGGGAGGAATTTTCACTTTCTCACTTGTATTTGTCGTCGTGGTATCCCATTGAAGTTTACATGTATTTATGTTGATTTCCATATGGTCAGGTTTTAATGAAGCTGTCTTTAAAAAGTGAGTAAATGACTATAAAAGATTCCTATCAAAAAATCAGATTGATTGATTATAATAAAGCACACACAGGCATACACATAAAAAATGTTAGAACTCCTAATTCCAGTATGATCTCTCATTATGCGGTAAAAACCATGCTATAATCAGATGTGAAATGTCAACTACAAAAAATTTGAGATTGTCAAAAAAGATTGTTTGAAGTGTAGATCTCTATTGTTGAAACTGTACCTTGCCTGTGTGTGCAGTGTTACTTGACATGTAGCTAAACGATAGCATGAAATCACAAGAAATTAGCAAGACATTTAAAAATTAGGCATTCTGAGTATCAAAAACCTTTATGAGGGCGCCTGTGTGGCTCAGTTGGTGAGTGTCTGACTCTTGATTTTGGCTCCAGTCATGGTCTCAGGGTCGTGGAATCAAGCCCCAAGTTGGGGTCTGCGCTGAGTGTGGAGCCTGCTTGGGATTCTGTCCCTCCCTTTTCCCCCCTTTTCCCCTCTTCCCCACTTGTGTGCACTCGCTCACTGTCTCTAAAATAAAAAACAAACAAAAACTTTGTGATTTTTTTTTTCAGAGATGTTTGATAAAGCCATACAACATGCAATAAGAGTACAAAATTTGGGGGCGCCTGGGTGGTTCAGTCACTTAAGCAGCCGACTTCCGCTCAGGTCATGATCTCGTGGTTCTCAAGTTTGAGCCTGACCGCTCAGAGCCTGGAGCCCGCTTCAGATTCTGTGTCACCCTCTCTCTACCCCTCCCCTGCTCACGCTCTGTCTCTCTGTCAAAAATTTAAAAACATAAAAAAAAATTTAACAACAACCAAAAAAAGAGTACAAAATTTCACCAAATTATAAACGTTTACAAGGCCCTTTGAGGTTTCTTGTTGAACAGTAAACGACAGAAAGCCATATCACAGGAGAAACACTTGTTTTATTTGTCTTGGTCAAAATGACTGAAATAACATGGAACATATGGCAAAAAATTAAAATGCATTCCTTTGCCATCAAATGCCTTTGAAACATGCCTGGTATACAGTGCCGATTTGAAGAAACCAGTATCAGAACAATTATATGTTGTGGAAGGTTTGCTTTGCAGTTGATTAAAATATAGGTGTCGTAACATACCTTCTTCCCCTTAGTGTTTGCTGACTTGTGTTTCAGTAATAATGGGGATGAATAGCAAAAGCAGAGAGATGCTAGGCAAATGTGTATTTTCAACAGTAAATGTTTTCTTTAATAAAGACCACCTTTTATGGAAGAAAAATTGTAGTCACATAAGGTAAAAATCGTTCACTGCATCATTCCTAGGTAAATTTCCACAGCAAAGAAATTGAACCGGAGTTTATAAGGAGTGGTTAGTGTGTCATCAGTGTAGTTAATTTGATAGAAACAAGACCTTTAACTTTAAACGATAGTAAGTTATTGACAGTGCTTATAAATGAGAAGTAACCAAGACAGACATTTTATTGCATAGAAGTTTGCCGATTATCTCATAGCAAAGTTCTTTGCTTCTGAAGAACAGTGGAACTTAAAATAGGAGTTGCTAATTCCTCAGCAGTATGCAGATATTTAAAAAAAAAATTTTTTTAATGTTTTATTTATTTTTGAGACAGGAATAGACAGCATGAACAGGGGATGGTCAGAGAGAGGGAGACACAGAATCTGAAACAGGCTCCAGGCTCTGAGCTGTCAGCACAGAGCCCGATGCAGGGCTCAAACTCACGGACCAAGAGATCATGACCTGAGCCGAAGTCGGCCGTATGCAGATATTTTTAGATAAAAGAAACACATACTTTAATGTTCCCATTCAAGATAAAGGTTCCTTACCAAGAAGGTATCTATTTTATTTTATTTTTTTTTTAATTTTTTTAACGTTTATTTATCATTGAGAGACACAGAGCATGAGCAGGGGAGGGGCAGAGAGAGGGAGAGACACAGAATCTGAAGCAGGCTCCAGGCTCTGAGCTGTCAGCACAGAGCCCGACGTGGGGCTCAAACTCACAAACTGTGAGATCATGACCTGAGCCAAAGTAGGTCGCTCAACCGACTGAGCCACCCAGGTGCCCCAAGAAGGTATCTATTTTAAAGAAGGTAGTGTTACCAAATAAATAAGCATTTGGGGGATAAATTTAGTTTGGAAATATAATGGTTTGTTTTGTGATTTTTGTTGGAAAAAAAGGTCATGTATAGTAACTGCCAAATTTGCATACTTTAAGTACTTGGATCGAATTGTGGTATATGTTCTAGGAAAACTCCTACATTGGCATCAAGAGCGTTCACAGCAGAGATGCCTGGGTGGCTCAGTCGGGTAAGCAGCCTGCTCTTAATGAGCTTGCAGTTTCATGAGTTCAAGCCCTGCATCAGTCTCTGTGCTGGCAGTACAGAGCCTGCTTGGGATTCTCTCTTTCCCTCTCTCTCCTCTCTGTCTGCCCCTCCCCCCCCACTCACATGGGCACTCACTTTCTCTTAAACATTTAAAAACAAGAATCTAAGTAAAAATGTACTTAGAAGTAGGCTTTCAGATTGTTGTGTCACAGTTTTAAACCAGTGCATTAAAAAATAAACATTGTATTACATTGCTGTTAATACAGAATATAATTTTGTATACTTGAATGGAAAATAATTTTTATGTTTTTTGAATCTTACCTTTCAGAATTCCTTTTTTAAATATTTATATTTGTAATTTGTTAGTATAGTATTCTATAACTCATGAAAAATTGTAAAATTGTGTAATTTATAAATATTATATATGGTGGTTCATTGGGATTTTAGAAATAGAGATAAAATTTTATTGTAAAGTTAGGTTAATGGGCATAGCTGAAAAAGATATGAAAAAGATTTTCATAGCTGTAAGTTATCTAGGGACGCCTGGGTGGTTCAGTCGGTTAAGCATTGACTATTGATTTCGGCTCAGATCATGATCTCACAGCTTGTGAGGTCTATCCCTGAATTGGGCTCTGTGCTGACTAGCTCAGAGACTGCTTTGGATTCTCTCTCTCTCTCTCTCTCTCTCTCTCTCTCTCTCTCTCTCTCTCTCTCTCTCTCTCTTCCTCTCTCCCTGTCCCCCCCCCCCCCATAACTAAATATGTAAATAAATAAACTTAGAAAAAAAAGACAGTTGATCTGGACTGGTGTCTTTCAAAATGTGATTCTTCAGTTGCTAGCATGCTCTTTTGAATGTCCCTATCTAAGATGTCCTGAAAAAAAATCTTTGGGTGTGTGGATGAGCTATGGAATCTGCATTTTGAGCAAATAACAGCAAACATTTTATGGTTTGACAATTTTTCAAGTACTGTTCAAAGCACACTACATTAACTCATTCTTCACTGCAACCCTGTGAAGTGTAGGTACTCTTGTTATCCCATTTGACAGAGGGGAGGTAGGGGTGCAAGTGACTAATTCAGAGCAGGAATTTGAGGTAGAAGTGACTAAGAAGCTTACGGTCACACAGCTAACGAGTGTTAGGGCCAGCATTGTAGGTAGGAAACTGACAGGGCATCTCCATGCTTACTTGGAGAACCACTACTCTAGTCCAAGTCCTTGGAAATTGGAAAAGCTTTATTCTAAAATAATAGTAAAGTCAGGAGGGAGGGCGATGCACAGTAGTACTTACCTTAGCACTACCTAGTAGTACTGTTTATGAATTTTAAGTCTTTTGTCAGTCAGCACTTAGGAAAAGTTGTTCTAATGCTACTCCATGCTTACAAAACTCGACAACAGTAAGTATGTTCTGTAGCACATCATTAAAGTTGTGTTGTTTTATTGTTTTTGCCAGAATCCCAGGTAAAGGTTTTCATTTGATACACAGTAAAGCTTTGATAAAATCAGATGTTTGTAGAATGGAGATTTTATGTTTCAATTGAATTTTGAGGTTGTCAGGATCACTGGGGGAAAACATAATACATGCCTTTAGAAGTCTTTCTGAAATACAGTTGCATACTTTAGTACCTTAATCTATTGGAAAAAAAATGCCACACCAGTCTGAACTTCTATATGAACTCCAGGGTGATCTTAGTTGCATGTTTAAGAAAACTTAGCCAGGTTTTGTTTCTTTGTTTTCCTTTCTCCTGGAACAGTGATTCTCAATGTACTGCACATATAAATCACCGGAGAGGCTTCAAAAAATTACTGATATCTGGGTCCTACCCCTAGAGGTTCTGATTTAATTGGTCTGATGATTCTAATGTGCTACGATTGAGAAACCGCCGTTCTAAAATAAGGATATGTGGGGAAATTTTCTTGGTTTCTTTTTTGTTGTTCCAGTAAATTCAGATAACACTGAAAAATATACGAGATAGGCGTTAGTAGAGAATAGATAGAATAGTGAAGAATAGAATAGAATATAGATCATTGTCTCACAGACTGAAGCATATAACACTTGGCAATTTTTGTTTTCTTTCAGATTCATTATTAAACATGGGTGCATTTTTGGATAAACCCAAAACTGAGAAACATAACGCTCATGGTGCTGGGAATGGTTTACGTTATGGCCTGAGCAGCATGCAAGGATGGAGAGTGGAAATGGAAGATGCACACACAGCTGTTGTAGGTATTCCTCACGGCTTGGACGACTGGTCATTTTTTGCAGTTTATGATGGTCACGCTGGATCTCGAGTAGCAAATTACTGCTCAACACATTTATTAGAACACATCACTAACAATGAAGACTTTAGGGCAGCTGGGAAATCAGGGTCTGCTCTTGAGCCCTCAGTGGAAAATGTCAAGAGTGGCATCAGAACTGGCTTTTTGAAAATTGATGAATACATGCGTAACTTTTCCGACCTCAGAAATGGAATGGACAGAAGTGGTTCAACTGCAGTGGGGGTCCTGATTTCACCCAAGCATATCTACTTTATCAACTGTGGTGATTCACGTGCTGTTCTGTACAGGAATGGACAAGTCTGCTTTTCCACCCAGGATCACAAACCTTGCAATCCAAGGGAGAAGGAGCGAATCCAAAATGCAGGAGGCAGCGTAATGATACAGCGTGTTAATGGTTCATTAGCAGTGTCTCGTGCTTTGGGGGACTATGATTACAAGTGTGTTGATGGCAAGGGCCCAACAGAACAACTTGTTTCTCCAGAGCCCGAGGTTTATGAAATTTTAAGAGCAGAAGAGGATGAATTTATCATCTTGGCTTGTGATGGGATCTGGGATGTTATGAGTAATGAGGAGCTCTGTGAATTTGTTAAATCTAGGCTTGAGGTATCTGATGACCTGGAAAATGTGTGCAATTGGGTAGTGGACACTTGTTTACATAAGGTATGTAAGTCTTTTTGTTATAATTATAAATACCCTATTAATTTTGAAAAGGCACAGTAAGTAAAATTAACCAAACTTAAATTTTAAAAACTTTTCCCTTAGGGAAAACCTGTGTATTTTTAAATTATCTTCTTCATCAGAAATGACTTATTTATTTGTTATTATTTAATTTATTTACTTTTGGCCATCCTCGTTTATCTCAGCCTTCTAATTTGAAAATTAGGTTTAATAAGTTTGTGGCATTTGTTCTCATTTAAGTACTTTATGGCTTGTTGATGTGGCAAGGGCATCTATACAGAATTGTGCCTTTTGATTTAAATTCTCAGCACTGGCAATAAGCTGTCTTATGCCTGATTTTGAAGCAGTTTGGTGAACCACGTATATAGTATAATTCTGTATTAGATCTACAAAAGATACGCCAGAGACCTAGGCTAAGTCAAGTTTTGTGATTTATATCTGAGCCTCCTGGCAGATGAGATGAAAACTGAAGTAAAAGTACAGATTGTGTATATCTTATTGTCTAATAAAAGCAGCTCTTTTCTAGTGATAAAATCAAAAAGGAATTTACATGTGGCTCCATGTAAGTGATGTATGACATGGTGGAGAATATCTTAGCTTTTGCAGAAGATACCAGAGTTCTTTTCCTATAGATGTTTTTGTCAGCAGTGATTCAAAACCAGAGACTAACGTAAAATATAATCCTGTGAAGAATTCCTGTGGAACATGAACGTTTAGTTTTATAATGTTCTGTGAATCTTAACTTGATACAGTAATAGGGAAAGAAACTCCAGACTAACTTATTTAGCGATTCCCTTCAGTGTTTTTAAGGTATTCAGTAGTTTCCAGTGGGTTTTGACAGTGTCTGTATAGCAATCAGGTAAAATTGGAGTTACCTGGCCAGTGCCTAGGATACGCGTGTATTGTATGACTCTGATTGAAAAGATACTAAGGCAAAACTAATCTTTGATTATATCAAAGAAAGGTTTTGACTTATTTATTGTCTAGATTAGAACTGTTCTGTCTCTCCACCATGTAAGTTGCTTTGGAAGGTACAAGCATAGCCAAAAAATTTCCCAGGAGGGATCTCTGAGTCTATGGAAGTACCCAGTTTTTGGTGAAGTGTCTATTTCTTTTCCATAGAACGGGAAAAGGCAACTTCAAATAGACAAAATTTAAGGGCTGCTATTTGTAGTTGGCAGCTTTTTTCTGAAAGGGTTTTTAATAGTGGTTCCTTTAGCTCTTTTGATTTTTTTTTCCTTAAGCGCACTGTATTCTTTTTTTCTTTTCTTTTCTGTTTTTTCTTTTTTTTTTTTTACCTGGACAAGTTAAGCACTGAAGGTATCGATGGTTGTCAGTGATTGAATAATCAGTGGCTCAAAAAAAATGCCTTCTCCTTGGACTCTAAATAGAGAGATTCTGACCTGCAGCTTTTTGAGACAAAAGCAAGCAGGTGTTTTTTGGCCTGACCAGCAGATGAAAACAGAATTTTCCCTGATTATCAAACTAGTATTTACTTGGCTATTGAAAAAAATTCCAGGTAATCCAGAACATATAAACACTCAAAAATTTTGCCTCTCACCTAACTTGGCTGCATTCATTGTTGTGGTATGTATCTTTCTAGTCTTTTTTGCCTGCCTGTGAATGTGTGTATTTTTATTAAAATGAGATCATTATACTTGTTATTCTACAATACGCTTTTTCATTCAACAATATGCCGTAGAGAGATCGCCATGTCTGTAGGTGTCAGTCTTAATCATATGTCATGGTTGCATAGCATTTTGTTGAAAGAATGGCATGTAGTTTTGAAGGGAATAGCCAAAATCTAGTAGGTCTGTAATTTGGAGTAAAAAAGAAGTTTGTGTTGTGGATAAACTGCACTCTCCCTTCCGTAGAAAGGATGCTAGTTTTCAGGAATTTTGACTCCACTCTTGAGAATGGAGTTGAAAGGATTCTGGTAGCATATCTTCATATCTTCGCTTGATACCTTTTATCAGTTTAAAGTGATTAAATATTCCCGTTGATGGCATTAAACATTCTGAATTCCTAGAATCTCAGAAATGATAAATTACTATAGTAATGGGGCAAAAGGTTGGAACACATGATTCATTCAGTTTTGGTGGAAGTTGACCATCATAGTTCCTTTGGATGAAGCTGCATTCAAATTGAAATCAGTTTTGAGAAGCTTAATTAACTTTTATGTTGAAAGATTACAGACTTATGAATGTTTTGAACCTTGCATGTTACTTAATGGAATTAAATATTAAACATCTTACCCATTTCTGTTTTTCTAACTCCATAATTTTGTCATTCCGCTCATTTGCATTGTAAAACTAAGGGTTAGCAATATTATAAAAACATGGACGCCTGGGTGGCTCAGTCAGTTAAATGTCCAACTTTGGCTCAGGTCATGATCTCATGGTTTGTGAGTTCAAGCCCCACATGGCGCTCTCTGCTGTCAATACAGAGCCTGCTTCGGATCCTCTGCCCCTGCCATCCTCGCATCAAAAATAAATAAACATTAGGGGCGCCTGGGTGGCTCAGTTGGGTAAGCGTCCGACTTCTGCTCAGGTCATGATCTCACGGTGTGTGGGTTCGAGCCCCGCATCTGGCTCTGTGCTGACAGCTCAGAGCCTGGAGCCCATTTCAGATTCTGTGTCTCCCTCTCTCTCTGCCCCTCCCCCACTCATACTCTCTCTCTGTCTCTCTCAAAAATAAATACAACATAAAAAAAATAAACATTAAAAAAATTAAAATAATGTGAGTACGGGCGCCCGGGTGGCTCAGTCGGGTAAGCATTTGACTTCGGCTCAGGTCATGATCTCGCGGTTCGTGGGTTTGAGCTGACAGTTCGGAGCCTGGAGCCTGCTTCGGATTCTGTGTCTATCTCCCTTTCTCTCTGCCCCTCCCCTGCTCGTGCTCAGTCTCTCAAAAATAAACATTAAAAAATTAAAAAAAATATATGATTAAAATAGAATATGATTACTTTGAACTTAGTCTGAAAGATTGAATACAAAATTTTAGATTCCATAGAAAGCACTTTAGCCTTGTGCTTGGCACTTAGTGATTGCTCAGTAAGTGAGAGCTACTTCAAGAGGAGAAAGCGAGAATAGACACAGTTTTTAAGTATTGAAGTTTTCGTGATAATAGATTTAAATGATGTGTTAATATTTTCTAACACTTGTCATGCCCTAATAGTTTACAAGCACTTTTATATGTTAACTCATGAAATCTTGGGAGATTGTGATAATCATCGTAATCACAATAGCATCAGTAAATTACTGCTTTTTATGAGCAAACGCTATTCTAAGCACTTTACAGGTATTTTAACTCATTTAATTTTCACAACCATGAAAGGTAGTTAGCATTATTGCTAATGATAATCTTTTTTTCAGGATTGCCACTTAGCAATATGAAGCTGTAAGTGTTGGATGACTCTGGTCAGGCATTACTCTCTTTAAGATATTTAACTGTAGGAGAGAATAGTCCCTAAGAAAGCACCCTTCCCATTTTATTGCCAGTGCTGGCATCCATGGTATTTATGTTAATTTCAGGTTGCATAGAAAACATAGCGGCTGTTTGCATAGCCTTTCATAACTTATAAGTAACCCTCATTTATCCTCCTAGTAACCTGAGGTGAACAAAATAAAAATCTATTTCCAATTTGCAATTAAGGAAATGGAGGTTTGACATTAAAAGATAACTGTAAGTCCTGTTTTGGTGAGTGTTGAAGCCAAGAGTAGAATTCACGTTTCCGGACTCAAGTTTGGTGTGTTTATTGCCAATATTCCTCAGAGGGTTTCATGAAAAATTTTTCCTGAAGGATAACACTAAGTACAAGATGAATAACATTTGCAAACAAATACGAAGATGTTTTAAGTAAAGTTACTAATCTTGATGTCCTTTTAAAAAATCTCATCCCCCTTAAGCAACCACATATATTCTTCCAAATAATTCTGTGTTTATTATACAAACATACAGGAGTATAAAAATAGGCGGAGGTGTTGGTTTGTTTTTTACTGTTTACAGAAATGGATCATACTATGCATGTTACTTTGCCACCTGCTTCATTTTTCTTAAATTGTAAAACTCAGTGTTCCTTTAAATTGTTCTTTTATTTTTCTTTTAAAATACTATTTGAAAAAAAAATACTATTTGATATTCCTAAATTCAGTTTATATGCTACTTATCAGAAGCTCATTTATTTTATTTTGCTTTTTTTTTTTTAAGTTTTATTTTTATTTATTTTTGAGAGAGAGAGGAAGAGAGAGAGAATCCCCGACAGGCTCCACACTGTTTGCGTGGAGCCTGATGTGGGGCTGGAACTCATACACTGTAAGATCATGACCTGAGCAGAAATCAAGAGCTGGATGCTTAACCAACAGAACCACCCAAGCTTATTTATTTTAAACCATGAGATAGTACTTGATAGTTGGATAAAATTGAGGTAAGTTAATGACTTATTTTCCAAAGGCAGCATCATTCCAGATTAGTAGTCCAATACGGAACATGCACTTGTGTATCCCCCAAAACAACTGTTCAGCTCTAAACTCAGGAGTTTTTCCATTATAGTTTTCAGAAAATATAATTCTGAATAATGCAAAGGTAGACCTGGATCGTGTTAGAATGGCGTGTGGTTGTGTATTTTGGGGCGTGGAAGGGAAGGACTGAATGTAAAAGTATAGTCTGTAGTGTAGTGATTCCCAAACTTTCTTGGTCCCATGTTGCCGGAGTGTCTTAGTAATTTTTTCACAGTGCTACTTAGCCATAGTAATATTTAACAGATACAAGTGTTTATGTAGTGAGATGCAAGCTTAATGAGTATATATGTCTTAACAAAATAATACACATACATTGAAAAAATACTTTATTTCATTCTTTAAGAAACTACAGTTACATATTAATGAGATATGTGTACCTGTTGGTCACTGCACAACTTCTCAAACATTATAATTATTGGGCACGGCCATCTTCATTGCCTGTATCACATTGATTTTTTTTTTTTTTTTAATGGGACTTGCTTTTTATCACACCAACTCTTAAAACCCCAGCTTTGAAAAGATAGGATGTCATTGAGAGAAATATCGCATTATCTACTGTTAAAACTGTGAATTACTTCACGGTAGATTGTGGGGTGTCCACAGATGTGGAGTATCACCGTATTTCCCCTTATTTTTAATATCTCTGTGAGTACATCACAGCACCCTGGGGCTTCTTGGTGCACCATTTGAGAACCGTGGGTTTAGTATTAGAACATAGGCTTTGGAGCCAGACAGCTGGGTTTTAAGTTATACCGCACCACATAGAATGAATTCGGGTGAAGTTGCAGTTTCTACATCTTATAAGATAGCAGTGAATGATAATATCTTTGTGGAGTTGTTGAGGGTAAAGCTCTTGGTAAGTGCCTGAATAGTTCTCTGGTTTATAGACCTCAATAAATTTTAATTCTGTAGATGATGGTTGTGAAACAGGGAGGTGAAGGAAATACAGGTTCAGGGAATAAGGTAATGGTGGAAGGGAGTGTTCTTGAAGTAATCATAGACTCCATCTCTCATGGATAGGTGAAAATTTGGTCTATTTTTGAAGTTTGGCTGGTGTTTGAACATGTAAGTAAGATAAGCACAGTACCAGGCTGAAAAAAATGATTAAAAAAATGAGGAATATTGATGGTTTACTTATCAGATACTCATTTACTAACCTTGGCAATGGTATTCTGTTTACAACTTACTTTCATATGCCATGTTAACACTTGATCCAGGACACTTCTTTATAACCGGGCAGCATTCAGCTTAAAAATTAACCACATCAGATTATTTTCTGTTTCCATTTAAATGCCCTTACATATGGCAGGGACGCTGGCTGCTTTGACCTAGAACTATCCGTTAGTGGTCTAATTCCTTAGAGTGGTACTGCTGTGCTGTTGTCAAAAAATAAAAAGAAGAGGCACTGAAATGATCAGTTTTAAATATCTGGCTAATTGCTTCAGTTCACCAAGCTGGATTTGTTTTGTTTTTATCATGTTTCATTTCTGAACTTAATGAAAAATTTATACTGATTATGTAAGGATAGTTTATCTCTAGAAAACTGAGGAGGCATAAAGGGAAAAACATCTTTTTAAGTTGCTGTATAAAAATTACTGAAACGCACTCATACATTGTACTTAGGGGAAAGTCATCTTTATGTAGAAATAGAAGAAGCATCCTTGAAATCACACATGCTTAGGTGTAAATGTAAATTATTTCCTTTATTTTTTGATATTTAAACTTCCTTAAACTATCTTTCAGTTAATTTTCCAGTTGGTAGGATTTAATTTTTATAACATAAAAACCTAATGGAAATTGTGTGTGTGTGTGTGTGTCTTGAATGTCTATGGTATAAAGCTTTTCCTGACCTGAACTTACATGGTAAATCCTGTAGAATATGTTGACTCTTTTTTTGGGTGGGAGGGGGGAGCTATTTGGAACCATGGTGTGTTTATGTGTGGATATGTATATATATTCATACAGCCATTGTAGTATTTCTAATATTAAGTCATTGTGAAAGTCTTGGTGGGTTTCATTAAAGAACGAAATTAGTTTGGACCCATCCTGATTTTTTGGAAATCTTGATTTTTTTTTTTTTTCCCTCCCAAATACAGAGAATCTGGTTAAATACTCATGATGTTTCTTCCTACTAAAGCATGCAAGTCTGTGAAAAGTTATTTTTTTTGAAGGCTTCTTAAGGCCTGGCCTCCATTGCCTTCACATTTTGCAAGATCTTTCTGTCTTTTTGGCTGTGTCATGTGGGTTCCAAAAAAGTGACAAGTCTGAACAAACAGTGCCTGCCTAGATTCTGGCCATACTGAATGAAAAGACTAGAATGGATGTGGCCTAGGCTTTTTTCACTTGAGTTGGCAAAGGGCACCATCAGACAAAATAGCCTACCACCTACATTGGTTTAATTTGTTTAGAATCATAAATAGAAACCATAAGGGGGGGGGGGTTGAAAAGTCACTATTTCAAGAAGTTTTATTCTTTTTTTTTTTCTTTATTTTTTAAAAATGTTTATTTTTGGTGGAGGAAGGGAGAGAGCGTGAGCGCGGTAGGGGCAGAGAGAGAGAGGGAGACACAGAATCCAAAACAGGCTCTAGGCTCTTAACTGTCAGCACCGAGTCTGATGCAGGGCTGGAACTCCTGAACCGCAAGATTATGACCTGAGCTGAAGTCGAACGCTTAACCTACTGAGCCACCCAGGTACCGCCCCGCCCCCCTTTTTTTCAAGAGAGGAAGAGAGAGCACGTGAGCTGGGGAGAGAGAGAAGCTTAAGCAGGTTCCACACTCAGCGTGGAGCCACATATGGGGCTCGATCCCACGACCCTGGGATCGTGACCTGAGCCAAAATCAAGAGTTGCATGCTTAACCGAGTGAGCCATCCAGGTGACCCAAGCACTGTTTTATCCTGTTCTAAGAAACTCAGTTAAAGTAATATATCTATAGGAAAAGTAATGAGAAAGTTTTAATTTCATTTTTCATAATCTTACGGTATAGTCTACTTTTTAAATATAGATCATTTGTACGTGATAGTGTGATTAACAAGGCAGCAGTAAAATTTGTCCTTAAGTTAGCAGTTTTAGCTCCCCTCTGCAGACTCTGACCCTGTTTGTGATTCTGTTTAACAATATGATGGCTTTTCTTCACAAGTTCTTATATCTGACTGTATAGTATCTCAGCCATCCAGTTACATTCCATTGTTTGCTATCCTCGGAATGGTTTAGAATCTGTTTTCTTCTCTGCTTGATTATTCAGTATAGTCTCTTGAGTATCCTAATGATCAGTAATTTTCAGCTGTGTCAAATTCAGTGGCATTTTGCTAGCATTGCTCTAATGCAGGTTAATTAGGTGAAAATTACACACTTGTTTGGGAAGATGTGTTTTGGGCTTGAGCCACTTTGGGAATATGTAGTCTTGAGTGGGAAACAGAGTTTAGAAGATGTAATAATGCATATAAAGATGCATTTCCTCATTTGTGGAGTGTTGGTGGGTAAGAATAGGTACACAGAATTAAAAGTCATAAAATAATTACAGATCTACCCCTATCTAGAGATCTTGTTTCTTCAGGGAATGCTTCAAATAGTTCTTTGGAATGGAAATGAATGTGTTGAATGTGTGCATTCTGGTGATTTAAATAAACTATAATTGCTTAATGTAATTAACTCTGTTTTGAATTAAATAATAGGAAGTTGCTGGACTGTAGAAATATAATTCTTTCTTTTTCTTTCTTGAATATACAGGGAAGTCGAGATAACATGAGTATTGTACTAGTTTGCTTTTCAAATGCTCCCAAGGTCTCAGATGAAGCAGTGAGAAAAGATTCAGAGCTAGATAAGCACTTGGAATCACGGGTTGAAGGTAAGTAAGAAAGGTGCTTTTTTTTTTTTTTTTTTAAGAAGGAAAGGAAAAGTATTCTTCCTTGTTTATCAAGTAGTTTTTTTTTTAATTGGGAAAAAATGACTAAGTATTTCTAAACAAGGCCTTAAAAAACAGGCATCTGTCTGCCTGAGATTTACTGTCACATCTTGGACCAGTGAGTGGGAATTGATTGGCAGGGAAAAGAGATAGGCCTATGATACCCTCAAGGAGAAAAATTCGAAAATACTGTTAAACCTTGCTATTTTATTGTCCCTTTCCTTTGTTATACTTTTAGTGGAGGAGTGCAGTGAAATTTGCCTCCAGGGTTATCATGAACATCAAGTGCTATAATTCCACTAATACTAATTCCCTCCTACCAAGTTAATCATAGGAATTCATTACTGTATGTTTTTATCTTCCCGATTAGAGTTAGCATTGGTGTTGTGAGAGATCATTGATTTTACAGTTGACCTTTGATCAGCGCGGGGGTTGGGGGTACAAACACACCACCATCCCCACCTCTTCCCCCAACACTCCCCATAAGTTAAAAATGCACACATAAGTTTTTACTCCCCTGAAACTTAATTGACTGGAAACCTCACTGATGACATAGACAGTCTACTAACACGTATTCAAAGTAAGCTAGAGGAAAGAAAGTGTTGTTAAGAAAATCATAAGGAGAAAATACACTTACAGTAGTGTACTGTATTGGAAAACAATCTATACATGAATGCACCCATGCAGTTCAAACCTGAGTCATTCAAGGGTCAACTGTACTTATTTTTTTAATCTTTTATTCTGCAGTAATTTTAAATTTATAGAAGAGTTGAAAAAAAATCAGGAGAGCTCCCATGTACATGTAGTACCTTTTACTTAGATTCCCCATCTTGTTTACATTATAATTCATTTGACTTCTCTCTATATATACTTTCTGTAACATACCCAGTCTTCTCTCTCTGTCTCTGTCTCTCTCTCTCTCTCTCTCTCTCTCTCTCTCTCTCATGGCAATGTCTGGAGACCTTTTTGATGTCATAACTGAGAGGGTGTCGCCAACCTCTAGTATGGAGTAGAGCCCGGGGATGTTGCTTAACATTTTGTAGTACACAGACAGCCTCTACAACAAAAATTTGTCTAGTCCAGGGCTCCTGGATGGCTCAGTTGCTTAAGCATCCAGCTTCGTCTCAGGTCATGATCTCACAGTTTGTGAGTTCGAGCCCCTTGTGGGGCATGGTGCCGACAGCTTGGAGCCTGCAGCCTGCTTCGGATTCTGTGTGTGTGTCTCTCTCTGCCCCTCCTCCACTTGTGCTTTTCTCTCTCTCTCTCTCTCTGTCTCTCTCTCTCTCTTTCTCAAAAATAAACATTAAAAATTTTTTTTGTCTGGTCCAATATGTCAGTAGTGCTAAGGCTGAGAAATCCTGTGCTATAGAGATGCAAGTGTAAGGCAGGAGAATTACAGTCCTGCCTCCAAGAAGCTTGCAGTCTTATGACACATTAACTATCATATGCAGTGGAAGTGTGCAGTGGTGCACCTGCTCCAGGCTTGGGTCAGAGACGCACTTGAGAAAGTGACATAAGAAGTTGAAACCTGAAGAATGAGTGTGAGTGAACTATGCAAAATAGGTTGGTCGGTCTGGCAGAAAGAGCGTAGAAGTACATGTGAAGATCTAGAAGCAGGAGAAGGCTGCTCTGAATGGAGCCTGTGGGGATAAAGAGGTCAGGGGCAGAGTCGAATGGGAGTGGTGAAAGTTAAGGTCATGGTGAGGGCCTGGTGAAGCGTGGTGACCGCTGAGGATACTGCTTTTTTGTTAACTTCAAGTCAGTTGGCACTGTCTGATTTTTGAGGAGTTTATATCATTCTTTTTAAATTTTTTTAATGTTTATTTATTTTTGAGAGAGAAAGAGACAGTGTGAGTGGGGGAGGGGCAGAGAGAGAGGGAGACACAGAATCCGAAGCAGGCTCCAGGCTCTGAGCTGTCAGCACAGAGCCCAGTGTGGGGCTCGAGCCCAAGTTGGACGCCCAACCAACCGAGCCACCCAGGAGACCCAAGGAGTTTATATCTTAATACTGGCCAAATAATCATGTACTAAATACCTGTTTTCCATAAATTTTAAATGTAAATGGAACATGTAAATGTTTTACTTTGTTCTAAACTTCAGCAAGTTCTGTGACTCATTTTCCTTTTTTTAAATTGTTGTGGAACATTACTACTTAGGTATCAAAAACCTTATAAAACGACATGGATGGACCTAGAAAGTATTATGCTAAATGAAATAAGACTGAGAAAGGTAAATACCTTATGATTTCATTTCTATGTGGAATCTAGAAAACAAAACAGAAAGACTCCTGGATATGAGGAGCACACTGGTGGTTGCCAGAGGAAGGATAGGCGAACTAGGTGAAAGGGATTAAGAACTACAGACTTCCAGTTATCAAGTCACAGGCCTGAAAAGTACAGCATAGGGAATACAGTCAGTAATATTGCACTGGCGTCGTATGGAGACTACACTTACCGTGGCGAGCATTTAGTAATGTATATAATTGTCGGATCACTATGTACACCTGAAACGAATATAATACATCAGCTATTCTTTGATTAAAAATGAACAGTCTTATAAAGTGATTTCTATTTTTTCTCCTTTTCCTTACAATCCTTATCCATCGCTTTTTTTTTGATAATTATAGTCTTAATAACTTTTGTATTTTTATATAAAATCAGATCAGATGTATATGCTTTTCCACATAGCTGTACTAACAGGGATCATTTTTAGTGATTATAAACCATTTCACTCGGCTTATACCAAAAATTTCTCCACTATTGCTGTATCATAGGACGTTTCCTTTGTTTCAGTTTTTGCTTTTATGTATGCACCTAACTTTTTATATTACTTTTTTTGTTCCTCGTGTGATAGTAAGATAATGTTTGCTTTTTTTACATATGAAAATTGATACTACCAGGTAGTACCCCTTGTTTCACTCTGTGAATCCGGACATAGCACATTAATTTAGGAACTCTTTTTAAAAACTTGCAGAAATTATGGAGAAGTCTGGTGAGGAAGGAATGCCTGATCTTGCCCATGTCATGCGCATCTTGTCTGCAGAAAATATCCCAAATTTGCCTCCTGGGGGAGGTCTTGCTGGCAAGTAAGTAGAACAAAAAGAACTAATTTTGAGTTCATTTATAATTAGTAATTAATTTTGGGTAAGAAGTATATCAGTTATCTAAAAATGAAATGAGTTGATGGTTCTTTTACTAGAGAAGAACTTTAAAATTTCATCCAAAAGAGATTTTTTTTAAGGGAATTATTTATCATGTGCTTTGAAGGTGAAGGTCCTATTTCCTTGATAAATGAGAACAAATTTGGGGTTGTGCTGGATCAGTTTCTGAGTGAGATATAGAAACTATGTTCTTGGCAAGTGTTTAAGTGTGGCAATTAATTTTTGAGAACGGTCCAGATGAAGTCTTATTTTAAATACTCAAGCTTAGTAATTGTATGCAATTTTAATAAACCTGAAGCGTAATTTTTTTTAGGCGCAATGTTATTGAAGCTGTTTATAGTAGGCTGAATCCACATAGAGAAAGTGATGGGGTAAGTTTTATTTCGTTTCTTAAGCATTTTAAATAATTTTATAATGTAAATACTAGATATAATACTTTCACATAATGAAATCTGTAATAAAGTATTAGTACTTTTCATGTTAAGGAGTCAGTTAAAGTTTAAGGGAATGTATAGAAATGGAGGTAGAGATACAGTTCTGTTCTGTAGATAGACTTGCCACTTAATGGGCACCGAGTACCTTTTTGTTGGGCTGTACTTATTTCCTCCCTGTGTGTCTGCCTTTCCTTCTCCCTCTCCCTTAAATCTTAATTTTGAGGCGAAGAATGTGCTTTGAAGTATCTCAGTTTCTCCTTCAGCAGGCTGCTACCATCACTAGAACGTAGTGATAGAGAAAATGAGCTATTCTTTTAAAGACCTGACTCTCAGTGCCCCTGTGTGCCCAGTTGAATACCTAAGGATAATTTCTTTCTAACCTTAGCGTTGCCGCTGTAGGCATGTGTGTTGAGCTGAGATAACCATTTTTGCTGTCTCTGCTGTGCTTCCTCAGAGCAGAACTCTGTCACTTTGCCTTCCTTACTGCTGTTGATGTGCGTCAGCCGCGTCTCTGTAGTGTTTTTATCTTGGTACTAGTGCCAGAAGACAAAACAGTGCCTCCTTCTCCTCCTCCTTCTTGTCCCCCTCCTCCCTCCTCCTCCTCCTCCTCCTTCTTTTTTTTTTTTTTAATTGTCCTGTATTTCAAAGTCAGTAATTCAAATAAGTATTTTCTCGTAGGGTTTTGAAGTTTTCGGACGTCTGTAAATGAATAACTTAATTTTTTAACACTTATGCTTGAAAGATTTAAGGGAGCCCAAGTTAGTAATGAAACTCATTGAGAAGAAATAGACTCACCCTCCAAGTCTCCAGCTCCTGGTGACAGGTCTTGAGAGAGACGTCAGCCACTGGTATCCTCTCAATCGCACTGTATTCCTTTTTGTGCAGCAAAATCCTCTTGTTTCTTTTTTCTAAACAATAAAAGTGTCCTTGCAAAAAGGAACATTTTACAATTAATACATTGTAGTGAGTTGAATAAAAGTGACACTGTATACTGCTAATAACAGGATTTATATCTTGGTCTAGAGCAGTGGTCCTGAGTCTTTCTTTGGTGTTCGGTACCTCAGAGTGTTAAGAATTAATTGTATCTAAAGCTATGAAAATTAATTTAAAAACGTCATGTGATACCTTTGAGAACCCTAAATCAAACAAATGAGGACAGAAGTTGGGGTGGCCATGACTGAAAAGTTCGTCGTAAGTGGGTGGTGGAGTGAAGACAGGCTGGTCTCTTCAGCTAGATTATAGGTTCCACACAGCATCCAGTACTATGGTTAGGGGAAATAAACCCTCAAAAGGTAGTTACTGATTCATTACTAGCTGTCTAAGTGCTCCTGTTTCTTCATGTGTGTGAAAATGTAACCCCAGTGTGTAATTTTAGAAAATAATTTTGGGGTACCTGGCTGGCTCAGTCTAGATAGAGCACGCGACTCTTGATCTCGGGGTCATGAGTTCAAGCCCCACGTTGGGGGTGGAGCCTACTTTAAAAAAATTATTTCATTATGCCTTGCCAAATTTCTTTGTCCCTCAAAAAAGTTGGCTACTTTTACTCCAGATACGGTTTTTAAAATGCCTCAGAACCCTAAATTAACATTGGGGTTAATGTTTTAAACTTTTTTAAAAAATAGAAAATACTTATACACAGCTCAATAAACAGTGAATGAATAAACAACAGAGCCATGAAACTGAAGAGAAATTCTCAGGATAAAAAACTGGCCTTGAATATGAGTATTCTATGACTGTGTATAAGTTAGGAGATGCATAAGCTTTCTAGTAGCTTCAGATGAAACATGGACAGTCTACCCTGAGGTGAAGTGATACAGCGGGGAGACTACAGAACATGAGGCATGGTTCCATCTCTCCTGTCATTGCAGCCTGCCGTGTCCACATAAACACACCAGTTAAAGAATACAGTGTTTCACATCATTTGGTAAAGAATAGAAAGAAGTGACAGAATAGGGAATGTGATTCATTTCCATGTGACCTGTACGCTGATTGCCTGGCAAGTCCGAATTACAGATAAGAGGGGATTTGAAGAATGATGAGAATGACAAATGAAATGAGGAGGATGGTAGTTCAAGTGGACGGGAGAGGCAAGAACAAAGTATAAGCCAGTCTTTAAAGAAAGGACCTCATTTTGTCCAGAGCATAGAGCCGCTGTGGTTAAAAAAAAAAAAAAAAAAAAAAAAAATTAGGATGTGGGGCGCCTGGCTGGCTCAGTTGGTTGAGTGTCTGACTTCGGCTCAGGTCACCATCTCATGGTTCATGAGTTGGAGCCCCACATCGGGCTCTTTGCTGTCAGCACAGAGCCGACTTCAGATCCTCTGTCCCTCCTGCCCCTCCCCAGTCCCTCTCCTGCTTGTTCTCTCTTTCTCTCAAAAACCAATGACCATTTGGGGGAAAAAAAAAAAGAGAGAACTTAGGATGCCAGAAGTACTTTTGGAGAGACTGGAGTGCCCCCCCCTTTTTTTTTTCCTAAAAGTTTATTTATTTGTTTTGAGAGAGGGGCAGGAGGAAGGGGTGAGAAAGAATCCCAAGCAGGCTCTGTGCTGTCAGTGCAGAGCCCAGTGCAGGCTTGATCTCAACAACCGTGAGATCACGATCTGGGCTGAAATCAAGAGTCAGACGCTTATCTGACTGAGCCACCCAGGCGCTCCTGGAGAGGCCTTTTGAACTTTATATTTTACAGAGAGGAGCCACCATCTGTTTGGAGCATAAGAATGATAGACCCAAAGGAATATCTCTGGTATTTTAATCTGTTGGAAACATGTGCAGCATTAGATTAAAGAGATGCTGGCAGTCAAGTAGCGAAATAATTGCAGAGATCAGATGATAAGCGTAAACTCATTATCAGACAGCTATGCGGATTAGAGAAACTTCCCTGTTTACTATAAAAAGTAACTTTTGCAGTCCAGAGCCCTCTTTTGGGAAATACCACTTTGCCCTTTCAGAATAATCATGACCTTAGAAAAATGTTGAACCATCATCACTAGTAGCAGAAATGTAATAAAAGAACACAAAGAAGCAGAAAAAAAATGAAGTCATTAGAGGTGTTTAAGTTTTTACTTTTTAAGCTACTGTAGCAGTGAGTGAGGCACAGACGTGCTACATAAGTGCTTCTTAACTTAGTTAGATGTGCACCATGTGGAAGATGTTGCCGAAGTACAGTGGCAGGAGCCCAGGTTAGTTTACAGAATGGGAAAGACAGCAGAGTGCTGGAAATACAGAAGAGGAGCCAGTTGGGACATTTTATAAAAATTGGGGTTTTTTTAAGTAACAAAAATAAAAATTTTGTTCAGACATTTTAAAAAATGAGGGGGACACCTGGGCAGCTCAGTTGGTTAAATGTCCGACTTCGGCTCAGGTCATGATCTCACAGCTCGTGGGTTCGAGCCCCATGTTGGGCTCTGTGCTGACAGCTCAGAGCCTGGAACCTGTTTCGGATTCTGTGTCTCCCTCTCTCTCTGCCCCTCCCCTGCTCATGTTCTCTCTCTCTCTCTCTCTCTCTCTCTCTCTCTCTCTCTCTCAAAAATAAATAAACATTTAAAAAATTAAAAAAAAAAAAGAATGCTAGTCAGAGTTAATTCGAGTTAATCCTAAAATGTCTGCTTCATATCAGAGATAGAATTATCTGGCTGTAAATGCCTGTAAGTAATTTGGGGATTACTTACGGAAATAGGGATTCATTTATTTTTCTTATATGAAAAGAAAATCTTGTGGATAATGTATTTCAGAAGGCCCAGTGGAATGTAAGTCAGAAATTAAAACATTTAAAACATATTCAGAAAGTTCATTATTGAGAGGAGTCTTCTGAAGTGGTCTACTAAATTTGTTTCTTAGTTCAACCTGTTGGAGTATGTTAAGACTTCTTAATGCAAGCAGTATTGACATTTTCCCACCTAGTAAAATCTTTGGAAGAGTCTAGCAGGAATTCTTAGGTGGTCTGTGAATCCCCAGAAAGTTTTTGAAAATGTGTTTATGTGTGTACATACGCAGTTTTTAACGAGAAGTATAGTATGTCTGCAATTTTCATCAGTTCTTCAAAGGCGTCTGTGACCCCAAAAGAACAATCACCTAGAGGACCAGAAAAAGTAAAACTGCATTTTGCTCTAAACTGTTCTTACCTTAGGCAGGGCTCTGAGATCATGGCTTTTTTCTTCTTCCAAAATGCTAGGTTGGGGTGCCTGGCTGGCTCACTAGATGGAGCATGTGACTCCTGATCTTGGGGTCATGAGTTCAAGGCCCACACTGGGTATGTAGATTAGTAAAAAATAAGCTATTTCATTGGTTTAGGTTCTAATCTTAAAAAAAAAAAAAAAAAAAAACTAGGTTGCGTCTTATAACTAGAGGTAGAAATTTCTGCAAGATCTGTGACTTCATCTGATTTATTTATGGCTATAGTCCCGGCACCTACAACAGTGCCTGGCATGTGGTGAGAACTCAGTAAATACTTGCTAAATAAGAGCCATTTCTATTTATTAATTTCTAGGTGTTTGCTTCAGACTATCCTTAAGTCATATATTTAAAGAAAATAATCTGAGGTTGCTAATTTGTATGAAAGTACATGTATAGAGTTTTATATTTTCCATGGAAAAATGTTAAGTTCTTCCCTCAAAGAATACTTAAAATGCTTTTTAATTAGTATATTACTGATCAAGTAGCCATATAGGTTGATGATTTTCCAAGGGCAAAGGGGAGACTTGTAGCTGTCCAGTTGTTGGATATGTATACAGTCATAGGTGATATCCTCAACACCCTTCTTTTAGAGGTAAGCCTGAGAGTCAGGGAGAGGAAGTAGTTAGCCTAGGTTGCAAAGCTAAATAAATGATACAGCCAGAATTTCAGTCTGAGGCATGGGGATTCCCAGAACCATTGTCTTTACACCTTTCCGTGTTATCTAAGATATTTAGAGATTACATATATGTCTGTACCCCATCTCTTTACTAGCCATGCAGAATCATTCCTCATTCTTTTGTGAATCTCCTGTTTAATAGTCTTAAGATACTCTGGTTTTGAGGAGGAATATTTCATAAAGTTTTTGAAACTAAGCAGCCAAGCCCGATACCTTATCAGTTATTTTTCTTTTAAATAGTACACATTTTTGTTTGTCCTAATCCAAAATCTTTTTTAAGGCATTTGAATTTTTGAGAAGGGAGGAAAGACCGGACAAAAGCCCAAAAGAATCTTCGTATTCTGTTTTCACATTAAGTTTTATATATAGCCTTTCTGTTGATAATTTCAAATAGATCAGTTACAGTAAACATAGCTGCTTTTACATTTTTATATCACAGTTTCAGGACTGTGTGCGTATTAGTCTTTTGGTAAATTGTTTTCTTTTTTACTTCTCAGAACATATTTATGGAGAAGATCTATACTGTTTGAAAATATGCCAAACTTTAGTCTATTTTTAAGAATGGTACGACATACTGCTTTTCTAAGCTGTGTGGTCTTGATCATTTAAATGACTCTTTAAAATGATTTCAGATTCATTAAATTTTACATAATCCTTGCAGATAACAGCTAATTAGATTCTTCCTTAGTCGTCGTTAATTTTATTTCATGAACTCATAGTTGAGAATTTTTAGCTCTAAAAGTTATTTTTAGCTGAGAAGCAGAGGATAGGACTGTACCAAAAACACAGTAACTATTTATTCTTTACTTTTTTCTCCATTGTTTTAGCTAGTCGTTTGAAGAATTTTGTTTATGGCAACTGCATTAACAAAAGCTGCAAATAAATACTAGCTAGTTAAAGTTTAACTTCTAAATGTGCTTAAAAATTTCCCCCTTCTGTTCACTGTCTATATTCCAGTGTCTTATTTTGGAGAAAGCAGTATTTTCATGAGAGATTTGATTCTTTTAAACTGTGTTTGTCTAGATGACAGTGAAACCTTGAAAATAAAAACAGAGGGTAAAGGTCTATATTCTCATCTCCATAATTGCCTTTAATTTAGTTTGCAGAGTACTTTTAAACCATCCCATCTAATAGAATTTTTTTGTCCTATAATTTCATTAGTCTCCCTGTATCAAGGAAATGCATTGTAGACTTGACTATGAAATAATTTGTGGCCCACTTCCACAATAATTTTAAGCAATATTTCTTTAGTGAGTGTCTGTTTGTATGGGGCATTTGCTACGCAAAAATGGTTACCATCATGTATTCAAAAGAACATGCAGGGGGACATTGGTACTAATTATACCTGTATACAATCTGAACTGTGTCACTTAACTAGCATTCTCACTCTGATAAATAACTTCGGTCTCTCTGAGCTTATAAATTTCCTCACTTATAAAAATAAGGGTTGCAGTACCTATTAGGTAGGGTACCTATGAGGGTTAAATGAGATGATACGCATAAAGTTCCAAGTACAGACATTAATTACAGAAAGGAATATGAAATTCTCTTTACCTCAGAGAGCTTACAATCTAATTGGAAGGACTTATTAACAGTTGCAAGGTGGAACTGATGGCTGTAATAGATGTGTAATCGTGATGTAATGTATATATGAGTTCAGGTAAAAAAAAAAAAAAGTACAGCCAAACAGTAGGTTCCTTTTCTAATATTAATGAAAATCCATAAGAGAGTTGCAGAACAGTATTGTGAAGAGTCCAATGAAATGGCTGGGTAAGAGGTCTCATCCATCTATCTTTTATCGAGCACAGTAGGGAAATGTAATTTGTCTTGAGATAAAATGACTTTTAAATGTGGTCATTAGCTCAAGTTCTTTTCAGTTCAGTGGCTCTGTGATGGCAGCCATTGTAAATCCATCCCAATTTAACTTACAAGTTTGGTTTTAATGTTTTTTTGTTTTTTTTTTTTTTTGAAAGCAGCTACTCCTCCCCAGCTAGCACTCCTACAGAATCCACAGAGACATAGTAGACGCTTGCTGTAGTAACAGGTGTCAGTTGGAGAGCAAGAGGTGCTGTATCTTTCGAACCCACCAAAATTGAAATGCAACTGACATAACATTTTCATCAATAAGTTCCAGTAAGAAGAGTCTGTATCACAGCTTCTGTGTATCAGAATCGCCTGGCAGGCTTTAAAAAACTAAATATCATGTGATCGAACTTTAGGAGGGGGCGCCTGGCGGGCTAGAAGCGTGAAGCTCTTGGTCTTGGGCCGTGAGTTTGAGCCCCACATTGGGTGTAGAGAGTACTTACATAAATAAAGCTTTAAAAAAAAAAAAGTTTAAAAAACTCACCCCAACCCAATGAGTGTGAATATCATTTGCTTAAAACTTCAGTATGTATATAATTTGAAAAGCTCCACAGGCAGTCCTGGTACGAAATTAGGGTTGATCATCACTTCAGAATTTGTTTCAATGCCCTAGAAGGTTTTGTTTTTTTTTTTTTTTTTTAATTTATTTATAAAAAGGGAGTTGAGTTTTTTTGGGTCAGGGGCGTGAGGTGGGGAGATTCTTATGCCCTCTACTGAAAGTTCTTTGTGATATACTATCAAGGAGAAAATTGCCTTTTGGAAAACTTGATTAGAGACCAATAAGGTTTATGATTAGCAAGCATTCACCCAGTTGTTCCTTCTTAACCTTCCCTGAATAGATTCAAATGAGAAACTTTATATAGGGGAACATGTTTATTTAGCACATAAGGAAAGGCAAGGGAGAAAAAATAAGAAAAATCTTAACAGAGCACATTTTATTATGTTTTCGCCACCCGGTAAATTTTGCAAATTAAGAAAAACAAATGTTATTTGGGGCACCTGGCTGGCTCAGTTGGAAGAGTACACGACTCTTGATCCTTGGGTCTTGACTTCAAGCCCCCATGTTGTGTGTAGAGATCACTTAAATAAATAAAAACTTTTTATTTTTTTTTATTTTTTTATTTTTTTAAAAAAAGAACTTAGTAGATTAGATTTTTTTTTTTTAATTTTTTTTCACATTTTATTTTTTTTTTATTTTTGAGAGAGAGAGAGACAGAGCATGAACAGGGGAGGGGCAGAGAGAGAGGGAGACACAGAATCTGAAACAGGCTCCTGGCTCTGAACTGTCAGCACAGAGCCCGAAGCGGGGCTCGAACTCACGGACGGTGAGATCATGACCTGAGCCGAAGTCGAACGCTTAACCGACCGACCGAGCCACCCAGGCGCCCCAATAAAAACTTTTTAAAAAGGAAAAAAAATTAAAAGTTATTTGACAGTTAACCTACCTGAGGTAGAAAATTGGAGAATTCAAAGAAAATAAAGCATCTATAACTTCACTATCCAATACCATCACTTGTATATTGCTGTATTTCCTGTCTTCCCAGGCACTTTACATGTAACATCCTAAAATGAACAGATAATAGACATATACATACACATAAAAACATACACAATGCACAGTATCATCTCTTGCTTTTTGCCACAAGGGCACTTCCCCCCCCCCCCCCCCGCCAAAGCATTCAGGTGCTCTCATTTTTCTAATAAGCGCTGCTATTTATTATGTGGTTATATCAGCATATCTTTCTTTGTTGCAGAACTGTAGAGTATCAGTTTCCAGAGATGGTTAAAAGTTTATGTCAGATCTAGATCAGTAACCATTTTTTTAGAGGTTTTTTTCCCAACTTTTTTTAAACGTTTATTTATTTTTGAGAGAGAGAGAAAGAATCCAAAACAAGCTCCAAGCTCTGAGCTGTCAGCACAGAGCCTAATGTGGGGCTCGAACTCATGAACTGTTGAGATCATGACCTGAGCTGAAGTCGGACGCTTAACCAACTGAGCCAGGCAGGCGCCCTGATTTTCCCAACAGTTTATGATAAAAACTCCCAAATATGGAGAATTGAAATGATCACAATGGACACCTGCACACCTTCTACCTTGATTCAACAACTGTAAACATTTTACCATATTGGCTTTATCTGTGTGTGTGTGTGTGTATTACTTTTTTTCCCCCTTTCTTTCACGAACCTTTTAACAGTACATTGCAGACATCATCTTGGCATAATTTGGCATGAAGCTCTTAAAAATGAGGACATTTTGGGTGCCCGGCTGGCTCAGTTGATAGAGAATTCAACTCCTGATCTTGGGGTCGTGACTTAAAGCCCTACATTGGGCATAGGGCTTAGTTTTAAAAAAAGAAAAATATGAGGACATCTTTCCAACCATAAATCTAGTATTATAACCATAATACTATTATCATACCTAATAAGATAAAGATTATCATCTAGTGCCAATTCCGGATTTTCCCAGTTGTCCCTAGAATGCCTGTTACAGTAGTTATTTTAAACGATGGTCTAATCAGGCTGTTACGGTCTCAGTCAAGCATATTAATGGAGTCTCTAACCAAGCCCCCACTTTCTTTTTTCCCTTGCCACTGAAAAAGAAGGGCCTGAGCCAGCTTTGTATAGCATGTCCTACATTCAGGATCATATGATTGTTTTCTTGTGTCCTTTAACTCAGTCCTCTATTCCCTGTTCTCCCGTAAATTGGGAACTCGCTTTATTAGATTTGTATTAAACATGTTTGGCAAGAACACACAGGACATGGCCCTACACTCCCTAATGCATCACATCAGGAGGCACATGATGTAAGGTTCTTCCTTTTAGACTGTCAGCTTAACTGTGATCAGCTTTGATGTGAGAGCGTGTTCGGCTAACGAGATTAAGCAGCTGCTATTGTAGAAACCTGTAAGTTTTCCAAAATTTAATAAAATAGGAAAGGAGTGAGTAGTTTCCTATTCATATCTTATTATCATGTTTAAAATAACTCGTTTATTTTTATCTAGAAATGTTTTAATTGAAGTATTTAAATACAAAAAGGAAATAAAATTCTTATCCACAGAAGCATTAAAATTTCCCCAAAATCCAGTCTAAATTTATAGTTTTACATTTTGTGTCTCCTCTCCTACCTGTCATTTTGCAGAAGTGATGAAGAAACTAATGTTCTAATGGCCTGCTTTTCTGTCCTTTCCTGTTGCTTTAAACACTAATTTCCTTTTGTACTAAACCATTATAGCCAATTACTGGTTTTTCTTTTATAAGTAAGTCAGTTTTAGGAATGCTTGTGTTGCTTTTGAATTCCAATAGCCGAGTAAATTTCAGATGGAGCTTCAAATGACAGTGTGGAATAAGATGTAAACTAGTTAATGGTAATTTGCTAAAATCGACTTGATATTTCCATTGGAAGTTTTTATTGACACAAGTAAGACTTGATACGTATCTAATGAACTGTTCTCGTGCTTAGCCTATATTACTCGTGGTAGAGAAATGAGTGCTTTGCTGTGATATGTTATGATATACATGTGATATCCTAGTTTGTCTACTGACACTGGGGTCTTGAATCTTAAAAAAAGGCCTCCGAGGAAGCAGAGGAAAGTGGATCACAGGGAAAATTGGTGGAAGCTCTCAGGCAAATGAGAATTAATCATAGGGGAAACTACCGACAACTTCTGGAGGAGATGCTGACTAGTTACAGGCTAGCTAAAGTAGAGGGAGAAGAAAGCCCGGCTGACCAAGCTGCCACAGCTCCTTCTTCGAACAGTGATGCTGGAAGCCCAGTGACAATGCAGGAAGGCCATACTGAATCAAAAAGTGATCTTGCTGAATTAGACAGCTATAATGAAGATGCAGGGACAAAGATGAGTGGTAAACCCATGTGACCTGACTCCGTGGTAATATTTTTGTGATCTTTGATTTGATGGTTTTTACTTAGGAAGTGTAATGTATGCATTTATAGAACCGTTTTGTTATTTGAACCCTTGGTCAACTAGTTTTATTACATTCATATAGCCTTGTTTTTTAAAGAAGGCCTTTGCATACACCTTTATCAGTTTAAAGTGGACTATTTCTAGAACTTTGAATTTAATAAAGTTATATGTCATTTGCTATTGTATGCCAGAAATGAGGCTACTAGTTATTCAAATCAATAGTTAAAGTCATACTAGACAGGATTAGAGATGACTGATAAGCGAGATTACATTATATTGTGGAAAAACTTGTTAATGTAGAATTATATTGCTTCACATTATTTTACATACTAGAACACTCATCGTTAGCTTTGTAATAAATTTGTGTTTTCTTTAGTAATTTCAGTTCCTCAAAGAATGGCAGATGCTGGCCTGTACTTTTTTTTTCTTCTTCCAAGGATGATGATTTGTGTGTTCTTTGACTTGTTTATATTTTACATCTCTGTAGTTTTATTTTTAGAAGTTCTGAGCTATTGCATATGTGGTTATTTTTCCTTTCTCTGTATTCTTTATTGAAACCTATTTTTTGAAAAATCTATGTATTATTGATACAGCTTTGGTTTGTACATTCTGTATAGCCTAACTACATACATCAAAATGTATGTCAACCAAGTGTTTAGAATGAAATTATAAGTGTTCAAGTCCAAATAAAGCATGTGATGTGGAATAATCTATGCATGTTGTACTTATTTTTAAATCAAAACAAAAAATTTTTTTAACAACCAGGTTTGGTATATTGGAAAAATGCCCCTTAGAAATTCATTTGTATTTATATACCATTTAGAAAACTTTTGGCTTGGCTTTTTTCAGTAACTGAAAGAAAACATTTTGAGAAGTCTTGCTTACTCAAATCCATTCTGTTTCTTATCCCCTTTTTGTGATACAAAATCTTTTGTGATACTAATCTTTGGACAGTATGGACACACATAGACATATCGGAAAATTGCCATGATGAGCGTTTTAAAGATTGCAAGACTGTGATCTTTGCTGTAAATATTCATCAGCTCTTAACAAAGGCAAGAATCACAGGATGTTTTACATAGTGGCAGATACGAGTTTTTTTGTTGTTGTTGTTAAAAATAGGTTTTTAAGATACGGGAGTCACACGGGGAAATTTTTTTTACAGCTAAATTATTTTGTGAATGTAGAACATTAACTTCTCTCCTTCGTGTTTCTATTCATCACGTATCTAAAATTGCTTAACGTGCGCTAAGGCGAAACTTTGGATCTTCGAACGTAGCTGATGTTTTGATCTGTTTTTCCAATGCCAGAATGTTTTTAAGTGGTTTGTGAAAGAGGAAGGCATTTGGTGGAGAGGGGAGGAAAAAACCCAACCAGTTACCTATCTGTAGTAGATAGACCCATGTGTGTACACAAGGTATACACTGCACACAGCTCTCTGTAAAAGTGCCTTTTCAAACAAAGGAAGGTAATTTGTTCATCTAATTTTGTTTTCTTTTGAAATTCAATCCAACCCAGAAGTGGTGTAGGTAAATAATAATAATATTCTTCCTTTTCTCTTCCTGTAGGGTGCTGGAGATCTAGAAGACCCATGGTAGCCTTATAAACCTTCTAAAATGCTTTTGATTCTGAAAATTGGGGGAAAAAAACTTTTAATCACAATTTGCTTCAATACAAGGGAAACATATTCTTGTGGATTCCCACCGTTTTGTGATATGAGCAGAAAATCATTAGCATTTCCCACCATTTGTTCATATTTGTGTTTTCTGATAATTGCCACTTGTAGCATTGCCTGTACTGCAGTATTTTTCGCCAACCTCAGGCATACTGGTTACACCTGTATTGAACTTTGGGCCCTAGGAACCAACGGAGTGATTTCACCACAAATAATAAACTGTGCCCAAGGTGCATGGGAATATAGTTAGCTGTACTCTGAAGATACATTATGTTTTCGTTTTTGTTTTTGTTTTAGACAAGACACACAACATATAAGCATGTAAGAGTAAAGAATTGTATGGGATGCTCCTTTCTCAGTTCACCACGTTGGAAGCCTTTTGCAGCTCTGTGGCTTGAGATTTCCTTTGAGCAATTTACTATAGGATATATATTTATTATTAATTGTTATTTAATTTTTTTTTCTAATTTTACCTGTATTACCAAACTGGGTTCTCCGATAATGTCCAAATTGTAATGTTGCCTGCTTCAAGATAAAGTGTATTTGGCAATAATATTATAAACCCTCACAAATTTTATGCATGTATCTACTACATCCTTCAACTCTCACTAGAAAATCTTTTGAAACCAAATGGGTTAATTTATGGCTATTTATAATTTGCTTTGACATCTCACTGCTGCAAATTTTTTTAAATGATGAGATTTTGCCTTTATAATGTAAATTGTGATTTTTGTTTTACATGTGGGTTTCTATAGTTTTACCTTTTCAGCTTTTAAGATACAAGTTTTGTGTGTAATTTGGTATAATTTTTAATTGTTTACGTTATTTTAAAGCTCAGAATATCACATTGAAATGACTATAAATACATTTAAAATTATCTATTTTAGATCTAAGGAAATATTACAGAGATATTTTCATGGGTTCAGTAACCTTTCATTTTATAACATTGGGCACGGTACAGAGTGGCTATCACATAAGGTACTTGAAGATTATTTTAATTCTATTTTTACAATAACCTTGAATTCTTGAATTCTTTTGAGTTTTGCATGTAGTAAAATCCAATTAATGCTGAACATGAAGAGTAAAATATTTATCTAAAAGAAGCTATTGGGGTAGGAGAAGCAATGAATGTATCCATTTGTACATGGTTTACATGTTGTGGATGCTTTGTAAACATTATCCTATATGTTTAAATTGTGTTTCAGCAGGATGTAATTGCCCTTGTGTGTAGTTAAAATGAGTCGTCATCTGGTCCTGTGTGAAATGGAATTCATGATATTTTCTGTAACATTTTCCTGAAGCTGTTTCTGGAGAGCCACACCATTTGAATACAGACAGCTTTCCTGATCATTTGATTTATTGTGCACCTGATTTTTGGTCTAAAGGAATTATTGCCACAATATATTTTATTTATTCCTTAGATTTTAGCCTTGTAAGTTAAAGTGCTTTACATGATGATGTTAAAAGCTATCTGTCCCTTTACCGGGTTTGGGGGGTTGTAAAAAGATAGGGAATGAAGAATGCAAAATGGTTTATTGTTCATACTGCCCACTCTGATCCAACCCTGTACTGATAGTACCTTTCCAGTAAGATATTGTGATGTTTCATACAATGCAGTGAACATAACCAACTTGTTACCTAAATAAAGAATTGATAAAAACAGTGTGACATATTACTATTTGGTATGATTTTTAAAAGCAAAAGTCCAGTTTTGAATGTTCTTTTTTAACATTTTACATAGTTGGAATATTTATTGTGAAATTTTCATGCAAAGCCATGTGGGTGATTTATAACCCCAAAGAGGAATTATCCAAACTGTATAGGACAATACTGACTAATTCCTTCTTCACTCCAAAACCATTTCTTATGCCACCTTTTCAAGTGGTCTAGTGGCCCTTGACATACAAATAATGTGTGAATGAGAAGAAAAACCTGAATTCAGTCTTCACTAATCTGAATTTTCTAGTCCAGCTGTTTTCAAATATTTTAGTCTTAGAACCCGTTTATATTCTTTTTTTTTTCATTTATATTTTTGAAGATCAAAGATCCCAAAGAACTTCTGCTTTTGTGGGTTTTATTTATTGTATTAGAAACTAAAGCCAAGACATTTATATTGTGTACTATTTTTATTCATTAAAAAATGAAATCAATTGACTGTTAACATAAATAACATTGTTTCATGACAAATAATTATTTTCCAAATTTAGAAAATTACGTGTGACAAGTAGCACTTGTTTTCGTTTTTGTAAACTCTAATGTTGGGCTGGATTCTCACGTCTGATTGTGCATTCATTTTGTTGCAATGTGGCACTTTGAAGTATATGAAGAAATCTGGCATCACAAAAATACGTATATGGAAAGGGTATTTTAATAGCTTCAGGTAATTTTGAATATTTTGTTTGATATGCTGTCAGAACTTCAGAGCTGGTAGTTTCTTGAAGGTTGGATGCAGTGTGAAATCCGCAACTTGATCAGCTTCGTACTCTGTTACACTAAAATCCATTTGCTCTATCTTGTTGGAGTTTGAATGGATCTCCTACTTTGGCATGATTTTGTAACATCATACACTGATCTTTTGGAAAATACCGTTTCATCGAATTGTGCTTTCTGTAGAATATTGACACATTATTATGCAGTGTTTAAGATTTTCTTGTTACTATAACTGATCTCCTCAGAAAAAAATCTTGTTAAGTATTGGGAAGCTGTCAGGCTCACGGTGATGGATACAGATTTTTCAAAATTCTAATTGTCATTTGAAAGGTGAAATTTTGTCACCGGCAACAAATATTGTCAGTTGTTTTCCTTAAGCGACAGGCTTATTACTTCATTTGTTTCGGAGAAAATGTCTGCTGAATAACCATAGTCTGTCAGTCATTCTTTCAAGGCAAAATGGTGCTTCATGAAAGCGGCTAGTTCAGCACACAGCTTAAGTGACAGCCGTCACACTCAAGCATGCTACAGGAGCCGGTACCTCCCTTTTCATCACCTAAGATACTCAAAAGATGTGTACTCGAGGATAAAGGTGTAATAAAAAAAAAGTTTTCCTGCTTAATCAAGGACACCATTAAGTGAAACAGGTCCCCCCGCCCCCGCCCTTTCTCTGCGTGTGGCACGAAGAGAACAGTAGCAGCTGATTAGTTTGTTGTCTGTCTGGATACACACCCACTATTTCTTTTGCACGGTCCATGCAAGTGTCAGCATGTTGAAAAAATAATAAGTATTAGTATTGTTAAGGACGTAGTTCTGATTTCATAGACCTCCTTGAAAGGTCCATTTTAGTCTTTTACAGTCTTGGGTGACTACAGATTTGTGTTAAATCGTTTTACCACACCTGAGATGTCACGTCACGTTGGCCGGATAAAGACAGGACTTTTTTTTTTTTAATGACCATTAAATGGAGGGGGGCTTTATGAAGTTTTTTTGTTAAGGTTTTTCACTTAGCTGAACATTCAAGCAGAGTTGAGTGAAGTTGCCATGGAAGTGTTAAAAAAAAAAAAAAAAAGCAAGCACTCGTAATTTGTCTCCTGTTTCTTGCCCAATTATGAGGCTTGGTAATTATAATATTGACTTAAGAGACTTACTGCTTGAGCTTTTGGTTTTAAATGTGTTTAGTTAAAAGTAACTGCAACTCTGAATTCTCCTTAAGTTCTTAGGTCGGTTTTATTTTGGGGATGTGTGGGATTCAGTTGGGTTTTGATGTCTTTTCACAGTGCTTGTCAGGCTCTCTCCCAACCACATAAGTAGATCTTTGGTCTTCATAAGAAACTGTAGCAAAATTTAAAACTCAGATGAAGTTTCCATATTAATGAGTCAGTCTTCCTATGTGAAAATGATGGTGCTTGCCATGTCCCCTGAGGTGTTCCTTCCCCTCCCCCCCCCCCCCCCCCCCCCCTCCGCAAGCTAGGCTTCAGAATGGCTTTTAATGACCAGGGAAATGGTCATCAGTTGGGGAGACTTGGGGAGACAGGTTACTATAATATTAGCCCAACATTTGAGCTGGAAATTAGAGCCTCACCAATTCATATTCTAAACTAAGCTACCTGAAATACTTGATGGAGGAAGACTGTATAAATAAGTATTCTGACGTTATGAACAAAGTTAGTTTTTAGACAACAAATTGGTCATCAGAAAACTGTGTGTGTGTTCTGGATGCGTGAAAGTATGCAGTCAGACCAGTGCGTCCGCGTATGTTACTGGAGTTAAACTTCAGTTATTGAAATTAACTGGAACTTGGCCATTGAATTTCTTTTACTTGCCAAATCATAGATTGCATTTTTCAATGATTTCAAATTCACATTTCCTCTTCCAAATTGCCTTTATTTGTATTTTGGAACTAATCGGATTTAACTAATAATAAGGGAAAGCATTTGATGAAGATCTTAGAGCACATTTTGTTTTGGGTGGCTAAATAGTAGTAAGTAAAAACTAGCATATTGTGGTTTGTGTCACATGTTAATACAATGCTCAAAGTGCAGAAAATCCATTGTATTTGTAATACAAAAGCTAAAAGTCATTACAACTAGAATTTAAGGTACTTCAAAGCAATTTGAAGAGTTACTTGCTTTTGCAAATAAACTCTTATGGGCATTATAACAATTTGTTTTGCATTGTATTTTTGTGTTCAGTTGCTTTAAGGTTTTGTTTTTTGCTTTTTTGTTTTCCTATTCAACTTTGGGAATTTTCTGTAAGCCCTAATGAGAACGCTAAGCAAGTGTTTATTTTTGTGCGTTGTGTGTTATGTTGTGGTCTAGAAGTAAACCAGCTAGCTACTAATACAGAATAAGTTGCTTTTCAGGCTGCGACTACATCCCTGCTGTTCTCACTTGCTGTTTTTCTTGACTGTGGTCTCTTCTCCCCGGCCCCTTATTTTGTTTTAGTTTCATTCTACCTGTCAGATACTTCTGTTAACTAGATACATCATTTCCTGCTTAAAGGGTAGCTATGCTCCTCTAATTCAGGAGTGAAGGGTACATGATCTTGGTATTAGGAGGTTAGTAATTCTTTTATCTCTCATATCCACAACTCTAGCAGCACAAAAAAGAACTGTAACTTTCAAGTATGGGTGGAATTGGGCGCCTGGGTGGCTCAGTGGGTTAAGTGTCTGACTTTGGTTCAGGTCTTGATCTCGCAGCTCATAGGTTCAAACCCCACGTTGGGCTCTGTGCTGACAGCTCAGAGCCTGGAGCCTGCTTCGGTTTCTGTGTCTCTCTCTCTGCCCCTCCCCCACTCACGCTCTGACTTTCTGTCAAAAATAAATGAACGTCAAATATGGGTGGAATCAAAGTTTTGGGATTTTCCCCCCTTGACTAATAACACTAGTCTACAATGGCAATAGTAATTTCTTTAGTAATTAAATTTGTACAACAAATTCATTTTTCTTCTCATAACATCTACCTCTAATGAAAATACTTGGGCATGTATTTGAGTGAAGAGGACCAGTACAATCTAAGGGCAGAGAGGAGACAGAATCCGAAGCAGGCTCCAGGCTCTGAGCTGTCAGCAGAGAGCACGATGCGGGGCTCAAGCTGGTGAACCACGGCGAGATCATGACCTGAGCCGAAGTCGGACACTTAACCAACTGAGCCACCCAGGTGCCCCAATAGTTAACATTTTAAAATGATTTATACTCAACAATAAACTAATAGTCTTAAGAATTTTCATGTAGTTCAAATTCCCTAAAATGTTAGAATGACAAGGGTGCCATTTTTCAACCTCCAGAGCAGTTCTGCTTTTTTCTGTGGTACTTGTTGGGATTCCATAGAAGATTTGATTTGAGTAAAGGTTCTTTGACTTTGAAAAGCTTAAAGGTCACCAGGGTCAGAGTGTATGTATATATGACTTGGCAAATGAAAGTAGACCTACGCTCTTTTACAAGGAAGGAAACTCAGAAGTGTGTGGGCTGAACTGTGAATGAGAATTACAGGTTTTGATTTGTGATCTACCCAAGTATTCAGATTCACATATTTAGGAGGTGGGGAAGGGGAATAGAGTTGTGCCAAAGGCCAAATATCACCCACCACGAGGGGTCAACCACCTCATTACTCCTTCCCTCCCACATCCACCCACCATGTTGGGTGAGTTTTGATTTGGGCCAGGGGTTGGGGAGTGGTATTTACGGGGAGGAAAGTGTGTTATTCCCAACCTCAGGTTTGAGTTTATTTGCTCCCATTATTACCTCTACATCCCCTCTTCTATAAAACAAGCTAATGGCTGAGAAATACATTGGTATTCTTTTGTGTGACTACCCCACAGTGTAGTCCCCATTTCATCATCAAGGGATATTTAGACTATTTGTAACTCTCCACTAAAAAAACTGATGCAGTGGGCGTCCTGGCATGTGTCCCTTTGAGCACATGTACTAGTGTTTTTCTAGTATTTGCCTAGAGATAAAATTACTAGGTTATTAAGTAGTCATGTCTTCAAGTTAATAATGCAAATGCATTCTACTAAAGGTGTATACTAGTCTCCATTTCCACTAGAAATGTACAGAAATTCCTTTTTCTCTGTCCATCTCCATTCTCAGTTAATGCCGGTATTGCCAGACTTTAAATTTACCAGTTAGGTGAACATGAAATAATATGTCTTCATTTGCATATCTGGTTCCATGTGAGGCAAACATCTCTGTATGTGTGGCTGTTTGAGTTTCATCTGAAACGATTGCTCATGTCCTTTGCTCATTTTTCTTTTTGGTTTGCCATTTTCTCGTTTGTAGTTTTTTTATATAGTCTGGATACTAACCTTTGCTTATAAGTGCTACAAAACCTAGTATCTCTCTCTCAATATGTATGTGTATGTGTATATGCATATATATATATACACACACAGACATATATGTGTGTGTATATATGTGTATACATATATGTGTGTATATACACACATATACATATATACATATGTATATATGTATACACATATATACATATACATATGTGTGTGTGTACATATGTGTGTGTATACACACATACATATATGTGCACACACTCACTTTGTGTATGGGGTCTTGTTATTTATCAGTCTTTTATGGTTTGTACTATTGTCTTTCTTGTTCAAGAAATCATTACCATCTCAAGTTCACATATTCTCTTTGCTTCCAGTAGTTGTAAAGTCTTCATCCTATCTCCCAAGCACATATATTTAGGATTTTAATCCATCTCGAGTTTACTATTTTATATAGCATGAAGTCAGGAATCTAATTTTCGGCAGGCCGCTAGCTAATTGCGTCAACACCAAGCTAGCCCTGTCTCATACCAGTTTCCTACATACATGATGCACTTCTTATTTCTAAATTCTGTTCTGTTGTCTTTTTGCGCAACCCTGTCAGATACCACAACGTTTTCATTACTGTGGCCTCATAAATGCTGATACCTGGCAGGTACGCATTGCCACCTTCTTACATAAACGTAGTTCCCTTTCATAAAAATACAACTAAATAATCCACACTCTACTTCTTAGCAGCCTGTTTCCGTTTTGGCATCTAGTATTGAAGAATTTTCACCCTGCTTATGAGAGTTCCTTTGTGTGTTCCTGTTGCACATTTACATGTTAAACTAGCCCAGAGGTCATTCTGACCCCTTTCCTTCCCCTGTAAGGCTGGACCAGTAAAAGAGCCCTGCCGTGCTGTGTTGAAGCCTGAGGCAAATGGAAAATTCAGTGACCACGATTGTCTTTATTTAAAATTTGATGTTTTGTTCATCATGTTTTTCGCATCAGTTTGGTTCTTTTAAATGTCACGGGTGTATTTGTCTCAGTTCCTGAATTTTTTGGCCCCAGTTTAAGTGCGTCACTTGATTCACCTTCGGCTCGGCCGATAAGTATGTGAACTTGTGGGCCGTTGAAGTGACTGTCTCTAGACCATTTTCCTCATTTAAGGCAGATGTTGCCAAGGAAGAATAACTCAACCTCCTCACAAGTACCCTTTGGTATAAACCAGTTTCTCCTGGGGTTTTTAGTGAAATGCTGGGAAGGCTGGACGGAGAATCCTCTGCTCCTGCAGCAGCTAGTTGCTCTTGGCTTATCTCCCTTAGGCAGTGAACCCTCTTTTAATACTCTAAAAATGTGATGCTGAGAGAAATGGCAGGTTTTAAAAGGACGTCATTTAAGTAACAGCATTAATCTCCAAAATTTATTCCAAAATGCACTATCTTAATACCTTTGAGACCGAGAAGCATCTTAGGTCAGTGGCATCTTACAGTAGCCATCTGCTAGGCATCTGTCCTGGCACAGTTGCTCTGACTTGGTAATAGCAATTCATAGTTCAGGCCCACGGTGGGGCTTTGCATATGGTTGGGACTACACGTGTTAACTCCAATGCTGTTTAAAATGTCTTAAAGATGATTATGTATGATTTAACGTAGAAGCAAAGTTATTGTGTAAGCAAAACAAATGACAATGTAAGGTTTGTAAAAAGTCTGTCTTAAAAACCTATTATGGGACACCTGTCTGGCTCAGTCGGTGGAGCGTGCAACTGTTGATCTCGGGGTCATGAGTTCAAGCCCAACGTTGGGCGTAGAGCTTACTGGGGAATAAAACCCTATGACAATAAGTATAAAGTAATCCTAAGTGTTATTAAAGCACCATTTTGTCGTTTAATTTTTTTCTTAATTATGCATTAGAAGAGTGGCACAGAAAATGACGAAATCTTGGAATTTGATATATAACTTATAGGTAAATAGTATGTATAAAACATGCATGGGGATGATACACATTAATTTAGGACAGTGTTTATTTGGAAGCATTGGGAAGTATGAGATCTTTATTTCCACCCCCAGCCCCCAAAGACCTATAAAAATGTTAATGTTTGTTAAATCTGGGCAGTTAGATAAGGATATCCTAATTCTTTTCTGCAATTTTCTGTATATTTGAATTTTTTATAAAATTTTGAAATAAAAAATAAAATACAGAAACTAAGTGAATTTAGTCGTCCTGGATTGCCTTTTGGGGAGAGGGCACCAATTTATAATCCCAACAGGATACAAAAATGCCTGTGTCTTTTGCTTTCTCTCAACTGTTGCGCGTTACCGAACTGGTGGGTAAGATACTGTAATTTGTGATATTTTCTTGACTTAATTCTCAATTATATTTGATTACTACTGAGATTGAACATTTTTTCCTCATTTTGGCTGATGTTTATATCTTTTAATAAAGCCTTTTTCATTTGCATATTTTCTGCTCATTTATTGATTTGTGAGATCTCTATATATTTAGGAAATCAACCATTCTCTTAAATATGCCACAAATTACTATTTTATTATCATTTGTCTTTTTAAATAAGGATATTGGAGGGATGGAACTAAGAATAAAACACATCTACCAATACGGAAAAGACCTAATTCCTCAAAAACTACTAAGTCAATACCATGGGGTTTTTTTCCCCCCAAAATCTTACGTCATGATACTTTATTTCTGTGCTTTTTGTTACACAGTAAATTTTCGTTTCTATGCCGGTTCTTCCTGCAGGCAGAATGAAGTCTTTCTGCAATGGTTGGAGAGGCACTAGAGAGCTAAGATGCTCTGATCTGAATAGTATTGGATAGCTATCTTTGGTCAAAAATATTAAAGATTATCCTTTTATCCGCCATATGCCACTTGAAGTGAAATATAATGGGGTTTATTTTTTGTTGTGCTTTTTAAAAAAGTTGAAGTAAAATGTACAGACAGTAAACTGCAAAGATCTTCAGTGTTTCATTTGATGAGTTTTGAGAAGCATCCCTTGGTTATTTATATTCAAAAGTTTTAGAATTTGGGGCGCCTGTCTGGCTCAGTCAGAAGAGCATGCAACTCTTGGTCTCGGGGTCTTGAGTTCGAGCCCCACGTTGGATTAGAGATTACTTAAATAAATAAAGTTCAAAAGTTTTAGAATGTTATCATTTTCTTTAACAGTTTGAACCTTCAGTTGTATACATAGACAATCTTTTCACATTCTGAGTAAGTAAATATTTACATATATTTTCTTTTATGACTTTGCTCTTTTTATTATCAATACATAATGCTAGTTGAACGAACTTCGGGGTAATACTACATGGCGAAAACCTAATGTGGTATTTTCCATTTCCCCTCACACCAGCTAATACATAAGCCAGTCTTTTCTCATTTATTTGAAAATGCCCTTCTACTATATATTCTTGTATAAGCTTGTATTTTTATGGGCATCCCATTTCAGTGTTTTGTATTCTATATCAATATGTCATCTTAAGTGCCATAGTTTATTATACATTTTATCATCTGGTAGGGAAGGTGCTTCCTTATTACCCTGCTTTAACAAAAATTGAATGTATGTTTCTCCATTTGAACTTTTGAATAATTTGGCCAAGTTTTCTCTACCAAATAAAAATCCCATGAATATTGAGTTGTCATATGCTTAGATTAGTGGGTGGGGGAGGGTCATTGATATCTTTAGCAGAGAAGAGCTCCATTCCGGGAAAATGGTACATCTTTCTATGTATATGAGTGTTTTTATGCCTCCCCCCACTCCCCACTGAAGTCTTACAGTTTTATTCATATTTTTTACCCATTTCTTAAGTAAATTCCTTGTTATTTTATGTTTATTACTGCTGTTATGAATGAGACATTCCCCCTTCATATATTTTTAATTCGTACCTTCTTTGTAGACAATGTACTTAACCATTTAACAACAAAATCATTTCAGTTTCTATCATTTCCACCAGATGGCAGTCTCGGGCATGTCCATCTGTAAACCCAACAAGGCTCTGGTGACAAGAAAGGCAGTGGCTGGCAGACCTTCCAAGCCCCTAAAAGTACAAGGACATGAAGGTTTTTTTTTTTTTTTTTAACCCAAAAGAAAAATGAACTCAACATTGTGTAGTTGCATTATTTATACTTCTATTAACCTGTAATCTTACAGCCCATTAATGGAGGCAAAGAAAAACTGTCATTGCACCTTTCTAAATCTCTGTCCATGTGATAAACACCTGTGGCTTTGGGGCAGGATTTTGGTTTTATTCCAAGGATTCTCATGGCTAGAGGCAGTCTTGAATCTGTCATTCTTGTTTCCCTTCTCCTAAAAGTGCCATTTAAATGAGAAGTTCCTGGGTCTCTTAATGTTCATGTAAGAACATCTTTCTTTGATTCTGGTATTTGTGATGCCCCAGACCTCTTCTGAAATGAGGTTCAGTGTTTATAGTTAATATAAAGGGAAGTAAGTTTTTAACTGGCTTGTTTTACGTGAATACAAAACTTAACCCCCTTAGATTAGATACTTTATAAACTAATTAGGTGATGTCAAAGATGTGTTTAAAAATATACGAGGTAGTGGATATCTTGGTCACACAAGAAACCAGCTCAGGCATTTTCTTGTAAATACTTTTTCCAGTGGCCAAAAATTTTTACTTTTGGAAAACACATCACCTAAGTAAGCTCCCCTCTGGTGCCTTTTATTACAGTTCCATTTAACTTACTTTTAGATAATCAGAGAGTAGTAAATGACTGTAACTGCACAGTAACTATGTACATTCCCTTTCTGAGAGATTGTATTTCCACCCTGAGATGAAAGGTGCAAGAAAGTTTGGTAAGAAAAAAGGAACCCCAGTTTGATCCTTGAGCACAAAGGCTGCCACGTTTAATTCTTGCTTTTCCAAAGAACTGGTATAAATATGCTAGGAGGTAATATGGCAAAAATTTGCAAAGACAGTAGATGATTTCTTTTAGGGAAAGCCATGGAAAAGTTCCTTTCATGTTTTGATCTCTGGGTAATCTCATGATGTAGTATGTAGAATAACAGATTTCTTTAGTGCATTGCATGGGTTTATTCGAGTTTTGCATAATCTCTGAGAAGAATGGTGAAAGCGGTTTATGGCAATCTCAGCTATGTAGTAGTTATTTCTAGAGCACGTTTGTAATGTACTAAGATATACCTTTAAGACAAAATTGGAATTGATTAGAATTAGGTTCATACCATACCACACATTTCCAGGTAGCTGGAGGTAACCTCAATTATATAAATAAAACCATAAATTAAATGTATCTGGAAGATTGGCTGTGTAAAAGGAATTCCTTTCTAATGACCCATGTTTGTATTGTATGTATGGTTTTTTTAGGGCTTTTTGCTTTTTCAGGGTGGACCATGCATGAAAATAGCAGGTAAGACAGAGTAGCCCCTATTACAGTATAAATGTGTACTATATTATACTAGTGAAGTTTCTTTCACCAAGAAAAATTTATACAATGCTGATTGCTTTAACACTAGCAGAGGGGGGAATGGACAAAATAAATTACATTTTCTAGACTGATTTCCCATCAAAAAGCAACACACACATTTCACTTGTATCTCAGTAAAACAAGGGGGGGGAAACACACACACACACACTTGTCCATTTGAGATAAAAAGTGGCCGAGAAAGCAAATTCTGAATGATTTGTAGTTTTATAGTCTCAAAAGTTATAACATAGTAGTTCTGAAGGATTGTCATTTGTGTGTTCTTGAAAAACAGAGTAACAGATTTTGTACCTGGTCAGATCTTTAAGTGTACATTTATAGGATCTCAAAGTTGGAAAAACCATTTAGCAGTGTCTGGCCTGACCCTCCAGGACCAGAAGCTATTTTGTCTTGGGCTCTAGTGGGCTCACTCGTCCTTTGTTTCTCCCCTTCATTTGTCTTATTAGCTCTTGAGACCAAACATTTAACAGCAGCTACTGTGATGACTCCTAGCATCTACTATGTTCTGTCCCCTGGTCACTCATCAGATGGCACAGCTTCAATTGTCTTTATCGTCTAAGACCCTTTCCTGCAACTACTCTGGTTTTCTACGTCTTTCTGAAAGTACCCAACCCAGAGCTGAAACATTCATAAGTAGCAGAGCTCTCCTGCCCTTTGTGCTAGTTAATACTCTTCATCCGTGTAGCACCCAGAGGTTGGACTAGCTTTGCTGACACCCACACAGTCCTGTGTGAGTCTTCAGAAGTTAACGATTTTTACTGCTGTTAAGCGTTTTTTCCCCTATCCCGCACTTGTACGGTTGGTGTTTTGTTTAATCTGTGTTCATTCTTAGTAAGTTTTCTTGTGTTAGATTCATGAACCTTTTGAGAATTTTTTGGGTTCATGTAAGATCTCTTAGCTATCTTGTCCTTTCCGATCACTCCTAAGTTTCATATGTAAACCTTGTATATTGAATGAAACAAGTCTGAGGCTAACGGCCTCTCACAGGCCTTAGAAACTTCTTTTCGGTAGGATCTCAGTTAAACAATGTATTAACCAACCTGTTAGGTAAGGATGTCACGATTTACTGATCAGCCCATTCTCTCCCAGGTTATAAAGGATATTGTGGGATCTTACGTTCCTTGTGGACATCCTGCATTTCCCAAAACGTTAGTCAAGTAACTGCCCCCCAACAGTTCGTGAGGTCACACCTGTCGATTCATAGTGAATGATGTTCTTTTTCCTGAAGGATTAGAAAACACTAGAAGGATCTAGTCTGGGACCTTTCCTGGGATCGGTATCAAGTTGCCATCATTTTTCACCTTTCCCCCCAGATTGGAATGACCTTTACCCTTTCTGGTATTGTGGCTGCTACCCTACTCCACACTTCTCTGTAACTTAAACAATGGGCCACCCAGAAATATTCTTAGGTTTTCAGTATTATTTTCTTGTTTTCCATCAGCATAAAATAGGAAATAAAGTTCTTGTTGGCCCTATCTTTTGTGTATAACTCTGCTAATTCAAGTTTTTACTTTGACTCCTTTCCTGTACATACATGCAAATTTCTGGTGTTGTTTTTGCTTATGGTGTTTTTTTAACATCATTTATGCATTTTTTGAAATTCTGAACGTGTTAATATTTCTTTGTGAACACCGGTGGTTTCTTGTTTTTGTTTATTTTGTTGTTACCGCACTCTTTTTAGGTACATGTCCATTTTCATCCTGTATGTATGTCTTAAAAAAATATTTTAAAAAATAACTCTGATGCTAAAATGGTGTATCAACAGCCCTGGCTGGAGTCTCGCATTTGCTCTGGGAAAGGAGATCAGTGCAGCTTCTCTCTTTACATTCTTCCATATCTGTATAATATCCTCTTTCCCTTAAAAATAAAAATGGGGAAAGGTGGCTCTGGAGACGTATGCCAGAGGCATTGAGCTGAATGCAGGAAGGGCCTCTCTGTGACCACACTCTGTAGCAGGGGGCCTTTTCTGTCTTGTTTTCTTGACTTCCTCAGTTACCAGGGCTGCAAAAATAGCAAGTGAGAAAGAAATGATGGAAAGGATGAGAATGGCCCACATATACACAGCTTTGTAGATATAGAGAGATAGTATTTTGTGCACATTAATGTATTTATGCTGTACTTCAATAAAACTTTATTTAAAAAATAAAAAGGAACCATGGCTGATGCAGTAAACATCACATATATTTATATTCATATGAAATGTTTGTTGTTAACGGAACACATGAAAGTAGTTGAATAGATGTGGTCGATATGCTTTGGATAGTATGAACTAAAATACAGATTATGTTTTATGAAAAAATTCACTTTCAGGGTAGTGGGGAGACAGGGGAGCCTTAAAAAGATAAGCAGCATTTTAGTTAGGGTAAGGTAAGCTGCTGTAACAAACAGAACCAAACCCATAATGGTCCAAATCCTAGAAGCTTATTTCTTACACTTCTAGACCAGGATGGGTGTTCCAGGTAAGTGTGTTTCTCCCATGTGGTGATTCAAGTCCGAGACCTTTTCCATCCATCTCATGGCTGCATCGTCATCCAGGGCCTGGTTGTCAACCGTACCAATCAGCGGAAGGGGAAAGTGAACAAGGAAAAGATTCCCCTACCTTCTTAGAAGTCCCACTAAATTTAAGGAATTGAAATCCTAGAAGACGTATTTTCTGACCACAGTGGAATTAACCTACAAAAGAACGACACACTTCTAAATAAACCATGTAGCAAAAATAAGTTACAGGAAAAACTAGAAAATATCTCAAACAGAATGAAAATGAAAATCACAACATACCAAAAATTTGGGGCTGCAGCTAATGCAATACGTAGGGGGAAATTTATAGGTTTAAACCCTTCTATTAGAAAGAATATAAGGTCTCTAACTTTAAATTTCCAACTTAAGAACTAGAAGCGCAAGAAAGGAAGGCAACAAGGATAAGAACAGAAATCCATGAAATACGGCACAAAAAATAGAAAAATCACAAGTTGGCTCTTGAAAATATCAATAAAATTGATAAACTTCTAACCAGACTGGTCAGAAGGAAATAAAAAGAAGAAATTGTCAGTATGAGAAATGGAAAGGAGAACGTCTCACCACAGATCCTACAGACATGTAGGAATATTATGAAAATGGAATATTATGAAAAAGGAATATTATGAAAATGTTGATGCCCATGAAGTTGACAGAGGAAGCATTTGAAAACCAATGTAACTCAATACTGGGAGGGAGTAAAAAAAAAAAATAACAGCAACAACCACCATATCTGATTATATTTAGAAAAAGCATTGACAAAATCCAGCACCTATTTGTGATAGGAATTCTCAGCAAAGTACAGATAAAAGGGAACTTGCTCAACCTGACAAAGGGTAACTATGTGACACCTAACCGTAATCTCTTTGATGGTAAAAGACTGATACTTTCCCTGGAAAACCCCAAACAAGGCAAGAACGTCTCTTCTCACCTTCTGTACTCCTAGCCGCTGGAATGTTCACCAGTGCAACAAGACCAAGAAGGAAATTAAAGACACACAAAATGGAAATAAAGACCCATAAAACTGTCTATTTGAAGATGACACAATTGTGTAAGTAGAAAATGATAAGGGATCTATAAATAATACAACTAATAAATAAGCTTAGCAAAGTCACAGGGTACAAGGTCAATGTACCAGAACATTTCTATTTTCATGTACAGGGAACAAACAATTGGAAATGGAAATGAAAAAAAATATTTACAGTAATATCAAAAAATGAGGGGCACCTGGCTGGCTGAGTGGGTGAAGCCTGTGACTTGATCTCGGGGTTGCAAGTTCAAGCCCTGCATTGGGTGTAGAGCTTACTTAAACACAAACCAAAAAACTCTTCAAGAAAACTGTTCAGAAAATGAAAAAGCAAGCCTTAGGCAAAATGTAACTGATAAAGGACTCATGTGTATAATGGACAGATTTTTTAGATGGGTAAAATATTGAAAAATTAAACAAGCATTTCACCAAGGAAGATATAACAAATGGCGATGCAACAAATTCCTTAGTCATTAAAGAAATGAACATTGTAACACCAGTGTTACTCAGTAGAGGTAAGTTACAAAGACTGGTGTTGCCAATTTTCAGTGACAATGTGGAGCAGATGGAAGGCTCCTACATTGCCTATGGGAGGTAAAAAGGTCCCACCACTTTAGAAAACAGTTTGGCACATTATTGTAATTACTATAGCTTTATAGTAATTCTTGCAATCAGGTAGTATGAATCTTCCAACTTAATCCTCCTTTATCAAAGTTGTCCTGATGATTCTAGTTCAAACATTCTAAAAAACCACCTCCCTTATATCCTTAAATATTATATAACTTTAGGACCCAGCAATTCCATCCCTCAGCATTTACCCAAGAGAAGTGAAAACATGTTCACATGAAAATCTGCACAGGAATGTTTATAAGGAAGTTCATTTATAATAGCCCCAAATTAAATACACCCCCAAGTTCCATCAGCTGGTGTAAAGGATAAACCACATATATACAATGAATGCTATTCAAAGTTTGTTCCAAAAAGGAACAAACTACCAATTCATGCAACAACATGGGTGAATCTTAAAGGCATTATGTTGAATGAAAGAAAACCCAAAGACTATATATGGTATGATTACATTTTTCTAAAATTCAAGAAAAGGCAGAATTATAGTGCCAACAGATCAGTTGCTGCCAGGGGCTGGGGATTGACTGCAGAGGGGTGTGGGGAGCTTTTCAGAGCGATGGACCAGCTCTATCTTATGATTGTGGCAGTGGTTACGTAACTAACCCTGTGTCGAATCTCATCAAATTCTACATCTACAAGTGGTAAGTCTGTGTTCTGTACATGAATCTGATGAAAGGAAAAATGCGTTAATGTAGATTTGGGTTTGTGGGCATTCACGGTAAGATTTTTTCAAATCTGGGGCACCTGGGTGGCTCAGTCGGTTAAGCGTCCAACTTCAGCTCAGATCATGATCTCACAGTTTGTGAGTTTGAGCTGATAGCTGTGCTGAGAGCTTGGTGCCTGGAGCCTGCTTGGGATTCTGTGTCTCCCTCTCTCTCTGCCCCTCCCCTGCTCATGCTCTGTCTCTATCTCAAAAATAAGTAAATATTTAAAAATTAAATGTTTTTTCCAAATCTGTTTTATGTTTCATAATTTTCATTTTAACGTATTTCAAAAGAAGTGAACTTGAGATGAAATTCGCTAGAGAAGAATACTCCAAATTTTATGGCCTGAGTTATTTTTCACAGGGGCCCCTCTATGTGACCTGCTTAGGGTAAGTAGCACCAGGGATTTACCATCTAGGTATTGATTTAGTAGTTATATGTGTATATGAATGTATTCTTCTGGTTAATTCCTTAATGGTTTTCTTAAGCAGCATCTGGGATGATGATAGGGTTGGAGTGTGGAGGAAGCTTTGCTAAGTAATCCATTTATATGGGCTGAATTATGTGATATTGATAAATATAAATTGATGAAGTCCACTTTATTATATAATCCCATCTGCCTCCCCCAACAATCAGGAAGACGTATCAATAGAGCATAACTTTAAAATGTTGTAGGGGCGTCTGGCTGGCTCAGTCAGTGGAGCATGTCGCTCTTGACTTCTGGGTTGTGAGTTCGAGCCCCACATTGGACATAGAGTTTACATTAAAAAATAAATATAAAATAAAATGTTGTAAAATTAAAATTGTATTGAAATCCAGCTATAGAAGATGCCCATGGTTGATTTTTCTCTTTTCAAGAGCCATGGTTTTGAAACCTTTGAGAGCACTCCCTTTGGCATGGCATCCTCACTAATGCAACATTGCCAAAAACAAACCCCCGTTCTTTTACTACTTATAAAAACTAGAGTGCCTCCATTGTGATTATGACTCTCATTTTGACATCTCCTCATGCTTAGGAATGTGGAGGTCTACCTTTTAAGCAAAGACTATTGCCTTGCTGATACCAAGGCATATAGGCTTAGGCTGGCATCCTTTGAAGCTTTTGGAGTGATAACTTTTTTTTTTAGGGATCCCTTAGCATATTTAGTTATTTGTCTTTATTCTACATATCAAGGGTTGACAAACTTTGTAAAGGGCCAAAGAGTATTTTAGGCCTTGAGGACCATGTGGTCTCTGTCTTTCAGCTCTTCTGTCGTGGCAGGCAGCCACAGATAACACACAAATGAACAGAAGCAGCTGTGTTTTAATAAAATTTTATTTACAAAACATGTATTGGGCTGGATTTGACCTGGGACAAAGTTTGCTGGCCCTGGCTGTAGATTATAAAACCCCCCTAAAACAAATCTGCTACTTGTTATGACAAAGTGTTTGTAGTCAAATAACCCAGGTACTTCTATGAAGAAAACTAATGCTGAACGTTAACAGTGCGGTTAAGGAAATGCTACCAGAAAATATGGTAGTTTGGCATATTGCATAATTAAGGCTGGAGGAATTTGAGAAATGGCATGTTCAGGAAGAACTTTCTGACCTTCCTCTGAAGCAGGTCATAAAACCCTCTTCTGACGGGCCTCCTGGCTGGTTCAGTCAGTAGAGCACGCAACTCTTGATCTTAGGGTTGTGAGTTCAAGCCCCATGTTGGGAGTAGACATTACTTAAAAAATAAAGTAAAACTCTCTTATGAGAGATGCTCCCCCAATACTCAGAGGAAAGGAACATCCTTATCTTGCAAGGCAAAGACACCGAGAAGAATCTGAATAAATTTTAGCTTTGCTAGATTTTCTGCCGCTTACTATATGCTTCCCTTAAATGCTTTGTCCTATCATGCCTTTCCACGACCTTCCACTCTTCATCAGACCGAGCATAAAAACATTGAGATTATCTTTCCTCCCTTACAGTAATGAAGTGTTCATCAGGGAGGCTTCAGATCAGGATATGCATATTCTTGGACGCTATGGTTAACTGGTATACAAAAGTCTCTAGAAAATACGAACATATTTGTTCAAGTTGGTTTACAAAATATTTCAAGTATTTGATTACAACTTTGCTTGGTAAAGTGTACTTTAGTAGGTGTTACTTTTACTTTGTTTACCCTCCTATAAGATTGTATTTTTTTATATTTTTCAAGTCATGACAGATGACCATTATTCTTGTTAAAACACTCCCAACAAACCAAATTCACTCCTGTTGAAGGTTTCATTCTTGGTTGTGAGCAGTACACGAGGACATGACCAACATCTGTGACTGATCCTTATACAATTTGTGGTGCTCCCTGTAATCAGATCATTTCTCCTGATTTAAAGCAGAGTAAGTAGATAAGGACTTCCAGATGATTCATGATGTTCAAGTAAAGCTGCCATCATTCAATAGAATTTGGAAGAGCTAAGAGTTCTTGCCTTTAGGGTCTTATTCAAATTAAACAAATATATTTTAGTAAGTGGAAATAGACAAAAGAAAAACAAAGAAGAGATGATGGTAGATATTATTATACTCTTTTGCTTCTAGGCTCTTCCTATGCAGTGTTTGCTATCAAAAAGAACTAATTTGGGGGTGCCTGGCTGGCTCAGTTGGTGGAGCATGTGACTCTTGATCTCGAGGTTGTGAGTTTAAGCCCCATGTTGGGTGTAGAGCTTACTTTAAAAAAAGTAGGGACACCTGGGTAGCTCACTCGGTTGGTTAGGTGTCCAAGTTCTGCTCGGGTCATGATCTCAGGGTTCATGAGTTCAAGTCCCACGTCGGGCTCTGTGCACAGCTTCCTGCTGTCAGCATGGATCCCCCTTCAAGTCCTCTGGCCCCCTCTCTCTCTGCCCCTCCTCTCTCTCTCTCTCTCTCTCTCAAAAATAAAACATAAAAAAAAATCCTAATATTTATTTCTTATTTAGTGAGAGAAATTTCTAGCTGCCTCTTGGGATAACTGAGAATAGAGTAATTACCCCCGAGCGGATCATTCTTGTTTTGTGAAGAATAATTTGAGATGTTCCCTTTAGTTCTATAAATGTAGTGAGTAGACTGCATTGTTTTGATACTTAATGCTTAATAGTAATTGTTATAATGTTAACAGTAAGTTTTATCAAGGACATTGGACTCACTATATGCTCTTTGTTGGGGAGGAAGCTAACCAATCTTTACAAGAGGAGCCTCTTAACCCTGGTAGGTAGTTTGTATATGCTATTTAATTTAATTTTTAAATATTGTACTTAATTTTTATTTAAATTTAACTAAATGAATTTAAAATGTTACATGTATTTTGTTTAATCCTCATACACCCCTGTGGAATAAGTATAGCAGATAAAAAAGCTGGGATCCATCCAAAGAGGTTGAACCATTGACCCAAGACTACGGAACTTATAAGTTGCTGATCTGAGATTCAAACCCACATCTCTTTGGTCCAAGACTTTGGCATCTCACCAGGCTGAGTGGAGGTGAATTATCGTAAGATTGTAACCCTCCCCCCCCCCCCCCAGCAAGAACAGTGGAGAGCACTGGCTATGCCACTAAAACAGGTGGCAATGAGCAAGTCACATGGTTGTTGGGCATCTTAGTTTCCTCTCCTGCAAACAGAAGGGATTATGTAATCAATGGTTCTGTCAAACTAGAACTTGAGTCAAAGTTTGCACTTGTCTCTCACAAAATTAGAAAAACAAGAATGGTATAGTTTTCCCTTAAAAGCTACAATTTAGCCTACTTAAAGAATTATCCTTTGATCTAAGATTTATGTTCTTCCTACATGTTTTGGCATCACAATGTCCTTCATACAATAAGATATTGGGAGTAAACTATCTTAAAAAAATTTTTTTAACATTTATTTATTTTTGAGAGACTGGCAGAGACAGAGTCTCTCTACAGAGTCTCTGCAGTGGAGGGGCAGAGAGAGAAGGAGACACAGACTTCCAAGCAGGCTTCAGGCTCTGAGCTGTCAGCACAGAGCCCAATGTGGGGCTCGAACCCATGAACTATGAGATCATGACCTAAGCCAAAGTCGGACGTTTAACCAACTGAGCCACCCAGGCACCCCAGGAGTAGACTATTTTTTAATCTCCTTATTGAACAAAGTGAAGTGTTGGTACTGTTTTTTTTTTTTGGTTTCCCCCCATTTTTTGGATTTTTTTTTTATTTGCCTAGAAAGTCCCAAAGTTTGGGGATCATTGTTCTAATTATACACAGACTGTCAAGTCAAATATTTATTGTTAGGGCTACAGAGTATTTTTTTCCTTGAAATAGTTTTTTCAGTTTGAAAAACTCTGATCTTTACATAAAGGCTGTTACAGAAAGAAAGCTAAAACTTCAGGGACATCTGGGTGGCTCAGTTAGTCACGTGTCTATCTCTTTTTTAATTATTTTTTTAATGTTTATTTATTCTTGAGAGACACAGAGACACAGTGTGAGCAGGGGTGGGACAGAGAGAGAGGGAGACACAGAATCCCAAGCAGGCTCCAGAGCCTGACACGGGGCCCGAACCCATGAACCATGATATGACCTGAGCTGAAGTCCGACGCTCAACTGACTGAGCCACCCAGGAGTCCCAAGTGTCAGTCTCTTCATTTTGGCTCAGGTCTGATCTTAAGGTTCGTGGGTTCAAGTTGATGGCGTGGAGCCCACTTGGGATTCTCTCTCCTCTCTCTCTACCCCTCCCATGCTCACTCCCTCACTCTCAAAATAAATAAACTAAAGAAAAAGAAAAAGCCAAAACTTCAGACAGAATGAAGACCGAGAGTAGTACTCAGTCACACAGAGGGCCATTTAAAGACATTAGGAGTGGGGCGCCTGGGTGGTTCAGTCGGTTGAGTGCTGGAGTTTGGCTCAGGTCATGATCTTGCAGTCTGTGGGTTCGAGCCCTGCGTTGGGCTCTGTGCCGACAGTTCAGAGCCTGGAGCCTGCTTTGGATTCTGTGTTTCCCTCTCCCTCTGCCCCTCCTCCACTTACACTGTCTCTCAAAAGTGAATAAACGTTAAGAAAAAAAAAATTTTTTTTTTCAACGTTATTTATTTTTGGGACAGAGAGAGACAGAGCATGAACGGGGGAGGGGCAGAGAGAGAGGGAGACACAGAATCGGAAACAGGCTCCAGGCTCTGAGCCATCAGCCCAGAGCCCGACGCGGGGCTCGAACTCACGGACCACGAGATCGTGACCTGGCTGAAGTCGGACGCTTAACCGACTGCGCCACCCAGGCGCCCCAAGAAAAAAATTTTTTAATGAAGAGATTAGGGATGTGTTCTACAGATCCTCTCAAACATGGATTTGAGTTAATTGCCCACATATAAAATTGGGGGAATTCTACATATTAATGCAGATTTCACAGCTTCTCGGGAAAGAGGAGATCTGTCAGTCTTGGTTCTTCATTGTCACTTTAGCTGAGTGGCCCCTGCCCCCGTAGGCCGGACAGGAGCCTTCTAATCTGCCACCAGCCTGCTCCTTTCTGCTGTGCCCGATGCTGCCCGATCACCCATGTGCGCCACCTCGGTCCTGCAGGTCTCCGCCTCCTGTAGTGTGGTCCAGGCACCACAGCACTGGCCTCACCTGGGAGCTGGTTAGAAAGGCAGAAGCACAGGCTCCACCCAAAACCACTGAATCAGAACCTGCACTTTCACAAGACCTACAGAAGATTTGTACCCAGACTAAAGTTGGCAGATGCTTGCCCGAGATGATCCCCAAGCTCCTTTGCCGGCAAGACCATTGACAACGCCCCGACCTGCTCACTGTGGTAACAGGTGCAGTGCTCAGTCATCGGAGTGGGAGGGCCAAATAAAATCATGTGTTAAAATAACCGAAATTATAAGGATGAATATACAAACGAGTAACACAGGGTTCTGGGGGGGGGGGGGAGGCTAGATGAGTGTCCACTGGAATAATACTGATGGTGGGGAAGGCAGACAGAGCAGGGACTCGGGAGAGGTGGGGACAAATGTCCAGAAGGAGGTGTGCCTAGTCCGCGGCGAAGGAACGGTGAACATCACTGATTGACTGGAGATATTAAGAGAGAAGTAAGATTAGAATGTAGGGTTGGCATAGACTGAAGCTTAGACTTTAGGCCAAGATATTTGGACTTTGTCCTCTTTATAGTGAGAAGCCACTGGAGGCTATAGAGATTCAATAGAAGTGTTATTGAGAAGGTCAATGGTCTGACAGATTGTGCTGGGTCAGTGGGCTTTATTTCAAAGGAACACATTCACAGTGGATTTGTGTATATGCCTAGCTGTAGGCAAAGCCATTTCCTTAAAGTAGGGACACGTTTTGTGTCTTTTCTACCTATCCGGGCACTTTGTCCTCTGATACATGTTCTCTGAGACCTTGATCCGGCACCCAAAGTCATGCTGAATGTGTCCGGGCTTTGAGCCCGGCTTTGCTAAGAGAGTGTCCATTAAAGGTCCGGGAGACATAGACCCCCGCCCGTCCCCAGAATACTGGGTCCGGCCTGGGAATGGAGGAATTCGCTCAACATCCAACAACCACATTCCCCCAGCTTTAAATTGCAGAGAGTAACGTTAGTGTCCCAGTGAAGCTCTAATGCACAGTGTTCTCAGATGAGTGTAGCTCTTGATTTGATTCATGCTCACGGTGTCCCGGTGCTAGTAATTACAAGTTTTCTGGAGTCGTTCAGTGTGTCTGAATTTGAAGTATTTACCACAGGGTGGGTAACTTGGCACTTAACTATTGGGTGATCTTTTTCAATAGAACTTTGTTAAAGACCAGATGTATGTGTCATTATTTCTTTTGTGATTCTGGACTTTTTTTTGAGAACAGTCTTTAAGCGGTAGAGAATTGAAACACCCCAAGGTTCAAACACTCCATCAATCAGCCCATTATGCTGTGGATGCATTTACATCGTTGGCCAATGATGTCACATTAGGACATTATTAGGGTTTTTTGTTTGTGTGTGTGTTGTTTTGTAATGTCTGGAGGATAGGCCACCAGGAAGGCACAGTGGTGAAGTGTTATTATCAATAGCAGTTGCTCGGGGTTGACAATGGCCATAGAAATCCCCTGGCTGTGATCATCACCAATTTGGGCCTGAGGTATACACAGAAACACCTCTTATCAGGCCGAAGTATCAGCTCAGGGCTGCACCTGGTGCTGTTAGCAGCCTGTTGGAAATACAAATTAAACATGGTTACAACTCAGCGACAACAAAAAATCAAATAACCCGATTTGAAAAGGGGGCAAAGGACTTGAATCGACATTTCTCCAAAGATGATACGCAAATGCCAGCAAGAATATGAAGGATGCTCTCAGTACCACTAATCGTCAGAAAAATGTAAATCAAAACCACAGTAAAATATCACAATAAAATGTTGGCGAGATTGCATAAGGGTGCAAATGCTATGGAAAACGATGCGGAGTTTCCTCAAAAAACGAAAGATAGAATTGCCATAGAGATCCAGCAACCCCACATCTGGATACGTATCCACAACAATTCAAAAGTAGGATCTTGCAGACATTGGCACAACCAATTTCATAGCAGCAACATTCACAATACTCAAAAGATACAAGCAGCCCAAATGTCCCACAGATGAATGGATGGTATATACATACAATGGAATATTATTTAGTTTTTAAAAAGGAAGGAAATTCTGGGGCATCTGGGTGGCTCCGTTGGTTGAGTGTCCAACTTCGGTTCAGGTCATGATCTCGCAGTTCACAAGTTCAAGCCCCACATCGGGCTCTGTGCTGACAGCTCAGAGCCTGGAACCTGCCTCAGATTCTGTGTCTCTCTCTCTCTCTCTGCCCCTGCCCCCTCATGCTCTGTCTCTCTCTCAAAAATAAATAAACATTTATTTTGAATTAAAAGGAAGGAAATTCTGACACAGGCTACAATGTGGATGAATCTTGTGGACATCATCCCAAGTGAGATAAGCTAGCCAGTCACAGAAAGACAAGTACTGTGTGATTCCACTTATATGAGGAATCTAAAGTCGTCAAATTCATGGAAACTGAAAGTAGAATGGTGGTTACCCAGGGCTGAGGGGAGGGAGAAGAGTTGTTTAATGGGTATGTGAAGTTTCAGATTTGCAAGATGCAACAATTTCTGGAGATCGGTTTCACAACAATGCGAATGTACTTAATACTGAACTATACACTTAAAAATGTTCAGACGCTATATATATTAAAGATTTTATTTTTGTGGTGCCGGGTGGCTGTCAGTTAAGTGACTGGCTCTGGTTATGATCTTGCAGTTCATGAGTTCGAGCCCCACATCAGGCTCTCTGCTCTCAGCATGGAGCCCACTTTGGATCCTCTGTTTCCCTCTTTCTCTGCCCCTCCCCTGCTCTCTCTCTCTCTTCCTCTCTTTCTCTCTCTCTCTCTCTCTCTCTCTCTCAAAAATAAACATTAAGGGGCGCCTGGGTGGCTCAGTCGGTTGAGCGGCTGACTTCGGCTCAGGTCACGATCTCGCGGTCCGTGAGTTCGAGCCCCGCGTCGGGCTCTGTGCTGACAGCTCAGAGCCTGGAGCCTGTTTCGGATTCTGTGTCTCCCTCTCTCTGACCCTCCCCCATTCATGCTCTGTCTCTCTCTGTCTCAAAAATAAATAAACGTTAAAAAAAATTAAAAAAAAATAAACATTAAAAAAATTAAACAATTTATTTTTGAGTAATCTCTACACTCGGCATGGGGCTCGAACTCACAACCTGGAGATCAAGAGTTGTGGGCTCTACCAACTGAGCCAGGCAGGTGCCCCAAGACGGTATATCTTCTGTGTTTTTTCACCACGATTGATGAAAAAAGAGTTAAGTACATGATAGATTAATTGCATTAATATCCCAGGCAATGGCTTCCCTGCGTCCATGTCCTTTACCCCAGAACTTCACAACCAGGCTCTGGGCTTGTATATAAAGTACAGTCCGAAAGGGGCTATGTGACTTCTGAGGCTGGTCATGAAAAAGGATACAGTTTCTGCCTTGTTTTCTCTCTTCATCTGGGACACTCACGTATGGAACCAAGCTAGAATACTATGAGGAAGCCCAACATGGCCAACATGGAGAGACTACATGGACAGGTCCATGTGGAGAGAACGGAGACCCCCCGGCTGATGGCCAACATCAGCTTCACCAAAAAGGTACCTGGATGGCAAATAAACCCTGAAAAGATACTCAACAGCATGAGTAATTAGGGATGCCCCAATTAAAATCACAGTGAAATACCACTCCCTCTTTACCAGAATTGCTAAAATTAAACCTGCAGAACATAGCAAGTGCTGGCAAGGATGTTCAAGAACCAGGACTCTCAAACGTGCTGCAACCACTTTCTAAAACGGCTTGGTACTTCCTTGAAAGGTTTATATGCCATCCACCTGCCATATGATCCAGCCAGTCCGCTCCTTCGTATTTACTCAAAAGAAAAGAAAGCCATATCCTTACAAAGACGTGTACATGGTTGTTCATAGCAGTTGTATCTGTCATAGTGAAAACCTGGGGGGGAAAAGCCCCAGGTGTTCAGTTATAAACAGTTGTATGTTCACACAATGGAATACTACTCAGAGGTAAAAAGGAATGTACTAAGCAACAACGAGACGTCACTGTTCTCCTATCAGAATGGCTAATATCTAGCACAATAGCAACACTCAGTGTTAGTGAGGAAGTGGAGCAAGAACTCTCCTTCGTTGCTGGCGGGAATGCAAAATGAATGGTACAGCCACTTGGGAAGACAATCTGGCAGTCATGCCATGTTGGACATGTTCCCTATTTAAAAACAATTTTTTTTAATGTTTATTTTTGAGAGAGACAGGGTGTGAGCAGGGGCGGGGCAGAGAGAAAGGGAGACAGAATCCAGAACAGGCTCCAGGCTCTGAGCTGTCCGCACACAGCCCAACGCGGGGCTCGAACTCACAAACCGTGAGATGATGACCTGAGCTGAAGTCGGACGCATAACTGACTGAGCCACCCAGGTGCCCCAACATAGTCACTATTTTTTATCATGGTGATGGGTGTATACACATGTTAAAACTTACCAAATTAAATACTTTATATGAGTACAGTTTATTGTATGTCACTTATCCTTCAATAAAGCTGTTTTTTAAAGGCGAGAACCAAGCAGTAACCCAGCCACTTATTAATTTTCATGACACAACAATTGATGGGCAGTTTGGCGGACCTGAACTAGGTGGCCTCCACTGGTCACGGCTGGGCTTGCTCAAGCATCTGTGGTCAATTGGCCGGCTGCCTGGGGACTGGCTGGTCTAGAAGACCCTGGATGGGAAGATTTTACACTCCTTCACACATGTCCCACATCCCACCCTTATCCTTCAGCAGGCTAGCCTGGACATAATCTCATGGTGATGGCAGGAGAGCAAAAGAAAAGCAGAAATGCACAAGCAATTTTTAAAGCTTCTTTTTGTTTCAAGTTTGTTATTGTGCCATTGGCCAAAGCAAGCCACATGTCCAAAGCCAAGGCTCAGTGTGTTAAGGGCCTAAGAAATGATGGGACAAAAGGCATGCATACAGGGAGACCATTAATTGGGCTATTGATGCAATTAATCCATCATGTCCCTTAACATTTAAGAATTTTTTTTAACGTTTATTTTTCAGAGACGAGCATGAGTGGAGGAGGGGCAGAGAGAGAAGGAGACACAGAATCTGAAGCAGGCTCCAGGCTCTGAACTGTCAGCACAGAGCCCGATGCGGGGCTCGAACTCACGAACCATGATATCATTGACCTGAGTCGAAGTCAGTTGCTTAACTGACTGAACCACCCAGGTGTTCCTCCCTTAACATTTTAATTTATATTTCTCTATTCCCATCAAGCAAATACTTTTTATGCAGTGACTTTCATGTGATGTTAATTTCCTAGATACAATTTGCTATCTCTTTTAATCTTGTATTGAATGTAATTTAGCTATTGATTTGTATGTTTCCGTTAATTCTTTGTGTGTGGAGCATAGAAAGACTGTCTTGTGACATTGTCACACTCTCATGTTCTGTCCACATTTCTTTTGCCATTTTTTGGTTATATTTGATTATAAAAGTGTTTTAAAATAGTTTAATTTTCAGCAGAAACATGTTTAAATATTCTCCTATGATTTCAGTGGCGATATAAGTTTAACTTCCCTCACTAGCTGGGATAAATCTATTTTTTGTTTCCTTCTAATTAGAACTATTAAAAAAAAACATTTCAGGGGCGCCTGGGTGGCTCAGTCAGTTAAAGGTCTGACTTTGGCTCCGGTCATGACCTCACGGTTCATGAGTTTGAGCCCTACATCGGGGCTCTCGGATGTCAGCGCGGAGCCCACATCAGATCCTCTGTGTCTCTCTCTCTCTCTCTCTCTCTCTCTCTCTCTCTCTCTCTCTCTCTGTCTCTTCCCTGCTCGCACTCTCTCTAGTTCAAAAATCAATGAACATTAAAAAAAAAAGAGAGAGAAACATTTTACTCTGGACTGTATTTAGAATAGTCACCCCGGAACCAAGTTTAATATTATAGGTGAGGTAACAGAAGCCTCAGCGAAGCTGGCAGTGGGTCCCAAGATCAGAGAGCACGTGATGCATCTCACTTCCTCTGACTTCCAGTTTCACTCATGAAACTGTTCGAAGGCAGGAACATTTGGCTAGGTGATACAAATCTACATTTTTGTGCAGAGTGTACTTTCCACTTTTTCTCTTCCGCTTCCTCCACATCCTCCTTTTCCTCCTCCTTCAGCATTGAGTTCCGTCTATCCATCTTTAAGTGGCTGTTCTCTTATTCATGTAATATACCAGCGTCTGAGCCAGACGCTGGGAACCCTAGAGACAACATTGCAACAGGTCCCACCCTTAGTTCAGAGAGGCTGTAAATAGGTGAATGAAATACAGAAAATCCTTCCTCTTTTTCAAATTTTCACAAGCCTGGCAGGTTATATGTTGCATGTCACTTTGGTGGGTTTGCTGCTGAGATGATATTTATGATATGATGGCTTTAAAATTCATTATATACATACATTTTTCCCCCACTGGTTACTACTTCTGTATATTTGTTTCTTTGTTTAATTACAGGGTGTTTCTGGATCCTGTGGTATTCCCCGTTGTGCTATCTCCTGTTTTCCAGATATTTCATTCGTTTCTGCTTTATGATCGTGATTGTGTAATGCACTTGGGATTTGAATTTACCAAGCGGGTTTATCTTCATTATCTCTGATTCTTTGTTCTGATTATCCTTGTTGGCTCTTAAAGCTTCCTTAGTGTTCTTGTTCCTTAGTCACATTTAAAAGTTTCAACAGTAGTGTGTTTGGCTTTCTACAATCGGTATCTCCTTTTAAAATCTCCTTGAAAGAAAGTGATACTGATAGCTTTGTACTTGCGTGGAATTCTTAGCTTTGTGTACTCTTTTCAGATTACTGCTAACTGCCTCTTCTGTCGGTGTTTCAGTACTGGTTCCCTGAATTCTTCTCTGTTTTCCTTCTACTTTTTGAAGTTTGCTTTTTTTCTCTTTACTTTAGATATAAGTATGGGGTGTTTATGAACTTGGGGTGGCTGTTGCTAGGAGAAGCCACCTTATTACTGAACTCTACCGCCTGCCTAGGTAGACTCCCAGCTCAGGGTTTCCTGACTTAATATTTTTTTCCAATGGAATAGAAATACATATTAATTATAGAAAAATTAGAAAAATCAAAAAAGTTTAAAGAACAAAATGAGTATCACCCATAATCTTAGAACACAGATATAAATACTCTAAACATATTTTCTTTTTTTTTAATTTTTAATGTTTATTTATTTTTGAGGGAGGGAGGGAGAGAGAGAGAGAGAGAACGTGCGCAAGCAGGGGAGGGACAGAGAGAGAGAGAGGGAGACACAGAATCTGAAACAGGCTCCAGGCTCTGAGCTGTTAGCACAGAGCCCGATGTGGGGCTTGAACTCACAAACCGTGAGATCATGACTTGAGCTGAAGTCGGATGCCCAATCAACTGAACCACCCAGGCGCCCCTCTAAACATATTTTCTAATAGGATTTTGCAGATATACATGCAATTTTTTTCACATAAGTGGGATAATTTCTTTATATTCTTCATTTTTCCATTCAGCATGATAATGTGGGATTTCTTCCCTGCCATTAAAAATCTTGGAAAATAGGGGTGCCTGGGTGGCTCAGTTGGTTAAGCATCTGAATTCATGATCCCAGGTCATGATCTCACAGTTTGTAGGTTTGGGCCCCAAGCCTCGGGCTCCATGCTGGCCGTGTGGAGCCTGCTTGGGATTCTCTCTTGCTCTCCCTTTGCCCCACCCACCCACTCTCTCTCTCTCTCTCTCCCAAAATGGACAAATAAATTTTTTTTTAAATCTTAGAAAATATACTTGATGACTAATATTGTATCACATGGATCTATAATAATGTTTTAGCTAGTCTTGCATCACTGAACAGTTAGCTTGTTTCCAATGTTTGCTCTTATAAGATTTTATTTATAAGTGATCGCCACACCCAACATGGGACTCAAATTTATAACCCTGAGATCAAGAGTCTCACATTCTGCTGACTGAGACAGCCAGGTGCCCCCATGTTTGCTATTATAAATAGCACTGTAATTTAGAAGCCTCATTATATGTAAATTTTTGTTCTTCTCTTGAATTATTTCCTTAAGATAGATTGTTGGGAGTGGAATTGCTGAGTTAAACGTTACGAACATTTCCTTCCCTCTATTACAAAAGTTGTGTATGTTGAGGGCAAATAGTGAAAAGTAAAAGTGCAAGGATTATTGACCTCATTCTCTTAGTCTCAGTCAACCACCAGCTGAGAATGAAATATTCACATGTACATGTGTGTCCAATTTTCTCCACACCACTCTGCTGATATTATCTGTACCGTTCCAAAACATTGTTTTCCACTTCACACTATGTTTTGGACATTTTTCTTTATCAGCAGAGATATATAAACGTGTTCTTTTTTTCATGCACTTAAGTATTTATGGCAGTAACTTCTTTTTTCCCCAATGTTAATTTATTTATTTGTTTGCTTGTTTGTTTGCTTATTTATTTATTTTTGAAAGAGAGAGAAAGAAAGAGCAAGCATGAGAACAGGGAAGGGGCAGAGAGAGAGGGGGACAGAGGAACTGAAGTGGGCTCTGTGCTGACCTCAGAGAGCTCAATGTGGGGCTTGAACTCATGAACCGTGAGATCATATGTGAGTTGAAGTCAGACACTTAACTGATTGAGCCACCCAGGCATCCCTATAAACTTGTTCTTTGCAGGAGCTATGTGATATTTCATTGTCTGAATCAACCATAATTTACTTAAATTATTTTCTAATGATGGATGTTTAGATTGTCTTCAACTTTATTGCAGTGTACATCCTTGTACATATGTCTTGTTGGTTACATCTTCAAGGTAAGTTTTTAGCAGTGTAATTTCCAAGTCAAAAGTTATGCAGTTTCTAATTTTGCCATAGACTCCCAAATTGTTCTACACAAAATTTGCACTAATGTATGCACGAGTGTATGAGTGCCAGTTCCCTCTATATTTTTGGATGCTGGGTATCACCAAAGTCTTTCATTTTTGCCAAAATGATAGTCTAAAAGTAGTATATCGTTTTTGTTTTTGTCTCTATTTCTTTAATTTTGGGTGAAATTTACATTGTGTGTTCATTAACCACTTGTATTTTTTTTCCTGTCAACTTTTTATACCCTTTGTCCATTTTTCTATTTTTTGGTGTTAGTTTGTATAATCAATTCCTGTATTATGGATATTAGCTGTCATATGTGTTTGCCATTTGCCTTCTATCTTTGTGGATTGCTCTGTTTGTTTTTAAATTTTGTAAGGGGCACCTGGGTGGCTCAGTCAGTTGGGCGTCCCACTTCAGCTCTAGTCATGGTCTCGCGGTTTGTGAGTTTGAGCCCCCCGTTGGGCTCTGTGCTGACAGCTCAGAGCCTGGAGCCTGCTTCAGATTCTGTGTCTCCCTCTCTCTCTGCCCCTCCCCTGCTCATGCTCTATCTCTCAAAAATAAATAAACATTTAAAAAGTTGATAAATTTTTTCCTTTATAGGGTCTAGGTTTTATATTTCATATTCTATTTAGAAAGGTTTTCCAACTCCAAGGTTTTTTTTAATTCACAAATTTCTGTCTAGCATTTTTATGGTTTTACTTTTTACTTGTAAATCTGATCTACATAGAACTTATTTTGATGTAAGGAATAAGGACAGTTATATAGCTTTATTTTCTTTTTCAAATAGCTAGCTAGTTGTCCAACATCACTTACTAAATAATCTTTCTTTTCCTAATTTGAAATGTTGCCTTTTCATGTTCTAAATTCCCTTCTGAATAGGGGTCTATTTTTGGTGACTCCAATCTGTTCAACTGATCGTTTGTTTGACCTATCCCTTCTTTCGTACCAACTCCTTATTTTACTGGAGTTTATATTTTAAAACCTGGCTTCATTTATTACTCTGAAAATGTTAAAACTCATGATACACATTGCCAAATTACTTTCTAGAGTTATTATGTCAATTTACCCTGGACATTCACCAGCACTATAATCTTTTAGAAATTCTTTGCCAAGGTGATTGGAAATGTTCCTTTGTTTCTCTAATATTAGCGAATTAATTTGTGTGAAATGTCTTTATATTTTTTTCTGAGTTTTCTATTGACATACATATTTTTTACTTGATATCGTGAACTTTCACATACATACGTATAAAGCCTAACAATGTTTATGTCCCTTTAATGTTAAAGACATAGCTCTCTGGCATATTTATTACCAATATATTTCCCAACTTGGCATATGCTTTTTAGTGACTACACTTTATGATATAATAAATTCAAAAATTTTATTCAATCTATTTAAGTAATCTTCTTTTGTGATTGCTTTTCTTATTTAAAGAAATCCTCCCACCAAAGACTAGATAATCATTTGTTTGTTTCTAAAAGATTCTAGTTTGCATGTCTGGAAGCTTAAAGTATTGTTGCTATCTTAAATAAAATTTAGAGAAGTTGAGGGGCACCTTCCTGGCTCAGTCAGTAGAGCGTGTGACTCTTGATCTTGGGTCCTGAGTTTGAGCCCCATCTTGGGTGTAGAAAAGTTGAAATGGAACATTTCTGTCATGAAGGCATACTGCTGTGATGTAGAGTTTTCTCTGCATTTATATGATTGCATAATTAGAATTTAAGGATTTATAACTAAAAGCTATTTTGTATAATTTAAAATTATTTTGAAACTATGGGTATTTTTGCACATTGTTTTTTCCCCCAAATAGTAACAGAATTTCAGGAATTAGGTCCTGTTTAGCCAAACTGTAGAAAGAGCCCAAATGTCCATTGACTGATGAATGGATAAAGAAGATGTGGTATACACACACACACACACACACACACACACACACAGAGAGAGGAATATTACTCAGCCATCAAAAAGAATGAAATCTTGCCATTTGCAATGATGTGGATGGAGCTAGAGTGTATTATGCTAAATGAAATAAGTCACTCAGAGAAAGACAAATACCATATGGTTTCACTCATGTGGAATTTAAGAAACAAAACAGATGAACATATGGGAAGGGGAAGAAAAGAGAGAGAGGAGGGGCACCTAGGTGGTTCAGGTGGTTAAGTGCCTGACTCTTGATCTTGGCTCAGGTGGTGATCTCATGCTTCATGAGATCGAGCCCCACATTGGGTTCTGCACTGATGATGCAGAGCCTATTTAGGATTCTTTCTTTCCCTCTCTCTGCCCCTCCCCCACTCACGCTCTCTGTCTCTTTCTCAAAAATAAATAAACTTTAAAAAAAGACAGAGAGAGAAAAGCAAACCCTAAGAGAGTCTTTTTCTTTTTTTAACATTTATTTATTTTTGAGAGACAGAGAGAGCACAAGTGGGGGAGGGGCAGAGAGAGAAGGAGACATAGCATCCAAAGCAGGCTCCAGGCTCCTGGCTGTCAGCACAGAGCCTGATGGGGGTCTTGAATCCATGAACTGGGAGATCACAACCTGAGCCGAAGTTGGATGCTTAACCGACTGAATCACCAAGGCTCCCCTAGAGATTCTTAATGATAGAGAACAAACTGAGGGTTGATGGAGGGACTTGCATGGGGGATGAGTTAGTTGGGTGATGGGTATTAAGGGGGGGCACTTGTTATGATGAGCCTTGGGTGTTGTATATAAGTGATGAATCACTAAATTCTACTCCTGAAACCTACTGTAATTTAACTACCTAGAATTTAAATAAAAATCTGAAAAGAAAAAAAAAGAATTAGATTCTTTTGTGAAAATTACTATTATGTTTGAGAGATAAAGCAATTTCAAGACATAATGCATAATTCCTTTGATTTTTATTAAAATTTTTTTTTAACATTTATTTATTTTTGAGAGACAGAGGCAGAGTATGAGCAGGGGAGGGGCAGAGAGAGAGAGGGCGACACAGAATTTGAAGTAGGCTGTAGGCTACGAGCTGTCAGCACAGAGCCCGCCATGGGGCCTGACCTCACAAACCATGAGATCATGACCTGAGCCCAAGTCGGACGCTCAACCGACTGAGCCACCCAAGCGCCCCAAATTCCTTTGATTTTTAAAAAAATACACAGTATGCATAATTAATGACAGATGCCATGTTGGATGCATTCAATGAGCTAGGTATTGGGATTTACTCTTTTAGAAAAATAACCTGGACACAATCAAATGGTTTATTCCTGTGTACCCCACACTGCTTCCAAGCCATTCTATAAAAAAATACAGGAATGTTAAGAATTCATATAGCTTTATTTAAAGAACCAAAAATTCTTGTTATCTGATCAAATGAGTCATAAGGCTGTTTAAATTCCATTGATTAAATGGTAACCATGAGTCATCACATTCTTGGAAGCCTTGAAGAATCTTCTAGGAAAGCACACCTAACTTTAGTGCAGTTTGCTCGGGTTTGCAAATGTTGTATTTTGCACTTGTCAATGATTAAATAACTCTTAAGTGCGTGTATTAAGTGCATTTATATTTATCTATAGTAAAGCACTTGAACTTGCTAGACATGGAATCCTTTCTCCCCATCTTCTCTTCCCCCACCCTCAGAGGGTACTTCAATGAATGGAAGCTAAAAAATAGAAAACAAGACTGGAGGGGCGCCTGGGTGGCTCAGTCAGCTAAGTGTCCGACTTCAGCTCAGGTCACAATCTCGCAGTTCGTGGGTTCGAGCCTTGCGTCGGGCTCTGTGCTGACAGCTCAGAGCAGGGCCTGGAGCCTGTTTCAGATTCTGTGTCTCCCTCTCTCTCTGACCCTCCCCCGTTCATGCTCTATCTCTCTCTGTCTCAAAAATAAATAAACGTTAAAAAAAAAAAAAAAAGAAAGAAAACAAGACTGGAGGCACCTGAGGTCCAACTGAGTGTACAACAAGCTTATTTATAGGGTTGGCCTGGACTGAGATAAAATAAAGTTAGCTTCAGTTACAAAAGTGTTGTTGCTCCCTGTCTCCAGACATTCTTCCTCTTGGAAGAGTGGAGGAAGAAAAGAGACCTTTAAAACAAAACATACAGAAAAAGCCTGTTTCCGCTTGCAAAATTCAGTATTTCTTTTTCTCCTACCTAGCTAAAAAGGACCATTTTTTAAACTTTTTTTTTTTTTACTGTGGTAAAATATACATAGCATAAAATTTGCCACTTTATTTAAGTATACAATTCGGTGGCATTAAGTACTTTTACACTATTGTGCAACCATCTCCACTCTCCATCTCCAGAACGTTTTCGTCCTCCCAAATGGAAGTTCTGTACTCCATAAACAGTGAGTCCCCATGACTCCCTTCTTCCCACCCCCTGGTAACCACCCTTCTACTCTCTTGTCTCTATAAATTCATCTAGGTGCCCCAGACGAGTGGAATCACACAATATCTGTTCTTTTGTGGCTTATTTCACTTAGTATGAGGTCTTCAAGGTTCATCCATGTTGTAGCGTGTGACAGGATTTCCTTTTTATGGCTGAATATTACTCCATTGTTTGCATATATCACATTTTGTTTGTCCATTCATTCTTTGATGGACACTTGGCTTGTTTCCACCTTTTGACTATTGTGAATAACGCTGCCGTGAACACTGGTGTACCCAGTCAAGTAACATTTAAATTGCGGTGGAACCCTGCTTCTTCCTCCCTTTCCCCCTTCTCCGTGCCCCTGTTCCCGTCCAGGTCTGAATCTCTCAGCGTTGGGACAGTAGCCACAACAGCCGCAAGGATTGATGTAGAGAGAATTTTTTTTAAAACCCCTTTTACCTTTACCCTTTCTTCCTTGGCTGGACTTTGTCCGCCCAGGTTTATTTATAAACCACAAAAGCTCATTAACAGGACCAAGCACTTCAGCAAGCCACCTTTCCACCTTTCTTATTGCAGGAAGGCCCTCTGAAGGGATAAGGCTGTGGGACATGGCTGAGAATAAAGGCAAGACAGACTCCATCAGGATGAGTATGCAGGGATGCCGGACAAACAACGGGTTTGTCCAGAACGAAGACATCCTGGAGAAGGACCCGGACCCAGGCAGCCGGCTGGACAGCGCCGTGGCCGTCCTTGGCCCTGTGGAGCCCGACCTGAAGGACATCAGGCCCTATGCGGGCATGCCCAAGGAGGTGCTGTTCCAGTTCTCAGGCCAGGCCCGCTACCGGCTGCCCCGGGAGGTGCTTTTCTGGCTCACCGTGGCTTCGGTGTTCGTGCTCATCGGGGCTACCATAGCCATCATCGCCGTCTCTCCAAAGTGTCTCGACTGGTGGCAGGCGGGGCCCATGTACCAGATCTACCCGAGATCTTTCAAGGACAGTGACATGGATGGGAACGGAGACCTAAAAGGTGGGTTCGGGAGTGGGGATTAGGGCGGGGCCGGGATGCAGCTGGTTTATGGCTCTCAATCCTCAAAACCAAACTGTGCCTGGCTTGGGCGCTAAGCATATTCCGCTGTGACTGGTCACACCGAGCTTCTCCTTGTTTATGATATTCGAAAAGCCATTCAGCACAACCTGGCAGTTCTCGGCACGATGTAAGGCTCCTCGCTGCATGCCTTTGAGCCCCCAGTGAGTTGTTTCATTTATTGCCCACTAAGTATATATGCTTAGTTCATCGATTCTGACTTCTTATGTGGAACTCATTTCCTCCTCAAATGCTTCCTGCTTCTGTGCACCTTCTAGTTGGTTATCTCAGAGTGACAACTTAGAACTGCTTTCCCAGTGTGTGTAGGGGCTAGTTTGGTAATCTAGCTGAGTTTCTTATTAGTGAATAAAGCATACATTATGTTTTTAGAAAAAAATTAAGTGATATCTTTAAAAGGTATAGGCTGAGTCTTTAAAGTTTAAATCCTGAGAAATGAAGGGAAGGAAAAAAGGTATTAGCAGAGTGTTGGGCGTTACCTGAGCCAAAGTCAGACGCTCAACCGACTGAGCCACCCAGGCACCCCCCCAAAACTATTTTTTTTAAGTTCCACCAATAATTTCTGAGTCAAGTGTAGAGCATCCTTATACTTTGTTGCTTGAATCAGGACACTTTTAAAAGTAAAATTTTGCCAGACAGCACATGTAAACTGGAGCTGTCCTGGACAACTTGGTTGATACGGTCGCTCTAGTTCAGGTAACGATAAGAAACAAACAAGGTAATTTTTGATAATACTTAGTTTGAAAAAAAAATAAAAGAAAATGATCTAATAGAGTATGGGAACTGGGGATGAGCTTAATCTAATGTTAAATGTTTATTTATTTATTTTGAGAGAGAGAGAGAGAGAGAGAGAGCACACGCACACAGCAGGGGAGGGCCAGGGAGAGATGGAGAGAGAGAAGCCCAAGCAGGCTCCACCCTCAGCACAGAAACAGACTCGGGCGCTCAGTCTCACAACTGGAAGATCATGACCTGAGCCAAAATCAAGAGTCCATTGCTTAACCGACTGAGCCACCCAGGTGCCCCAGAGTTTAATCTAACTTTAAAATCTAACTTTCAAATAGGATCTTGAAATCTCTAACTTACCTTAATAATTAATGAAAGGCTATGTGATGGGGCACCTGGCTGGCTCAACCTGTTAAGCGTCCAGCTCTCGGTTTCTGTTCAGGCCGTGATCTCAGGGTTTCGTGGGTTTGAGCCCCACATGGGCCTCTGCACTGGCAGCATGGAGCCTGCTTGGGATTCTCTGTCTCCCTCTCTCTCTCTCTCTCTCTCTCTCTCTCTGTCTCTCTGCCCCTCCCCTACTTGCACTGTCTCTTTCTCTCTCAAAAATAAATAAACTTTAAAATTTTTTTGAAGATTACTTTAAAATAATTAATAAAAGGCTTTTCTTTTTCATGCTTGATATCTTTTTTTGTATCTTCCTGTGTCCTCACTAATTGAAATATTGGGATGCCTGGGTGGCTCAGTTGGTTAAGTGTCTGACTCTTGATCTCAGCTCAGGTCATGATCCCAGTGCTGTAGATTTGAGCCCTGCGTCGGGCTCCATGCTGACTGTGTAGAGCCTGCTGGGGATTCTCTCTCCCCCTCTCTCCACCCCTCCCCTGCTTGAACTCTCTCTCAAAATAAATTAATAAACTTTTAAAAAAATAAATGGGGGCACCTGGGTGGCTCAGTCGGTTAAGTGTCCGACTTCGGCTCAGGTCATGATCTCATAGCTCGTGAGTTCGAGCCCTGCATCGGGCTCTGTGCTGACAGCTCAGAGCCCGGAGCCTGCTTCAGATTCTGTGTCTCCCTCTCTCTCTCTCTGTCCCTCTCCCTCTTGTGCTCTGTCTCTCTCTCAACAATAAATACATGTTAAAAAAATTTTTTTTAAGTACTAAAAAATTAATAAAAAATTAATTGAAATATTATCTGTCCTTCAAGGTGCAGTTGAAACTCTTTCTGCATTAATCTTTTTTTTTTTTTCATTAGAGAGTGAGAGAACAAGCAGGGGAGGGGGCAGAGGAAGAGAGGATTCTGTCTCTTCCACTCAGCATGGAGCCCAACGCAGGGCTCGATCCCAAGACCCTGGGATCATGAGTTGAGCTGAAATCAAGAGTCAGATGCTCAACCTACTGAGCCACCCAGGTGCCCCTATATTAATCTTTATTTAAGCTTTCAGTCAGAGCATCTACTCCCCTCCCCAGAGCTCATGGGACTTTGGACTGTTTACAGTCCCCTCTGATACCGCCTTGTAACCTATCCTGGTGACTTCACCCCTCATCCCTGTGTGGCCTTAGCACCTGCTCCCTTTATGTAGTAAATGCTTAGCAAAAGTGATGTTTTGACAAAATAGAGCTAAAATCCCTAAACCCAAATAAACTCCCCACTTCCTGGCCCTCCCATTGTAATCTCCTCCTAGATACATCCCAAATTCCCATACACAGGGCCATGTCTCATCAGCTCCTATGTTTGCCTTTTCTAGTAACTTTGCCTTGAGGGACTAGTTATTTCCTTTAATCAATAGGTATTTGTCCTTGAGGTTGAGGGGATTTGCTTGTTACTATCTGAAGGAACCACTGCAGGTTTCAGTTTGTTTTTGGTGATTGCCTTCTGTCCCCTGGAGTGGGGGCCTGGGATCCCTTGTTTACTTTGTATCTGCCCAGCCCCTTTGTTTTTACCATCCTGTTCCTTTCCTTATTCTTAAGATGTCTTGTATTGTTCTGATTGAAATCAAAATCCTTTTGTTGGTGGTGAATAGTCTGTGAGGTCTCACAGACACCCATATGGAGGAACTGAGGTACAAAGGGGACAAAAACAAGCATCCTATAATCGGGGAAGAGCCCTAATGCTAGGAGTCCGGAGACTTTGTGCTTTGGTCTCAGTGACCTCCAGCCTGCTGTGGGACCTGTGACAGGCTCTGATTGTAGGAAGCCATATAGGGGTCCCACCCAAAGTTACTGGAGATTGAAGTTATTACACTCAAGTCTGATCTGCAATTAGGACTCTGAACTGGGACTGCACACACACAAATACACACTATCTGCTAATTATCCCACAAGGTTCCAAGTACACGGAGTTTCATTCCTGTGTCTCTTCTCAGCCAAATCTAGAATTCTCTTCTGTATAAATGATTGGCTTCAGCATTGTCCAAAGGGTATAGAACGTGAACCACATAGATAATTGTGAATTCTTTAAGGAGCCACATTAAAACAAGTACAAAAGAAACAGATGAGAAATTCATTTTAATAATAATTTAATTTTAGGGGCACCTGGCTGGCTCAGGCAATAGAGCATGTGACTCTTGATCTTGGAGTTATAAGTTCAAGCCCCATGTTGAGTGTAGAGGTTACTTAAAAATAAAATCTTTAAAAAAATTTAATTTTAATTTAGAATCCACTTTAATAATAGTCATTTAAAGTATTTTGTTTAAGCCAACATATCAACATATCATCAACATAAAATATTACTGAGATATTTTACATTATTACATTCTTACACAAATTTTTTTTTAATGTTTATTTATTTTTGTTAGAGAGAGAGAGACAGAGCATGAGTGGGGGAGGGCAGGGAGAGAGGGAGACACAGAATCCGGAGCAGGCTCCAGGCTCTGAACTGTCAGCTCAGAGCCCAACGCAGGGCTCGAACCCACGAACTGTGAGATCATGACCTGAGCTATAGTTGGACAGTCAACTGACTGAGCCACCAAGGGGCCCCTACATTATCATATTCTTAAGAATCCAGTGTGTGTTTTGCATTTACAGCACATCTCAATAGACGAGTCACATTGCAAGTGCTCAATGGCCACATGTACAAATGGCTGTCATACTGGACAGTGTAGCTTAGACCGTGTGTTACTCTTCGTCCCTTGGCACTTAGTCCAGCCCCTGGCTTAGATTAGGTGTTCAAAAACCATGTGTAGGATAAATTAGCAATACTGTAGCCTTGATTTTAAATATAATCTATGAACAAGGCACAGACAGATGTTAACGTTTTCCATTTATGTTAAAGGTCAAAGGTTATTGCTAAAAGACCATTTGATGCTACTGGTAGAACTAGACTTTTCTATTTGAATTTCATCAAATTCAACAGAATTCTGAGTATTTCTGTTTCAATATACATATTTCAATTTTAGCCATATTGGTTTTGTTTTTAACCCTTCGATCAAAAAGTCAAACTTTATTTCTCATGGCCTTGACTTTTTTCTTCAGGCATTCAAGAGAAACTGGACTACATCACAACTTTAAATATAAAAACTATTTGGATTACTTCATTTTATAAGTCATCCCTTAAAGATTTCCGACATGGTGTTGAAGATTTCCGAGAAATCGATCCTATTTTTGGAACAATGAAAGATTTTGAGAATCTGGTTGCAGCCATACATGATAAAGGTAAACTGAGTGGTAGGTGGGTGTGGGGGGGGGGGGGTGGGGTTGAGAAAAGCATTCTCCAATTGCTTACTTAAAGCATTTTTTTCCTTAACAGACCTGTATTTGTCTAATATAATCTCTTCCTAACATTTGAAATATTTTCACTCATTAGGTTTAAAATTAATAATTGATTTCATACCAAACCACACCAGTGATAAACATGCTTGGTTTCAACTGAGTCGGACCCGGACAGGGAAATATACTGATTATTACATCTGGCATGACTGTACCCGTGAAAATGGCATAACCGTACCACCCAACAACTGGGTAAGTACCGACTTGTCTGATTTACAAAGAGAAAATGGGCAGATCTTCGGTGATTAAACTGGTTATCTATAAAGTCCTTTTAAGGAAAAAAGTGAATGGGTATAGTTTTGGGGGAGGGGAAAATTTCCCAAATAAATAGAAATAACCTACCCAAGGCTTGTAATCATTTGGATTTGGACTTTTTATTCCATTGTGGAACTGATGTGTTTTAGCACATTAAAGCCTGTACTTTCTGTTATTAGCTCCTTCCTCCCTTACTTCCCATGTCGTCAGACTTGGACTCCATGTCCTATTAGGTCAGTAACGGTCTTGCTGACTCCTCCGTCTTTCTGACTCCAGACTCCAGACTCCTATGTCTTTCTGACTGTGTGACTCCCCTGTCCAGTAAAACCCCAGCCATAAATGAGCCTGACCGTCCACTTTCTCTTCGCCTGAACTTTGGTGTCTGTGCCTTCAGAGACATCACACATCCATTGTCCTCACCTGAGCTGAGACATCCAGTCTTGGAATTTTACCATCCAGGCCCTCTCTTTTCCTCAAACACCCTTCTTGCCATCTCTGCCTCTTATCATGCTCAGCGGCAAGCTCTGCTTCAAAGGGTGAGCAGAAGTCATCAAACCTGCCGACTCCTATACCCACCCTCTTCCTACTCACCTTTTTTTACGGCAGAGACCGGGTCTTGTCTTGCCTGGGGTTACCAGACTTATAAGTAAAAATCCAGGAAGCCCAGTGAAATCTGAATTTGCATAGTTTCTGAGTATAAGGTATTTCATGGGACATACTTACACTAAAAATGATGCACTGTGTATCTGAAATTCAGATTTAATCGTATGTTTTGTATTTTATCTGGCAACTCTGCCCCTGTCCTGGGCTGGTCTCCCCACCTGCTCTGGTTCATGTCTGTCCTGCTTTCTGCAAACTGTTTACCCTGGATCCTCTGGATCTCTACCCTCCAGTCCCTCCTCCTCTCTTCCTGACCTTCTCCAGAAACACTTAAAGAGGCTGACTCCTGGGCATCAACTTTTAGATGAACCAAGGGCACTCAATATCAACACGTATCAATGCTGACTGTGTGATCTTCTCCCCGCCAACCTCTTGTACCCCAGGTTTCGTGAATAGTACTAGTATGCAGCCTGGTGAGCGGGTTATCAGCAATCCTGGCAGTTTTAGCTCCTTAATTTTTCTTTTCCCCAATCCCGCACACTCGTTAAAATGATTACGATATTAACAAGCATTTACTAAATGAATACTATGTGCCGGGCTCTGTGCTAAGTGTGTTATATTCATTCCTTCATTTAATCTGCCCTGCAAGCCTATGAGTTTTAATTCCTGTGTTGCAGATGAGCAGTGTTAAACACCTTGCCCTCCGTCACACAGCCAGTAAATGAAAGGGCTAATGATGGCACCGTCCCACCATACAGTCTACTTTTAAAAATTGCTGCCCATACTTCCAACCATATCATCTCTTGCCTGCAGGCCTGTAACAGCCTCCAGTTTCTCCATCCTTCCATCTGTTCTCCACTATAGCCAACATTGTTGGCTTTTTGGGTTTGTTTGTTTTTGGTTTTTTAGTAGTTAATACATGGATACCTGGGTGGTCAGTTGGTTAAGTGTCCGACTCTTGATTTCGTCTCAGGTCACGATCATACAGTTTGTGAGTGAGTTCTGCATCGGGCTCTGTGCTGACAGCACAGAAGCTGCTGGGGATTCTGTCTCTATCCCTCTCTGCCCTTCCCCCACAGGCACTTCTCTCTCTCTCTTTCTCAAAATAAATAAACTTAAAAAATAGTTGATACATACCAAAATATATGTAATATATGATAGGTGTATAAAACATCTTGTGTCATAACCATACAATGGAATACTACTCAGCCATAAAAGGAATGAACTATTGATAACCGGCAACACCATGGATGAATCTCAAAAGAACTATACCGGTGAAAGAAGCCAGACAGAAGGGTACATATTATTCCACTTAACATGAAATTCTAGAAAATGGAAACTCATCTGTAGTGACAGGAAGCCGATTAGTTGTTTAGGGATGGGAAGGAGATGGGGAGGAGTGGAAGATGGGGTCAGGGGGTCCCAAAGGATGGATATATTCACTATTTTGATCATGGTGAGAAGTTCACACACATATACACATGTTGAAACTGATCAGATCGTACACACAATATGTGCAGTTTATTGTGTTCATTTACACGTGAATAAAACTGTTAGAAAATATAGGTAATATGTATCTAAGTAATAATATAGTGAACATCAATGAGCCCATCCCCAAATTAAGAATTGAACATTACCAACGCTGCTGAAAATGCCTGCAGGTTCCTCCCTGTCCCTCCCCACGCCTCCTCTTAGAGGTGACCACTGCCTCACATTTGGGGGTTTTCCAAGTCCTTGCTTTGTGTTTTTCCTGTGCTGCATATGCTGCATATTTTTAAAAGATTTATTATTTAGTTTCTCCTGTTTTGGACTCTATGATAAATGTCCTGGTGCATGTAAATCTCCTGTAACTAGCTTTTTCACTGTTTTTAATGTTCATCTATGTAGAGTCCGGTAGCTGTGGTTTATACATTTTCTTTCTTTTTTTTTTTAACATTTATTTCTGAGAGAGAGAGAGAGAGAGAGAGAGAGAGAGAGTGAGTGTGCATGAGTGGGGGAGGGGCAGAGAGAGAGGGAGGAGACAGAGGATCGGAAGCAGGCTCTGTACTGTCAGTGCAAAGCCTCATGCAAGGCTTGAACTCATGAACTGTGGTCCCGAGCCAAAGACTGATTGAGCCAACCAGGTGCCCCTATACTTTTTCACTGTTATGTAACCATTGTATAAATATTCCATGATTTACTTATCCACTCTTCCACTGATGGGCAATTGGACTGTTTCCAGGGGTTTATTTTATTTTATTTTTACTATTATTAACGATGCCATGGTAACATTCTCATTAGTCTCTTTGTCCCGGGGTGCATGTACAAGAGCTTCTGAAAGGCAAATGGCTGGGGGTGAAATTTCTGGGTGCACGAGACTGCATGCTGACCTCTGCAAGATAATACCAAACTGATTGTCAAAGTGGTTGTACCAGTTTATATCCCCTCCAGCAGTATAAAACATACATATTCTCCTTAACTTACTGGTACTGCCGGACTTAATAATTTTTTACCAAGTGAACCTAAATTGGTACCACCTTGAGGTCTTCATTTTCCATTTATCTAGTTGCGAATGAAGATTTATCTGGTTACTAATGATGTTGAACATTTATTCGTACATTTCATTCACTTGAGCTTCCATTTTGGTGAAACACCTGTTTATGGATGGTTTCTTTCCTCAGTTTTCTTTTGGGTTGTTTGTGCCTTTGAAATTGATTGGTGGGGTTCTTTTTATATTCTGGATACCCATCTTTTCTTGGTCGCATAGACTGTAAATATCCTGGTTTGTGTCAGGGCCGGCGATGAGGGTGTGTTTCCTTGAAAGGCGGCAGCTGCCACTTAGCTCCACCCACTTGTTTTAGTGGCAATTTGGACCCACCATGACTGGGTCTTCCAGTTAAAAAGAAAGGATTTGTGCAAAATCCCCCAGTTTGTAAATGTCGTCCAGATGTTTTCTTTTGCATGAAATGAACAAAAGCCCAAGCTAGAGCCCTGAGGAACTGCCCCATTGAAGGAACCAAGCTGACTTAAAAGCAGCAGCAAGAGAGGCAGGAAAGTCCGCCAGGAGAGTCACGCTTTGGAGTCACATTTGTGAGCATTCCTAGAAAGAGGAAATCAGTGCCAGGTGCTTGAAGCTGCTAGATTTCTTTTATTCCTGAGGGCTAGAGGGTTTTGATCTTTATTATTTTATTTTATTTTATTATTGTTATTTTTTTAAGAAGAGTTTTTTTTTTAATTTTTTTTTCAACGTTTTTATTTATTTTGGGGACAGAAAGAGACAGAGCATGAACGGGGGAGGGGCAGAGAGAGAGGGGGAGACACAGAATCGGAAACAGGCTCCAGGCTCTGAGCCATCAGCCCAGAGCCTGACGCGGGGCTCGAACTCACGGACCGCAAGATCGTGACCTGGCTGAAGTCGGACGCTTAACCAACTGCGCCACCCAGGCGCCCCTTAAGAAGAGTTTTAAGTGGATGATTCTACTAATTTTCTGAGGATACAGTTTAAATATCCACTCTGTGGATTCAAACTCCAAGGCCAATGGAATGTATCTTTCTCCCCAGTTGACCATCATTTGCATTTTTTTCACCAACAGGAGTCCAGAGCCTGGATAGAAGGTTCAGGAAAATATGTTAGAAATGTCTGCTCTTTAGGTTCTTTCTGGGACTCGACAGCTCCACTCCCATCGCCACCCCCCCGCCCCGCCCCGGCCCATGCATCACTGCCACCCACCTGCACCCTCACCACCAGCTGCTGTGGGCCCAAGTGGGGAGCAGTTTCCTTTGGTCTTGGTTTCCAGTGACCCCTCACCCCAGGCGCATACTTGCCCTTCCAGACAAAGCTGACTTCCCACCTTGCTGCATCCTGCTCCTGCTGCGTCCCCACACTCAGCGGTGGGACATTGCTGACTGGGCTCTTGGTTTGGGCGTCCCTTCTGCTTCCCCACTCTTCCCTCTAAGAGCTTCCCACTAAGGGGCCTGGGAGGGCTCCCCTGGCCTTAAAAGGGGCTCAAGCCCCATCTCATTCTGATCTGCCCCACTCCATAGCCCTGGCAGCAGCAGATGGGGAGGGGCGCTCAGCTCCAAGATGCCCCCAGCCGACCTGTGCCTCAGTAGGTGTGGCTCACACCTAGTCTTCTTCCTTCCCACCTTGCCTAGTCCTTGCTCAAGGTCAGATGGTCCCATTTGGGGCACTAGAGGGAAGGCAGGAGGGGTCTGAGCCCCCTATCCTCTGTAAATGGGCTCCAGCCCACCTCACCGCCACCCTGGAATCTATTGCAGTGAGGGAAATGCAGTCCACCCATTATCCAGGAGGCCCAGGTTCCCTGTGGCAGCCACCTCAGGTGGGCCGCAGCCACTGCCCCACCCCATCCGCTTCCACCCTAGGCCTTGGTTTCCCCTTGCGTCACACGGGGCACTAATAACAAGGAACTAGCCTTGCTCACTCCCACCCTTCCGATCCTCCCTACCCCCCAAGTTTCTGGTTCCATCTTTCCTCTGTTCACAAACTACCTCTGGACAGTGTGTTGTTTTTGTTCAATGTTTCCATTCTTAGACACACGTCATCGCTGCCATGACCACCACATGTTCGTCCTCATTGCTTCCTGCTGTTCTGCCCGCATCCCCCTCCTCCAAGATGCTCTTAGGGGAAGGGGCCTGGGGCAGAGCAGGCTGGGTTACCGACCACCCCAGTCCCAGGGAAAGTGGGATGCTGTGGCAGAGCGAGGCGGGGGGACCTGTATTAACCATTGAGGGTGTAGGGGCCACCTCCTCCCCATTCTGCCAGGGAAGAGGTAGCCATTATTTGTCCCAGCCTGGTCCTCCCTCCCCCAATCTGGTTTCCGATTTGTAGTTATTGAATAAAAAAAATATCCTGTTCCGGAGGAAAAAAAATGTCCGCTCCTTAAATTGGCCTCATTCTACATTTGAGAGCATTGGTTTGCTATTGCGGTTGTTAGGAACAGCTTCTACTAGGCAAAGGCAAATATACCCCAACTACATCTGTGCGGCATTCGTGGGTGACATTTTAAGGAATGAATTTATCCAGTGCTCTCCCTAGAAGGAAAATTCCGAGGATTTGCGCACTCCACCTGCACCGGGCCAGGGATGGCAATGATCGTTTCTTTTCGGGCAATGCCATTACATGGATGCTAAGAAGGTGATATGCTATTTTCTGTTTGCTAGCTAAGCGTGTACGGAAACTCCAGTTGGCACTTTGACGAAGTACGAAACCAATGTTACTTTCACCAGTTTATGAGAGAACAACCTGATTTAAATTTCCACAATCCTGATGTTCAAGAGGAAATAAAAGTGAGTACAGATACCCCCACAGACTTCTCCATTGCATGGGTGTAGAAGTGGGTACCCGATACACTTTGTGTTGAACAGTAATTGTTGACTTCGGCTCAGGTCATGATCTCGCGGTCCGTGAGTTCAAGCCCCGCGTCGGGCTCTGTGCTGACCGCTCAGAGCCTGGAGCCTGTTTCAGATTCTGTGTCTCCCTCTCTCTCTGCCCCTCCCCTGCTCATGCTCTGTCTCTCTCTGTCTCAAAAATAAATAAACGTTAAAAAAAAATAAAAAAAAAACAACAACAACCAAGTAATACAATTAAACTCTGGGATTATGGAGTCTGAGGCAAATATTAGACCCTCAGACATGCTGGTCGTTCCTTCCTCACACAACGGACGGGGGAGGGAGGCAGGAATACCTTGGTAACTTAGCCCTGAGGTACCCCTCTGCCTGTGATGACGAGAGGATGGAGTGAGGTGCGCCAGAGTGTGGGCTCTAGATCTGAGCCTGCATCTGGACCCAGCGCCACTGCTGCTACCGTGGGCTTCTGGGTGAGATATTTGGCTTTCTGTGTCTCTGACCCCTCATCTGTGAAACACGGTCGAAGGCGGTATTTGTCTCACGGGCTGTCTGGAACATTGCGGGACATGACCCGTGCACGGCCTTCTGTATCCAGGTCGTGTTCTAAGCACTGGAAATGCAGCCGCGAATCAAACCTGCTCTCAAGGCGTTGTCTGCAAACCGAGGGGAGGGCACACAGTTACCAACTAAACGTGTAACGTGTCGGGTGGTCCCTGAGGGTAAGGGACGTCAGAGTGCCAGGCACAAGTTGGTTTGGGGCCATCCCTCCGTGGAGGTCCTGTTTGGACAAAGACCTGAAGTTTGAAAGGGAGCCCCGTGGATGTTTGGGGGAAGAAGGTTCCAGGCGGGAGGAAGAGCCAGTGCAGAGACCTCGAGGTGAGAGCGTGCTTCGTGTGATTCAGGAATGACGTGGAGGCTGGTGCATCCAGTGACCGGAGGGAGCAAATGGAAATGCAGGACACCAGCTAAATTTTCATTTCAGATAAACAACGAGAAAGATGGTATTTGGGACCCGCTTCTGCTAAAACATTATTCGCGGCGCATCTGAAATGAAAACTTAGCGGGGTGTCCTGTGTTTTATCTGGCAAGCCTGCCAGTGCATAGGAGTGACACGAGAGGGAGGGTTAGGGGCTGAGATCCAAGAAGTGGAGACGAGGGGTGGATCCCACGGGGCCACGAAGGCTGCTGTAAGGGATTCCTGCTGAGCTGCTGAAGATCCCTCCGTGGCCCCTCATAGGAGGCTTCCTGTCGGCGGTCACCACACAGTGGTGGTTCCAATACCCAACACGACAGACATCAGCTGTGGTGTTGCTGCTGCTGCTGCTGTGGCGGTAGTGGGCAGGGATTCAGGTTAGTGGGGGAGTGCTCTGAGGTCGGTAGGTGGGGAGGGGACCCGAACAGAACAGAGAGCTGTGGGTCCCTTTCTATAGCTCGTACCCTGTCAGCTGAAGGGTGAGGGTGCAGGTGGCCACGCTGGAGCCACTGAGGGCGCCCACAACCCTTAAGTTTGTTCTTGTTTTTTTTTTCTTTCATGTTTATTTACTTTTGAGAGAGAGAGAGAGAGAGAGAGAGAGAGAGAGAGAGAGAGAGGCAGAGAGAGAAGGAGACAGAGGATCTGACTTGGGCTCTGCGCGGATAGCAGTAAGCCCGATGCAGGGGCTTGAACTCACAGACTGTGAGATGATGACCTGAGCTGAAGTCGGATGCCTAACCACGAGCCCCCCTGGGCGCCCCTCTTGTTTTTAAGTACTACCTCTAGGGAGATATAATTCACATAAACATAAAATGCACCCCTTCAAGTGTATAATTCAGTGGTTTTAGTCTCTTCACAGAGCCGTAAAGCTATCACCACTGATTTCACAACATTTTGTTCACCCCCTAAAGAAGCCCTATATCTATTAGCAGATACTCTCTGTGCCTACCCCCCCCCCCCATTGCCGGCAACCGCTAATCTACTTTTTGTCTCCGTGGATACACCTGTTCTAGACATTTCATATAAACAAAGTCGTACAATATCTACCTGTATGTCTACGATATGTATCTGTATTTATAATCTATATTTAATAAGTTGAGAAACTGCCCAGCTCTATTCCAAATCAGCTGCACCATGTTTGTCCCGGTAGCAATGTGTGAGGGTCCCGATTTCCCCACATCCTTCCTTGCTAGCACTTGTTACTGTCTGTATTCTTGAGTACCGTCATCCTAGTGGGTGTGTAGTGACATCTCACTGGGGTTCCGATTTACGTTTCCCTGATGGCTAATGACGTTCAGCATCTTCGCATGCGCTTATATAGTTTATTTTTATATCTTTGCTGGAGAAATGTCTGTTCACATCCTTTGCCCATTTTAAAATTGTGTTATTCGTCTTTCTGTTGTTGGTTTTAAGATTCTTTTGAAGTTTATTTATTTTGAAAGAGTGTGAGCAGGGGAGGGACAGAGAGAGAGAGAGGGAGAGAGAATCCTAAGCAGGCTCCGCACTGTCCAGAGCAGAGCCCTACCTGGGGCTTGAACCCACAAACTGCAAGATCATGACCTGAGCCAGAGTCGGATGCTCAACTGACTAGGCCACCCAGATGCCCTGGTTGTAAAAAAATTTGTATAGGGGCGCCTGGGTGGCTCAGTTGGTTAAGTGTCTGACTCTTGATTTTGGCTGACAGGGAGGAGCCTGCTTGGAATGCTCTCTCTCTCTGCCCTTCCCCCGCTCTCTCTCTCTCTCTTTCTCTCTCTTTCAAAGTAAATAAAATAAACTTTAAAAAAGAATTTTATATGTATTCTGGATACATATAAAAGTGCACTTTTCTCCCATGCTGTGGGGTGTCTTCTTGCTTTCTTGATGGAGTCCTTTGAAGCACAAGTTTTAAATTGTCCAATTTATCCGTTTTTTTCCTTTTGTTGTTTGTACTTTAGTGTCATTTAAAAACCATTGCCTAACCCAAGGTCATGAAGATTTTTTATGTTTTCTTTTCCTAGTTTTATAGTTGTAGCTCTTACATTTTAGGTATCTGATCCACTTTTTAAATTACCTCTTATATATGGCATGAGGGGGTCCAACTTAATTCTTTGGCATGTGGCTATCCAGTTATTCCCACAACATGTGTTTTAAAAAAAAGCTATTCTTTTTTTAAAGAACTGTCTTGGAACCCTTTTGAAAATCAACTGGCCATAAATGTCAGGATTTATTTCTAGACTCAATTCTTCTCTATTGATCTGTAGGTCTGTTCTTGTGCCAACACCACAGTGTCTGGATTAGTCTAGCTTTATGGGAACTTTCAAAACTGGGTCGTGTGAGTCCTACAATTTTGTTCTTCTCTTTCAAGATTGTTTGGCTATTTTGGGTCCTTGTATTCCTTTCTTTCTTTTGGCGATCAATTATTATTATTATTTATTGGAGTATAGTTGACATATGATGCTATATTAGTTTTAGGTGTACAACATAGTGATTTGACAATTCCGTGTATTACTCAGCGCTGCCCACAGTAAGTGCAGTTGCCATCTGTCACCATACAACAATGTCAAGAATATTATTGACTGTATTCCCATCGCTGTACTTTTCAATCTCCATGACTTGTTCTGCAACTGAATGTTTGTACCTATTAATCCCCTTTATCTCTTGTGCCCATCTCTCCACCGACCTCCCCTCTGGCAGCCACCAGTTTATTCTCTGTATTGAAAAGACTGTTGTTTGTTTTTGTTTTGTTCTTTAGATTCCACAGATAAGTGAAATCATATGGTATTTGTCTTTCTCTGTTTGACTTATTTCACTTAGCATAATCCCCTCTGGGTCCATCCATACCGATGTAAATGGCCAGGTCTCATTCTTTTTATGGCTGAGTAATATTCTGTTGTGTGTGTGTGTGTGTGTGTGTGTGTGTGTGTGTGTGTACAGACCACATCTTCTTTACCCATTCATCTGTGAATGGACACCTGGACTGCTTCCATAGCTTGGCTATTGTAAATAATGCTGCACTAAACATGGGGGTGCATGTATCTTTTTGAGTTAGTACTTTTGTTTTCTTTGGGTAAATATCCAGGAGTGGAGTTACTGGATCATATTCTTTCCATATGAGTTTCCATATGATCAGCTTGTCAATTTCTGCAAGCAGCCTGCTCCTGGGATTTGAATAGGGATTGCATTGAATGCGGGCATCAGTGTGGGGCAGCATTGCCACTCTAACAATATCAAGTCTTCTGAACCAGGAACACATGATGTCTTTCCACTTGTTTAGGTCTTTAATTTCCTTCAACATTGTTTTGCGTTTTCAGTGTGCAAGTCTTGCATTTTGTTGCTGTTGCTGTGAAATATATTCCTGTAGACTCCTTACTTCTACGGCTGTTTTTACTACACATGTTTAATGTTTCCCAGAATTTAGATGAATTTAGACGATCTGTTCCAGAAGTAGGCACCTTGTCAGTGCAGCCTTGTCTCTTTGAGGTTGGGAAGAGGGGGGTGGGGCAAAGAAGGTTAGTTTTAACCTTCTTTGCTGGAGGGTGGACACTGCCTTCCTTCACCAAAGATCATTTACACACCCCCACCTGTACCTTTCCCTGCCCCACCCCGCCCCCACACACTTTTGGGCATTTACTTTGTGCCAAGTGCCTTACCTGGATCATCTCATTTATGCTCTGACCAAGCCTTATTTAGGAGACTGCAGGATCATTTTACAGAGAAGGAAACTGAGGGTGAAAGAGGTGAAGTCACCCACCTGGGGCGGATTGATCCAGAGCAGGATTCAAACCCAGAGTCCATCCTCTTACCCACAACCCCACTTCCGACTTGAGGCAAACCCGTTTCTGTCTCTGTGCTTCACTTTTCCTACACAGTTTTTCAAGGGGTTTCAGTTGGAAATTCATAAATGTGGCAGGGCGCCTGGGTGGCTCAGTCGGTTCAGCGTCCGACTTCGGCTCGGGTCATGGTCTCGCAGTTTGAGAATTGGAGCCCCGCGTCCCGCTCTGTGCTGACAGCTCAGAGCCTGGAGCCTGCCTTGGATTCTGTGTCTCCCTCTCTTTCTGCCCCTCCCCTGCTCACATTCTATCTGTCTGTCTGTTTCTCTCTGTATCTCAAAAATAAATAATAAACATTAAGAAAAGAAAAAAAGTAGAAATTCATAAATGTGAGTATAATCCAGTTGGTTTATCAGGCAGTGGATTTCTCCAGGCTCCTTGTGACAATAGCGATGGATTGTCTGGAGATGTTTAGACAAGTGTGATCAATTTTGTCCAAAGGTGCCAGCCAATACATTAATTATTTTTTGACTGTTCCGGCCGTTCCCTTGCAGGCATCCAAGTAGTGGAACAAGAGCCTTATTTACTAGTCTCAACAGAATGAGATTCCCCTTGGGATGAATCGTTAACTGCCTCCAGTTGAAGGTTAGACATTTTTGTAAGGCTGGTATAGAAGATTTGCTTCTAGAACTAAATAAGAAAGGCCAAGAAGCTGCAAGGAAAGGCTCTTTGCTGCTGAAGAGGGACTTTTCACATGAAGGGGACTTTCCAACACCCTCCTACCCCCCAGCAGCACTTATCTCTGCAGTAGAGCTAAGCAGGTTAATTATTTGCAACCCAGCGAGTTTGTGGTGGGGAGGCATTTGGAATGATTCCTGCTTGCATACCAGCTTGCACTCATGGCGACTTCTTGCTTCTGGCTCCCATCAGATTTCAGATTATCTGCACAGTGGGAGGCAAGCGGGGGGCACACAGCACACAGCACCCTTGTCTCTCCTCTCTGTATCCTCCTTGCACAGGCCTTCAGGGGACTTGGCTCTGCCCTGAACCTCTCGGGGCTTGAGTGTGTTTACCTCGTGAAGTCTAGAAGCCTTCTTGGGAGAAGGTGGAGGCTTACGTTTGTATGGTATTTTGGACGTTTCCAGCCACTTCGGTTTTTACTTGCGATCACGTCTCTTCTTTGCCAAATGAGCGAACAGAAGTCCAGAGAGCTGGGTTAGTAGCAGAGCAGGGAAGAGACTCCACACAGCCCAGCCCTCTGCCTGAACGGTGTCAGGACCCCGAGCCCGCCATGTGGAAATGTTGAGTGCTGGAGTGTGGGATCCTGGGGAGTTAGTATGTTCATGGCCACTGGGGACAGGGAGCCCAGGTACCCCACCTCCACCCACCCCACCCCACCCCCCACCCCGCCCCGGCTTAAATGTCAGCTCTGCTCTGCTCCTACTGAGCACGGCGTTGGTGGTGAGGTGGTGAGGATTTGAGTTTACAAGGTCTTAGGGAAATCATTTTCCATTTGCATTTTGGAAATCAGTGACTGTGGAGAAGGGGTTTGAGTGGGGCAGGTTTGGAGGCAGAGGGGCCAGGGGAGAGGATGGGTCAGTCATCAGGGAAGAAATGCCAGGGGCTTCGGAGCAGTGAGGTGGCACGGGGTTGCAGGGGTATCATCAGGTTAGAGAGGAGTCTGGCGTGACTCTCAGATTTCGGATTTGAATGCAGACTGGCGGTGGTGCCATTTCCTGAGATGGGAGACAAAAGACGAGGGGGTGGGGCATGTCTTAATCATGGAGAGTTTGACGTCTGAGATGTCAAAGTATTCAATGGAGACTCGGATATAAGGACATGGAGCTTGGGGGACATGTCTGGCTTAGAGATAAAACTCTGGGATTTGTGGGCATGCGGACAAGGCTTACAGAGGTCAGGCAGGTAGTGTCAGTGAGAGCGCCAGCTGGCCAAGATGGACAAGGGGGTCACTTGCAACTGAGCTTGAGGTGATTGTTGGCATGTGGGAATAGGGGCCAGGAGTTGGCAGATCTTCCAATCGAAAGAATAAAATAAAGCAGAGCAAATGGGTAAGGGTGCCAGAGGTTCCAATTCTGGTGCCACCACTTACTAACTCTGTGACCGTGATCAAGTTACCTCATCTCCCTGTGCCTCAGTTCCCTCGTTGGTAAAACAGGAACAATAATGACACATACCTCGTAGGGGTGATTGGGGATTAAGTGGTTTAACCTCTCTGTATGGCATTTAGGATAGGGTGTTCCTTGTTATTTAAATGCTTGTTAAATAATAAATGGGTAGGTAAATGAGTCAATACAATGTTGTGAAATGAAATGAACAGGGAGTGTAAGAGCCCCTCAAAGTGCTAATATTTAACTTTTCTTTATTTTTGAGACAGAGCGAGAGCATGAGTGGGGGAGGGGCAGAGAGAGAGGGAGACACAGAATCCGAAGCAGGCTCCAGGCTCCGAGCGGTCAGCACAGAACCCGATGCGGGGCTCGAACTCACAAACCATGAGATTATGACCTGAGCTGAAGTCAGACACTCAACCGACTGAACCACCCAGGCGCCCCCCAAAGTGCTAATATTTAAAGGACTGCAGAGTAGACAGAGAAAAGTGGCAAACGAGGAGTAGGTATCCGGGAGCTAAGGGATAGGAGTATTTCTAGAAGGCGCGTTTAGTCAGCAGGGACAAACACTGCAGAGAGATCAGGTAATATAAACACCCAAGTGTGAATTGACTCTAGCAGCAATACCTTATTTAGTCCCTACAGAAACTCTGCCAGGCGGGTGTAATTTTATGGATGAGGAAACCAAGGTCAGTAAGGCCATGCAGATGCCCTAACGCACGCAGCTGGATGCAAAGTGGGGAGCTGGGAAGGGCGCTCGGATGGGTCAGAATCCTGAGCCCGTGATCCTTCCTCCATGCCCTGCTCCTGAAGGAGTTAGCCAAGAGTTTCATCAAGATTTCTGAACAGCATTAGGGTCGATTTTCTTTCCTTTGCTTAAAAGCAGAGAATATAGTTTTCTCTCTGTACTTCTAAAATATCCTATAGTTTGTTATTCCTCTTTGAGATGGGCTGAACCTGGGGTTTATGTCACTTTCAAGACGATGTCTTACAGATCGTCACCTGTAAGAGCAGAGTTTTTCTATTTCGCAAACTAAGCTTTTTAGGTAAATGGCCCAGTAACTTTAGTCTCTCAAAAGAAAAGTTTTGCCTCTAGGTTTCGTGAATCTGGATATGAGACTAGTAATGCTGAATTGGTTCCTGTTTTACTCAGCGCAGTGAATTGTTTAAGGAGAAAAGAATGAAAAGGTGCCTGGTAGAGAAACCAGGACTCTGTGATGTCATGGGAGTTATACAGGAATTGGGGACACAATGTACTGTCCCCAGAGTCCCGTGGCGCCTCTGTGGGTCACCCAGACCCAGCAGAACTAGGCTCTGTGCCCATTTCTGCACCAGGCACCCTGGGAGAGCTTAAATGGGGTAAAGAGAGGGTTAATGATTAAAATCTAGAGCTCCCTTTTCTCACCTAGTTGGGAGAATAAATAGCACAAATATTTTTCAAGAGCATATTTTGGATTATCTGAATGAAGACCACAGCATTTTTACAATGACTCTCAAAAATAACCATCCAACTTTTGCTGTTTTGTCTCTTCAAACGATCATTGTATCTCTTACTGGACTGAAGTGAAAACCCCTGCCAGGGCCAGAAACCTTTGCTCGGGTACACATTTCTCATTTTTTATGGCTGGGTCAACCGTTAGCAAGTCTAACTATTCCCAAAGGGAATAAGGACCCCATGAAGAAAGTGAGCAGATTTTTTTCTGGGAAATCCGTGCCCCAAAGCTTAAACAGCGTGGTGTTTAATGTTTTCCCACAGCTTTGTCGGAGGTGGCTTGGATGGATTACAACTATTTGTGTCCCACCCCCACCCTGACCCACCTCCCATGTTCTCTCTTGTCAGGACCAACGCCACCTGGCCGTAGGCCTGGGTTGTATGGAGTCTGAAGCTTGTGAAAATTTGGGGCCTTCTTAAATTGTGTAAAGTTAGGTACAGAGTGTTTACTTAGCCCGGGGAAAGAAGGTGGGTAGGAAGGGGCCGGGGTTACTGAGGGGTCCTGAAGCTTCATGCTGAGTTGACCCCTGGGGCCACCAGGACGAGATGGTTCTGCCTCATCAATGAGGTACCTTTACATCTATTGACTTCTCTCTCTCAATCTCTAACCAATCGCTCTCACTTCCTGCCTTCCTGCTGCGCTGACCTCCAGGACCAATCCTGCTATTTCATCTTCTTGTAAGATCATGTGCCTCTCCTTTAAAGCTTTTTATCCTGGCTGTGACTTAAATATTCTTGCATTACTATTTGCTGGCTGTCTAGTTGGGGATTCTAAATAAATTCAGGAGACCAAGGACCACAGCTGTTGTATTTTGCTCATGGTTGTAGGGCTTAGCTAAGTGCCTGGCCCACAGTTGGAACCCGAATACTTATTGAATGAATGCATTTGGTTAAGAGCAAGAGGCTAGTAACAACAAATTTGTGGGTTTTGTGTGGGTAGAACCAGCTTAAGGGTATTTGGTTCAACTGTGTCCACGCGAAGATTCTAAGTCTGCTCTTAGATTTGAAAATATTTTTCAAGCTTTGTTACTCACACTTGTCACTTTAAAGGGACTTGACCTCAGCAGTATTAACCCTTCCAGTTAGCCTGTAAGAAACCCTTGAGACCCTTGAATTACAGCGCCCTAGAGACCCTACATTCACATGTAGACACGAAACACATTTTAAAAAGGACACGTGTTTTTTTGGGTGATAGTCTTTATTTGGGAGCTATGGCTCTGTTCTCCATAAATTAGCTACTTAGTCTAGTACTCCAAGTTGTGGGCTGTTCTGTTTTAATATGATAAGTACGTTCCTGTAAAACCTGCCACTCAGTAAGGGCTGAGCTGAGAGGAAAGTGGGGAGAGCCACTGTCCCTCTGCAGAAGGGTAGCTTACGGCTGGTGCCAGAGTAGAGCCAGCTGGCAGGGGTGGAGAGCGGAGACCTAGTTCCTCTGCTCTTCAAGGCCCTGTGGTCCTTCCAGCTGCCCCAGTAGAGGCCAAGTCAGTTCTGCCTCTGTGATTAGCCATGCTGTCCTACAAACAGTCCGGAATGTTCTTCCTAATCGTACTCCCTGATAAACTCCCACTGGTCAAGGTAGAACTCTAGCTCTTCTTTCGCTGTTTGTGGCCACCCATGTTAAATTTGATCTTCTTGGGGCGCCAACAGCCCTGCAGACAAAGGAGTCTCCTCTCATGATGTTGCAGTGCACCCCACCTGGCATTATTAGGTAATCTTCTCATGTCTCATGTGTCCCCAACTATTCTGTAAATGCACTGATGCCTGGGGCCATGCTGAATTTTCGTGTCCCAATGGTATCACAGCATGTTTGACTTATTTGGGCTTTGTACTGTGTACTTTCAGTCCATGACTGGTTCACTAAGGACCTGGTGCTGTGGTCCGAGGCAAGGGAAACAGAAATGAAAGCTGCAGTCTTTCCTTCTAGAATCTCCCACTCTGGTGGAAGAACCCTTCATGACCTGATGCTTAGCTGATTGTTTTCTCTGTTTGGAGTGGCCTTTAAGGAACTGGGGTTTGGGGGAAGATATGTTCCCAGTTTCTCCTGAGTCCCTTTCACTGTGGTTTCATACCTTCATTTTGAGTGATTCTTTAAACTTTGGAAGCATGCTCATAACGTTAATTACAAATGTAACATTCTGAATTCAAATTTGAGGGAAGTATGGGAGTCCATAAATGCAGTGAGAGTTCACTACATTAAGCTGCTGCTATGCTCAACAGACAAAAATACACTATAGGAGTGCTGTGCTTCTTTTGTACCTGGAGATGGCCGTTTTATAGTGGAAAGTCATTACAGACAGAAACTTTAATTAAGCATTATAAACATAATGCATAATGTAACCAAAGCATTTTGTTTCTTTGTGTTTAGGAAATCATACAGTTCTGGCTCACAAAGGGTGTTGATGGCTTTAGTTTCGATGCTGTTAAATTTCTTCTAGAAGCAGAGCATCTGAGAGATGAAGCCCAAGTGAATAAGACTCAAATACCGGTAAAGTTTTGTCTTAAACATTATTTTTTCCCCCTTTCTAAAAATGTCATTAGAGCATTTTCTTTTTTTCTTTATGTTTATTTATTTTTGAGAGAGAACGTAAATTCAGGAGACCTAGGACCGCAGCTGTTGTATTTTGCTCATGGTTGTAGGGCTTAGCTAAGTGCCTGGCCCACAGTCGGAACCCCAATACTTATTGAATGAATGCATTTGGTTAAGAGCAAGAGGCTAGTAACAACAAATTTGTGGGTTTTGTGTGGGTATGAGAGTGGGTTAGGGGCAAAGAGGGAGAGACAGAATCCAAAGCAGGCTCCAGGCTCCGAGCTGTCAGCACTGAGCCTGATGCAGGGCTCAAACTCATGAGCTGAGAGATCATGACCTGAGCTGAAGTTGGTCACTCAACTGACTGAGCCACCCAGGCACTCCCAGAGGGTTTTCTTTTTTAGCACGAGTCACCACTGACCAGAGAGGAATTTGATCCTATCTACTATAGGAAGCTTTTAAAAAATGTAATTTAAATGTATTAATATATGCCTCTGAATTTTAAAGCATAGTTTTTTTTTAAAGTTTATTTTGAGAGTGAGCACACTGGAGTGGGGGAGGGGCAGAGAGAGAAGGGCAGCATGGAGCCTGATGCAGGGCTCAAACCCACGAACCAGCAGATCATGTCCTGAGCTTAAAGCCAGAGTTGGACTCTTAACTGAGCCACCATGTGCCTGAAGCATAGTTGTGTGTGTGTGTGTATTTCCATGCCCAAAACGGGGCTTGGACTCACAATCCCAAGATCAAGAACTGTATGCTTCACTGACTCAGCCAGCCAGGCGCCCCTATCGGAAATGCTTTGAATCGTTTTCTTTAGAAGAACAGAGTTGCTTCAAATGCATATGCCTAGATGTTTCCTTCATTGGCACCCTCTGATGTAGGGCATCCTTAAGGAGTACTTTGGTGACAAGGGTTCCGAGGGCACGGGCTCCACCAAGGGCTCTGACAACTCCCTGCGATTGTATCTCACTCAAGCTCAAGTGGGGAGGCTTAGGATTCCTGAGCTGCTTCTGTAATCATTAAAGAACACACAGAAGAGCAGGTAACACACGCCTGCTGAATGTCTGTATGCTAGGTGTTTATTTAGAACAGTCCATTTAACTCTTGCAACAGCTCACAGGAGACATTTCATGATCCTCATTTAGAAAATCTTAGAGAACTGACTTTATCAGGGGTGATGGAGATGATAAATAGAACTATAAACCAAGCCTATCTTGCTACAGAATCTGGGTTCTTTGTGGTTCCACACCAGTGGTTCTCACCGGGCTCCCCGCCACGTCACACCAGAGACAGTAATCAGGATGCCACTCTGCTCTTCTGGTTGACCACCACTCTACAGTCACTCTATGTTCAATGGCTAGACAGGAGTCCTAAAATGGGTTGCAGAGTAATGGATTTGTAAATTTACACAATGGATTATACATTAGTCAAAATAAATGAGTTACAGTGACACACAACAATATGGGTGAATCTTAGCAGTGTAATGTTTAGTGAAAAAAAATAGGGGCACCTGGGTGGCTCGGTTAAACATCTGACTCTTGATTTTGGCTTAGGTCATGACCTCATGGTTCATGAATTTGAGCCTTGCATTGGGCTCTGTGCCAACAGTGCAGAGCCTGCTTGGGATTCTCCTTCTCTCTCCCTCTCTCTGTCCGTCCCCTGCACGCTCTCTCTCTCAAAATAAATAAACCTAAAAAAAAAAGAAAAAACCCTAAAAGTATTATATAGAGCATGATACACTTTACATGAAATGCATATAGTTAAATATCAAGTGTCTAGCTTTCGTCCTAATAGACTTATGGGTACTTAAGAATATCATTAAACCAAATCAGTTAACTAAAGAAAAGCTGGCAATGCCTGGACTAATTATGAGAGCATGTCCTGAATCAGAGGCCATTTTTTGGGGAGGTGCAGCGGTGGGAAGCACATGATTTCCAATAGGGAAAATGAAGGGGGGAAAAGGTGATATATTAGTCCCAAAGAGATAGTGCATATCCTTGGAGAAGAAATCTCCAAGTAACCTTCCTAATTATGATGAGATGTCATAAGACAGGCATATGCCTCCAGCCACGACAAAAGATCAGAACAATGGGTCTTGTGTGCCACCCAAAACAAACTTAAGGAAAAAGTGATTTCAGTAAGAGACTTAGGACTCCAAAACTCTTCACTTGATCTAGCAAGTTCACTTATTGAAAAGGAGTCCACTGAATGGATGGCAGTGTAGATCCACGTCCTAACCCAGGATTTATGACCTTGGCTTGTGTCAGACATAGTCTTTTACTTTGGATTCTAGATCACTGTAACCCTAGGAAGGCATAGAATGAATATCAGGAAAAATTACTGAACCCCTGGCAGTGTTTACTTACCACTTCTATCCTTTATTCTATTACACTTTGGACAATTTTGTAAGCAGATAAAGTCCAGGTGTAATAAGGAGCTCTATGTTTTCTTTGCCTTTAAACATTTAGGACCACTAAATGTTTAGGACAAGGGTTTTGTTGAATACATTTGCAATAAATATTTACATAGTAAAATTTGTTTTACTTAATAATTTAAGCATCAAAGGAAGTCCTAATAGTCATGAATGTTACTCTCCAGCCATAAAACCCCATGAGCACTTCAAGGCCTAGGATCATCCTTCCGCACGTTTGTCTTGGCTTGAGCCCTTTGAAGAGACCATCTATATTCGCATAAGGCCAGCTATAGGCATGTGACGTATGAAATGATGGTAACCATGTTTCTTGGTTTCCTAAGGACACGGTCACACATTACTGGGAGCTGTATCATGACTTCACCACCACCCAAGTGGGAATGCATGACATTGTCCGGAGCTTCCGGCAGACAATGGACCAATACAGCAGGGAGCCTGGGAGATACAGGTGACCGCAAGACGCGCTTCTGTTCTTCACGGGCGTAGGGTGTGATCTATAGCTTATCCTTCACAGCCAGGCATTCTCGAGAGGCTCAAGTTATTTAACAAACCTCCATAACTACAGTGTATTATAATTCAGTTTTGCCAGGGCCTGGGATAGTCTTTCATGTTGTTTTAACTTTGCTCATTTTCAGTTTCTTTTTTTGTTCAGACAATGCGCATCACAGTCCTTCACAGAATTTTGTGAAATTGGCTTAAAATACGTAGTCTAAATGTTAGTCACTGACTATTCTACTTTTAATCATTACTATTTGGCCTGTTAGTGTCCAGTGTCCAGGATGAATCCAAATGTTTAAACTAAACTATTAGATCACAATGGTTAGCAACACAGCTTTGGAATCAGATGGACCTAAGGTAGAGTCCTGTGTGTGACCTTGGGCTGGTTCGCTGACTCAAGTCCCACTTTCTCAACAGGTGATAGTGAAACCCTTTTCAGGCTTTTGTGAGACTGCAAGAGATAATGTCTATGAAGCACTTAAAACAGGGACACATGAACTCACTAAATCTCTTCCTATGTTTATATACATCACCCAGTAGCATCAACAGGAGTTAAAGAAATTTCTCCTCCTCAAAGTAGGTCCTCTGATTGCTATCCCCATACTACAGATAAGGAAACTGAGACTTGAGCACAAAGGCAATGGTCACACAGGTGGTAATGTCAGGGATGGAACCAGGGCTGAAACACTTGGGTTCCAGATGTCGTGCACTTACTTCAAACAGGTGAAGTCAGCACTGATGTAGGTCATTTCAGGCTGATGTCTTTCCCTAAGAGTGTTTTAAAGTAAGCTCTACAACCAACGTGGGGCTTGAACTCATGACCCCAAGATCAAGAGTCACGTGCTCTACCAACTGAGGCAGCCAGGCACCTCCAGGTTTTTTTTTTGTTTGTTTTTTGTTTTTGAGAGAGAGCAACAGAGTGCACATGCGGGACTGTGAAATCATAATGAGCCAAAATTAAACATCAGATGCTTAAAAAAAATTTTTTTTAAATGTTTATTTTTGAGAGAGAGAGAGTGCAAATGAGGGAGGGGCAGAGAGAGAGGGAGACAGAATCTGAAGCAGGTTCCAGGCTCTGGGCTGTCAGCACAGAGCTGGATGTGGGGCTCAAACCCACAAACTGTGAGATCATGACCTGGGCCGAAGCTTAACCGACTGAGCCACCGAGGCGCCCCTCCAAGTGTTTGGTTTTTAATAGCCAAGGGTCACCCTGATAATAAAGTGAGGCTTTATAGGGATTCAAATAAAACGGGAAGATTTGGGGGGAAAACCCCTTCACATGATATGCAGACACACACTGCAGATTCTAAGTGTGAGGAAGATTGCTAAAGGGTTCCTGGAAGTTACTGAGTTTTAATCAGATTTAGAAAGAAAGAACAATATTGACTGATATCCAAATGTATTTTATGTTTATTTGGAGAGACAAAGAGCATGAGCAGGGGAAGGGCAGAGAGAGAGGGAGAGAATCCCAAGCAGGCTCCGTACTCAAGCCTGACACATGGCTTGAACTCAGAACTGTGAGATCAGGATCTGAGCTGAAATCAAGAGTCGGATGCTTAACCAACTAGGGCACCCAGGCGTCCCCAAATGTATTTCCTAACTCTTAGGCACGGCATAGTATTAGGCTAGTCCTTGGGTTTATTGTCCATGAGAAGTGAGAAAGAGTCCAGGTGAGCAGGCATGCCACTACTTGGCCATCTGGCTTGATTCTGCTTCCTAGTGAGCCCAGCTGGATGTGGGTAAGAGTCCAGCAGACGGAAGCAGCTGCAGAATGCTTCTCAGTCCCCTGACGGGCCCTGAGGACACTGCACCCTGCCAACTCTTCCAGGTTCATGGGGATTGAAGCCTACGGAGAGAGCATGGACAGGACCATGATGTACTACGGGTTGCCTTTTGTCCAAGAAGCAGATTTTCCCTTCAACAATTATCTCAGTGAGCTGAACGCTCCTTCTGGGAACGGGGTGTTTGAGGTTATCACATCCTGGATGGAAAACATGCCAGAAGGAAAATGGCCTAACTGGATGGTAAGTCCTCGTGCCTCATCAGCACGTCTGGGGCTGTGGTGCTTGTTGAATAGTCACCCCTAACGCGAGGGCTAGGTCTGTAAACAGGCATCACCCTTCCCTTCATTGCTGATTCTTCAGGGAGCCAGGCCTATCCCAGCTTCTGACCACGTTTTTGTCATTTTTCTTCATTCTTTTTCTTCTGGTTCTCAGACTAGATAATCTTGATCGGTCTTCGAGTTTGCTGATTTCTCTGTCAGTTCAAATCTGTCCAGCCCGTCTCAATGAGTTTTTCCTTTCAGTGCTCATACTTTTCAACTCTGAAATTTCTTTCCGGTTCTTTCTTTTATCCTTTTGACAGTATCTATTTGATGAGACACTGTCCTCACACTTTTCTTTGAACATATGGATAGCAGTTGACTTAAATGTCTTTGTCTGCTAGGCCAGTGTTTCTTCATCCACAGTTTCTATTTTCTATTACGGGTTGTATTTTCCTGTTTTCTTTGCATTCCTTTTTAGTGTTGAAAACTGGATATTTTAAATAATGTAGTAATGTAGGAAAACCCCTTCTCTCTTCCCTGGTGTTTATTGTTGCTGTTTCTTTAGTGACTTCCCTGGATTAATTTTGTAAAATCTGTATTCTTTGTTGGGTGTGGCTGCTGAAGTGTCTGCTTGGTCAGATTATCAACTAATGATTTGAAGAGATTCCTGAAATATGGTGAACCATGAAGTCTCCCAGCCTTTGCTGAGGGACTGTGTGTGTTGGGGTGTGCTTTCAACACTTTGGCAGGCAGTTGGTAGTTCTACCTTAGTCTTCACTTTCTGCTTGCACTGAGTTTCAAGGTTAGCCAGAGATGAGAGATTAGAGCCTTCTCAAGTCTTCCCAGGGTATCTGCACATGTTCCAGATTCCAAAAATCTGTCAGAGCCTTTCAAAGGCTCTTATGGTCACCTCATTCCCCAGCTTTTAAGGTTTTTGGTCAGTCTCTGTTTAGCCCCAATTGGCAATACCTCCTCAGGCAGATGTGATGCTAAATAACTGTTGCTGATTATTTCTGGCCAATATCTCAGGGATAGGGCATCTTTCTAATTAAAAAAAAAAAAAAAATCCAACTAAAAGCGAGTGCTAGAAAGGTCAAATTGTGACAGTTCTCTAAATGGAGCTTTTGGTGAACTCTAAACCTATTCTGCCCACTGTCCCCCCCCCCCCCCGCCCCCCACTACCCGGTAGCTCCTGGTTTTCACAGCTACAGTAGTTGCTAGACTGAGGTTTTCAAGGCTATCGTAGATCCAAGGGGCAGGAGTTCAGGACCAGTTAAAATGACACAAAGCTTGCTGTTTTTCTTGAGTAAATACTTCTTAAGATTACTGAAGGCCTTTAGCTAGTTTCCAGAGTTCTGAAACAGTGGATTTTGTTTTTGCCAGCATTCTCCTTGAGATTTTGGAGGTCTTTCCTCCACCATTCCACAAGGACCCCCTCTATTTTATAATGGAGTTTTAGCACTTGTATTTTTCATATACTGAGAGTCTCCATTAGCTTAGGTGACTGGGATCTCTCTCAGCCTATGAGAGGCCCCAATCTCTGTCCACTGCTGTGAACTACCTGCGGAAATATTTCTTGATTTCAGTCCTGAAATTGAAAGTGCCCTAAGTCCAGAAAGTTTGAGAAACCACAGGGTTTCTTATCAAATGCTCCCGAGATAATGAAAATAAACAGAGGTGATATTTGACTTTTCTGACCATAAAAATAGAGACATAATTTACAGTGGTCTACAAAAAGGTAACTGTAGGTAGTTTTTAGTACATCTAAAAAAAAAACCAACAAAACTCCTTTTTTCGTGAACTGTAACAACCAAGTTCTTATTCTTAGACTCAAACTCAAAGGCTGGTTTTGCATTATACCCTAATTTGAATAAGTGATACAACGTCTCAGAGCTTGTCGTTTCATCGTTGTACACTGGAGAGAATACCTGACAGGGGAGGAGGGCAAGACGATAGAAGGTAGGTGGGAAAGAATTTTTTTTTAAAAGCTTATTTATTTAAGTAATCTCCACACCCAATGTGGGGCTTGAATCCACCCAGGGCCGAGTTGCATGCTCTTCCGACTGAGCCAGCCAGGTACCCCGAAAGTACTTTTTCAATACTAAACGTCCATGCTCAGCAAATGCACACGAGACCGAGTTGTGGTATATGGAGAGAACTGCTGGGTGATTTAAACAAACTCTTAAGGGCTCGGTAATATGTATCATAACATGTAATTAGAGAATTCAGCATAGAAGTACCAAATTTAAAAACAGGAAACACATTAGAAAATTTTCTCTTGGACTGTGTACATTTCTCTATAAAAGTTGATTTTTCTTTAAAATTTGTTTTGAATAGTTCAAGTCACACACACACACCAGAAACTGCTCCTACCCCTTCCACCTGTTCCCTCCTTGTTGTGCCCTCAATGGGGTAAACATTTTTGTTTCCTGTCCATATTCTCTCATCCAAATGTGTGAAAATATTAACATGCACCCTCGTACACTTTATCACATTTGCGAAGTCAACTGTTAACACCATTCTGTTGATCATAATGGCCAAGACAGTAAATTGGTCAGCTACACAGCAAATAGCAAGTAGCAAGCAGCGTTGGTACTCAAAGCCAGGCTTGCTGATACCATGGTACTCACAGCTAACTTTGTTTTTCTGCCTGATGAACTTTTTGTGCAATAGGGTAAGTTTTCCAGACAACTGTATATTAAGCTACGTCCTTAAAAATATCTGCCTTTCAGATCGGTGGACCGGACCGTGCCCGGCTGACTTCTCGTTTGGGGGCAGAATATGTCAACATCATGAACATGCTTGTTTTCACACTCCCTGGAACCCCCATAACTTACTATGGGGAAGAAATAGGAATGAGAAATATTTTAGTCACAAATCTCAACGAAAGCTATGACGTTGTAAGTTAATATAATCTAACTACATGAAACTAGAGAATTTACTTCTAGTCTACTGATGCAAACGATTATTTTGCTTTCCTTTCGTACTCTTAGACAGTCACCTTTCTTTGTTGGGAGCTAAGAATACTGTTTCCTAAGCCGCACAACTGAATTTCTTGTGTAGAGCCCAGGAATCTACATTTTAAAGATGTTTTCCAGCTGATTCGTAGACATACTAGAATTTGAGAACCTGTGTTCTGAGTTGGGAATATTACTCAGTGCCCTCTACCTGGAACACAGAGGTCTGTACTGCTAGATTCTGACCACAGCACAAAGATTCTTCCTTTCATGTTAACAAATGTAATGCACAGCCCCAGACTTGAGTGGTTTTTGTTTGTGAGGCTATGGATCTCAAAATTGTGTTCTTAGGCGAACCCGTAATAATTTGTATGGTTAGCTTGCAGTGTTGGAGATCCAATTTCCCTAATATTTGGTGTACATTTCCTAAATTTGTGTGTGTGTGTTCACGTGCAACAACCAGGCTGAATAAAAGCGGGCAGAATTTAGGCTTACTTGTACATGGGTGCATACCTGAACTCATCGCCACTACACCACAGAACGTGTTGGCAATCGCACATTTTGAAATCCTACGTTACTCATTTTTAGGGAAAAGCTGCAAAGATTCTAAGCATGTATCAAAGTCCAGTTACCATAATCTATTCAAACTCAAGATGTCACTGTTTTCCAATTAAAAGTGAGAAGCCGGTTTATGTACTGAATGTTGAAGCTTTTTCATTATGAATGCTAATAAATACAAGTACTAAGAAGTACAGGGAATTAAATAATTATGAAGTAAACCATGACCAAATTATATTTTTTTAATAACTACTGTTTTCTCTTTATGGTCTTTGACACAGGATACCCTTTTCTCCAAGTCACCGATGCAGTGGGACAATAGCTCAAATGCTGGTTTTTCTGAAGCCCGTCACACGTGGTTACCCACCAGTTCAGATTACCACACTGTGAATGTTGATGTAAGTATCAATGAAAATATTATGCTGATTCCAGAAATAGGAAATGAGTTTCTGTGCTGACAACGAACAGTCACCCTGAGGGTGCCCAAGACCTTAACTGATGCTCTCTTTAAATTAATCACATAGACTTAGAGTTTTTAAGTGATGTTTTTGTGGAAGTACAGGCTGGTACAGAAGTGTACCATGTGGAGTATCCTATGGAATACACAGCTATTCACTGGAATGACTTTGAGAACTCTGAGCTATTAAGGAGATTTTATGGAGGTCTTTCAGCAAGCCCAGCTATCTGTCCTCCTTTCCCGCCTTTGAAAGGAAGGAAAGAAGATTAAGGATAATTACCTGAAGAAACCAAGATGTAACCAATTCCTAAAAGGAGCTGTTCTCGAAAAGCACACCCTTTGGCTTTTGGCTACACTGTTTTCTAAATTCGTAGTGGTCAAGGTTGCCAGATTCAGCTGGAGTTGCTCGAATATACGCATTCCTGTTTAGAAAATCTGTTTGCTCAATTTGGCAAAGGGCTAAGTACATTTCCTTGGACCAGGACACTATGAAATGGCTTCAGGTGGAGTCACGTACTAGTGAAAATGTCATTGTTTAAACCACCTCAGGAGAAGAGAAATTCCTGGCATCCCATGAGACTTAAAAATTTTAAAGCAAAAATCTCCCCTTACCCCAATCTACTAAGTATTTTGAAAACAATCTCGTAAGATTTTGAAAAAATTACTGAAATATAGCTGACACACAATATTATATCAGTTTCAGGTGTACAACACAGTGATGGGACGATTCTGTACATTACTCAGTGCTCATCACAGTAAGTGCAGCCTCCCCAGGTTATTAATCTGTTTTGAGCTTCATGCAAACCCTCCTGTTTCCACAACTCCCTGCTCCAAACTCCACAGAGGCTTCTGGGATAGTATTAGATAGGTCCTTGAAAACGAAAATATGTGTTTTAACATTTGTGTTTGAGAGTAAATGCATCTATTCGTTTTCAATTTGAGTCCAAGAGGTTAAGAAATCCTACATAAAAATATATACCAGAAAGATGAAAAAAGATAAATGCAAATTAAAACAATTTTTTCTATAACATTAACCAAGTCTTTCAAATGATCAGGAGGAATGCTAAATCGTAACACAATGTCTCAGGCTAAGCTATTTAATAAAATACATCCATAAGAGCCCTAGAGACAGGTAAGAATTTAATTTCTAAAAGAAAGTAAAATCAAGCTTCTCATAATGACTAAAGGCAGACAACCGAAGATAAGGAGTATCAAAATGCAAAAGTAAATGGATCGCCAAGAAAGACACCTTTGAGAAAAATTAAGAGGATGGAAGAGAACACCACTCTTAACAGAAAACTGTTAAAGTAGAGGAAATATGGCAAACAGAAGACTTTGTTATTGTTATACTGTCTTATGGAGTCTCTTGATTCTCTTAAAAAAGGAATCAGAGGGGAGCCTGGCTGGGTCAGTGGGTGGAGCATGCGTCTCTTGATCCTTGGGGTTCTGAGTTTGAGCTCCACGTGGGGTGTACAGGTGATTTAAATAAGTAAAACTTAAAAAAAAGTGATTAGAGCGTGTAGGTACGTAAAACATTGTGAAAGACTGAAACAGAAATTCTAATTAGGGTGCTGGAAAACTGATCCAGAGACTTCTCCCAGAATGCACTGAAAAAAGGCAAATAACAGTATGAAGAGAAAATTTTTGATATGCAATCAATCTAGAAATTGCAACATGAAATTCTAGAAGAGAACAGAAACCAGAGGGAACTATATATTCAAAGAAAAATGGCAAGAATAAAGAAAAAAAGTCTAAAAATATGCGGAAACCAAAACCAAACTGCAAAACAGACTGCCCAAGCAAAGGACTGAGAACTGGACTTGCTTAAGCGGATCCTAGAACATATCAGAACTTCAATCTTTAACGCTATGATGGAAACTTGATTCTAAACCTACAATCTTATATCCACTCAAACTAGTGTTCATGAATATAGACTTGGAAAAGCATGCACCCCAATTTTACCATAAATAGCCAGCTTGTGAGAGAATAATCAGGGACTGAAACAAAACAAAAAGATGAATCTAAAAGAAAGACAGGATGTGGGGTGCCTGGCTGGCTCAGTCAGTAGAGCATGTGACTCCTGATCTTGGGTATAAAGATTACTTAAAGATAAAAAAATGTTAAAAAAATAATACATGATGTATAAAACACAGCAAGGAAAGGAATCAACAGAACTTAAGGATATTTTTTGGTACATCATGTAAAGTAAGATTAGTAAGATATTCTGGAACAAAAATCTTAGTGATTGATTTCTATATGGGAAGTGGCAGCAGGGAAGGGGAGAGAAAAGACAGAGAATGTGTGAGCGAGCAGGCTAAAGCATTCTTTTCAGGGCATGGACATAGAGTACCTCAACTGAACAATGCAGAATTCACTTCCTGTGGCACACTAGCACGCATCAAGTGCAGAGCAGCTGGGGGCTACCACTTTAGCACAGATACAGAAACTTCCAGCACTGCAGAAGTTCTGCTGGATGGCACTGCTCCGGATGTTGAGAAAAGTATATTTTAAAACAGGCATTACAATTTTAAGAGTGTCATTTTCAAAGAATAGAAGGAAAAATATTACATCAAAACAACCGATATGAAAAGGATGAAAACAATAGTACAAATATAAATAAAAAATAAAATAAGGCTGTAGGAGTATGTCCAAACACATGGCAATCACCAATATAAATGGGTCAAATTCACCTATTAAAAGATAAAAACTCTCAGATTAAGGTAAAGAGACAAAATCCAATATAGAGACATTGCTAAAACAAAAAACGCACATATAACCTTTGACTTAGTAATTTCATTCTGAGAATACTTACATATGTGGAAAATGATAAATATTCAAGGATCTCCACTGGAAATGATTTAAATATTTTATCAAGAGAATTAATTATGGTTGACTTATACAATGGACTAGTATGCAGCTTTTAGAAAGAATGCACTGGTATCATGAGACCGTCTCTACCCTGTACTAAGAAACAGAGTCCATTATGGTAGCATGCCTCCACTTGTATAGAAAAAAGGATATCTACATCTGTTTGCAAAGGCACAGGATGTAGCATAAACAGCAATAGTGTCTGTTTCTGAGACAAAAGGTGAAAAGCAAGGGGATGGTGTTAGGAAAAACCTTATTTTATATATTCCTCTTATAAATGAATTTTATACTGTGTGCATGCATTTCCTATTTTAAAAAAATAAAGTTACAAAAAGCAGGTGTGGAAATATTTAATAGCAGACAAAATAGAATTCAATATGAAAAGCATTATGAGACCAATGTAATTTTCAAAAACTGTTAAAGAACATTCCACTACAAGTCATGATCTATGCATCTAACAATAGCGTCCAAATATATAAAACAAGTACTATGAGAAATGCCAAGAGAAACTGACAAATCCACAATTACAGAGAGACACTTCAACATACTTCTAGAAAGTAGACACAGATAATAGTTAACACTTACTGGGCACTTCTTATGTGAGTGGCACCGAACTATGCTTTTCCATGCATCATCTAAGGCTATAGAAAATGTTAATAGTAATTTGACAAGTCATATACATATACCATATACATGTACTAAATACCTTTGTGCCTGATAACAGAGAATAAACATTTTTCAAACATTCAGTAGATGTTCACTGAAGACCACACATTAGGCACCTGCCCCGCAGTAACAACAATGATAACAGCAATGACAGCCACCACCGCCGCAGTCAACATGGCTGGCAAGAGTCCACGGAAATGAACATTACCACTGATTTGGCAACAGCTCTTATGCAGACTAATTTGGCATTATGTATCAAGTATCCATACTCTCTGACGTAGTAATTGTCTTTCAGTCCTAAATAAATAATCCAAATACGGGAGAGGCACTAAAAATATGAGAAAATATTAGAAAGCTGAATGCTGAAATGAGAGGGATGGTTTTAAATTTGGTATATCCATTCAACCAAACATTATCCTGTTATTAAAATAACATTTTACCATAATCACAGGAGAAGGCTCTTGAAATTAAATTATATATGTTCTATGTAGCTGTGAAATAAACCCCAATCTTCTTTAATGGACACACATTAAAGAAGTATAATTTTTAAACTTTCCCTGTAGGCAGCATTTTGCTTTGCGTCCTTTTTTGCAACTTTCTGTTCACCACTGGCTACGTAAGGAACACGTGTCTGCTGAAGTTAAAGAGACCTCCAAAGTATTCTACAAAAGAGAACAGGGAAGCCCTCCCAGTTCATGGCCACAGTGGCAGCCTTTCTTCCAGTTACAATGTAGCATAAAGGGACTGTAGTTAGGCAAGTTAAACACCAGGTAACTTAGACACGGACATTATTTTGAGATACCTAAAGTGGAGTCAAATTTGGTCTCTCATAACGTCTGGCCAAAATGCGAGCAGAATGCTGTGCACCCAATGACTCCCTGCATTTGCAGTATCTCTTGGTAGTTAAATAAACTACTCTTACCAACCTATCAATACTTACAATTTGGTAGTCATTTTAATGGGCAAAACCGAAGCAAACTTTTTTGGGAAATAAGTTCCTTATTTGATACTAAGACTACTAAAAAAAAAAAAAAAAAACTGCTAACAACTATTTGGGAAATGAATAGTTAATTTTTTCTTTTTTTTTTTTTTTAATAGGTCCAAAAGACTCAGCCCAGATCAGCACTGAAGTTCTATCAAGAATTAAGTTTGCTTCATGTCAATGAGCTGCTCCTCAGCAGGGGCTGGTTTTGCTATCTGAGGAATAACAGCCACTCTGTCGTGTACACAAGAGAGCTGGATGGCATCGACCGAGTCTTTCTGGTGGTTCTGAATTTTGGAGAATCCTCACCGCTAAATCTAAAGGAAATGGTTCCCAATATTCCCACAAGAGCAAGCATAAGGTTAAGTACCAGTTTTGCCGACAAGGGCGGTGAAGTTGATACGCATGACATTTTACTGGACAAAGGAGAAGGCCTCGTCCTTGAATACCACACGAAGAATCTCCTTCATCACCAAACAGCTTTCAGAGACAGATGTTTTGTTTCTAATCGGGCGTGCTATTCCAGCACATTAAACCTACTGCACAGCTTGTGTTAAAGAGATGAAGACACTGGCGTCCTGTTCCCTCCTAAGCATGTGCAGTAACTTCACGCACCACAGACGGCGGGGTAATACAACGTGAATGTAACAGCTTTAGAAAAGGTTCTCAAATGTTTTTTAAAAATAATAAAACTATCGCTTGCAGGAACTTGTAACTTTATTGAGCTAGCATCAGTGTAAGAGATGATCGGGACACCTGAGGACCCCGGACTGTCAGAGAGATCTAATGAATTCTAATGTGAAGAATGTTACCTCTTTTCATAAAATACAGACGTAGAAACTGGAGGACTTACTGCTGACATGTCTAAAAGTGTTCATTAGCAAAGAGGCAGGACCTTGATTTGTAAACTTTTCAAAGGAAATGTTAGTTCGGACAGACAGAAACAGAGCTGTTCTGAAGGGGGAGCTGGGAGAGTTGTGTTGTCACCAAACCTTCCTTCACCCTGTCCTCCGTGTCCTTCTGAGGTGCACGGTTTGAAAACCCCTTTCCTAGGTTAAAGGGCACGTGTGCCAAAGGACAGAGCAGTAGAATCAAGTGAGATATACACGAGACAAAATGTGGATGGAGAAGCAAATTTTAAAAAATTACTAACTTAAAAAAAAATCTCACTGTTGCTTACCCAATTGGAAATAAGACTATGAAATATTTCAGTGTGTTTCCAATTCCCATGGAATGCAGCGTTTCAGAATTTTAGGTATTTCTTAAGATTCTCGAAAACACTGGTGCTGTCAAGTCCAAGTTCCTCGTACAAGAATTTAATTTGGGCTGTAATCTAAAAGAAATGCATTTAAAAAATTAGATAAAGGCCTTTGTGGTAAAACTCGAGGGCTACATCTCTTTGTCTATCCATCTTCACCTAACCACAAAGTCAGCCATTTATGGCAAGTCTACTTTTATTTGGGGACAGAGGCAGAAGGTGCTTCCAAACAGGTAAGATTCCATCACTCTAACAGCACTCACTTATCAAGTATAAGAGGGAACCTTTTCTCGACTCAGCATTCTTCCTTCTGCTCTTGGGCCTCAGCCACAGACCAGACAGTGACAAAGCAGCTGTCATAAACTCTGCTGTAACCAATGAAATGGTGACAGTGACAGATCTCTACTTGGGCATCTGTCAACTGAGAGGGGTTTGAAAACATACCTTTTTGTGAGAATCCTCAATCACATGATTGCCTCCAGGCTGAATATCTAACACAACATTGGGGGCCTGGTAGCCTGAAAGAGTTAACATATGCAACAATTAGAAGGTTTGAGATTCATTTCTCCCCTTTCCTCTCAAGTACGCTATTAAAATAATAGCAAAGGAAAAAGGCATAAACTATCACCAAGTAAGAGATGGGAGGGGGCAAGCAGCAAAAGACAAATTTCTGAAACAGAGAAAGCAACAGGAGGATGAGTGGCTGAGGACACTGGATGGAAGAGACTTGTTGGGCCACATGGAGAAGGTTGTGAAGCAAGAGGAAGCCAATGGCCCTGTCGAATCAGAGTCTTATGACCTGGAAACGCCAACTTTTGCAATGTGTAAGTGTGAGGCATGGAGGTGAAAACAAGGTGACTGAAACTTGCATGTGGGTCCCTTCCACCCTGAGCTCAGAGGGTCTTGCTAATAAGGAAGAAAAAGGTAAGAGTTCCTGTGCAATGAAATGGAAAGATCTAGAGGAAATTAACGCAGCTAGTTTGGACACTGAAGCTCCAGAGCAAAAGCTTTTCTAGAAGTTTCCAGGAATAATGGCTCAATTCATATTGTTAAATGAATGAGTGTTGTATGACAGTATATCTCTAAGTTATACTTTGATGTTTAAATTTATTTTTCTTTGTGCCTTGCCTACCTTATTTTAAGACTGTCCTTTGAAAAAGGGGCAAGTCAGATATAGTTATTAGGTATGCCTCAACTCAGTAGTCAACACAGGAAAACCAACTGTCCAAACTCATGGGCAGATGATTTGGTCTGTGGCATAAAATGTACTACTCTGAGCAGTATGTGGTAGGTAACAGAACATTTAGCTATGCTCCCTGCTTCCAGGTGGTCTCCTACCTTCACCAGTGTCCTTAGCATGCTCCATAATGGCTTCCTTGAGTTTGTCAGTATAGTTTACAATTCCTTTCAGAGGTACACGCTCATCATTTTCATAAGCTGTGATGTGAATGGAAGGATAATGCTGAAAGAAAATAGATGTACAAGATTTGCATTATTCCTTATGGTCTTTTTCTACCTTATAGGTTATGAAAAATAACTCCATTTTTTTGACCTAAGTGCTAGATAATTTCTTCTCATTTCATATTGAGAGATCTACAGTATCATAGTACTAGACCACTTGCTACCTGGAATACCCTTTTCTTGGCTAGTGAGACCATGACCACATCTAACCTATTCTGAACTATTACATTGAAACAAACATGGAGTATGAGCAGAGATGGCGCTGAAAGTTGTTTGGGTATTATAAGCAGAAATAATCTAAAGCCCTACAAAATTCCGGGTCAGCATGGGTAAGTATTCTTTTGATTATCTCTTCTATCATTTTAGGATAGTTTATCAGAACTGTTATTCACTACCTGTGGTTTAATATTTTGATAGGGACAGTAACGTTTTATGTAGTTCTTGTGTTTTTCATCAGATGAAGGATTCCCCCATTCTTCTAATTCTTCTAATGTCAAAGGAAGTGTAGTATCCATCATGGTGTTGAGAACATCCAAGAAAGGTGCCTAAAAAAACAAACAAACAAAAAAACTCCACAAAGCCAAAGAAATTTAAATTTTGACTAAAAAATTGGTAAAATGAATTTCAGAAAAATATACTTTATGAATATAAATGCTGACATGAGAGAACAAAGGTCAAGAAGCCACGCTGATTCCCAGGAGGCAGACTACTCAGACCTACTCAGTCCTTAACTAGGGCCTGTGATTTATAACTGGCCTTTAAGGTATTCAGATATATATATGGGTTTATCTTCTAATTTCACAATTTTTTAGTTTGATGCCTTAGTGTACATTTTACATAAAAGTAATAAATGCTACCCCTTACATCCATTAGGATGGGTACTATTAAAAAGAAACAAAAATAACAAGTGATAACAAGTGTTGGCAAGGATGTGGAGAAATTGGAACCCTTGTGCACTATTGGTGGGAATGTAAAATGGTGCAGATGGTATGCTAGTTTCTCAAAAAATCAAACTTAGAATTACCATATGATCCAGCAAATATATCCCTAGGTAAATCAGAGTCTTGAGGAGTACACCCATAGTCACAGCAGCATTATGCACAACAGCCAAAAGGCGGAAGCAACCCAGTGTCCAATGGTGGATAAACGGGTAAGCAAAATATACACAATGACACAACAGATTATTATTCAGCCTTATAAAGTAAGGAAATTCTGACATATGCTACAATAATGGATGGACCTCGAGGACTTGAGGATATCTCTAAGTGAAATAAGTCAGTTACAAAAAGACAAATATGTACGATTCCATTTACAGGAGGTACAGGTATTCTAATTCAGAGACATAAAGGAGAGTGGTGGTTCTGAGGGAAAGGGGGAACTGGGGAGTTGCTATTCAATGAGCGTAGAGTTTTGGCTTTGCAAGGTGGAAAGAGTTCTGGAGACTGGTTCCACAACAATGTGAACATACTGGACATTACTGAACTATACATGTAAAAATAGTTAAGATGGTAAATTTTGTTATTTTATCACCATTAAAAATTATTAAAAAAACCCCAACACATGAGTAAGCCCTACTTTATCAGTTGGACATTTTACCTTAAAATATGGGTAATAAATGTTGATTGAAGAAAGTCTAGATAGTATCCAAATTGAAATAAGAAAAAAATCACTCACTGGCTTATAACCAGTATTAAAACATTTAGTAAAACGGCAGCTGCTTTTTTTCACTTAGCTTATAGTATTCTGTTAACATGCTTTTCAGCTTTCTCTTGTATTGGCATTAACCTAGTAGGCAAATGCAGTTCCTTCCAGCTGCCTAGAATCTGAACTCCTTTTTTGCATTTAGACTATCCCTAACCTTATGAGGCAAAGCCTGCCTCTCACTACGGAGGTACTAAATGCCCCGTATTTCCTTTCTTAGTTTTCCCTGCAGTTGTGGAGTATAACTACATGGCCTGGGTCTACCAAATCAGACATAATGCGCTCTAAACTTTGAATGGCAAGTTAGTGACTCAAAGAAGTAGGGACCATAGAGAATTTCCTCTGGCAAACGTGCCACATTTATATTGAGATTTTAGGAGCAGCACTGGCAGTATGAGAGGACTTGTACGCAGCAGTGGTGGCAGCGATAGCTTCACTGGGGCAGTTTTATTGGTGTATTTTGGACATGTTTCTGGCTGTGCAGCCTCTAAGACTGGTACTATACCTGCTCCTCCCCACTACCTTTTAAAAAATCCCTTTTCTGCTTAAAGTAGAGCTGGTATTTGGTACTTCTAATTAAAACTATGAATTCTCTATTGTTGGATATTTAGAGGTTGACTCTAATAAGCAACGTGGGATGAATATTCATATACTTTTTGATTATTTCCTTTCTAATTTCTAAAAGTCACAGACCAGTTGTATTCTCTTTATATTGTAAATAGCTTTGCTATTATTATCTTTGTATATAGATTTCCCCCCTCTATATTTAGCATCTCTACTTAAAAAAGTAGATTTACAGATGAGGATTATTTAACACTTATTTACAAGTCCACAGTGTATACCCATCCTCAAAATAAAAGAAACCTGAAAATAATATGCTCTCTCCATCCCGGTCATTATTTTCTAGAGTACCTAACCAGGAGCACAGTGATGAAGGTGAAATGAGCTGCTTTAATAGAACGTCATAATTTTGGACACCAGGAAGACTATACAGTTGCCCCTTGAGTGACATAGGTTCGAACTATGCAAGTCCACTTACATCTGGATTTTTTCAATAGATATACATACAGTACTGTACAAACATTTTTTTCTCTTCCTTATGATCTTAATAACATTTTCTTATCTCTAACTTATTGTAAGAACATAGTATGTGATACATAGAATATACAAAACATGTTAATCGACTGCTTATGTTATTGGTAAAGTTTCTGCTCAACAGGAGGCTATTTGCAGTTAAGTTTTTGGGGAGTCCAAAGTTTATCATGGGTTTCTGACTGCATGGGGATGGGGATGGGTCTGTGCCCCTGGCCCCCATGTTGTTCAAAGGTCAACTGTAGAGACTTTTAAGAATAAAGCAAGATATTTCAATCAAAGTACAGAAAAACTACCCCTTAAAGACCTTTAAGAATGGAGTATCTAAAAAACAGAGAGCCCCTACATCCAGGACTAAAAGGTTGATGGGCAGCACAGGCAACGGATTTCATGAATTCCAGAGTCACAGTGTGCTCTGCCTGAGTCCCTGGAACTGGTGAGTCATATATCCTTTGCCTCTTTTCTACCAACTCTACATGTTCTTAAAAATAAGAAATGGTCAATGAGGATAGCCATTAATATTCTTCAGTGGAAATTCTCAATGATTAATAAAGAACACTGTCCAGGAAGAAGGGATAAAGGATAAGCAGTTAGATTAAGTTTAGAAGTTCTCCCAGAGCTACAATTGTGTGTTTAAAATTTTAAGGTTTTGTTATTCTCCCTATGCTAGTAAATATGTTAGCAACTTCTTTAAAAATATTTGGGAGAGAGAGAGAGAAATGTGAAAAGATATAACAAATATTTTTTATAGAGCATCCTAGGGCTTTCCCACTTTCCCACTTTGTAAATAGAAGAGACAAAGTATACTCACCTCCAAAGTCACAGCTCTTAGGAGCTCTGGATTAGAATTACACAATGCTCCCACAAGCACCCCTCCAGCACTGAAAGCAGTCAAGGCTGTTAGACTTGGCTGAGAAAAGCCTTGGCCATGAAGCGTCTTAATGCAAGCCTCTAAGTCAGCAAGGCCATTGAGTTTTTTAGTTAGACGGCCATCAGCGTGCCACTGGAGGCCTAACTCACCACCACCCCTGAAATTAAAGGGCAAAAAAATTTTTTAGTGGGAAAAAAATATTAATGATATATTTCAGGGTCAGCAAACAATAGCCGGTGGGCAACAACTACCTGGAGGCCTGTTTTATTTTTTTATTATTATTTTTTTTAAATGGCGTTAGAGCTAAGAATGGTTTATTTTTAAAGGTTGGGAGAAAAAACAACAACAAAAAACAATGAGGAATATACAACAGAGACCATAGGTGGCCTACAAAGCCTGAAATATTTACTATTTAGTTTTTCAGAGAAAGGGTTTGTCAATCCCTGATAAGAGACAGTCAAAAATGGGTTCAACAAATATGTTTTTATAAAAAAATAAGAGTCATTTGTCATTTTTTCTTTTCCACTCATTCACTCATTCATTCATTCAAAGTAAGCTCTATGCCCAACATGAGGCTTAAACTCATGACCCAAGGATCAATAAACTCAGCATGCTCTAAGCCAGTCAGGTCTCCCTCAACAAATATGTTTTGAGTTGCTGCTTCTGCTTCTCAGGTACTGTGTTAAATGCTGGCCTTAAAAATATAAAAAAGCAAAAGGTCCTCAGATGACTGGACACCCAGAGCTGAGAATCATTAGGTTAAATGATACAAGATTACAAATAAACTTTCTTAAAAAAATTGTTTTTAACGTTTACTTATTTTTGAGAGACAGAGCACAAGTGGGGGAGGGGCGGAGAGGGAGACACAGAATCTGAAGCAGGCTCCAGGCTCTGAGCACAGAGCCCAACACGGGGCTCGAAGCCCACAAACCATGAAATCATGACCTGACCCAAAGTCAGACACTTAACTGACTGAACCACCCAGGCGCCCCACAAATAAACTTTCTTAAAAAAAAAAAAATCTACACACACACACACGCAAAAATCTCCTGCCTGAAGATCATAATTTTGGGGGGAAAGAAAACAGCTGCCAAGCATGTGGTTGCTGCTTTCACACAAGTGTACTGCAGGTTATCACAGAAACAGTAGAAAGAACATCCACTTATTAGGTTAGGGGTATATACTTCTTAAAACAAATGCTTAAGAAGGAGAGGATACCTAATCCGAGTCTTGGAGGAAGAATATGAGAATATGAAAATATGAGATGCACAAAGAAAGGGAAAACATCAAGACACAGCATGTGCAAAGGCAGAGAGGAGAAAGTGTCATCTGAAAGGATGTAACAGGGCTGGAGTGCAGGGTGTGTCTGGGCAGTAATGAAAGATCTCACTACAGAGATAAGCCAGATCATTAGGATGTTAAATACTATAAGTAAGGAGTTTGGATTTTATTTTGGAGATAGGGAGATGGAGAAAGATTTTAAGCAGAAACATAAAATATTACTTGTGTCTTGAAAACAGCTAAAATAAAATGAAGTCAGAGTACACAGACTGGTACATGAATTCTAAAAATCTGGTGCAACCACAAAGGAATCAATCAACAAAACTAAAAGGCAACTGATGGAATGGGATACTTGCAAATGACATATCGGATAAAGGGCTAGTATCCAAAACCTATGAAGAACTCACAAAACTCCACACCTGAAAAGCAAATAAGCCAGTGAAGAAATGGGCAGAAGACATGAATAGATACTTTTCTAAAGAAAACATCCAGATGGCCAACAGGCACATGAAAACATGCTCAACGTCATTCCTCATCAGGGAAATACACATCAAAACCACACTGAGATACCACCTCACGCCAGTCAGAGTGGCTAAAATGAACAAATCAGGAGACTATAGATGCTGGCGAGGATGTGGAGAAACGGGAACCCTCTTGCACTGTTGGTGGGAATGCAAATTGGTGCAGCCACTCTGGAAAACAGTGTGGAGGTTCCTCAGAAAATTAAAAATAGACCTACCCTATGACCCAGCAATAGCACTGCTAGGAATTTACCCAAGGGATACAGGAGTACTGATGCATAGGGGCACTTGTACCCCAATGTTTATAGCAGCACTCTCAACAATAGCCAAATTATGGAAAGAGCCTAAATGTCCATCAACTGATGAATGGATAAAGAAATCGTGGTTTATATACACAATGGAGTACTACAGGGCAATGAGAAAGAACGAAATATGGCCATTTGTTGCAACATGGATGGAACTGGAGAGTATTATGCTAAGTGAAAAAAAAAGTCAGGCAGAGAAAGACAGATATCATATGTTTTCACTGATATGTGGATCCTGAGAAACTTAACAGAAGACCATGGGGGAGAGGAAGGGGGGAAAAAAGTTACAGAGAGGGAGGGAGGCAAACCATAAGAGACTCTTGGATATTGACAACAAAGTGAGGGTTGATGGGGGGTGGGGGAGAGAGGAAAGGGGTGACGGGCATTGAGGAGGGCACCTTTTGGGATGAGCACTGGGTAAACCAATTTGATAATAAATTATATAAAAAAAAAAAGGAAAAGAAAGAATAGCTCATTCATAGACTTAATTTCAAAATGTGTTAAATTCTTGCTATTCTAAAGTGATCATCAAAGCTGTCGCTTGTTTTACTGTTATTTACCATATACCTACTGCTTTGCTTTCAGGTCTCATTTTTGCCCAAAGTAAAGAGGTCTCAATAGAATTTAAAAAAAAAAATCTGGTGCAAGATCCTAAAAATCTACCCTTTTGCTTTCTGGATCAACTAGTCTGTTAAATCAGCTTCTATCAGTACATGTTTAGGAATACATAAATTCAATAACACAAATGAGAAAATAAACTTTCCTCCCTGATACAGCATTGTTCTGGACATCTGTCACAACACTCATGGGCCAGGTAAAATGTGTTGACTCACCGAACGTGGCAATATGCTAATATCCATCCATCATCCACCAACACCCGTCTTTCAGGTCTGAAATTCATTTTTAAGTCCATTCCATAAGCTCCATATACATGTACCAGGAGAGGTTTCTTCTGCAAGTCCTCAGAATCCGTTTTGTGGAAAATAGTCATTGGCACTGATTTTCCATCCTGGAAATGAAGAGTTACTACGCAATGTAAATAAAAGTTTTTTAAAACAGTTTATCCCTAATTTTATGCATTGCTTACTGATGTTGAATACAAACTTCATTTAATTGAGACAATGGAGGGGCTCCTGGCTGGCTCACTCTTAAGAGTTGTGAGTTCAAGCCTCACATTGGGTATAGAAATTACTTAAAAAAAAAAAAAAAAGGACAACAGAGTTATGGTTAAGGTCTTTAAAAATACATCATGGTTCATCCCCATTTTTAGCTATTCTGCTGACCCATAATCCTAACTAGAAAAGAGCAGCAAAACTCAGGCTTGAAAACATTTTATGAAATGCAGCTTTCCAAGACAGTGAAGTGATTTTAAAGAGTTCTTTACTACCTACTATTACTGTAATTTTTTTCTTTCAAGATTAAGTCAAAATATAGCTACCAAAATTAGACGTACTAGCATAGTTAATTTCCCCACACCTATGGCTAGATACTGACATTTCACATCTTTGCATATTTACAAATAGGTTGACTAAAGAAGTTTTAACTGCTCAATTTTCTGTCCTCTATAGGCAGAATCCTCAACCATTAAGCGCCAGAATTTCAGTTAGTTTCACTGTTCTTTCCACTTAGGATATGATAACTACAACATTTTGATGGATTGGTATATGGTATAGTTACACATTTCTAAAGCAAAACAAAGCCTAAAAATATATATTTTTTTCTTTTCTTTTTGAGTGTAAAGGGGGAGGGGCAGAGAGAGAGAGACGGGAACAGGATCTGAAGCCAGCTCTGCGCTGGGAGTGGAGGACCTGATATGGGGCTTGAACTAACGAACCGTGAGATCATTACCTAACCTGAATTCGGATGCTCAACTGACTGAGCTCAACCGACTGCGCCCCTGTAAACATATTCTGTTGACAAAAAACCAAACACAAAAATCTGGAAAGTGATACAATAAATGGTAAACAATAATTATATCTAAGAGGTACAGCAAATGGGACTGAAAAGTAGTCATCTAAACTTTGTACATTCTGCATTTTTGTATTTATTCTAAGAAATGTGTATTGCTCTTGTATTATTAAAAAAATACACTTAAATAAAGATTTAAAAGAAAATCAACGAAGAAAAAAATTCATAAAGACAAAAAGGCTGTGTCATAATTCATTGCCAACACATATGAAATTATCTGATGTTTGATAGGTCAAGGTCTGAAAATTCCTTAAATCCAAAGGCCACAGTTTATTAATTTGTTCCCCACTTGCACAAATTTTCTTTTATACTTTTTACTCTGCCCTCAGTCTTACCTCTTTTACTCTACACTTTGGCCATATTGTCCTCCTTTACTTAAAAAAAAAATTATTTAAGTAATCTCTACACCCAACATGTGGCTTGAGTTCACAACCCTGAGATCAAAAGTTGCATCCTCTTGCAACTGAGTCAGCCAGGCACCCCTTCCTTTCTACTTCTTGAAAGCACCATTTCTCCCTCAATTCAGGCCTCTACACAAATGTATTCCTCCTGCCCCTTTTCTAGTTAGATTCCTAATCATCCTTGAGGTTTTACCTGAGACATCACTTTCTCAGAAGCCTTCAGTGATCCCTCCAGCCTAGGTAAGGTCCCTGTGCCATGTTTCCACTGTACTCAACACGGCGTCCTTTGCAGCAGTCAGTACATTAGCACTTACTCCTTCAATATCAATCATCTTCCCTACTAGATTCAAGCACTCTAGTCAACTGCTTACCACCTTCACAATTTTTTGCCATTACCTAGAAACCAACTCTGACAATTTCTTGAAGTCAACTTTCAAAATTCAAATTCAAAATTCAAATATTAACAAGCCTTGATGAAATCAATGACTTGACATGCTAGCTATAAATTTTCTAAGCCATGTTAAAATAAATACGGGAGTATTTAAAAAAAAAAAAATCCATGGATCCCTTAAGATCATTTGGGTCTTACTGTGGTATGTGAGATCCACTTCAGAAACCCATGCTAATGTAACACCAGCAGCAACTGCACAATGCTTGACAAGTAGTATGAATGCAGTAGATGGGGGCTCAGAGTTGGGATTACAAAGACTTACCTTGCTTTTGGCTTCTAGACGTAAAACACGACTAGTCTTTGTGATTGGGTCTTCGTGCCCAGTTTCCTCAAATAGTTTGCCTTCTGCAAATTTGTATGTGTAGTATTTTGGGGGACGTATTGGAGAGCAAAGCTGGAAGGGGCAGTTCTTTGGGTCTGAATTGGTATCCATTATGAATCCACAGGCCCAAGGAGGAAGCTAAAGAAATAAAAGTTATTTTTACTCTTTATCTACACACTAAGTATCATTAATTAAATTTGAGTCAGCTACAAACAAGATGATGTGGACATCCAGTTTACTTTTATCCATTATAAGTAATTCCTCATTTAACTATTATTTCAGCACAACAGAATATATTTCAAGTAACAAATGAACAGGACTCCACATTAATGACCAATAAAATAAGGAAAAATTATAGGAAAATGGTTTATCATGACTCTGGATTTATACAGGATCTCCTTTAATAAAGCCATTTATTTTGGGTATAAACTTGGGAAGTGAATAGTAAAATGGTTACGAATAAGAGCAAATCAAATAATAATTCCAGAACCCGGCAACATCTCCAGATCTCCGTTCTCAGAGAACATGAAATCTCGCTCAGGTGTTTTTTTAATGATTTACCCACCAGCACTTTCCCTGTGGCCTAGACAGCCACAGTGGTGACAGTTATCATGCCAGGGCTACAAACTCACTCAGCAGCACTAAAGCATTTACAATTTGTTTCTAACTTCAGCCCCCAGGCTAACTGTTGTGCAGAACAAAACCTTTCCTGGCACATACACTCTGAGAGACTCACAGCTATTATGATTAGGATTCTTCACTTTAAGAAAAAAGGAAAGGAATCAAAATTTATTCTCTCAGAGCAGCAGGGTCCAGTTTCAAGCCTGCCACTAACATCCCTCTTACACCTTTCAAAGAATTGTGGTAAGCAGGCTGGCAGAATATAAGAAATGGTACCGAGAGTCAGAACATTAAAAGAAAATTGCCTTTCCTTTCCCGAGTAATTGTAGAAAGAAAATCAGAGGTCTTGGCACAGCAATGTCACAGGTTGGCATTATTCAAAAAGGGTAGGTGGGGGCTGTGTGCATAAAGAGTGCATCATCTGACCTGTAGAAACTACAGCCAGAGTTTATGTTCACAGAGCATATGTCTTACTATTAGTCCAAAGAATCTATCTTCCTGAACACTCCAAGGATATATATTCAAAATATCTCTCAAAGAGAGTTCCTAATTTACTGTCCTCAGACCGAGAATTATGTTCAAGGATAATCTGTCTACTTAAGTGAAAGCCATAAAACGGAAAGAAGCATGTGGCACATCAAAGTTGTGAAGTCTGGAAGCATAAATGGGAGTGAGTAAATGGAGACCTTGCTGGGAAAAACCACCATCGCTTCTCACTACTCATGTTGTAACCAGGTCTCAGAAAGAGGGTACATGATGCCTAAGTCCACACAGGCACAAATTTTTCTGTCCTTTGGTGAAACTTTAAAAGAGTTTCCATGTGCCCCATGTGGTAAGTGGTCATAGTTTCAAACCAAGTAGTTCCAATAAATAACTCTTTTGGGTGTATTTCTTAAAGTACTGGGACCAAGGGTAAAGTTTTACCGTAACAAAAACTGTTCTAGTTTGTCTAGTTCTAGTTGTCCAGAAATAAATGTTAACCATCTCAAGGATATCTTAAACTGCATTTCCTATTGAGAAACCTGCAGTACTATCTGGGTATGTTAATGGACAGCACCCAAGAATAATGATAAATTGGCTAGGTGATCTGCAGCTATTTCTTTGATACATGAAAGAAACAGGTTCAGCGCTAGCATCCTACCAGCAATCGTAGTCATCTATCTCACTGAAAGAAAACTGGCTCAAGTGTGCAAATGCCTCCATGTGAAGTGATATTAGTACAGAGCAAAAAGTCTCCCCAAGATTTGCTTAAATTAAGTATCCTAACCAATTAAATTATCATAGCTTCTTTTTGTGAAAAAAAAAAATTACCAGGAAAAACTGGTAATATGATGACCAAAGATAGGAGGCAAATATATTAAGGATTTTACATTTCTGTTGCCCAGATGGAGTTTAAAAAGATCTTTTAGTGAAGTGCCTACTAGGCGGAGATGTTACATACAGAAATATTTTATAATATAGTCTGGCTTAAAGATTTTGTCCTTTGTGTATGCCATTGTCCCTGCATATTAATCAGTATTATCCAGTTCATGAAAGGCTCTGATCTATAAAATTTTCTTTAAGTAGAACCTAATATATAATGTAGTATTGATTCTATGTGTTGATGACTCAAAACACTGTAACAAAGCCCAAAAGGGTCAGGGAATAAAGAGAGGATATAGAATAAATTACAGATATGATGTTCCACTGGAGACATTCCTGGAAGCATCAGGCCCTGGAGAACAGAAGACATTATACCGCAGGACACTACAGGACCTCTTCTTCATAAAGCCATTACCCTCAAGAACAAGAGATGTAGTTGACTTTCCTCACACAGAAATAGGCATAGAAACTTAGACAAAATGAGAAGACACGCTTTGTCTCAAATGAACAAAAAGCCAGAGATTTAAGTGAAACATGGAAGTGATATGCCTGATGAAGAATTTAAAGCAATGATCGTAAGGATACTCACCAGACTTGAGAAAAGAATGGTGGACATCAGTGAAACTATTAGCACAGATAAGGAATAATATACCAGAGATAAAGGGTTCAATAAACAAAATGAGAAATGTGCTTGATACAATGAATAGCAGGCTGGAAGCAGAGGAACGAATTAATTACCTAGAAGACAGAGTAATTGAAAGTAATCAAGCTGAACAAGAGAGAGAAAAAAGAATTATGGAAAATGAGAATGGACTTAGGGAACTCAGTGACTCCATCAAACATAATAACAGTTGTATTCTAGGAGTCCCATAAGAAGATAAAGAAAAGGGGGCAGAGAATTTGAGAAATAATAGATGAAAACTTACTAATCTGGAGAAGGAAAGAGAAAGAAATCCAGATCCAGGATGCACAGAGAACCACCACCCCCTCCCCGGATAAAAATCAACAAAAGCAGATCCATAGCAAGGCATATTGTAATTAAAATGGCAGAATATAGTGATAAAGAAAAAATATTAAAAGTAGCAAGTCAAGGGGTGCCTGGGTGGTTCAGTCAGTTAAGCGTATGACTTCAGCTCAGGTCATCATCTCATGGTTTGTGGGTTCAAGCTGCACATCAGGCTCTGTGCTGACAGCACAGAGCTTGGAGCCTGCTTTGGATTCTGTGTCTCCCTCTCTCTCTCCTCGTTCCCCACTTGCACTCTGTCTCTCTCTCAAAAATAAATAAACACTAAAAATAAATGAATGAATGAATGTAGCAAGACAAAAGAAGACAGTTATATACAGAGGAAACCCCATAAGGCTATCAGTGGTTTTTTCAGCGAAACTTTCCAAGCCAGAAAGGAGTGGCATGATGTATTCAAAATGCTGAATAGGAAAAACTTGTATCCAAGAATACTACATCCAGGAAGGCTATCACTCAGTATAGAAGGAGATACAAAGAGTTTCCCAAATAAAAACTAAAAGAGTTCATGACCATAAAACCAGCCCTGCAAGAAATATTAAAGGGGATTCTGAGTAAAAAGGAAAGACCAAAAAAAGATAGTATGAAGCTAGGAAACACAAAACCAGTAAAAATAAATATTTCTGTAAAGAATCAGTCAAGGAACTCACAAAATAAAACAATGTAGAATATGGCACCATATATCTAAAACTTGGGGAGGGGAGGAGTAAAGAACTGGTTCAAACTTAAACGACAATCAAATTAATATAGACTTCTGCTATACGCAGAAGAGGCTATATAAAAACCTAATGGTAACCACAAATCAAAAAATACTAATAAATATGCAAAGAATAAAGAAGAAAGAAATCCAAATATATCACTAAAGAAAACCAGCAAACCCTGAAAGAAAGAGAAGAAAGGATCAGAGAAAAACTTTGGAAATAACTACAAAACAAGTAAAAATGGCAATAAATACATATCTATCAACAATTACTTTAAAACTAGATGGACTAAATGCTCTAATTAAAAGACACAGGGTGACAGAATGAATAAAAACCAGGACCCATCCATATGCTACCTACAGGAAACTCATTTTAGATCTAAAAACACCTGCAGATTGAAAGTGAGGGAATGGAGAAACACTGATCATGCAAATGGATGTCAAAGAAAAGCTGGAGTAGCAATATTGGTATCAGACAAAATAGATTTTAAAACAAAGATTGTAACAAGAGACAAAGAGGGACACCATATAATCATAAAGGGAACAATACGGGAAGATATAATAATTATAAAATGTATGCATCCAACACAGGAGCACCCAAATACATAAAACAGTTAGTAAGAAACATAAAGGAACTAACTGGTAATAATTAACAACAGTAGGGCACTTCCACACCCCACTTACATCAATAGACAGATTGCAACTAAACAGAAAATCAACAAGGAAACAATGGCTTTGAATGATGCACTGGATTAGATGGATTTAACAGACAGATCTATTCAGAACATTCCATCCTAAAACAGAATACACATTTTTTTCAAGTGCACATGGAACATTCTCCAGAACAGATCACTTATTAGGCTACAAAACAAGCCTCAACAAATTTTAAAAGATCAAAGTCATACCATGCATCTTTTCTGACTGTAACACTATGAAGCTAAAAGAAAAAAATCTGTAAGAAAAAAACATCTGGAAAGACTACAAATACATGGAGGTTAAATAACATGCTCCTAAACAATGAATGGGTCAACCAGGAAACAAAAGAAATTTAAAAAGTACATGGCAACAAATGAAAATGAAAACACAATGGTTCAAAACCTTTGGGATGCAGCAAAAGTGGTTCTAAGAGGGAAATTTACAGCAATATAGGCCAACTGTAAGAAGCAAGAAATATCTCAAATAAACAACCTAACCTTACACCTAAAGGAGCTAGAAAAAGAACAAACAAAACCTAATTACCAGCAGAAGGAAGGAAATAATAAAGATTAGAGCAGAAATAAGCGATACAGAAACCAAACAACTACAATAGAACAGATCAATGAAACAATGAGCTGGTTCTTTGGGAAAAAAAATCACTAAAGTTGATAAACCTCTAGCCAGACTTCTCAAGAAAAAAAAGAGAAAGGACCCAACTAAATAAAACTACAAATGAGGAGAAATAACAACAAATACCATAGAAACACAAACAATAATAAAAGAATATTATGAAAAATTATGTCAAAAAACTGGACGACCTAGAAGAAATGGAAAAATTCCTAGAAATATACAACCTACTGAAACTGCAACACAAAGAGATAAAAAAATTTGAACAGACTGATAACCAGCAATGAAATTGAATCAGAAATTAAAAAAACAAACAAAAGGCCAGAAGCAGATGGCTTCACAGATGAATTCCACCAAACATATGAAGAACAGTTAATGCCTATTCTTAAACTATTCCAAAAAAAAAAAAGAAAAGAAAACTTCTAAATTCATTCTATGAGGACAGCATTACTCAGATACCAAAACCACACAAAGACACCATAAAAAGAGACCTACAGGCCAAAATCCCTGATGAACACAGATGCAAAAATCCTCAACAAAATACTAGCAAGCCGAATCCAACAATACATTAAAAACATCATTCACCATGACCAAGTGGGACTTATTCCTGGGTTGCAAGAGTGGTTCAATATTCACAAATCAATCAACGTGATATACCACATCAGTAAGAAAAAGGATAAGAACCATATGATCATTTTAGTAGATGCAGAAAAAGCATCTGACAAAGTACAATGTCCATTTATGATTAAAAAAAAAACCTCAACAAAGTAGGTTTAGAAGGAACTTAGCTGTACATAATAAAGGCCCTTTATTAAAAGCCCACAGCTAACATCATCCTAAATGGGGAAAAACTGAGAGCCTTTCCTTAAGATCAGGAACAAGATAAGGATGTTCACTCTGACCACTTTTATTCAACAGAGTTCTAGAAGTCCTAGCCACAACAATCAGGTAACAAAAAGAAATAAAAGGCATCCAAATCAGTAAGGAAAAAGTAAAATTTTCACTATTTGCACATGACATACTATAAATATAAAACTTGAAAGACTCCACCAAAAAACTGCTGGAACTAGTAAATGAACTCAGTAAAGTTGCAGGATACAAAATCAATCTACAGAAATCTGTTGCATTTGTATACACCAATAATGAAGCAGCAGAAAGAGAAATTTAGAAAACAATCCCATTTACAATTACACCCAAAATAATAAGATACCTAGGAATAAACCTAACTAAAGAGGTAAAACATCTAGACTCTGAAAACTCTAAATTATAACACTGATGAGAGAAATTAGAGATGACACAAATGGAAAGACATTTCATGCTCATGGATCGGAAAAAAAAAATATTGTTGAAATGTCTATACTACCAAAGCAATCTACACATTTAATGCAATCCCTATCAAAATACTAACAGCATTTTTCACAAAACTAGAACGAACAATCCTAAAATTTGTATGGAGGCACAAATGACTCCAAATAGCCAAAGCTATCTTGAAGAAGAAAAGGAAAGCTGGAGGCATCACAGTTCTGGATTTCAAGTTATATCACAAAGCTGTAGTGATCTAAACAGTAGGTACTGGCACAAAAATAGATACACAGATCAACAGATCAGAAAAGAAAAACCGGACATAAACCCACAACTATATGGTAAATTAATGTTTGACAAAGCAGGAAGTGATATCCAATGGGAAAAAGACAGTCTTTTCAACAAATGGTGCTGGGAAAACATGCAAAAGAATGAAACTGGACCACTTTCTTATACCATATACAAAAACAAATTCAAAATTGATTAAAGACCTAAATGTGAGACGTGAAACCATAGATATTCTAGAAGAGAGCACAGGAGGTAATTTCTCTGACACTGGCCATAGCAACTTTTTTCTAGACAAGGGAAGGGAAAGAAAAAACAAAAATAAACCAAAGGAAACAACAAACTAAAAGGCAACCTACAGAATGGGAGATGATATCTGCAAATGATATATCCGATAAAGGGTTAGTATCTAAAATATATAAAGAAAATGGGGAGCCGGGGTGGTTCAGTCAGTCAAGTGTCTGACTCTTGATTTTGGCTTAGGTAGTGATCTTGCAGTTGTGAGACTGACCCCTATGTTGGGCTCTGCTGAGCAAGGAACCTGGTTGGGATTCTCTCTCTCCCCCTCTCTCTGCCCTTCCCTATGCTCAAACTAAATCTCAAAATAAATAAACTTAAAAAAGAAAAAAGGTAATGATTTCAATTATTTGGAATAAAATTTAACCAAACAAGATGCTCAAATGGCATTTCTCTCTCCATTTTGGCTAGGTCCTCAAACTAGGTATAAGTGGTCAACTGGTTTAACAACTCTTTCCATATCAAGTAAAATGGAGGCCTTTCCCGTTCCCTTCAGCACCTGTTTTCTAACCTACATGTTTTTAAAATTTTTTTTTTTTAATGTTTATTTATCTTTGACAGAGAGAGACAGAGTATGAGCAGGGGAGGGGCAGAGAGAGAGGGAGACACAGAATCCGAAGCAGGCTCCAGGCTCTGAGCTGTCAGCACAGAGCGTGATGTGGGCCTCCAACTCACAGACCATGAGATCATGACCTGAGCCGAAGTCAGATGCTCAACTGACTGAGCCACCCAGGCGCCCCTAACCTACATGTCAATGCTGCTTTAAAATGGGGTTGTAAGGCTGGCATTCACCAATTTTAAGAAGTTCACTTGTGGAGGCAGATTATCTTTTCTGGCAGCCACAGGCAATATCAGCAAGTCAGCCTGCCAGGCAGATGTGCCACCATTCACAGCTGTGCTGCAGTGGAGACCACTGCCACCCCTTACTGAAAGAGACCAAAGGTTTCTTGGTCCCTTCTGCAACCCCCACAGGTAAGAAAATGAACAAAAAGAAGAGGGTATTTCTGCAAAGGCAGAAATATGGTGGGCATGCCTCCTATCCCCACGGGGGGTGGTGTGGGATGGGAGCAGCAGCAGTGGGTCAGGCTCTAGCCGGCAAGTTGGCCTGAGTGATTAGTATACGTAAAGTTGTAGAGATGGATGATACATAGCGATAGGTGGAAAGAGGAACGTGACACTGAACTCTACTTCTGAAGTTCGTATTTTAAGTAAAACTTTACTAAAAGTGAGGTCCTCCAAGTAATTTTAAAATAAACCCCCTAAGATCCAGTATGAAAAGATCCAGTATGCCAAGTTTCATTGAAATTAAATTCCACTCAAGAAACAGTATGTTGCTATCACTCAAAATGTGATGTTCTGTTACACTGAACTGGATGTAGAATTAAACTTACCTTCAGAGACCGAACCGAGTCATCAGCCAAACCAATCACATTAACGTAAAGTAGATTGCTGTGCTTCAGGAATAGAACGCAGTGGTCCTTAAACATGTCCAAGTCTACAACTTTGGTATTTCTCTTCATTGTGAAAAATAAATCCCAATTCATAATGGCAGGGGAATCAGCTGCTGTTCTCATGAGCTGTGTGGAACAAAGTCAGAAGAGATCCAGGTAACAAAATGTGATAACCACGGCATCCAGAAGAGCCAAAGAACACATCAGGGCTGCAGTGTGACCATCACCGTGTGAAGGAGCCTGCTGTGTGGTGAGATAGAATGGCCTACTGCTTAGCTCACAACAAACCAATGGATGTTCGAGTGAAGGCATTTGCTAGCGAGCTAACTGTGGATGCATTAAGGAGCCTGGCTGGGACCAGCAGAACTGCCTAGCTGAGATCAATACCAAATTACTAAGTTATAAGGTCATGAATTTATAAAAGTCTATTCTTTTAAATCATTAAGTTTGGCTTTCATAAATGATATAATCAGGATAAAGTAGGTTTCATTTGCTAATCTTTTTAGGCATAATTACAAAGTGTAGAGACATTATATCTAAGGGAAGAGAAACGGAATTGGTTATGCATGGAAAGGTAGCATCAATTTCTACAGTTTACCAAAAGTCCACGAAAACAGTTAACTCTTAACGTAAAGAATGTTGTTGATGGAAGTGTGATACTTTTGAACAGACCACATAGGGACAAGGAGAATCCAGGATTACCTTGAATTCTGTAGGCTCGCCAACATTAGTGAGAATGTATAATTCATCATCTCTGTGTTCAACGTAGTAAAGGACGCCATGTATTCGCTTCTGGATAAGTACTGGTGGGTCCCAAGGGCTTAGGCCATCTATCAACCACACTTCAGAAGTAGTCTTGTTCATAATGTTTATGGTGAGGAAACGACTGTCTTTTGTAAGATAAAGGAAAACAAAATAGCTGCGTGCACACACACACACACGCACGCAGAAAGAGACCGAGAGAGAGAGAGAGAGAGAGAGAGAGAGAGAAATCCAGTAAATTTCAGTGGCATGTTACTTTGTTAATGACAGTATTTCACTGCCTGCTATACATATGTTGATTTATAATGCAGACAGAAAATAACTCCTTAGTGAACACTGCTTGTAAAATAAAAAAAATAAAAAAAACTATTATTTTTCTCATTTCTCCCACAGAAGTATTCAAAGGAACTTCTTCTCTAACATTTTATTATGAACATTTTCAAAACCACAGAAGTTGAACATGTCAGGTGAATACCCATACACCCACCACTGAAATTCAATTATTACCAATGATTTGCTTATATTTCCTTTATTACATTATTTGTGCATCCATCAATCCATCTTTTTCTAAATGCATTTTCAGGTACACAAAAGGTATCCTCTCTCACTTAATCACGTTAATAGATTACAGGCTTTTTAGTGGGAAGAGGAAATAAATTTCCTAGAGGAGATATGTAATTGTAGGAAAGAAGAGGGACACAGAATTTACTTTGTTCTTCCTCTGTATGCTCCCCTTCCCCTAGTTTTATAACAAAACAAAATAGAAATAACAGAAACACAAACAGGAAGAAAAATGCTTGCAATCTAAACACATTTTAAAAATTAATGTTAACTGTTTTAATTTTTTCTATTTTTCCTTCTCCTTTATTTGTATTTCATGCATGTGTTTCATTTTTTTAAAGTTTATTTAAATATTTATTTTGTGAGAAAGAGAGAGAACATGTGCACGACTGGTGGAGGGGCAGAGAGGGGGAGAGACAGAATCCCAAGCAGGCTTCACATGGAGCCCAATGTGGGGCTCGATCTCATGACCGTGAGATCATGACCTGAGCAGAAACCAACAGTCAGATGCTTAACCAACTGAACCACCCAGGCACCTCAATATGTGTTTTTTGTCTGTTTTACTATTTTTTTTAAATGTTTATTTATTTTGAGAGAATGTGCACACCAGTGGAGGAGTGGCAGAGACAAAGAGAAGGGTGAGAATTCTAAGCAGGCTCTGAGCTATCAGTGCAGAGCCTAATAGGGGGCTCAGTCTCACAAACCATGAGACTGAGCTGAAATCAAGAGGTGGATGCTTAATTGACTGAGCCACGCAGACACCCTTGTGTTTCATTTTTAAATTGAAAAACGTCTGACTTTGGCTCAGGTCATAATCTCATGGTTTGTGAGTTTGGGCCCCACATCAGGCTCTCCACTATCTGCAGAGCCCACTTCTGATCCTGCCTCCCTTTCTCCATGCACCTTCCCCGCTCAAGTGTGCGCACATGCTCTCTCAAAAATAAACATTAAAAAAAATTTAAAAAACTTTAAATTACTGAAGTACAGTTGATATATAATGTTATACTAGTTCAGATACACAATATAGTGATCAGAGAACTCTACCCATTACTTAATGTTCATCACAGCAAATGCAGTCATCATCTGTCACCATACAACATTATTACAATATTATTGACTATATTTCCTATGTTGTACTTTTCAGCTCCAGGACTTCTATAAAACACAGATGCAATTTTGGATTCTGCATTTGTGACTTCACATAATATCAGTATTCCCCCCACATTAATTACAATCTTTTATGGTCATTTTAAAAAATGTTTCTTTATTTTGAGAGAGAGTATGTGCACACGAGTAGGGGAGGGGCAGACAGAAGGAGAGAATCCCAGACTCCATGCTGTCAGCACAGAGCCTTTCGTGGAGCTCGATCTCACAAACCATGAAGACTGGAAATCAAGAGTTGAAAAAACCAAAATTAAGAATTGAACACTTAACTGAATGAACCACCCAGGTGCCCCGTGATCATTATTTTTAATGGCTACCTAATATTCTATTAGGTTGAATTATTATAATTCTTAAAACTTAAGATTTTAATGTTTCATTGTAATAAAGAATACAATAGGGAACGTATTCATGAAGACAGTTCCCCCTTCCTCACCTTTACAATTATTTCCCTATGATAAATACTTACCCATTTCTTAGGAATGGAAATATGAATTTAATGATAAGCAGTATCCTTTTTTAATCTTTTTTTTTTAATGTTTATTTTTGAGAGGGAGAGACAGAGCACAAGCAGGGGAGGGGCAGAGAGAGAGGCAGACACAGAATTTGAAGCAGGCTCCAGGCTCTGAGATGTCAGCACAAAGCCAGATGTGGGGCTTGAACCCACAACCATGAGATCATGACCTGAACTGAAGTTGGAAGCTTAACCAACTGAGCCACCCAGGTGCCCCTGTTTTGGAAATATTTCAACCAAGTCGAATGAAGTACTTACCACTGGCATCTAGGTTTTCTGGATAGTTTTATTTTTATCAATTGATTCTTTAAATCTTTTAGGAATGTATGCTGATGTATGAAGTGATGAAAATTATTTTTCTACAGTATTAAAAAATTATACCTGTTTTTCATTGGTCTGTGATGCCTTTTCCATAATTTTTTATATATATAAATTTTTGAGTTATCTCTTCTGATCTCTATTATTTGTCTATCGGGTTGTATTAACTATTGTAGCTTAATGTGTTTTAATACATGGTTTTAGGACAAATTCCTTACTCTAGTTTGCTATTTTCAACACTATCTTTGCTATTTTCAGTATTTTACTTTTATCTATTTATTTTTGTTTGATGATGACACAGGTAATCAAAAGATAAATTACTTGGTCAACTACTTGGCAGATATTTGGTTACGGAAAGTCAGAATACAACTGGTTCTACAGAAACAAGTTTCTTAGAAAGAGAAGACAAGTCATGGTAACCACAGAGCAAAAATGTACAACAGATATACAAAAGAAAAGAGAAGGGACTCAAACCAGAACACTATGGAAAATCATAAATTCACAAAGGAAGATAGTGAGAGAGAAAGGAACACGGGAGCCACAAAATAACCAGAAAACATCAATAAGATGGCATTAATAAGTACTCACCTATGAATAATTACTTTAAATGTAAATGGATTAAACTCTCCAATGAAATGGCACAGAGTGGCTGAATGGATAGAAAGGAAGACCCAACTATATACTGCCTATGAGATTCACTTCAGCTTCAAGGACACATACAGGCTCAAGATGAGGGGATGTAAAAAGAAATTTCATGTAAGTGGAAACCAATCGAGCACAGGGGTAGCTATACTAATATCAAAGAAAATACACTTTAACTCAAAAGTTGTAACAGATAAAGGCAGCCATTATATAATGATAAATGGGTCAGTTAATTAAGAGGATATAACAGTTGTAACTATATACAGACATACCTTGGAGATATGGGTAGGTTCCAGAACCACTGATAAAAGTGAGTCAAATGAATTTTTTGGTTTTCCAGTGCAGATAAAAGTTATGTTTACACTATATTGTAAACTGTTAAGTGTGTTACAGCATTATGTCTAAAAACACAATGTATATACCTTAATAAAAAATACTTTATTGCTAAAAAATGCTAACCATTATCTTAACTTTCAGGGAGTTGTAATCACTGATCACAGATCACCATAAACAAATAACAATGAAAAAGTTGGAAATGGTGTGATAATTACCAAAATGTGACAAAGACATGAAGTGAGCAAGTGCTGTTGAAAAATGGTGCCAATAGACCTGCTTCAATATGTTAAAAAAACGCAGTCTGCGAAGTGCAATAAAACAAGGTATGCCTGTATGCACTCAACATCAGAGCACCTAAATATATTAAGCAAATACCAACAGATTTGAAGGGAAAAACAGACAACACCACCACAATAATAGTAGGGGATGTTAATACCTCACTTTCAGCAATGGAGAGATTATTCAGGCAGAAAATCAATAAAAAAAATTGGGTGTGGACTCTATGTATACTTTAGACAAAATGGATGAAACAGACATATGTAGACCATTCCATTCAGCAGCAGCTGAATACATTCTTCTCAAGTGCACAAGGAACATTCTTGTGTAGGTAGATCATAGGTTAAGTCATAAGACAAGTATTAGCAAATTTGAGAAGACTGAAATCATACCAAGTGTTTTTTCCAATCAAAATAGTAACTATTAAGAGAAAACTGGAAAATTCACAAATATATGGAAATAAACAATATACCGCTAAATAAGCAATGGGTCAAAAAAATCAAAATCAAAAATATCTTGAAAAAAATTAAAGTAGAAATAGAACATACTAAAACTTAAGGGATACATAAAAGTACTTCTACGAGGGAAGTTTATGGGATACGTGTTTACATTAAAAGTATCTCAAATAGGGGTGCCTGGCTGGATTAGTCGGTAGAGCATGCAACTCTTAATCTCAGGGTCATGAATTCAAGCCCCACGATGGGTGCATAGCCTACGTAAAAAAATAAAAAGGGGCTCCTGGGTGGCTCAGTTAAGCATCTGACTCTTGATTTTGGCTCAGGTCATGATCTCACAGTTTGAGTTTGAGCCCTGAGTTGGGACTCTGTGCTGACAGTGTGTGCTTGGGATTCTTTACCTCCTTTTCTTTCTGCCCTTCTCCCACTAACATGTACACCCATGCACTCTCTCTCAAATAATAAACTTAAAAAAAGAGGAAAAAAAGAACTATCTCAAATAACGTACATTACACCTTAAAAAATTAGAAAAAGAAAAAATAAGCCTAATGTTAGAAGAAGGAAGGAAATAATAAAGATCAGAGAAAAATAAATTAAGGAGACCAGAAAAACAATAGAAAAGATCAACAAAACTAAGAGCTGCTTTTTGAAAAGATACAACTGACAAACTTTTAGTGAAATTAAGAAAAAAAAAAAGAGGATTCAAAATCGGGAAGGAAAAAGGACGCATTACATCTGATACTGTAGACACACAAAAAAGTATAAAGTTACTATGAAAATTATATGCCAGCAAATTAAATAATCTAGGAGAAATGAGTAAATTCCTAGAAACATACAACCTACCAAGACTGAATCATGAAGAAATAGAAAATCTGAACAGACCAATAGAGTAAGGTAGAGTTGATTACCAATCAGTAATCAACAATTTCTCAGCAAAGAAAAAAGCCCAGGATGAGATGGACTCACTGGTAAAATCTACCAAATATTTGAAGAATTTGCACCAATCCTTTCAAATTCTTCCAAAAAAACTGAAGAGAAGGGAGCACTTCTAAACTCATTTTATTAGGCTGGTAGTACCCAATACAAAAGCCAGATAAGGACACTACAAGAAAACTATCCAATATCCACAGTGAATATGATACAAAAATACTCAACAAAATGCTAGCAAACTTAATTCAGCAGGCACATTAAAAAGATTATTCATCATTATCAAGTAGGATTAATCCGAGATATAAAAATGGTTCAACATATGCAAATCAATAAATGTGATACATTAATAGAATGAAAGCTAAAAATCACATGATCATCTTTATAAAAAGCATTTGACAAAGTTCAACATCCATTCATGATACAGACTCTCAACAACTGGATATGAAATGAATGTTACTCAACATTATAAAGGCCATATATGACAAGTCCACAGCTAACATCACATTCAGTGGTGAAAAGCTGGAAGGTTTTCCTCTAAGATCAGTGGATGACCACTCTTACTACTCCTAATCAACACAGTACTGTCAGTCTTGATTTTATATATAGGAAACATTAAATATTCCACCAAAACACTGTTAGAATTAATCAATGAATTCAGTAAAGTTGCAAGATGTAAAATCAAGATATGGAAATCAGTTGTTTTGATATACTAACAATGAAATATCTGAAAAACACACAAAACAATCCCATTTAAAACAGCATCAAAACTAAACACAGTACTTAGGAATATATTTAATCAAGGAGGGAAAGAGATGTGTACATTAAAAACTTAAGACTTTGATGAAAGAAAATAAAGACAACACTATAAATGGAAAGATATGCCATATTCATGATTTGGAAAAATGACTATCATTAAGATGTCCACACTACCCAAAGCCATCTGTACAATGAATGCAATCCTTATCAAAATTCTAATGTCATTTTTTAACAGAAAAACAATTCCAAAATTTGTATAGAGCCACAAAATATCTAGAGTAGCCTGAAAAAGAAGAACAAAGCAAAATGCATCACTTTTTGATCTCAAACTGTATTACAAAGCTATAATAATCAGAACAGTATGGTACTGGCATAAAAATAGACATGCATGGGGGCGCCTGGGTGACTTAGTTGGTTAAGCGTCGGACTTCGGCTCAGGTAATGATCTCGAGGTGAGTTCCAGCCCCGCATCAGGCTCTGTGCTGACAGCTCAGAGCCTGAAGCCTGCTTCAGATTCTGTGTCTCCCTGCTTCTCTCTCTGCCCTCCCCTGCTCACGCTCTGTCTCTCTCTCAAAAATAAACATTAAAAAAAAAAAACACAACCGACATGCAGATCACAGAAACAGAACCGAGAGCACAGAAACAAACCATTAAGTATATGTCCAACTGATATTTGATAAGGGAACCAAGAATACTCAAAAGGGAAAGGAAAATCTCTTCAATAAATTGTGCTGGGAAAATTGGATAATCACATGCTATTGAAATTGCTATGCTAATGAAATTGGACTCCAATATTACTCTACTCACAAAAATTAACCTGAAATGGATTAAAAGACCTAAACATAAGACCTGAAACCATAAAATTCCTAGAAGAAAACGTAAGGAAAAAGCTCCCTGACATAGGTCTTGGCAATTATTTTTTATGACACCAGAAGTATAAATAGATGAATAAGTGGGACTATATCAACCTAAAAAGCTTCTACATAGCAAAAGAAACAATCAACAAAAAGAAAAGGCAATCAATGGAGTGGGATAAAGTATTCCCAAACCATTTATCTGATGATGGGTTAACAGCCAAAATATATAAGGAACTCCTACAACTCAAAAGCAAAACAAACAAACAAACAAACAAAAAATCCGATTTAAAAATGGACAGAAGACCTGAACAGACATTTTTCCTAAGACATACAAATGGTCAACAGATACATAAAAAGATGCTCAACATCACTAATCCTAAGGCAAAGGCAAATAAAAACCATCGTATCACTTCACATCTGTTAGAATGGCTATTATCAAAAAGACAAGTGGTAACAAATGTTAGGATATAGAGAAAAGGAAACCCTTGTGTACTGTTGGTGGGAATATAAACTAATAATAGCTATTATGGACAAAAAAATGTAGGGTCCTCAAAAAATTAAAAGAGGAACTACCATATGTGATTCAACGATTCTACTTCTGAGCACATATCTATAGGAAGTGGGATCTGGATCACAAAGGGACATCTGCACTCCCAAGTTCATTGTAGTATGAACAACAGCCAAGATACAGAAACAACATACATGTCCACTGATGAATAAATAAAGAATACACACACACACTGGAGTATTGTTCAGCCACAAAAAAGGGAAATCCTGCCATTTGTAAAAACGAGGATGCAACTTGAGGGCATTCTAATAAGTCAGATGGAAAAAGACTAATACTGTATGATATCATTTACATGTGGAATCTATAAAAGCCAAATTTACAGAAACAGAGTAGTAGAATGGTGGTTGTCAGGGGATGAGAGCTGGGTGAAATGGGGACATAATGGAAAAAGGGTACATACTTTCAGTTATATAAGATGAACAAGCTTTGAGGATCGGGTGCCCAGCATGATGACTATAGTTAACAATACAGTATTAACATACTTGAAAATTGCCTCGACAGTATATTTTAAATGTTACCACCATACACACAAAAAAGTGGTAATTTGTGAGGTGATTGAGATATTAACTAAACTTCTTTTGTTATTCATTTTGTAACAGGTATATGTACCAAATCACCACATACATCTTAAACTTAACGTGTTATATATATATATATATGTATATATATATATATATATATGTCAATTATATTTTAGTAAAGCTGAAAAAAGTAAATCTTAAAAAAAAAATGCATGTGTGCATTGACAAAAAAAACTCTAGAATGATACCAAATAACTTTCAATTCAGAAAGAGAGAGAAGACAAGGGATGTAAAGAACTAAGGGCAATCTGTTTTCCCATTCAATTGATATTTATTACAAAATTTTTAATTGTTATTTTAGAAAGAGAGTGTGCAAATGCGGGAGAGGGGCAGAGGGGCAGAGGGAGAAAGAGAGAGAGTCTCAAGCAGGCTCCACGCTCAGTGCAGTGCCTGATATGTGGCTTGATCCCATGACTGTGGGATCATGACCTGACCTGAAATCAAGAGTCAGATGCTCAACTGACTGAGCCACACAGGGGCCCCCAACTGATATATATCTTTTAAACTTAATATATCCTTTACCTCTGATTAGGAAAATAATCATGTTACTTTGAAAAATAAGTTGACATCATACTATATATTCACTTTTTTCACCCAGCGGAGTAATACATTTTTACATTAGTTTTAATTTATAATTCAGCAGCAATATATTCTTTTTTTCTGAGCACAGGTGACACACAATGCTACGTCAGTTTCAGGTATATAACAAAGTGATTTGACAAGTTTATATGTTATGCTATACTTACCACAAAGCAACGCATACTTTAAATTCTGCTATATCCTGCTAAGAATTCAATGGTTAAAAGGTACTCACAGCCATCACTGGTTTAGGGTTTTAGCTTGAAAGACAGAAACTGACCTAAGTGTACCATTTAACTAACAGGCATAGATGAATGGCAATGATACAGGCCTGGTACCCTACTTATCAGTAAAGATGCAAAGGTGGAAATGATTCGGTCTTTGTTCATTATCTAGCAATTCTAGGTTGTCTTTATAGAGTTTACATGTAGGAACCATGGTGTAATGCACAAAATCAATTTCAGTTTTAATAATCAAACGTGTCTTTTTTTTCTTATTATTAATTACAATGGTTGCAACCATTACCCTTGCATGGGTAGCAAACTCCAACTTCTCATTCTGCAGTATTACTGGATATGTAAGTGAGGGGTTTGAAATGATCTGCATTGATTTTTAATTTGCGTAAATATATATAAAGATAGGTATACTCCAAAGTATGAAAGAAACACAGAAACACAAACTAAACCCAGAAAGACTTTTGGAATCAATATGTCAATGTCATTATCCAAATCCTAAAGCATTACCTAAGTATTACCAAGGATACTGAAACTGAACAAGAAATGGCTTATCCAAGATCAAACAATCTGTGGAAAAAAATAAAACTAGAACCATCTGCCACATAGAGGAAAAGGGGCCATTCCAGGCTAATTCCATTTGTCCCACAAGAATTTAGGTTCTATTGTGAAGGAAGAGCAGTGTCAAGTGCTAGAAGATGCAGGCGTCTGGTTTTTTTTTTTTGTTTTTGTTTTTTTTAATGAACTGCATGATTTCAGGTAAATCATTAACTGTCTTTATTTTCAAAAGGCTAATTTCTAAATGAAGTTAAAGGTATACCTCTAAAATTCCCTTTACTTGAAATTTCTAAGATGTCAAGTGTTTGGTGCAGCTTAATATAATCAAGTTACCCTGAGACGGCCTCCCTGAGTTCTTTGGGGTTTGAACCTCTGGTCTTCAATGACAAGGCCTGTTTCAGTAACCTCCCAGGCTTTTCTAATTTAGCTCTGTTCTGGCTGTTAGTGACAGAACCACACTGTACGTTGTATAAGTGAATAGCATTTGTACCAGTTGTGTTTTTGGTGGTTGTGAGGGAGGTGCTGTTTTTCAGTGACTTGAAAAGCAGGCCTCTTAATTTGGTTCAGATCTTTTCCTTTAGAATCTATACAATTCTGTTCTTCCCAGAATTTGTGAATTAAATGGTTCCGGAAGTATTTGAAAATGGAAGAATTAGGGATGTCTGGGTGTCTCTGTTGGTTAAGCATCTGACTTTGGCTCAGGTCACGATCCTACGGTTTGTGAGTTCGAGCCCTGCATTGGGCTCTGTGCTGACAGCTCAGAGCCTGGAGCCTGTTTCGGATTCTGTGTTTCCCTCCCTTTCTGACCCTCCTGTCCTTGCGTGCTCTCTCTCAAAAATAAACAAACATTAAAAAAAAATAAAATAAAATGGAAGAATAAATATTCAAAACTATCGATCTTTAAGAATAGTAGAGAGGCATTTTCCTTGAACATGACTTTCAGAGGCTCTCTACCATTGAAATCGAAAACTACCTTTGAACAACCAAATTTACCAAAGCACTGCAAACAAAGCAGATGAAGAACTTGGTTGGTAAGGGTTCTTTTTAGGCACATTTATAACAGCACATCTTTAAAATTTAGGTACCCATGGGGCACCTGGGTGGCTTGGTTGGGCATCCGACTTTGGCTCAGGTCATATTCTCACAGTTTGTGAGTTGGGAGCCCTGCATCAGGCTCTGTGCTGACAGCTCAGAGCCTGGAGCCTGCTTTAGATTCTGTGTCACCCTCTCTCTCTGCCCCTCCCCGCTCATGCTCTGTCTCTGTCTCCCTCTCAAAAATAAATAGACATTTAAAAAAATTAAGGAAAAAAAAAATCAGGTCCCCAAAACTGGGCCAAGAGGGGCAGGTAAATACAGGCTTTGGTGAACTTTACTGATGAGAACAGAAAACTGAAACCTGAGGATCAGAGCAAACATAGTAAAAAAGCAGCTCTGTGTTTTAGAAGTTCTTTGAAGACCTTTACTTCATTTCTCTTCAGGTATTCTGCTTTTCCCTTTTGGTCTTCCCTTCTGGATTTGGGCATTATAAAGTGTCAAGAATCTACAAACTAGTTTGTATTGTAGATCAGGGTTCTGAATGTCAAATTAGGCTTAACCATAATTGGTTAGTTCCTTATGGGGCAGAAAAGCATGCTACAAGCCAAATAAGTTTCTACTTAATCTTAGAAATTAGGATGATAACGATATATGGCAAGTGAGTATCTCATTCCAGGGTATAGCTCACTGTGTTAATTTGAGCTTTATTCACAAGATGGCAAACAGTTTGTAATCACAAGTTATTGATATAATAAATTACTACCTTAAACTGTCATCTCCCCAAAAGACAGCCTTAACAAATGACATATAAAATCACAGGGGCACTTGGGTGGCTCTGTCAGTTAAACATCTCTTGATGTCAGCTCAGGTCATGATCTCACGGTTCATGAGATCAAGCCCCATGTGGGACCTGTACTGATAGTGCAGAGCCTGCTTGGGATTCTCCCTCTTCCTTTCTTGGCCTCTTCTCCCACTCGTGCTCTCTTTCTAACTAAACTAAAAATCAAACAAACAAACAAAAATAACAAGAAAATAGAATACTTCTATCAGACAAACTAGACTTTAAATTAAAGGCTGTAACAAGAGATGAAGAAGGGCATTATATAATAATTACAGGGTCTCTCCATCAGGAAGAGCTAACAATTATGAATGTGTATGCACTGAATTTGGAAGCACCCAAATATATAAAACAATTAATCACAAGCATAAGCAATCTTATTGATAAGAATGTGGTAACTGCAAAGGATTTTAATATTCCACTTACAGCAATGGACAGATGCTCTAGACACAGAATCAATAAAGAAACAATGGCCCTGAACGATACACTGGACCAGATGGACTTGACAGATATATTTAGAACTGTACATCCCAAAGCAGCAGAATATACTTTCTTCTTGAGTGCACATGGGACATTCTCCAAGATAGATCACATACTGCATCACAAAATAGCCCTCAATAAATATAAAAGAACTGAGATCATACCATGCACACTTTCAGATCACAATGCTATGAAACTTGAAATCAACCATAGGAAAAGTCTGGAAAACCTCCAAAATTATGGAGATTAAGGAACATCCCACTGAAGAATTAATGGGTCAACCAGGCAATTAGAGAAGAAATTAAAAAATATATGGAAACAAATGAAAATGAAAATACAACAATCCAAACCCTTTGGGATGCAGCAAAGGCAGTTCTAAGAGGAAAATACATTGTAATCCAGGCCTATCTCAAGAGACAAGAAAAATCCCAAATATCAAATCTAACAGCATACCTAAAGGAACTAGAAGCAGAACAGCAAAGACACGCCAAACCCAGCAGAAGATGAGAAATAATAAAGATCAGAGCAGAAATAATATAGAATCCAAAAAAACAGATCAATGCAACCAAGAGTTGGTTTCTTGAAAAAATAAACAAAATTGACAAACCTCTAGCCATGCTTCTCAAAAAGAAAAGACAGAGGACCCAAATAGATAAAATCACAAAAGAAAATGGATTTATTACAACCAATCCCTCAGAAATACAAGCAATTATCAGGGAATACTATGAAAAATTTTATGCCAACAAACTGGACAACGTGGAAGAAATGGACAAATTCCTAAACACCCACACACTACCAAAACTCAAACGGGGAAATGGAAAATTTCAACAGACCCATAACTAGTGAAGAAATTGAATCAGTTATCAAAAATCTCCCAACAAATAAGAGTCCTGGACCAGATGGCTTCCCTGGGGAGTTCTACCAGACATTTAAAGCGGTTAATACCTATCCTTCTCAAGCTGTTCCAAAAAACAGAAATAGAAGGAAAACTTCCAGACTCATTCTATGAAGCCAGCATTACTTTGATTCCCAAACCAGACAGAGACCCAGCAAAAAAAAGAGAGCTACAGGCCAATATCCCTGATGAATATGGATGCAAAAATTCTCAACAAGATAGTAGCAAATCGAATTCAACAGCATATAAAAAGAATTCTTCACGATGATCAAGTGGGATTCATTCCTGGGATGCAGGGCTGGTTCAATATTCGCAAATCAATCAACGTGATACATCACATTAATAAAAGAACCATAGGATCCTGTCAATAGATGCAGAAAAAGCATCTGACAAAATACAGCATCCTTTCTTAATAAAAACCCTCAAGAAAGTTGGGATAGAAGGAACATACTTAAACATCACAAAAGCCATTTATGAAAAGCCCACAGCTAATATCATCCTCCATGGGGAAAAACTGAGAGCTTTCCCCCTGAGATCAGGAACACGACAGGGATGTCCACTCTCACCACTGTTGCTTAACATGGTGTTGGAAGTCCTACCGTCAGCAATCAGACAACAAAATGAAATTAAAAGCATCAAAATTGGCAAACAAGTCAAACTTTCATTTTTCGCAGACTACATGATACTCTACATGGAAAACCTGACAGACTCCACCAGAAGTCTGCTAGAACTGATACATGAATTCAGCAAAGTCAGAGTACAAAATCAATGTATAGAAATTGGCTGCATTTTTATACACCAATAATGAAGCAACATAAAGACAAATAAAGAAACTGATCCCATTCACAACTGCACCAAGAAGTATAAGATACCTAGGAATAAAGCTAACCAAAGATGTAAAAGATCTATATGCTGAAAACTATAGAAAGCTTATGAAGAAAACTAAAGGAGATGAAGAAAACTAAAGGAGATACAAAGAAATGGAAAAACGTTCCATGCTCATGGATTGAAAGAATATTGTTAAAATGTCAATAGTACCCAAAGCAATCTACACATTCAATGCAATCCTAATTAAAATTGCACCAGCATTCTTCTCCAAGCTAGAATGAACAATTCTAAAATTTTTATGGTATCACAAAAGACCCCAAATAGCTAAAGTAACACTGAAGAAGAAAACCATAGTGGGAGGCATCCCAATCCCAGACCTTAGCCTCTACTACAAAGCTGTAATCATCAAGACAGTATGGTACTGGCACTAAAACAGACACATAGACCAGTGGAATAGAATAGAGAACCCAGAATTGGATCCACAGATGTATGGCCAACTAATCTTTGACAAAGCAGGGAAGAGTATCCAATGGAAAAAAGACAGTCTCTTTAACAAATGGTGCTGGGAAAACTGGACAGAAGAATGAAACTAGACCATTTTCTTACAGCATACACAAAAATAAACTCAAAATGGATAAAGGACCTGAATATGAGACAGAAAACTATCAAAACCCTAGAAGAGAAAGCAGGAAAAAAACCTCTTTGACCTCAGCTGTAGCAGTTTCTTACTCGACACATCTCCAAAGGCAAGGGAATTAAAAGGAGAAATGAACTACTGGGACCTCATCAAGATAAAAAGCTTCTGTACTGCAAAGGAAACAATCAACAAAACTAAAAGGCAACCGACAGAATGGGAAAAGATATTTGCAAATGACATATTGGATAAAGGGCTAGTATCCAAAACCTATGAAGAACTCACCAAACTCCACACCTGAAAAACAAATAAGCCAGTGAAGACATGGGCAGAAGACATGAATAGACACTTTTTCAAAGAAGACATCCAGATAGCCACAGACACATGAAAAGATGCTCAACATCACTCATCAGGGAAATACAAATCAAAACCTCACTGAGATACCACCTCATGCCGGTCAAGGTGGCTAAAATGAACAAACCAGAAAACTACAGATGCTGGAGGATGTGGAGAAACAGGAATCCTCTTGCACGGTTGGTGGGAATGCAAGCTGGTGCAGGTGCTCTGGAAAACTGTGGAGGTTCCTCAAAAAATTAAAAATAGATCTACCCTATGTCTCAGCAATAGCACTGCTAGGAATTTACCCAAGGGATACAGTAGTGCTAATGCATAGGGGCACATGTACCCCAATGTTTATAGCAGCACTTTCAACAACAGCCAAATTATGGAAAGAGCCTAAATGTCCATCAACTGATGAATGGATAAAGAAGATGTGGTTTATATACACAATGGAATACTATTTGGCAATGAGAAAGAATGAAATCTGGTTATTTGCAGCAATGTGGATGGAACTGGAAGGTATTATGCTAAGTGAAATAAGTCAGTCAGAGAAAGATAGCATATGCTTTCACTCATTTATGTGGATCTTGAGAAACTTAACAGAAGACCATGGGGGGAGGGAAGAGGGGAAAAAAGTTAGAGAGAGGGAGGGAGGCAAACCATAAGAGACTCTTGGATACTGAGAACAAAGTGAGGGTTGAGGGGAAGAGGTGATGGGCATTAAGGAGGGCACCTGTTGGGATGAGCACTGGGTGTTGTATGGAAACCAATTTGACAATAGTATTATATAAAAAAAGAAAATAATAGTGGAATCATATGAATAGTTCTAGTAATTTCTCATCAAAACAATCATCATCAGAAAAAAAAAAAAAGCAAGGGCAGCATCACGAGGCCAACAATGTTAGTTCTATGGGCTGGAAAAATGGAACTTCTTCAGATCTCAAATTCTCAATATAAACTGGGGACTGTACAAGATTTTCATTACATCCCTGTCAGTTTTGACATTTCATGAAATGATGGGTTACTTTTCTTGTTTTGAGTATCAATTTCACTGACATAGATTTGGTGTTAAATCTTTTTTTTTTTTTTCTGTTCAGACACTGTCCAAACTGTACCGTTAATTGACATATAAGGTGACAGGACCTGGTGTCAAGCAAAAATCTGTTTCTAGTAAGTCATTTGGAAAAGTGTATCTGGGTAAGAATAATGGGATTTTGCCAGATAAACTTACTGTCATTTCCTCTCACGCTTGCTGAGTATAAGACATGAGTCCTGGATTACAAGGAGTAAAGAGCATTACTTTTATAGTTTTATGTAGGTATGTATGTATGCATGCATGCATGCATGCACGTTTGTTTTTGAGAGAGACAGAGACAGAGTGCGAGGGGCAGAGAGAGAGAGAGAGGGAGACACAGAAACCAAAGCAGGCTCCAGGCTCTGAGCTGTCAGCACAGAGCCTGACACGGGGCTCAAACTCACGAACTGTAAGATCATGACCTGAGCCAAAGTCAGACACTTAACCGACTAAGCCACTCAGGTGCCCCAAAGAGAATTAGTTTTAAGAAGCAATTATCAAAATACTGGAGAGAGTAAAATTTAAACACCAGTGGACATTGTGGCTCAAAGCAATGGAATTTAAATGAAAGATCATCTATATAAAATGTAGTGAATTCTGTGCAATTGACACCATGGCATTCTAGTTTATAGAACCATATTCTATGGTTTATAAGAGATCTAGAAACGCAGTATGACAACCCAATTAAAGACTTAACAACTCTCCTCATATGTCACAGTCCCAAGACAATGTAAGCAACTTAGCATATGCAGTGTACTGGTATATTTGTGTTCACTCTGGAGTTTGAATAGATCCATATTCCAATTTTGAATCCAAACAACTAATAAAAGAATGATTATGTTTATCTTCCCTATTACACCTGGTTCCAGCTGAAATCAACATCTTATGTCAACCAAGAACTGCACTTTAGATAACTGGAGATAAACCCTGGAGGAAAAAATTTAATTTCATTGTTCTAGTACCTTGGGTCCTTTTCTGTGTAAAAACGTTCATTACGTTTGTTATCACCAAAAGTTGCTCGATACACATCATGACAGCGAAGGTTCCTCTGGAAGGTGTAGAATAAAACATCTTCCTCTTCTTCATCCTTTACCCATTCTGAAAGAAAATAATTAAAGATTTATAGACATTACATACTACTACTCGAAGTTGAAAAAAAGGGCACAGTGCATTCAAATTTTGAGTTTCCTCAAAAAAGAGATGCACAAGTTTATCCCTGGAAATGTAAATTGAACACAGGTTTGATCGTGGTCACCAAAATAAGTCAGAGAGCTTTCCAGAAAATAAAATACTGCCACATCAGTTCCAAGGTTTCGAGCAGTTCTCAGTCCCAGGTTTCTGAATAAGAGTTGAATGTTTAGTATTTTCAGAGTCACAGCTTACATGGGATGCATTGTTTCCATCTACAACCCCTAACTTTAAGTCTGAAGAAATACCAGATCACTTTCTCTCATGCCTCTTTCCTGTCTGCTTTCAAGCCACAGGGTATCTCATTTAATACATTTAATGCTGGAGTTTTCTTGCTCTTACCAGAAGCTGTCAATGGAAGTTTTCACACGATTACATCATGACTGCCACCTGGCTGACAGTAACTGTAAGACATCATTGTATAATATGGATCTTGATTTTTAAAGAGGTTAAAATGTGCAAAATTGTAAATCTAAGAATCGATTAGACTAAAATTTCAATTCGCCGCAAAAGCACTTAGTTATTAAACAATGGGGAAAATTAAAGTAGAAAATGAAAAAGGAAGATAAACTATGAACATATGTATCACTCGATGATAAAAGGTAAAATTAAAAAATTAAAAAAAAATTTTCATGTTTACTTATTTTTGAGAGAGAGAAAGAGAGAGAGAGAGGGTGAGCGAGCATGAGGGGAGGAGGGGCAGAGAGAAGACACAGAATCTGAAACAGGCTCTAGGCTCTCAGCAGAGAGCCTGGCACGGGGCTCAAACTCAGAATGGTGAGATCATGACCGGAGCTGAAGCTGTACGCTTAACCAACTGAGCCATCCAGGTGCCCCAATAAAAGAGAAAATTTAAAGTTGGTTCTACTAGTAAAAATATGACGAATTCTATTAGTGAGTTAGTTAGCTCAACATCTTCCAAAGTTTCTCGGTAGTGACCTTGGGCAATTTGCTCTAATAGTTGACAAGATAACGTGAAATTAAAAAAATAGATACCTAAAATTAAAGTTCAGTAACATATTAAGATACAACTTATGTGCAAAAATGTATCTGAGGTAATAAATTTGCAAAGAATTATTGATATATCAAAATAAACTGTACGGCCTGGATTCTGGTTGTAGTACTTTAAAAAACATGAACATGAATTAGGATATATAATTAAGGAAGGCAAGGTCTCCTGAATGAGAGACACACAGGAAGCTTTGGGTCCATAGGGATAAAACGATTAGGCATTCACTTTCTTATTCACTCACATGGACAAGTAAAAACGTTTCAAAAGTGCTGACAATTCTCTTACAGTTGTCATAACACAGAAGACTGTTTTGTTTGGTGGCTTACCAAAACTGGACACATTTGGGAAAGAGGCTTCCATTACAGGCTGATCACTTAGCTTCACAACTATACAGGTAGATGCTTCAGAATCTTCAGTTCTTATCTTAGCAGCTACATATTTTTCATCAGGAGCAACTCTGATACAATCAATGAAGGGCTGGTCTAATTTAAGTTCCTCCAAATTGAATAAAACTTCGTAATTATCATTATCTGCTGCATAAAGACAAGTATGAAAGTGATAACTCCACAAGATGTAGTTAAAAAAATCTTTAGTATTTCAATGTTTTGAATTAGCATTCCCCTTCTAGAAGAGGATACAATCCAGCCTCCTTCAGCCTTGATAACAGCTTTATTTGCATAGAAACTGGCATTTTGTTAGTTATTATTGTCCTATGCTATTCAGTGTTATTCCACACATTAGCCTATGTGATATTATTTGATAAATATAGTCTAGTATTTATAGATCATATAGAACCTAAAGGGTTATTATTTCAACAGAATTAATATAGGAGATATTAAAAAAAATGCTGGTTCCCACCTCCATTCTCCCCACCAAAGCTTTTGGATGTACCTGTTAACTATATCTTAAGTAAACCCAGATACTAACTACTTATTTTTTTTTAAATGCAGAAATAATCTAAAAAAAATTTTTCTATACCTTTAAGAAATTAATACCAAATTTCCCATGAAATACGTGAAGTATAAAAAATCAGAGTATGTTAAAAAATAAAAATGGGAAAACTGTGGTGTACCTTCTTCATCTTTGGAACGAACCAAGCAGCAACCTTCTTGATAATAAACAAAACCACCATGCTTCACCTGACAAAAAAGAAACAAATGATTTATTTAATAATTATTTAAACACAATTTAATTGTTTAATGATCTGACCATTTAAAATGAAGAAATGAAATCTTCAGTAGACCTACTGAAGTCTATGGATGAACACATAACAAATACAAAATGGATCACTTTTTACAACACAGTGGTTAAGATACGGTTTTCATACATTCATAATCACTGAAGTTTCTAACATATAAATGTAGGAGGCAACAAAGAGAAGGTGTAACAAAATCTATGTCGGTTCTTATGACTGTATAAATCACTTTAGGTATATTTGGGAGTATCTGACATCCCTATGGTGGGATTCCATTAATAGAGATTGAATGCAGCTTTAAGGTAATCCAAAATGAGGCAGATGAAGAAATTATGGCTCAGACTACTCTGAAAATCCGGTCAAAAACTTGCTGAGATTCTTTTCCTCTAAGTATGCAGTCACTACCAACTGTCCACGGTTTTGATTTGATTTCACACAAAGCATCTTCCAGGTTGACAGATATACACAATTTGAGATCGAGAGAATATTACTCAATATATAAACAGTGCTCTTGTCTAATACCTACATATTAAATGCAACTGACTGATCGACAGGATTTCAGGTAGCCTAAGATGCATTTATCACCTGCTAGTAAATGGCATATTCTGAATCTGGATTCCGGATTTTTAACCTACTGCTATTTCCATTCTCCTATGAATATGATTTTCATTTATAAGTTGTGGTTCTATTTTCCAGTCTTATTGGGAAATTTGCAACATGCATGTTCAATCTGTTTCAACTGAATATTTATGACTGTGGTAACCATAAAAGATCAAATACTTGGCTTTTGTGGTATTATACTACTTCAAGTGAATTCCTTTTATTAAAAAAAGTGTAGACAGGGCAATCAGATACTTTTCAAATAATAAAAACATGATGGTTTCATATGAACTTTTCCTTGAAATTATTATTATTTTTTAATTTAAAGTTTATTTTGAGACGGATAGAGAGAGAGTGCACGCATATGCAGAGGGGGGCAGAGAGAAGGAGAGAGAGAATCCCAAGTGGGTTCTGTGCTGATGCAGAGCTTAAACTCAAGAATTGTGAGGTCATGACCTGAGCCAAAACCAAGAGTCAACTGTCAGATGCTTAGCGCAATTGAGCCACCGAGGTGCCCCTCTCCTTGGAGTTGTTAACAACATTTTAAAAAAGAACTGGTTGTTTCCAAAAAATAGAATTAACACAATAGCTTGGAAATTCACTTTGACCTTTGTTTATTTTACAAATCACACTGATTATTCTCTGTTTAAGTTTTTCAGCATATTTTAAAGGTCTAATTTTGATGTGGGTTTATGTCTAAATTCACAAAGCACTTGATTTGCGGGGTGTCTCGGTGGCTCAGTCGGTTAAGCATCTGACGTCAGCTCAGGTCATGATCTCACAGGTCGTGAGTTGAGCCCCACGTCAGGCTCTGCGCTGACAGCTCAGACCCTGGAGCCTGCTTTGGATTCTGTGTCTCCCTTTCTTTCTGTTCCTCCCCCACTTATACCCTGTCTCGCTCTCAAAAAATAAAATAAACATTAAAAAAAGTTAAAAAAAAAAACCCCAAAAAACAAAGTACTTCATTTGCATCTTGACTGGTAATATGAGATGTAGGAAAAAAAAAGTAAGATATCCTACCTCTGCATTGATGATTTCATATTCTTCTTGTGGCTGTGTTTCTAATTTTGTTCTCACTTTTTCAAATGCATCCATGTTTTCTGAAAGTGAGTCTTTGTTTTCTTGTTTAATAGGCAGAAAATCCTGGAAGAAGTTTACTGGTATGATCATAATATTTCAAACTAGAGAAAAAAACCTTTGCTTTTTAGAGCTCATCCTTACTTACTTTTCATGCAAGTACTACAATGTTAGGTTTAAACCTATGAAATATATATTTCATCATAAATGATGTTTCTTAACCTCAATAAACGATCCCCTCTTTTTCATTTAAAGATGTAAACAAATAAAATAAGGTGAACACCTGATGGCTATACTATCAATTTACACGTATTTAATCCTTAAGATGCAGAAGCATTAAGAAGCACTGGAGAATGTTCAGAAATACTGTAAGATTTATACAAAATTAAGCAGGAAAGGACATTTACACATTTAGTAGTCAGGTGTAAGAGATAGAAAAATCTGTTTACTGAGTTTTATAAAGTACTATAATACTTCCTAAAAGGAAGGACAGTTCAAAGGGAGAGGAAGGCATTATCTTTATTAGTAAATGTTCACTATTACTCTATTCACAGCAAGTATTACAGGAAATGTGTCTTACTTTATATCTTTATTAGCTGCAATTTTCTTCTCTTGTGGGGATAAGGAATCCCCTAAATAGAACTGTTCATCAGATCAAAAGGTTAATTAATACTTTAAAAAAGAGCTTCTCTTTAAGTTTAAGGAAAAAATAGTATGTTCACTGTATACAAGAATAAGAAAAAATAATGGAAAATTAATAAACACGAGCAGAGATACAGATTATAGCTAAAGAAGCATTTAGTGTCTTATTGGAAGTATATATGAAAAGCTAATGGCTTTAGGTGACCTCTGGTGAGTATGTAAATGCCGTATGAATTATTAAAATTTGGATAAGGCAGAAACCTCAGTTATCACACAAAAAAGGTTCACTAATTCAAAACTCCACAGGTTTGTTTTGGTTAAGCAAAAAGAATTCTAGCCAAGATTTTCAACATCAGCTTTCTGCCCAAGACGACAACTGTACAGTGATTTGTGCCAGAGGGGCACTAAGCCTTTGGGAAGGACCTCTAACAGCTGGTAAATATTTATTGCACAAGTGTGTCCATGATACTTTACCAACACTGTAGAGAATGTAAGCTATAAATACAATTTATGTCACAGTTTAAAATCTAAAATTAAACACACGAATAAAACAGAAATATCACCAAAACAAATTACTGGAAAAATGATCATTTTCTACGTTTTTCTTTTGGACTTTTCGAGACGCTTTATGATTTGGATGAGATTCCCATTAGGAACAATTGTTGTTATGTCATTCAGTCTCTACTTCAATCATACACTTAATATGCTTGAATAATTATTTGAAATCAAATACCGGAGGCTCATGTTTATTTTTCATTTATTTTTTAGCATTTACACAAAATCTAGAGCTGATCTTTAGAGTAGTGAGGTGAAATATCCGTATTAGTAATTTCCTATTATCATCTAAAACACAAATCAGGAGATCATTAGAAATCTATCTTCAAACTGTAACTTAGCGATAGGAGCTGTTTTTTCATTTCCAGATATATTGCTTATTTATTCTGTAATTTCATCGGACCTTCTCAAGTAGAGTAGCTATGAAGTAGAGTTAGGATAGCTATGAGGAGTACCTCTTTCTATCTTGCAGTTTCTAGCACATTCTGCATCTCCTTTTAAATAACCATTCTTCTTTTTCTTAATACCCATTCTTATAGAGCCATGGCCAACACAGGGCTAAAGGCACAGAACTGGGTATACTACCTGTTCCCTTAGTCAATTTTATTCTTGATTAACCTTTTTCTGTGTCAAAAATCCAAATATACCAAGCTTATCTGAACCAAAATAACCCTGAAAGCAGTATGATTTTTAAAAGCCTTAATTTGGAAGAATTCAGAGCTTTGTAAATAATTCCTTAAGCAGAATTACTCCCAGAAAAAATTGAGGTTTTCTACAATATTCATAAAGTATTCCAAGTTGTTCTTGGTTTTAGTTCTGTCCCAACAATACCCATTGGGTGTTTTAAGCTTTCATTTCAACGCCACTTAGCATTATCATTAGGTTACACAGCTAAACCTACCCATTACAGCCAAGTATCTTAATATGTTAATAGTCTACTGGTCTGAAGGGCATATATACTACCTAATGGAGCTGAGGTGAGGATAGCTTTAACTTAAAATTTTAAGGTTACATATACAGTATCAAGAGATATCAAGAGAGACTCCATTAGTGGAAAAAAGCACTCTTTACCTTCCAGGTAGCCTAGTATAAAACCATTTTAACAATGAAACTTATGAAACAGGAGGATGGAATATATGAACTTCATTATGGCAAAAAATGCGTAATTCTAAAGACAAAAAAATCACACAGTAGAAAAATACTGGACAGCTTTTAGTCAAGATGGTACCATTAATAAATGGCTAATTCCGAGTCCAGGGCAAGAGAGTAAAAAGTAGGCTAGTCAGAAAGCAAGGAAATGCCCAAAGATTAATGGAGCTGCATTAAAAGGGCTCGTCTGTAGAGGTTCCTACATCTGGGACAATTTGAGCATCAAAAAAATAATGATTAAAACTGATATTACCCTGAAAAATATAAAAATTCAAAGTAAGTTGAAAAACCAAACCAAACCAAAACAAAACTCCCCAAACACACTAAAGTGAAAAAAGAGTTCAACAAAAAAGAAAACTCTTCTTTACAAAATAATATCAGCTAATAAATGTAGAAATAATAGAATCAGGAAAATCATTAGCAACCCCAGTGAAACAACTGATCAGGGTAAAGATCATCAACGGTTGTTAAATGTATTAGGTGAAATGATGTTGGGTAACACAGTACTGAAGTACTACCCTACTGATTACTTAGTAACTGCAAAGGGAATAAGGTCCCTTTATGTATGGAGAACTAGCAATTATTACTGTAACCAAAATTATCAAACTTAACATCATTAATAGTAGGAAAGACTGACATTATAGGTCCTGTGAAATGCAGTATGAAGCATTTCAACTTGAGTAGAGAGTAAACCTAAAGGAAGTAGAAGAAACAAAATAAAGTGGTTTCAGTGAAATTGGTAAAGAAACTAGAGAAGATCAACAAAATAAAAAGTGGGTTCTTTTCGGGGCACCTGGGTGGCTCAGTCGGTTGAGTGCCTGACTTTGGCTCAGGTCATGATCTCACAGTTTGTGAGTTGGAGCCCTGCATCAGGCTCTGTGCTGACAGCTCAGAGCCTGGAGCCTGCTTCGGATTCTGTGTCTCCTTCTCTCTCTGCCCCTCCCCCATTTGTGCTTTGTCTCTCTCTCTCTCTCTTTCTCAAAAATAAAATTTTCAAAAAAAAAAAAGTTGGTTCTTTTCAAAAGAATATTAGAAATGAAAAAGGTGGTATAACTACAGATATAATACAGATTTTAAAAAATCACAATAAAGTTCTTTGTGTGTATACATTTGAAAACAGATAAATGAATAATTTCCCAGAAAATAAATGAATTCTAAAAATGGATAAAAAAGGAAGAGCTGTATAAGCCAATAACTATCAAAGAAATTAAGTGGTAATTAAGTATCCTCTTAAAAGAGATACCAAACCCAGTTGCTTTCAAAAGTTTTCTTAAATCTTCAAGGATCTTTTCAAATGCTAAGAAAACAATGTCAACTATTTAAAACTATTCATATTATCAAGCAAATAAAACCTTGACACCAAAACTGGACAATGACGATAAAAGACAATTAAAAATCAATCTTATCATAAAATATAGACTAAAAAAACCAAAAGTATAATGAATTAATGTATTTTTAAAAAGCACAAAACGAAAAATAGTAACATAATAATAAAATGCTATGTGACCAAGTAGGATATATCTTAAGAATGATTACAATCTATTTGTATTACAATATTACAAAATCTATTATTGTAATCTAACACAAATAAAAGAGATAAATCTTAGGGCCATTTCAATTAATGCAGAAAAAAATAGAAAATAATCAAGGCACTTTAAAAAAACAATAAAACGTTAATTAAGAATGGAGAATTTAGAAAAACTAGGAACTTCTTTGACTTGATAAACAGTCTCTGTTGTTTTACACTGGACCATATGTAATCTGTAATTAACATACCTGAAGTGTATTCATATTAGTACACACCTTATTTAGCATCTGTGAAACACGTCTTAATAATCTTAATTATATTTACTTAAAATATCTAGCTATATTCGCTATTTTGTTATTCAAAAGTGATTGTTAAACGAAGGGAAGTAATCGTTTCCTATGCTCTCTGCCTCCAATTCCTTTCTTCCTTTTCCTTGCCCTTCTCATTCCACTGACTCTCTTGTTAAGGTCACTGATGGCCACAGGACTGCAAAATACAAAGGTTATTCTAGGTATTCATATTACTTAACCTATAAGCATCATGCCACAGTTGATTACTTCCTCCTCCTGAAAACACTTTTCTTCACCTGACTTCCAGAACACCTCATTTTCACTGTTTTCCTATTTCACTGGCCCTTCTCAGTCTCTTTAATGGGTTCCTACTTCCTGGCTTCTTAACATCAGCATGCCCTGGACCATTTCTTCATCTACAGTCTGCACGAATTCCCTTGATGATCTCATCCAGCCTCATGACCTTAAATGCTATTTATATGCTGAGGACTCCCAAATTTGTATCTCTAGCCTGAACTTTCCCCTGCATAAGCTGAACTTCTATACCCAACGGACTTGTTCAACATTTGCACTTTGGATGACTAATAGGTATGTCAAAAAAAGTCCAAAACTTCCAGTCTCCCCATGTATCCTCTCTCCCAAAAAAATATTGTTCTTCAGTCACTCCCATCCTGATAAATGACAATTCTGTCCTTCCAGTTGCTCAAGCTTCAAACCAGTCTTCTTTTTCTCTCTTGATACAACCAAGTGATCTGCAAATCCTTTCAACTTTTAAGATACATCTAGAATCTGACCACTTCTTACTCTTGTACTGGAACTACTCTGGTGGTACTGTTATCCTCTCTCCTTTGGATTACTGCAAAAGCCTAAATGCTCTCTGCTTCTGCTCCTGTCTTCCATAAGCTATTTTCAACAAAAGAGCTAGCATGAGCCTAAAGTCAGATATCATTTCTTGACTCAAAGCCCTCCAATGGTTTCCCATCTTGCTCAAGAAGAAAAGGGAAAATGCTTGTAATGGTCTACAAGGTCCTAAAGGATCTTGTTTCACTACCTTGCTGACTCCATCTACTACTGTATTCCTCCCACACCTACTTACTCTGAGCCACACTGGCCTCTTTGATATTGCTTGAACATGACTGGCTTGCTCCCAACTCTGTTTCTTAGAACCTGCTATGCCCTATGCCCAAACACCTCCTTCAAGCTATTTCTCAAATGTCACCTTCTCAGTTGGGCCTTCCCTGACCATCCTATTAAATAACAACTCTCCCTATCTCAGTATGGCCTATTCATTCTTTCCCTGTCTTATTTTACGTTTCACTGTACCTATTGCCTCTGATATACTTTATATTTTATTCATATACTTTTTCGCTCTTCTCTCTTCTCTCAACTAGAATGATAAGCTTCATGACGGCAGGGATTTTTGTTTCCTCTGCTCACCGCTATATACCGAATTGCTAGAATGGTGCAGAGTAGGGGTGCAACAAATAATTGCTGAGTAAAATGAAACAAAGCATAAAACATAAAAATTAAAAAACCCATTTAAATAAGACATCATAAGCAAAGTGAAAACACATAGCACAGAAAAGATACAGAAAAGATACCTACAGCACACAAAAGACAAAGGACATGTAAATACCTCTTATGAACCAGTAAGAAAACGAAAACTCATTGGAAAAATGGTTAAGGGATGTGAACATGCGATTGAAGAAGACAATACGGGTTAATGAGCACAGAAAAAATCCTCAACTTTATCACTAATCAGGACACTGAATATTAATGACACACTTGACATACTGATATATTTACCTGTTGGAAGGGGAAAAAAGAAAAAGTCTGATAATATCAAGTGTTACTTGAGATACAGACAGAACTCTCATATACCTGGTTTGTAAGCTGGTTTTATCAATTCAGAAATTAATTTGATAAACATTAGCATGTGAATGTAATCAGGAATTCTTTTATTTATTTATTTTTTAAAAGTTTACTTATTTTGAGAGAGACAGAGACAGCATGCGTAGGGAAGAGGCAGAGAGGGAGACAGCGAGAATCCAAGCAGGCTCAGCACTGGCAGCGCAGAGCCCAACATGGGGTTTGAACTCACAAAACCGTAAGATCATGACCTAAGCAGAAACCAAGAGTCAGACACTTAACTGACTGAGCCACTCAGGTGCCCTCCCTACAATCAGGAATTATATAATAGTTAATAGCACAATTAAATGAAGTATGGTTTTTATGGCCTAAACTCAGTACCTATATATGGATAACTCTTCCCAAATTCCAGACTCAGATATCCAACTGTCTATAGAAATCTCCACTTTATTTTTTTTATTTTTTAAAAATTTTTTTAACGTTTTTATTTATTTTTGAGACAGAGAGAGACAGAGCATGAATGGGGAGGGGCAGGGAGAGAGGGAGACACAGAATCGGAAGCAGGCTCCAGGCTCCGAGCCATCAGCCCAGAGCCTGACGCGGGGCTCGAACTCATGGACCATAAGATCGTGACCTGAGCTGAAGTCGGACGCTTAACCGACTGAGCCACCCAGGCGCCCCTGAAATCTCCACTTTAGTAGTGAATTATATCTATTTCTTCTCTGTCCTCACCCTTAAGATCTAAGTAACAGAGTATATACTTGTGACTATGACATAAGTCCATCTGAAACGTAATGATGCCTAGATGTGCTTTGGAATTTAATGATTTTGCAAAGTTAACATGGTGCCTATCCCAGTAAGTGTGTGTGTGTGGGGGGGGGGGGGGACACTATCTTGTAATGAAACACAGAAGATTTTGGAGCGAAACATCTATTAAGTGGGATAAAAACTATAATAGCTTTGTGTCAGTTTGTGGGGGATGGGGGTAGAGTTAAAACAACTTCTGTAAGAGGCTTCTGAATTTTAAAATGCAAACAGAAGAGGGATTATCAACCTATATTCTCTATTCCTCTACTAAGATGTCCACAATAAAATGTAATCATCCTATAATGAAGAAGTTTGAGTGATTCTAGCTCTCTAATCTTTCCTCAAATCTACTTCTCTCCATTCTCATGGCTATGGCCTTAGGTTAGACTCTCATCTTCATGCATCTGAGTTCCTGGCAAGGCCTCCTACTTCCAATCAATTTTCTGCAGTTCTGTCAGAGTGATTCTTCTAAAATGCCAATCTGACTTCACCTGATTTTCAATGGCTTTCTGTTACTTTTAGGATGTAGTTTAAACTCCTCACAAGATTTACAAAATTGTCTATACATGTTCTGGCCCCTGTTTACTTCTATTGGTTCATTTTTGACCACTTTGGCTACACTACTTGTACAGATGCCCTCTCTAGATTTGAAGCTTTTACACATGCTGCTCCCGCTGCCTGGCAGGACCTTAACTACATCTGAGTCATTTCTTTTTTTGTCTAGCTCAATCCTTTATTTCGGGAGGTAGGTTCAATAATTATATTGCATCCACAGAATGGCATTCTTAAAACTGACGTAGGCCCATATTTATGGGGACAGGCATTCATTTAATACTACTGTCATGCAATGTTTCAGAAACAGGGAAACAATGTTGAACAAGATAGGAATGGACCAAACCTTTTTGAAAGTTACATTTTATTTTTTAAGGTTTATTTTGAGAGTGAGCAAGCATGCATGTGCAAGCTGGGGAGGGGCAGAGAGAGAATCCCAAGCAGGCTCCATGCTGGGTGTGGATGCGGGGCTCGATCTCATGACCATGAGATCATGACCTAAGCTAGAACTGAGTCTGATGCTTAACTGACTGAGCTACCCAGGCGCCCTATGAATTTTACATTTCAGTTAGGAAGACAAAATAAAAAGGGAAAATGACCGATGAAATAATAATTAGAGTGGCAGGAAGAAAACAAAGCTAAAGTAGAAAATAACAAAGCGAAGAAGTTACTTTGATCACCATAATTGGAAATGTACTTTCTTAGGAAGTACCATTTATCAAGACCTAAAATAGGACAAGAAACTAGACATGTAGAAGTGACCTAAAGGGAATGCCATGTACAGGCCCTAAGATGGATGGGAAAGAGCTGTATTCTTTGATCTGGGATATAATCACCGCAGCTTTACCAAGGTGGACGGGGAGCAAAGTGACATGAAATAAGACAGTGTAAAATGCTACGGGCCCTTGGGGGACATGGTTAGAAAACTGGATTTTATCTTTATGTAGTAAGAAATTCTGGAAGGATTTTAAGTTGGGTACGGACAGATTTAATTTATATTTTAAGATCATTTTTCCAGTTGTACGGAAAATGGGTTGGAAGGGAAGAAGAGGGCAAACAAGGAGCCTGTTTAGGTGGCTTTACTAGCAGTCCAGGTGAAAGATGACTATAAAGGTGATGGTATGGACAGAGAAAAATAGATGCAATATATATATTGGAGGTTGGTGCAGTGTTTCTGAAAGCATGTCAACATGATGGCATATAGGATTTGGGATATGTGGACATTTTATTAGAAAGAATATAACTAGCGTATCAATTTGCACATCATTTACTAAATTTATTCCTTGGAATAAGAGAAGTTGATGAAGCTAAAATAAGTAAATAATAGCCTTGGTGCTATTGAGATATGGCAAAAATCATGAAGCCTGTTTGGGATACAGTATTTAGTGAAGTGATGGCAGGTAAAGGAATGGGAAGAATAAAAACTTCTGTGTTTCCAGTTGTGAACAACTGAGTATACAGCAATGAAAAGTAGAACTGGGTTGGGGAAGTTCAACTGTGGAAAGTTTGTTGCAAGATGTTCAACTGGCAAGTGTTAATTAAGTAGGCTGTAAAATACCGTGTAGCAGAGGGGAGTCTGGGATGAATAACTGCTACGATACTTAAATCCATACAAATGGATAAGACTGCTTGAGAAGAAATTAAAGAGAGAAAAAAGGGGCAGGACTAAGCACTGGGAAACTCCAAAATGCAGACGTCCTATGAAAGAAAAGTTAGAAAAGAAGACTGAAGACAGGTTTGTAAGGGGGGGAAGAAAACCAGGAAAACATGGAGTCAAGAAGCAAACACAAAAGAGTCTTTCAAGAAGAGATGGTCAAGTGTATCAAATTTACTGAGAAAGCCTGTAAGAGGAGGAAAGAGAAAGGTCTACTGGGTTGAAATACGCTCCATCATTGGTGACACTGACATGAGATTTTAAAGGAGGAATAGGAGCCATACTCCAGCAGGTTAAAGAACAAATGGACTGTGGAGAAAATATGAAGCTGTACCTACAAGGCAATCTCACTCTGAATTACTACAAAAAATTGTGAGACTACAATGTTCACTTTCTTTTCTTGCTTTCCGGAGTTTTATTTTTAAATTAAAAAAAAATGTTTATTTATTTTTGAGACAGAGAGAGACAGAGCATGAGTGGGGGCAGGGGCAGAGAGAGGGAGGGAGACACAGAATCCGAAGCAGGCTCCAGGCTCTGAGCTGTCAGCACAGAGCCCGAGGCACGGCTTGAGCTCAGGGACTGAGATCATGACCTGAGCTAAAGTTACGCTTAACTGACTGGGCCACCCAGGTGCCCCTCCTGAGTTTTACTTTAAAATATCCCCTTTCTTCTTCTTTCTGATGATGTTTCAAACCCTTTAGTAATTCCTACAAATCACAGGTCAGAAGTGCTAGTGAGGATATCCACTACCAAATTATCTATCTTAGAACTACTGCAGGATTTGCTATAATCTGTATTGTAGAAACAGCCAACATGTTTAGTCAAAGGATTTAGCATGTTCTCTTTTCTTATTTGGTTTTCTTTTTGTATCTTGTTCAGCTCTGCGTGATCAAAGATCTTAGGAATTATTCTTGAAGGCAGAGCAGAATGCTGTAGAAGATAAATGTGGTATCTGGTTTGATGTTGGTCTTTGACTATTACTAGCTGCTGTAGGAGTATAATGGACTAAATTCAACTTGCCTTCTGGTACTGTTGAATGGAAAGCTAAGGGGCACCTGGGTGCTTCAGTCAGTTCAGTTAGTTGAGCATCTAACTTTGGCTCAGGTCATGATTTCATGGTTTGTGAGTTCAAGCCCCACATCAGGCTTTCTGCTGTCAGTGCAGAGTCTGCTTCAGATCCTCTGTCCCTCTCTCTCCGCCCCTCCTCCGCTTGCGCTCTCTCAAAAATTAACGGGGTGGAAAAAAAAAAAAAGGAAAGCTCAGGTACCTGCCAGTAAGAACTTCAGAACTAAATGAATTCAATTAGGTTTAGATCAGTAACAGTTGGTAACCAAGTGTCTCTAGATCCTAAATGCAAGTCTGCTGTCAGTGTCAGGCTGGGAATTTCAGAATTATCTGAGAAACTTAAAGAAAAGAAAAAAAAAAAAAGGAGGAAGAGGAGGAGAGAAAGACCCCAGCCATAGAGATTCTGATCCAGCAGATGTGGGATGAGATCCAGAAGTCTGTATTTTTAAAGAGCTCCCAGGGACTTCTGATACACAGCTATACTGCAGAATACGGTTGGTACTAAAGAATCCCAAATGTATAGGGGATAATTTGTTAAGGTTAATAAGGAAGAGCTACAGAATCATGAGACTATAGCACCTGGAGGACTTTTAGACTACTACGTTGAAACTCCCTTTCTTTTTCCATTCAGGAAGATTAGAATCCTGGCTAGTTCACAGACACACCTGTCATAGACAGACCCCTTGACTTCTGGCATTTCTGTTACATATGCTGCCCCTCTTATTCTTTAGTTAACTTAAACAGGTCTTTGCCTTACGGTAAATATATATATTTGTAATTTGCCTACAGACACCAACAACTCTTTTTTACTTTATTATACCTGTAGGAGTGAACAAAGTTGGAACTGAGTGGAAGCTTGCTGAAAGAAGAAAATGTGCATTCTTGTTTACAGGTCTCCTCACAGCCTCCCCAGGTCCCTGGGATCACACAAGACAGGGAGCACAGCTTTCAGATCTTATCACTTCTCAGAGAAGAAAACGATTGATATATGACACATGAAAGCAGGACCAGTTTTTCAGGTTGAAGAGTTACTAAAAGAGCTACTTTTCTTGCAGTCATTGAGTCAGGTTAAAGTTTCTAGGTGACAGGAATCTAGGAAAGAGAACTGAAAAGTTGCCTCAGGGACAAACGGAGGGAAAAAATAGTCAACCTCCTGTTCAGGGTGTGAGCTCATCTCAGCTGTCACTTCACTGGTAATTCCTGCCTGCTATTTATAAACTAAGACTCAAGAGTACTAGATGACAAAATGTTCTAAGCAAAATGTAAACTAAGATGTTCTATAGGTCCAACATTTTTCCAACAGGTAAAATTTAAAAGTTTATCTTTCTTAAGTAGACTAAAGCTGCACACACAGGCACAAAATAATGAAATGAAAGACATAAAGAATTTGAGTAAAGGAAGATGCAAAATGCTAAACTAAGCCATGATACTATAAAAAAATAATTTGAAAGATTAAGACATAAAGAGTAAAAAAGTCTAGGAACTACAGATAAAAAATCAAAAGCAAAACCAAACAAAAAACAGACAAAAAACCAAAACCCACACAAGAGCCCACAAGTATGAACTAAGAGCAAATGTTAAATAAAATAAAGGAATTGAGCAAAAGAAGATGAAAAAAAATCATTTCTAAAACGAGAAGCCGTTCAAGTGTCCACCGACAGACGAATGGATGATATGGTATATAAATATACAATGGAACATTATTCAGCCATAAAGAGGACAAAATTCTGATATATTCTACAACAGTTACATGAATTATCTAAAACAGGCAAATTCATAGAGACAAAGTAGATTAAAGGTGACCAGGGACTTGGAAAATGAGGCAGTGGGGAGTTATGGTTTCCTGGGTACATTTCTTCTGGGAGATGACAGGGATTTGGAAACAGTGGTAATGGTTATACAACATTGTGATTGTAATTAATGTCACTGAATTATACACTTAAAAGTGGTTAAAATGGCAAATTTTATGTCATATATATTTTACCACAATAAAAAATGAAGTAGCCAAAACAGACTAAAAAGAAAAAAATCAGTATGCAACAAAACAATTTAAACCGGAAATTAAAATATTAAAATAATATGCTGAGTTACTGCAAGAGTATCACCCCCAAATATAATTTAAGGAACCTAAGGAACATAACAAGTATATGGTGGGGGAGGTATGTCAAAGTGGCAGGAGCATAAATAGTTTCATCCCAATTGAGTAGGATGTCCACATAACTTACCATCATAACCAGGACATTTTTGAGAGAATACTATTAATAATTACACAGGGACAAGAGGTGTAGATGGGGCCTGTCCCAGGCAAATTGGAATGTGTGGGAACGCTCCCTACAAGGGCTATCAGATCCTCAAGGTTGTGGTCAGGCCCATAGCTTGGGGTCTGGTGAAAGTACAATAGTCTGAGAACATCTTCCTGAAGGACCCAAGTGGTCAAAAGTCCAAGTCTTTTTTTTCTTTCTTTCTTTCTTTTTGTTTGTTTACAAAGAACACACAATTACATAGAGTTATGGAAGCTTACAAGTTTGGGATTCATAAAGCAATTAGTATATTATTGGATTTTTTTAAAAGCTATTATGGTATTCCAGGCATTTCGGGAAGGTGAATTATACTTTGAAATGCACGCGTAGGCATAAGATTTCCTAAGCTGAACCATTTTTCATTAATATACATCTTTATATATTACATTACAGCTCTATAAATGCATGTTTTCACACTTATATTGAACTATACACAACTGAGTTTTAACATTATAAAAATCACACTAGAATTACTGAGAAAATTAGTAACTGATGGCCTATCCATTCTTTATTATTAAACTAAAATTTATCTTAATGACCTATAAATAGGTTAACTTAAAAAGTCCATACCTTACATGAGAAGCTCCGACTCGGGATGTTCCTTGCTAACTCTGATATCGTGGGTTTATCCTGCAGACACTTGGTTAGGTGACATTTTTTCAATTTTATTCTATTGTAACAATGATCAGCGAAGTTATAGTGATTCAAGTGCTGTTTCTGCACGCATTTCCCAAGGCGAGGAATACTATACTTCAAAGCCTGGAGAAATAATTTGCTCTTCTGCTGCATGATATCAGAGCGCCTGGTTTATGCTCCCTTTGGGGCTGTCAGCACATGATTTCACAGTAGTGGGTTCTCAGAATATCTAAGATCCACAGTTCTTATCCCTCCCCTTCAGGGCCATCCACCCCTCAGGTTATGAATAACTGCAGACAGCTGATAACTCAGGTTAAAAATACCTGAAAACTTGTATAAGTTACAGTTTCATTCAAATGACACCTCTTGGCAGACGTGACTTAAAATGTCTCATTTGTAAAGTCAATCCTATCAGGGTCAAACTACGCAGCACTGATTCTGGTACACATGAGGCAAACTAAAAAACAATAACAAAACAAAACAAAAAACAAAAAAATAAAAGAAAAATTTGCAAACAAACACATAGACTTAATGGCATCTCCGGAACTCTTGAGGGCTTTACAAGGCAAAATGGCTTTGGTCTTACATAATTCAGAACATGTTTCCGGTGTGTATATTAGGAAAAAGCCTAATTACTTAATAAAGGTAGGGGAGTGTTGAGTGTTTGCTACATGCCAGACACTTTTATACACTTTGTCTAATTTAAACTTCATAAGGACCTACCCGATAGAGTAGCTATTGTAATGTTCATTTGAGCCAACTGTGGCTCTGGGCGGTTTTAGCAAAGTGCCTTGGGTCATTTGGACAGTAAGTAGCAGAGCAAAAAGTCCAATCTGGCTGGCTCCAAATGTTAGACGTAACAATGGACTTAACGTTAAAAAGGTGTTGAGCTCTTTAGTTACAACAGAAGCACATCACTTTAAGATGAACAAATATAATGTGAGGCCGCCCCTGGTTTCTGTTGAAAAGATGGTTCTTATTAAACCATCAAAGGCTCGTATTTAAGAGAGACACCTGGGTTCAGATCCTCACTCGGGCACTCACCACTTGTGCCTCAGTTTCTTCATCTGCAAAACTGAGATGATGACATCATTTACCTTATGGAGTTGTTGTAAGAATAAAATTACAGAATTTATGTTAAGATCTCAATACAGTGCCTGGCATGTAGCGTGCACTCAATAAATGCTTGTTACTATTATTACATAAAAAAATCTAAGTTTCTTGCACACTGTTGAATATCATCATGGGAGTCTTCCACAAAATGCCCCTCGGTATCAAAGATACACTATTGCGTCAGATTTACTACAGATTTGATCCGCTCCGACGATTCCGCCCCCCCCCACCCCCCACCCCCGTAATCTCTGTGTCGCAGCAAAATAACGGGCGAGTGGGGATAAGAGATCAGCAGCCAACACTAACCACCTCCACCTCCCCGCCCACCAAGGTCCCGTTACAGGGGCCTGTAAGGCCCTAAGTCATTATATCCATGCCAGAAGCCTCAATCCATCCATCTTTCATCCGCAGGGAGAAGACAGTATGCAAAGATAAGGATGGGGGGGGGGGCACGAAGGGGTGTTCCGGGAGGACCTACTCGTTTTCCCTGTGCAACTCTCCACCCCAGGGATAAGACGGCGTGAATGAGAGAAGGTCAGGGGAGGTGGCAGTATGTGCCACGCAAAGAAGGGACGCCAAGCAAAAAGCGACCAGGGGGGCTGACGGGTGTCTGGGTGAAAGGAAGGAGAGGACCCCGCCCCCGCCACGGTATGCCTTCCGTACGTACGCAAGTTGAAGGACAGTTGGCCGGGCTCTAGACACCGAAACGAAGGAGGGCAAGTCTGAGAACCAGAACCTTTCAGGAAGGAGCACAGGTGTCACCTCGGTCGCGTCCAGCCGAAGTCTGCGTTCCGCAGCCCGCAGAACAACAGCCAATCCAGAGCCGCCCAGAGCTGGTTTGCAGCACGCTGATCTACGTAACCCCAGTCAAACACTAGCGCTAAGCGGATTTCGCCATTTTTATTGTGGTCATGAATAGGTTCTCCTCCAGTGTTTTTTTTTTTTTTAACTGTCAAAGTTCTAAGACTTTTGGTTCTTTGCTAGTCTTCTGTGATCTAGATGAGGCAGGGGACAGTGGGAAAAGAGGAGCCGGGGTCCCATTAGTTCTGCCACAGCTCCTTACCCTTTGGTCTGCCCTCACAAAAGATGGCCACCAGCAAAATGGTGCAATGACGCGCTGCCCTGGTTGCCAAGGAGACACGAATACCGGAAATGCGGAATTCGGGGAGGGCGCGCGCGCTGGGGCTGTCGGAGCTCACAGGTCCTGACTGGGAACAAGTACACAGGTCCTGGCAGGGGAGAGTTGTGGTCGCGACGGCGCGTGGTATAGGCGGGTTTAACGGGATGGAGTCGCGAGTCGCGGATGCCGAGGCCCGCGAGGCTCAGAGTGCTGCGGGCGAGGGCCCAGCAAGCGGCGACGCCTCTCAGAGGCTTCCAGTCTCGGAGCCCTTGGGAGCTGCCCGGTGGAAGCTTCTGCGGCAGGTAAGAGAAAGCCCACTCACCTCACCTTTGCCTCTGGCCACTTCCTTCCCGGGTACGCAGCGAGCGACCGGTAGAGTGTCTCTCCTTTTTGCAACTCTGGGAGTTCGCTCGTAGTTTTGCCGGGAGCCACGTGAGAAGCGCCCCCTTGCTTCGGTTAAAGGTCCCACCAAAAGGGAAGAATTGGATTGGGTGGGGCGGGGAGGGGGCAGCCAACACTGAGTTCCTGGGAAACTCAGATGGAAGTATAAGATCTTTTTTTGGACATTTGTTTGCATCTCGGGGACTCTTCTCTGTGCTCACCAATCCAATTGGTGGGACCGCCGCTCCCCATCCTATGCTATTTTCTTTCTTGCTTCTGTTTTACTTCTTTCCCCAGGTTTCTTTTCCTTGCTTCTTATCTCCCAGCCTCAGTCTGGTTCAAGTCTGGCCCCTTCCTCGGAAATCAGCGTGGTTGACTGTGTTGGGACTGTGAAGTTGCACGCGGTGTCGGTACAGCGAAGAGTGGAGGGTGTATCCAGAAGAGCTGCTTCTGTCTTTGGTGGCATGTGAAAGTTTCGTGTTGATCTTGTAGTTTGAAGTGATCAGCAAGATTCTTGGTGCCCAAGGTGGACTAGTCCGGGTGTGTTGGTTTGTTTAACGGCGGTCATTTTCTAGTACTTTAGAGTTGCTGCTGTTGGTAACTTCAGTTGTACACAGGTTTGACAAATGTCTGATTTGACATCGCCGACCCTCTTTCCAAACTGCTTGAAGTAAAATCTGTTTATTGTTTTGCACACCAGTGTTAATCCTCTGCCTGAGCTTTTCTCCTGAAAACTTGACTCGAGGACATTTTCCACTTCTGACTGTTGTATTTCGAGAAGGATTTCCCAGCTACAGCCACTTGGAGATTGTTTGCAGCTGTCTCAAGTCACTTTTTCATATAATGTCATGATGTGACTCAGAGATCATTTCTTTGCTGATGCTTTGAAAGTGTATCCAAAGCATTAATGGTCTGGTTTTGTTACTAATATTACAAAATTATAGGATATTAAATGCATCATTCATAGATCATTCTCATAGGAACTTTCTACAGTGAAATAAAACAGCAGTTAAAGTTGAATTATCAAAGTAGTAAATTAGGGCATTAAATTAATCAAATCTTATTGTGATAATTTCAGTGATTCTTAGTATGGTAAAAACTCCAGCTGACCATCACATATGTTCATTCTGAGTTGCTGTCTACATCAGATCAAGGACAAGCTTCAGCTATGGCTACCATTTGAACTCCCCACATACTTTGTTTGACATTTAATGTTTTGGTACACATGTGTATTTTGCTTAGAGTCTTGTCTTCTTTCTTACTCGATGAAGTTCATTTTTCACAACTACATTTTAACATCCTCTGTGAAGCCTCTCCTAACTCATCTGGGCTGAGTTAGACCCTCAACTCACTCTACCAGTGAACCCCATATCATATCATTTTATGATCATCTGATCAGAGTCCATATAACTTACCAGAGTGGGAGTTCTCCCTGGGAAAAGATGATATTTTATTGATCTCTATCCTCTGCACCTTGCACAGTGCCTGAGTGGTTTTTAGTAGATGTTAAGTGTTGTGGAAAGCCTGAAAGTAAGAACAGGCTTTAAGTGGCCCATAGTATCAAGTCCTCAATGTATTGTATCATTTAGATATTAATGAGTAACAAACAACTACAACATCACAATGGCGTACAATAGTTAGCATTTATTTTGTATATCCATGGGACACCTGGGAGTTGACTGACATAGGCTATGATAGCAGACTTTAATCCTTGGACCAGTTGGCTGACATATTCTCAAGGTGATGGCAGAAGTATAAGAGAGTAAAGCCCAACCACTAAAATTCATTTTAAGGTCTTGCTAACTCCTATTATCTGAGGTAAGATACTTGGCTAAGCTTAAAATCAAAGGGCCGGGAAGTATACTCCTTCCTTGGAGGGGGCAAGAAAGGAATAAATCCATAATAAATCTAACCTATCATGTATATTAAACATTTGCAGGTGCTTAGTAAATATGTTTCAAACTAACTGACCATCCACATCTTGTAGGCATCCAGAACTGGAAAACTGAGGAATCTAAGCAGTGATAGAGCTATGCAGCGCGCTCTCTCTCTCTCTCTCTCTCTCTCTCTCTCTCTCTCTCTTATGGGACATCTTCATGACATCTGCTTATGCCTGCTTGTTTTCTTCTACACAGTTCTGTCGCTCTATTACCCCATAGGGCTCCAGTGCTATCTAATGGTCCTTCACTTTAACTGTTCAATAATTTTTTTTTTTTGGTTTTGTAATTAACCTTTTTTAGAAAAAGCCCAGTTGACCTAGTTTGTCGTTTGATACCAGGTCACATGATAAATTGCTGACTTTTGAGCCTAGTGCTGACTTTAATCAGATGAAGACTATGGATCAATATTGATAGAGGCTTTAGATAGTATTCTGTTTTCCTCTTTGTTGGGTGTCATTACCTAATAGCAAAGATGGCTGCTGGTAACAACAGGCTTTCATCATGTACCTAACTAGTGATCCAGGAGAAATGACCTTTTTTCCCGAAACCCAAATAATGCCCTTTGAACAACTCTAATAGGCCAAGGTTGGACCAGTTGTTGTGTCTAGGAGAATGAGGCATTTTGGCTACCTGGAACGTTAGCCCACCCTGTTGCTGGGAAGATAAAATCCCCATCATTAACACGTAGAGTGAGGGAGGGGCAATTCCTAAGAGGAAGGGATGTAGGGCAGATGAAAAAGTGGCAGTGATCATTACACCCATACTCACAAACACCTTCAGAATGAATAATCTTGCCTACAGGTCTCATATTTGGCTGAAGAATCTGATTAATGGACTATTTCACAGCATGATTTAAATTAAAGCGCTATGCTGTATGTTTGAGACTATCAGTGCTGAAAGAGATAGCATGATTTCTGGAATGGAATTTAATATAACTTAATTTCGGGCCCAGATCCACCCTTAACTATTTGTGTGATGGTGAGCAACCTCTTTGGACCTCAGTTTCTCAGTTGTGAATGAGGGAACAGTAGTAGATTTCTCTAAGACCATTTTCATCTCGGATTATTTTGGAGTGAAATTATTTACCAGCGTTAGAAATAAATTCATTTTCTATGTTCTTGTCCTGTTGTTTTATATTTTCCTAACAAGGATTTGATTGATGTATTTTTAACACTTAAAAACAAAACATTACATATTGGGGGCACCTGGGTGGCTCAGTAGGTTAAGCATCTCGCTTCCACTCAGGTCAGATCTCATGGTTTGTGGGTTTGAGCCCTGCATTGGGCTCTGTGCCGACAGCTCAGAGCCTGGAGCCTGCTTTGAATTGTGTGTCTCCCTCTCTCTCTGTCCCTCCCTTACTCACGTTCTCTCTCTCTCTTTCGAAAATAAGTAAACATTAAAAAATTTACATATTAGATAAATGTGCAACACTGCGTATACAAGTGAGATTATCACGGTATTTAAAGTATTAAAAATGATTTTTACAATGTCAAAGACAAAAACAAAGGATAGGGACAGTATGCATAGTATGAGCCCTTTGAGAATTATTCATGGTTTTTTAGTTTTTTTTAATGTTTATTTATCTTTGAGAAAGAGATAGAGACAGTGTGCATGCAGGGGAGGGACAGAGAGAGGGAGACAGGATCTGAAGCAGGCTCCAGGCTCTTATCTGTCAGCACAGAGCCCAACATGGGGCTTGAACTCACCAGTCGTGAGATCATGACCTGGGCCGAAGTCTCATGCTTAACTGACTGAGCCACCCAGGCACCCTTACTCATGGTTATTTGTATATGTAGGCATGCATGTTTAACAGTGTGCTCTCCCAGAATAGTAGAATTTCAACTGGGTTTTTACTCTTCTATACTTAAATTTCTTTTACAGTAAACATGATTCTTTTTTTTTTTAACGTTTATTTATTTTTGAGACAGAGAGAGACAGAGCATGAATGGGGGAGGGTCAGAGAGAGAGAGAGAGAGAGGGAGACACAGAATCTGAAACAGGCTCCAGGCTCCGAGCTGTCAGCACAGAGCCCGACGCGGGGCTTGAACTCACAAACCGTGAGATCATGACCCGAGCCGAAGTCGGACGCTTAGCCAACTGAGCCACCCAGACACCCCAACATGATTATTTTCAAATCACTTACCAAAAACTTATTAAAATGCCAAAATGCATAGTTTTAATTTTAACATCTTTGAAATTGAGATACGGCTTTTAGTTGACTGCACGCTGGTTAATTGGCAGTCTATTCTATATAACAACAGAAGAAAGAAATGTTGCCATCTTGTAATCAATGATGTGTTAAATTTAATGAAGTACAGTCATAGGAAGGGAGGACTTTTTTTTTTTTTCATTTTAAGGTAAAACACTAAAGACCCTTGACTACCAGAAAAACTCCACATGATTGAACAAAATTATTCCCAGATCAAGATGCTTTATACAGTAGAAGACCTATTACCTGGATTGGTTAACTGAGAGAGTTAAAGAGGTGAATCATAAAAATGATACATATTCTAAAGTGAAGCTATAACCTAAGTGCTAAATACTTCTAGATATTTATGATTAGTTCTTTAGACTTTTTACGGTTGGCTTCCCACACCTAAATTGATAGTATAGATTTTGGGGCACCTGGATGGCTCAGTCGGTTAAGTGTCCGACTTTGGCTCAGGTCATGATCTCACGGTTCGTGGGTTCAAGCCCTGCCTCAGGCTCTGTGCTGACAGCTCAGAGCCTGGAGCCTGCTACAGATTCTGTATCGCCCTCTCTCTGCCCCATCCCTACCTGCTCTCTGTCTCTCAAGAATGAATAAACGCTAAAAAAAAAAAAATAATAATAATAAATAAAATATAAATAAATTAATAGTAAGGTTTTAAGCAACTTTTATCAAGCAGACTTGCCTTTACCTTTCCAAAACATTCAACTTAGTTTTTTATTTATTTTTATTTTTTTAAGCTTATTTATTTATGAGAGAGACAGCATGAGTGGGGGAGGGGCAGAGAGAGAGGGAGACACAGAATCTGAAGCGGGCTCCAGGCTCTGAGCTGTCAGCACGGAGTCCGATGCGGGGCTCGAACCCACGAACCGTGAGACCATGACCCGAGCCAAAGTTGGATGCTTAACCGACTGAGCCACCCAGGCGCCCCTCAACTTAGTTTTTATGGAAGCAACAACTCGGTTTTAATTACCATTTTGTTTGTTTTTGCAAATTTAATTAATGACAGTAACGAGAACAACTGGTGTAACAAAACTTGTGAAGAAGCACTGTTAACTTGGCAAACATACGGCTCAGTAGGAAAGGGCAAGAACAGTGCTTTGGCTACTACCTTAAAGTCCACTTTGAATATTTAATAGAGGGAATGGAAAGCGTCTGTTAATCCAGAGTCAGCTATAATCCAGAGTCAGCTAACAGAGCTGCTACTTTATAGCGTGCTCTGTTTAGGCCTTCTGGTTCTATGGTTAAAATGGCAAACAGACACCAGAGACCTTGTCTTGCAAATGCTGGTGTGGTGCACTTGTAGATTTTGCACTGAGGATTGTGGTTTGGATTTCTACTTAAAGTGAGGGACTGGTGTTTATTGGCATCACTTGACTTAATGGCAGCAGAGGCTGAGCTCTTTCGTGCTTTCTCTCTCTCTCTCTCTCTCTCGTTTTTTGACAGTAATTTATTGACGTAAAGTTTTATACATCATTGTGTTTATAAGGGCTTTTTCACAGTGTTAAGATTAAACTGACATTTCAAGTTAGTATAGAATTTTAAAGTTCTGAGGCAACAGATGACGTAGATTTTTGCATGTGCTGTGGAGCGTGCTTGAGTCTTAAGGGTCCGGTACGAGGTTCACCATTAATCCCTGCTGTTCAAACCATGCTGACATGTATGTCAGTGACTGGAGGAGATTTTGTTTTTTATGTCTGACTTATTAAGATTAATAATTGGTTTCTCTGGATTCCTTAAAAATATTTAGGATTGTACTTTAGGTTAAAAAAGAGGACGTGAATGTTTTCTTGAATTTTAAAAGTATGTGGTTTATCAGTCCCAAACCAAGATATTCTTCTAATACTTTTTTTAAAAGAAATGAACTTTTGGGGTGCCTGGGTGGCTCAGTCGGTTGAGCGTCCGACTTCAGCTCAGGTCACGATCTCACGGTTTGTGAGTTTGAGCCCCGCGTCAGGCTCTGGGCTGATGGCTCAGAGCCTGGAGCCTGCTTCTGATTCTGTGTCTCCCTCTCTCTCTGCCCCTCCCCCATTCATGCTCTGTCTCTCTGTCTCAAAAATAAATAAACATTAAAAAAAAATTAAAAAAAAAAAGAAATGAACTTTTAATTGTGGAGTAAAGAAAAAAAAAGTTTAGAAGGCTCTAGATATAAAAGCTTTTGTTTTCAGTTTCACAGAGCTGTGTTAACCAATAATCTTCCTATCAGTAAATGTAGTAACTTTTCAAAGGTTGAATAGTTTAGCTGCCTTTCCTGGAATAATGCTGAATATTTTTATATGCCCGCTTTTGTTTTTTATTTATTAAAAAATTTTTTTTAATGTTTATTTTTGAGAGAGAGAGAGAGACAGACAGACAGTGTGAGCAGCGGAGGGGCAGAGAGAGAAGGAGACACAGAAACTAAAGCCGACTCCAGGCTCTGAGCTGTCAGCAGAGTCCGACGTGGGGCTCAGACTCATGACCTGTGAGATCATGACTTGAGCCGAAGGTCAGATGCGTAACTGATTGAGCCACCCAGGTGCCCCATCACCTGTCTTTTCTTATACGTTACTTGTATGTATGTATGTATGTACATATGTATGTATGTATTTGTTTATTTTCAAATTTTTATTTAAATTCTAATTAGTTAACATATAGTGTAATATTGGTTTCAGGAATAGAATTTAGTGATACAACTCTAAATGTAAATGTAAATCTAAATCTAAATGATTCATCTCTTACACATAACACTCACAGAAACAGTTCCATTTTTGGAAGCTGCTTTCTCCAGTTTCTCTCTTGACCTCATGGTCCTTGGTCAGACCGCAAGTTTTATTTATAAGATTTTTAACCTTCTTCCTCTGAACTTAGTTCTGAGATGCTTTCTAACCCCTCAGATTTTCTATTGTCATATAATTTTTCTCAAGTTATTTAGTGCTGAAATTACTGAATCTGGTGAGTGGAATAAAGAAAATATCCTACTGTTTTGAAGTCGCTTTAAGCATTATTGTGGAACTAAGGAATATTTAAGCAATTTGTTGGCACGGTGGAAAGGGAGCATTGACATTGGACACATGTGGTTCCAATCCTAGTTCCAGCACTTAGTGTGTGCTCTTTGTTGATCTCCCGTATCAAGTGTTTACTCTTCATGGAATGTACTTTTGTGTCACCATTATTTCTATCTTTGTTTTTTATCCCTGCCCTTATTTCCTTATTTTTAATTCCCCTCATGCATCTTTAATGAATGGCATCCTGTGGTATTGTATTTTTCTAAGCCACTTCAAGTCCTTTTGGTAACAGTTGTGACATAAATTATTGTCCTAGAAGTTGTGGGAATTGGACACCTTTTATTAAAAGGATATTTTTATGAAAAAGATCTCACAACTGTGAGATCATGACCTGAGCCAAAATCAAGAGTTGGACGCTTAACTGACTGAGTCTATTTATTTCTGTTTTGTACTCTCTTGCTTCATTCTTTTGGGGGCTCCCTAACTCTCAAAAGAGAACTGTTATCCCTTTGGGGCCCCAGAATTAAGCACCCTTCTGGTTTCAGGCCGTCTTGATTGAATTAGTAAGTCTTTACCATAGGGTGATTTCTGCAGTAATTGACCATTTTGTTGGGAGATCCCAGATGTCAGTATCTACAGGTCTTTTCTCTTGGCCCATAGCCCCCAAAAGGAATCTTGCAATCTCTTCTCTGGCTGATATAAGACTGGCTGCCTGTGATCTAGAAGGTAAGTGAGGGAAAGGGATGTTCATCAGAATGAAGAGCATCTTATACCACTGTAAGCTCTGCTTGATGTTTACGACCATAATTTTTTGCTACCCTTTCTCTAGAAATTTAGAGAATTCAGAGTGCCACTGTGGACGAGAAAGGTAGTTGCCTGGCATTGCTGATGGAATCATGGGATCTAGTAACTTCTTAAAAATATTTTCAACCACTGTTTCTGTGTTTAGTCTTACTTCTCTATCCTCATTGCCATTAGTGTCCCCAGTGACCGAGTCTTTCCTGAGTGTGTGGTAGAACTTTGCTGCTTCTTGGCTCTCCCTTTGTCAGCACTTAGATTTTGGCAACCTGTCGAATAAGTTACCATTCATCATGTCTCCTCCAGGTCTCTTTGTCCTTTTGTATTTTTGCTAGTTTTACTCTTTAACTGGTATTCTGGGGAGTTTTGGAAGGGATAGGATATAACTGTGTGTGTGTTCGGTCTGCTTCGTTTAACCAGAAGTTAGTTAACTATGTACTGAGTACCTGCTCTCAGCCAGACATTTTCCAGATAGCGTATATTATTTTAATTAATTTTCGCACAAGTCTTGTAGTCAGTCCACAGTTACCATATATCAGGCATTGTATTAGAAGCTGCAAAGTAAGCATTACTATTCCTGTCTTACAGGGGAAAAGACTGAGCTCAAAGGATAATAAATGTGCTTGCACTCAACTATTGAGGGAGAGGCTCTCCTGCTGCAAAACCCTTGCTCATTTTCTGAGTGACATTACTTTTAGAGTATTGGTTAGTAGGGTTCCTACATAGTTATGTTCAGTGTATTTTAGTTCTGGAGTAAACAAATACTTCAGGTAAATTAAATGGGTTTTAGACTTTCATTGTGTTTAGTTGCATACATTTTTTACCTGATGGGTCCAGCAGTCCATGCATTTTTTTTACCCCTTCGGATATTTGATATTTTGACATGAACTTATTTGGTATAACATGTATCCTTGATTAAAGAACTCATTGATTTAGAGGAATTAGACAATGTCTTGACTTTGAGCATTTTCCTTCACCCTAGATAATGCAATCTGGATTTTATTTAATTAGGTACCTAGGAGCTTTGAAGGTAATATTCTAAAAATGGTAGTTGATAAGATTATACCTCGATGGGAGATTCAAGTATCCTGTCAGCTCACAAAGCTGCAAGTATTATTGGTGACATTAAAATAACTGAATCTTCAGGGACGCCTGGGTGGCTCAGTGGGTTGAGTGTCTGACTTTGGCTCAGGTCATGATCTCATGGTTTGTGGGTTTGAGCCCCGCATCTGGCTCTGTGCTGACAGCTTAGAGCCCGGAGCCTGCTTTGGATTCTGCCTCCTCTCTCTCTTCTCTTTCCTTGCTTGTGCTTGTCTCTTTGTCTCTCCCTCTCTCTCAAAATAAACATTAAAAAAATTGTTTTTAAGTAACTGAATCTTCAAACTAAAAAGAAATGTCAAAAGTAATTGGACTTGATTTCCCATTGTAATTACCTTTACTGAATATAGATTATATAAAGAAGTGTTGTTTTTACCCTAAATGTATTGCCTGTTACTTCCATTGGGTATCAGCTTGTTCATATTGTAGATCATGGGATTTATTTAAACTGTAAAAGCCCCTTCTAATATTATACCTGTGGCAACTTGATTTTTTGCCTTAGTGCTTTGTGGTGCTGTAATCTTGACATCAGACATGTGGCGCTGTAATCTTGACAACATAATTAATATAAAAAGGTGTTTGAGGGGCGCCTGGGTGGCTCAGTCAGTTAAGTGTCCGACTTCGGCTCAGGTCATGATCTCACGGTCCGTGAGTTCGAGCCCCGCGTCGGGCTCTGTGCTGACAGCTCAGAGCCTGGAGCCTGCTTCAGATTCTGTGTCTCCCTCTCTCTCTGACCCTCCCCCGTTCACGCTCTGTCTCTCTCTGTCTCAAAAATAAATAAACATTAAAAAAAAAAAGGTGTTTGCTTTTTGGACATTAGATGGACAAAATCTACGACAATTTATATCTACATTTTACATTTTTAAAAGTTTAATTACTTTGTTTTTGTCTTAAGAGTTAGCTCTGTTGGGTGGTTTTTCTTCCTGATAACCATGGTTGACATAGTAATAAGGCCCTGTTTTTGGTAAAGACTTTTAAATAATTCATTCTTTAAAAAAAAAAAAAGAAACCTTCAACCAAATCAAAGAGAGACAACCTTTTCTGATCCTCCATTAAAAAACCCAACCTTCTAAATCTTATACATAGTGTATACATTTTAAACAGATATCCCTCAAGATTTTATCTTGATAAAAGATAAAACTGCACCTGGGTGGCTGAGTTGGTTAAGCGTCTGACTCTTGATCTCAGCTCAGGTCTTGATCTCAGGGTCTTGATCTCAGGGTTGTGAGTTCAAGCCCTGCATTGGGCTTGGCGCTGGGCGTGAAGCCTACTTAAAAAAATAAATTAACTAAAATTAAAAAAAAAAGTAAAGATATGTTCATACTGATGTGTTCTCTGGCTTAGTGCTGACCTTGGTTTGCTCTTTTGCATATAAGAATTATGGCATCATTAGAGTCAGAGTTCCTCGTTAGGTAAGAGAAACAACTCTAGCTGTCTTTAGCAGGAAGTGATTTAATATAGTGGATTAAGTACTTACTCTTTGGACGTACCAGAGGAGCAGGCCAAGAATGAGTCCCAGAACAACACAAAATCCCAGAACAATGCAAAGCTGACCTGCCAACAGAAATGTCACCTCTACCAAAATGAACAATCTGATCTGTCTCCAGCATTACACTATTTTATCTATTGTCTCTGGTGATGAGGAAGCTGCTGCCAGAACTATAGACTCTGGAGGCACATTTTGCCTACTAGATCTCTCCCAGCAGAGGTGATGCCCCTTGTGCCTCCTCTCACTTCCCGTTAAATTAGGAAGGGAACACTGGACCTCTGCTGAAGATGCTACAGAAGAGCCAAAAGTCTTTACAACTGTTCTACCAGTGAAAATCACAGAAATGTAATTACCACGTCTATTCCTCTTTCAGAGCACACGTTAGTGCATCTGATTAGCTAACAAGATCACATCTGAAACTTTGGTTGGTAGGGACTCTGGGAAACGTGGCTTCCAGCTTTCTAGCTTTATAATATCAGTAGGTATCTTAGAAGGAAGTTGGAATGGATGATTGATGTCTACCATATTCTCCACAAGCAGAAATGTTAAGAGTTTAGGCTCTGTAGTCAGTCTGGATTTGCTTTTTCCTAGCTTTCTGACTTTGAGCAAATTAACATCCCCTTGTTTCCTGTCTCATATAACAAGTATCTACCCCATAGGGTTATTTGAAGATTTAGTGAAGAGTGTGGTAAGATAAGCATTGATTCTTTTTTTTTTTAAATATGAAATTTATTGTCAGATTGGTTTCCATACAACACCCAGTGCTCATCCCAACAGGTGCCCTCCTCAATGCTTATCACCCACTTTCCCCTCCTTCCCACCCCCCATCAACCCTCAGTTTATTCTAGTTTTTAAGAGTCTTTTATGGTTTGGCTCCCTCCCTCTCTAACTTTTATTTTTTTCCCTTCCCCTCCCCCATGGTCTTCTGTTAAGTTTCTCAGGATCCACATAAGAGTGAAAACATATTGTATCTTTCTCTGTATAGCTTATTTCACTTAGCATAACACTCTCCAGTTCCATCCACGTTGCTACAAAAGGCCATATTTCAGATAAGCATTGATTCTTACTTAGACATTGGGTTGTCTTCGACGAGATTTGCTGGTGAGCAATCTGGGCCTGGAGTTTTCTTTGGTAGGACTTTTATTTATGCATTGCATTTTAAAAAAATAGTTTAGGACCGTTCAGACTTTTTACTTCTTGTGTCAGTTTTAGTAGGCGTAGTCTTCTAGGACTTTGTCTATTCATCTAAATTTTTAGTTGTTTTTTTTAATGCCTGCTGGATCTGTAGTGATCTCCCTATGTCACATTGATATTTATATTTTCTCTCTTTTTTCTTATTAGTGTCATCAAGGATTTGTCAGTTTTATTAATCTCTTCAAAGAACTGGCTTTTGGTGTTTTAATCTTTCTATCTATATTTTTGTCTTCTACTTTATTAATTTTGACTAGGGAACTTAACTTGCTTCTTTTTGTAATTTTTGCAGTGGATATTTAGCTTACTGATTTTTAGCTTTTCCACAAATTTTCCTCTTAGCGTGAATTTATCCGCATTTCATGTGGTTTGAAATGTATTATTATTCTGTTCAAAATACTTTCAAATTTCCATTGAGTTTTCTTTTTCTTTTTTTGTTTTTGGCTCATAAGATATTTAGAAACCAGTTTTTCAATTTTATTTAGAAAGCAATTTATATTGCTTTCTTTCCAAATATATTTGATGTTTTAGGTATCTTTTTAGTTATTTTTCACTTGTTTATGACTATTAGGATGTTTTATATCTTTTTTTAATGTTTATTTTTTGAGGGAGAGAGAGACAGTGTGTGCATGAGCAGGGGGAGGGACAGAGAGAGGGAGACACAGAATCTGAAGCAGGCTCCGGGCTTGGAGCTGTCAGCACAGAGCCCAATGAGGGGCTTGAGGCCACCAACTGTGAGATCCTGACTTGAGCTGAAGTCGGACGCTCAACCGACTAAGCCTCCCAGGCACCCCTGGATGTTTTATATCTTTAAAAAAGCTTTCTATTATGGGAAATTTCAAACATATACAAAACTGGAGATAACAGGATAATCCTCACTCAGATATCCATAAACTTCAACAATTTTTTGAAAAGTTTATTTATTTATTTTGAGAGAGAGAGAGAGAGAAACAGAGCACATGAACAGGGGAGGGGCAGAGAGAAAGAGAATCCTAAGCAAGCTCTGCACTGTCAGCACAGAACCCCATGTGGGGCTCAATCTCACAAACTGAAATCATGACCTGAACCAAAATCAAGAGTCCGACGCTCAACTGTCTGAGCTACCCAGGTGCCCCAACTTCAACAATTTTTAACTCCTGACCAACCATATTTTATATCTCTTTTCTTTATACCCCAACCTCAGATTATTTCAAAATGAATCTTGGGGTACCTGGGTGGCTCAGTTGATTGAGTGCCCAACTTTGGCTCAGGTCATGATCTCACCGTTTGTGGGTTCAAGCCCTGTGTCCGGCTCTGTGCTGACAACTCACAGATCCTGGAGCCTGTTTGGATTCTGTGTCTCCCTCTCTCTGTCCCTGCCCCACTCGCACTCTGTCTGTCTGTCTCTCTCTCAAAAATAAATGTCAAAAAACTTTAAAAAAAATTTCTGAAATGAATCTCAGATGTATCATTTTTTTCTATAGATATTTCAGTATGTACCTATACAAGATGACATTAAAAAAATAGCTAAAACATGGGGTGCCTAGGTAGCTTAGTTGGTTAGGCATCCAACTTCTGTTTAGGTCATGATCTCATGATTCGTGAGTTCGAGCCCCTCCTCGGGCGCTGTACTGACAGTTTGGAGCCTGGAGCCTGCTTTGGATTCTGTGTCTCCTTCTTTCTCTGTCCCTCCACTGCTTTGGATTCTGTGTCTCCCTCTGCCCCTCTCCTGGTAGCGCTCTGTCTCTCTCTCTCTCAAAATAAACATTAAGAAAAATTTTTTAAAATAACTAAAATACCATACCACACCTAGAATAATTTCTTGATGTCATGAAATAAATAGCTGGTCAGTTTCCAGATTTTCCCCATTGTCTCTAGATTTTGTTTGCAATTTGATTATTTTGAAGCATGATTCAAATAAGATCTAAACTTTTTTATTATTTGATAAGTTTTATAAGTCTTTTTTTCTTATAAAGCTTTTATTTTAAAAATTTTTTAAATTTTTGTTTTTTAATGTTTATTTATTTTTGAGAGAGAGAGAGAGAGAGCGATTGAGCATGAGTGGGGAAGGGGCAGAGGGAGCCAGAGACACAGAATCTCAAGCAGGCTCCGGGCTCTGAGTTGTCAGCACAAGCCTGATGCAGGGCCTGAACTCATGAGCTATGAGATCATGACCTGAGCCGAAGTCAGATGCTTAGCGGATGGAGCCACCCAGGTGCCCCATAAAATTTTTATTTAAGTAATCTCTACACCCAGCATCAGGCTTGAACTCATGACCCGGCGATGAAGAGTTGCACGTTCTTCTGACTGAGCCAGCTGGGTGCCCCATTTTATAAGTATTTTTAATCTAAATGTTTCTTCTGCAGGTATGTCTTTCAACTCTTGCCATTTATTTATTGAAGAAACTGAGTTTCTTGTCTCTTAGGAGCTCTCCATAATTTGAACTTTGCTCATTGTACTTGATGATGATGTTTAATGTGTTCCTGTATTCCTAGTTCCTGTAAGTTCCTATTTCGTAGGTACAGAGACCTGATCAGATTCAGATTTAACGGTTTTTGTTTGGTTTGGTTGGTCAAATGATGGTAGAGTGTGCTTTCATCAGTAATCATAGTCGTGTCTGGTTATTATTCCTCTTGATGATGATTTTCTAGGTTCATGAATTCATGGAGAGGTTGAAAAATGGTGATATTCTAATTGCATCATTCCTTCTTCATTTATTCCCTGGAATACAGCTATAAGGAGAAATTTCCCCTTCTACTTGGATATTCTCAGTTACAGTTCATATAGGAAAGACAGACAGATACTTGATTCTTTCTCTTTGTTTACTAGTTTTCAAAATAAGTTCATTCTCTAGCATCCTTTAGTGATCATTTTTTTTTTAAGAAAATACCCCAATGAGCTTGTATGTTTTGATTCTATTACATTTATTACCTTTGTTAATGCTCATACTGTTCCATATTTGGCCACTGGATCCTATTCAAATAGGCTCTGGAACCTTTTTGATATAACCCTTAATTTTTTATGGCTTTCTTTTTTTCTCATATGCAGGATATTCCAGGTTCATTTGTACAATTCGTGCCGTTTCTCCAAGGGACCTTACTTTGTTTTAGTAGAAAATGATATTTAGAGACAGCAATGTGGGCATTAAATGTGCTCATTGCTTCTAGTTTGGTCACTGTTTCTAGAGCTTTTTTGTTTTTAATTAATTTGAGAACGAGAAAGAGAGTAGGCATGCAGGAGAGGGGCAAAGAGGGAGAGAGAATCCCAAGCAGGCTCCATGCGGTCAGCACAGAGCCTAACATGGGGCTCGAACGTATGGACCATGAAATCATGATCTGAGCTGAGATCAAGAGTCAGATGCTTAACCAACTGAGCCACCCAGGAGCCCCTGTTTTAGAACTTTTAAGAGGTCTGATGTAAGAAACATATACATTTTAAAAAATGTTTTAATAAATACATCATTTGTTTCTATTATATTTTATTCAGATTCAGAGCTATAGGGTTTTTGCTTAACATCATTAAGCTTACAGCTATATTTGGTTCTCCCATAGTTAAAAACCCACATTTCAATGTCTCCAACAAAATTACTCATTTGATTTATCTTAAAACAGACACACATACACACACACACACACACACACATACACATGAGACAGGCTTGGAATAACATACCTGCCTCTGCCTAGGTAGCTTTGAAAATCAACTTTTACCCCCTAACTCTACAGGCTGCAAAAGGTGCTGCTTATCTTCTTAACTCTTTCTTTTGGAATTGGACCTGTGTCCCCCCCCTAAGGAAAGTGATTGCAAAGCCAGGCTCACCTCTCTAGATTTATTTCCTTTCTGAGTTCTGAGACTGGTAAATCTTCACTATCTTCTTTGTTCTCTGATACCATCAAATAATGTTTTAAGATATTTTGCCCATCTTCTCTAGTCGTCTCCGGTAAGAGTTTGGTCTCCATTATCTAATCTGCCATTATTGGAAATGAAACTCCCCTTCCCACTTAAACTTTGAACACTTGCGTTTATATAATAGCACAATATTTGGTTTTATTTCAAAGGTTCTGAAGCAAAAACACCTGGATGACTGTCTGCGACACGTATCTGTGAGAAGATTTGAATCATTTAATCTGTTTTCAGTAACAGAAGCCCAAAAAAGGACAACTGAAGAGGACTTTGGTGCATGGATCCAATATACAAGTGTCTTCTATCCTGAGTACAGCATTTCTTTAAGGTGAACATCATTCTGGTTAAGATATTTTTAAAAGTATTTTTCTCTTGTAGAAGAAAAGCAGTCTAATAAGAATCTCATTATGCATTCTGTTGAGTTTGCAGGTAATCTTGATCAGAACTTCGGTTTTGCAGCATTGTATTAGGAAATCCTGCTGCTTTAACTGGGTTTTGTTGTATCCTCAGAACTGAGGGAAAAAAAGTCTCAGGAATGTAGTGGCATTTGAGGATAAAGTGCCTTGCAAATCAAAAGGTTCATTTAACCATTCTCTCATAGCATTTGATTATGACAGAAAGCCAAGTTCTTTTTGAGGCTGAAAGTGGAAACAGAATTTTCTAAACTACTTTTCAAGGAGTAGTTATCTGAAAAATCAAGCTTTGGTATTTTTCCCATTCATATTTTGTCGCTTTCAGAATGGAATCTTAAGAATAGGAGGAGAAAATCCAGCTGAAAACATGGAGACTGTGAGAAGCACACAGACTGTTCTGGCTTTAAAAATCGTTTTAAAAGAGACAGAAGAGTTGCACACTGAAGTAACAAGATACCATTTTTACCGAATTAATTTTCTCTCACAGTTACAGTCTAGCGTGTTGCAATATTACTGTAGGTGTTTGATTTTATAAAATCTGCCTTTTTTGACAAGATTTCACATCTTGAAAGGGAGGGAGGAGCACATTTACAGTAACTGTAAGAAGAGCAAAAAACATTTTAAGTGGAATGTGACTGAATAAGGTTTAGGTGAGGCGAGGAATAATTTTCAGAAAAAAAGTTTTCACAAAGGGTGTCTATTTATAGTATATGTTTCTCGAACCATTTTAGTTTAAAATATCTAAGCTTTAAAAGACATCATAATAGCTGAAAATTTGGGATCTGGATAAAAATTGACGAGGGTGGGCAGGGAAGAACCATTAGGATCTGGTTTCACAATACTGCTTTGTTGAAAACTCCAAAAAGAAGATAAAAACCTAGGGATTTGTGAGCTTGCCTGGATATTCATTATGAGATTCTAATTAGAATACCTGAACTGCCTCGTGTTCAGATGGAGATAATTAGTTTAGTTCCTGTTCCGGAAGGGAAGGAAAATGCATGGAATGTTTACCGTGTGCCAGGTGCCAAGCTAGGTGCTTTGTTGTATTCTAATTCTTGTAATCCTTCCGGTAACTCTGCAAAGTAGGAATGAAGATGATTACACAATTGGAAGATAGCATCTGTAAGGAAATTAAAGAGAAGGAAGAACAGTGATCCCATAGGGGTCTTCAGGTATAAAGTTCTAAAACTTAACTTCTCCATCTGCTGGTAGACCAGACGCAGTAAGTGTAGTATGTACCATGAACGATTTCCTGACATCTTCCAAGTCCTGGTAAGGGTTAGCTAGAGAGAATGGGAAATCTTCCGGTTCATGTGAGTTTTCAAAATAGGGCATGGTTCTCCACCTGCTGGAGATGACCCTGGTGTGGCAGGAACCCAGGCTCCAATGTAAACTGAGACTCCTTTCCGGTGGCATGGTTCCTTGTGATATATCCATTTTTAAAATAAATAAAATAAATAAATAAATGCAAGTCTGTCTATATAAATACGACATTGAATCCTAATTTATGGAGAGAAGACAGGTGACCAAGCTAGAACATTGGCTGCGATGGCTACCAAGATTTTTTCCTCTTTTTTTCACACTAGTTCTTTTCTCTCCACATTAGTAATACAAAGGTAACAATAGTGTGCACATATTCTAGAGCTGAGCACAATCTTAGAATAATTTTTAAAAGATCACAACCACATTAATGATGGCTGACTGCTGAGTGACTACTATGTCACAAGCACTGTCGTGAGTGGTTTACATGTATTAGCTTATTTAATCCACGCGACACCTTTTGAGGTAAGTACTGTTATTATCCTCATTTTACAGATGAGGAAAGTGAAACCCAGAGAGGTTAAATGACTTGATTGAGGTCATACTGCCAGTGATCGCGCCTGTATTCAAACCCCAGTGGTCTGGTTCCACAGCCTGTACTTTTAAAAACTTTTATTTCGAAGTAATTACAGACATTCAGGAAGTTGCAAAAATAGTACAAGGAGTTCACATACCCTTCATCTAGCTATCTCCATTGGTAACATTTTATGTAATGACAGCTACAGTCTGCACTTTTAACTTCTGCACATGCTGCCTCTCGTGAGGCAATCATGTATCCACTTATTCATTTTACAGATGAAGGGATTGAGGCCCAGATAAACTAATTTCCTCATTGATTATTCTGAGCGTTCTATTTCTTACTCTATAATTCCGTTACCATACAGAAAATCGCTGAAATTACTGCAGTTGCTTAGGGAGGGGAGGATTTCTGCCAAGAATAGTTTATTCCATTCCATTGTCCACTTTGTTCATGTTGATTTCTCTTACCACTTCTTGTTTTCTGTTAGTTGCCCAACATGGATGGATCCCCGTTTTTGTTCCTTTAACATCTTGTATCCGCTGTTTTCTCAACCTGCTTCCGTTACATTTCTTTAGCTACCTTTATTGTCTTCAGTATTGTTTGAATTGGGAGCATTCTAGAGTTAAAAAAAAAAAATTACTTGCAGTAGCTAAAAGCAGTGGTTTAGAAGGTAGTTTTGGAATGATGTACCATTACTTTCACGTACATTTTTTAAAGTTTGTTAAATCAACACAATGGAATGATTTACAAGAAGTGATGAATTATTTTATCTTATTTTTTTAATGTTTTTTTAAAATTTATTTTTGAAGGAGAGACAGAACATGAGCGGGGGAAGAGCAGAAACAGGGGGAGACACAGAATTCCAAACAGGCTTCAGGCTCTGAGCTGTCAGCACAGAGCCCAATGCGGGGCTCGAACTCACATGTTTCCCTCCTTTTCAAATAATAATCTGCCCCAGTGACTTGTTCCTTAGTCTACTTACTCCATAGGCCATTCGTGGGAGAAACTCAAAAATCATCAATTATAGGTTAGCTTAAAGTGCTTGATGAAAAAATGGGTTGGCTTTTAGAAGAGACTGACTATGGGGGTGCCTGGGTGGCTCAGTCGGTTGAGCGTTCGACTTCGGCTCAGGTCACGATCTCGCGGTCCGTGAGTTCGAGCCCCGTCTCCGGCTCTGGGCTGATGGCTCAGAGCCTGGAGCCTGCTTCCGATTCTGTGTCTCCCTCTCTCTCTGCCCCTCCCCCGTTCATGTTCTGTCTCAAAAATAAATAAACGTAAAAAAAAAAAAAGAGAGACTGACTATGGGTAATTTCCCCCCCAGCTTTATTGAGAGATAATTGATATGTAACAGTATGTAAATTTAAGGTGTACAATGTGTCGATTTGATACACTTATATATTGTCAAATGATGATCACCATAGCATTAGCTAATACCACTGTCATGTCACATAGCTACTATTTCTTTTTTGTGATGAGAACATTTACAATGGCTATTGGTGTTAAGGGTTTGGGAAAGAAGTTAAAGCTTTGGAGTTTAGGAGAAAGATAGAGTGAACTTTTTATACCTTGATATGTTGGGAAAAAAAATGTCATTTTTCAGTAACATTAATTGCTAGTGTAATGCTAAGATTGAAGTTTTGGGGTCCCTTCCTTATAAGTATTTTTATCTAACCACATTGTCCAGGCAGGACCTAGGTAAACTGTTGAAAGATTAGGGTTAGACAAGATGTTATACAGTTGACACATTAATAAAGTAGATGACTCTGTTAAGAAAAAGCTGTCCATGAAGTTGGGACAAGTGATAGGGAACTTGAAATAATCGAACTGAATCTTTACCGCATTATGTTCATGAGAGTTTTCCTATAGTTAGCACTAATTCTTACGCTGTTGAAAACAGTGATTGCTGACATTATTCTTTCATGAGATGCCTTCTTTTAGGATGTCTAGACTTCATAGATAAGCGATTTTCACTTTTGGAAGTTATTTAGAGGGATAGAGTTAGTTTTACACTTTCCCTACTTCTTACCCCATTTTATTTTATTTTTAAAATGTTTATTTTTGAGGGGGTGGGAAAGGGCAGAGAGAGACACACACAGAGTCCGAAGCAGGCTCCAGGCTCTGAGCTGTCAGCACAGAGCCAACGTGGGGCTCAAACCACAAACCGCGAGATCATGACCTGAGCTGAAGTCAGACACTTAACCGACTAAGCCATCCAAGCACTTCCTACCCCATTCAAAAATGTCATACTCTGTTTTTTTTGGCTTGTTACCATAGGTAACATTTTTAAGACTAGACAAGTTCTGCTTCAGTGATAATTTTGCCAAATCACACTTTTTGTTTTGAATAATGCTTTTTAATTTTTAAACATGAATTTCACTTCAATTATCCCAGTTTCTGTTTTTTTTAGAAATATTTAACATTTTTCAAAATATATATTTAATTTCAAATATATATCCATCCTGAATTGAGAAGCTTTTAGGGATTTATCCTCAGGAAAATGAGAAATGGGCTCAGTGATGTTTCTGCAAGGGTGCTCATTGTAACAATATGCATAACAGCATAACACTGGGCACAGACTAAACATACAACAAATAAAGTGTTGGTTCGGTAAATTATGGTGCCAACAATCATTCACTGAACTGCTTGGCAGCCATTAAATTCATGTTGCAAGAGAATACTTAGTGATGTAGGAAACTGTTTTATAATATCTTAAAACACAAATTTCAAAACAGGAGAAATATGCTCTTAGTTATTTAATGAAAGTATGAGCATGGAATAAAATTCTATACCAAAATATGAATAGTGGTTGTCTCTGCATGATAGGATTATGAGCATTGTTTTTCTTGAAGGAACCGTAGATTGCTTTTATATTTAAGAAAAACTTTTTTAAGTTCTGTGCCATGTTGCTGATCACTTTTAGAGCCTCATCTTGCATTTTAGGTATTAAATACTTTGACCTTTTTCTTTCTTTTTCTTACATGTATACTGTAGTTTTCCATGTTAGGGCGTATAACCTCATCTCTACCTAGAATCACGTATACAGAGAAGGTACAGAATCACTGTGTTATTGCTAACACTTTGGTAGCTTTGTCTTCTTAGATTATGATACTTCTGAGCCCAATGCTTATTTGGCCGTGATGATTGCACATAACTTCTTCCAATCTCAGTCACTCTGTCCAAGAACTGGGTCTGTATGACAGAAATAAGAAGAAGTTCTTCTGCAAAGGCTAATACAGTTTACGTGTATTTTCTTACTAAATGTATTAGTTTGCTAGGGCTCCCAAAAACAGTGCCACAGACTGGATGGCTTATACAACAAATTTGTTTTTTACAGTTTTAGATCTAGAAGTCTGAGAGAAAGGTGTTGCAGGTTTGGTTTCCTCTGAGGCCCCTCTCCTTGACTTGCAAGTAGCTGCCCTCTTGCTGCCTCTTCACATGGTTGCTCCTCTGTGCGCATGCTCTGTTTTCCCAGTCTCCTTTCCTCGTAAGGACAGCAGTCATATTGGATGAAGGCCTACCCTAATGACCCCATTTTGACTTAATCACCTATTTAAATAAGGCCGTGTCTCCAAATACGCTTTTATGCTGAGGTACCAGGGGTTAGGGCTTCAACATGTGAAATTTGGAGACACAGTTCAGTTGGTAACAATATATGTCAGATATGATAAGTTTAATGACAAAGTGGTGTTGATGAAGTAAATTGTAATTAACTGCTTATGAACTGTTACAACATCCTAGAGCACTACAGCTGTAAATGAACTCTGCTTATATAGGGGAGAATATGGAAGATTGTGGATGCATTAGCAACAGTTTTTTGTGTTTAATCACCCCTGGAAAAGTGTCTCAAACTCTGTGACCTGTTGACAATAAGGCCCGTTTATATATGAAGAATAGTATCTTTTGTAAGTATTAATGAAATAATCAGCAATCAAATTAGATATTTCAGGGGCTGCCAAGTGAAGAGAGATTAGAATTAAAAGGGAGTAGAATTAAGGTTAGTGGGCAAAAGATATGAAACTATTGGCCCCCTGACATTTAGAACTTTCTGTAGGTAGATCGTGCAGATCTGAAGGTGGGTTAGTTCTTTGTGGCTGAAGTTCTGAGTTTGTTGGGCCGGTATGGAGGAAATCTGTATATTGTTGAGTGTGGTTGTGGAGTTGACAGTTTATTTCTCTTTTGAGATTCTTAAAGGTATGGTTTTGTTTTGTTGTCTTTAATAATCTACCTTATCTTTATATAACTAAAACAAAAATGATAAAAAATATTTATTAATACTTTAAAATGTAGATTACTCAGCAAGAATATCATCACATTAAATATCCTGAGGAATGTATTCTGTTACTTCTTTTCCTTCTCCCTCTAGTGGGCAGAAAATATTTTGAAAATATAGCAGGGAAGGGTTTATTAGTGTTGAGTGGGTGCATCACAATACAGTGTCTCAGCTTTTAAAAACATTAATGTTAATATTTCAGAATCATTGACTAAAATGTTTTATTCCTTCCTAGGCATAATAATGGATCTTTGAATGTTGAAGATGTTCTTACCAGCTTTGACAATACAGGAAATGTTTGTAAGTTGCATGTTCCCTTTGTGGAAATATTTTTAGTGTTTTAAAATGAATTTATAATTAGTGTTTTTCTCACTAAGGTTTATTGTAATGATGTGTGTGCATGTGTGTGTGTGTGTAATACAAACTTTTATTGTTTCCTGCTGCAAAATCAGCATCATGTAAGATGCACCTACTCAGTAGGATAAGGGTGTCTTTACACTTTGCAGTTGTGTGAGTGTGTGTGCGTGTGTGCGTACATGCATATGTGTGTGTATAACAGAATGTAGGTCAAAAGGAACACTGGACTGTCTCTTTTTCTTGTTTCCATTTTGACCTCAGTTAATCCAACAGATGGGCTGTCTCTTTCTTCTTTGCTATATCTTGGGTACTTTCGTTTCCACTTCCTGCTTTCCTTTTTCATTACAGAATAAAACCATTTATTTCCCTTGCTGTGAATATAATGCCAGAAGGTTTTTGTTTTATGCAGTATTATAATATAGAACACGTTGCCTTTTCATATAAGCTGATTGTCAGGATAAATTTCTTCACTGAGAGAATTATCTAAATAATTATCATGTTGGGCTGCCTGGGTAGCTCAGTCAGTTAAGCGTCCGACTTTGGCTCAGGTCACGATCTCAGGGTTCATGAGTTCAAGCCCCGCGTCGGGCTCTGTGCTGACAGCGCAGAGCCTGGAGCCTGCTTCAGATTCTGCGTCTTGCTCTCTCTCTGCTCCTCCCCTGCACTCTGTCTCTCTCTGTCTCTCAAAAATAAGTAAACGTTAAAAAAAAATTAAAAAAAATAATTATCATGTCATATGATGAAAGAAATCAGCCAATAATATATTTTTATCACCATGTTAAACAACATATGATGAAGAGCTGCGTACCCCTCCTTCATGTGTGTTGCCTAGGGTATTTCTCTTCAGATAGTGAATGATTTGTGTAATATGACCTTTTCAAATGTAAAAATTGTACTCAGATACTTTTTTCTCAAAGGAAATTTTGTTGCTGTAACTTTTCTCTGAACTAAACTAATGTACTTTGCTAACAGCATTACTTTATCAGATGCGCTCTAATTTTACATCTGCATAGAATCATGCCTGAGCAATACTCAGGCAATAATTTTGTTTTTATGCTCACCTATGGCAAGCTTTTCTTAATATAGACAAATATTTATGTATTTTGTCACTAAGGAATCTGAAAGTATCCTAAAATTATCCAAAAATATTTAAATAATATGGGTTCCTTTTTCATAGATAGTGACAGGTTTGCCTTTTTAGTTTCTACATGTTGGCACTTGCTGAATTCTTTCCCACTTAGGCATATCTCCATTTTATCGGGGGTTAGGACAAGGGATGCTAGTGGTGTTTGAGGAGACATTCTCCTTTTAATGTAAAATATCACTAAGTCAGGTTTATGCATATATAATTTAGGAACATGGTCCTAGAATGTTAAATGTGGAATTTTTTGATTCAGTAATGAAAAAATGAAGTATTGTTTCTAGTATGAAATAGGGCCACTAGCTGGCAGCATCATGTAAAATAAAAATATTTTCATAAAAGTCTACATTATTATTTTATGCACGAATGCCTGTCTTGTCCTCCTCTGACATTTTTTTCTCATCAACTTACTCCACACCGCCTTCATCCACCCCAAGTTGTTGCATTGACAAATGGAGAAATTGCATGCAAAAGGTACTTTTTTACTGATGTTGTATTGTTTGGTGGAAAGGTTTGAGTCTTTGAATGAGACCCACCTACGTTTGAGTCTTGGCTCTGAAATTCATCTTGAGCAATTTACATTATGTCAATTTATATGAGTTTATATTATCTCTTAGAATCGGATATAATACATAGAAAGTGTATAACGCATATTCCTCATAGTTGACGTTCAGGAAATGGAAGCTATTTATTAATTATTACTTGTGATGAGTACCTCTAGAACATCTTTCCATCTTTTTCTAATAATGAAGAGAATATTAAGGGTTGTTCTCATGTTTTAAAGTAAACTGTTTTGATTGAACTAACAAGGTAGGAAAAAAATACATCAAATTACCAAAATAGCAATTTATTAAAAAGTCTTGTGACAAATGTTGTGTTAAAAATGTGAATATATTGCCAAGGGATGGAAGTGGTGACAAAAATAAGACCTATTAAAACATGTTTAGTGTAATTTTTATATTATCTTCCTATTTTAAAAGAAAAAATCTGTACTGAGATTTTACTTAATGATAAATTGGTAAAATCCTGTTATGGTAAAATGGATTTTGATTATATAATCTTTTATACAATCTTTGCCAAGGCTTAAAATGGTCAGTGACTGAAAAAGTGGTTTATCACTTCATGCCTCAAATGTTTGATTTTAACCTGATAGGGATATTAGGTTGAGTCTGTGACTAGAAAACCCAGCAGAGGGCGCCACAATCATAATTCTGTCTCACAGCACACTATAATTTGAATAAGTAACTTGAATAATAACAAGTTTTCATCATGTAAACATATGAAGATGTAAGCTGAAGCATTTCCATTTGATTTATTTTTCATGTATTTAATATATTCAGCAATCCATCAATACAAAAAAAAAAGATTTTCCTGAGTTATTTTTGAGTTAATTTTTTTGTCTTTTGTTTTCAATATCAGTTTAATTTTTGTACTTCTAGCTTTAAAAACAGGAATATTTTTGGTCTTGTTAATCTTAATAGAGATCAGAAGTTCTATATAAGAATATCTATTCCTAAATGACCGCCATGGTAGTAAATACATTGATGGTACACTGAAAGGTATTTAAAATAAGGAAAAAAGTTTCTAATACTGTGAGAGAACCAATAGATGGAATTATTCATTTGTGTCAGGAATAGTCCAGGTTAACAGAACTGCCAAATAATAGAAAAAATGACTAACATATTTTAAAGGTATAAAAACCTGATATGTGTATATGTATAAAATGTGTGTGTGTGTGTGTGTGTGTGTGTGTGTGTTTGTGTATACAAAATATATTCATGGCTTAATGGAACCATTAATCTCCATTTTAAGTTAATTTTTAAAACCAAGTAATGATTTTATTGTAAATTTTCAAAGATGAGAGGATCAGTCTTCGTTCCTGAATTTGTTCTCTAATAAAAAAGATATGGAAATGTCTTTAATTTTGGAAAACAAATGAAATTTCTGGGTAGTTCCTTATTTCCTGAAAGATTAGAAAAAAAATCCTATTTACCTTTATTAGTTTCAAGTGTTTTGTGTTTCTAAATGTGTGACCTGTGAAGTGTTTTATATTTTTGTGATATCCTCTCAGAGTTTGAATTCCTTTGAATGCTGTAGGAAAAAATTAAAAATGAATCTCACACAGTCATCTTGGCATAATGATTCACTGCCCCAAAGAATATATTTGCTATTGTGGAGAACACATTATTTTGAAAGTCAAGCTCCCTTTCTGCTTTCCTCTATTTTGGGATAGGTATGTGTATTTCATTCTTTGGGTCTACTACTTGAGAACCTATTTCCTTTGCAAGTATCAAAGCTGCTATGGAGGGGTTATGTCTGCTATCGATTCCTCATGCCTGGAAAGAGATGCCATCATGCTACCTAGGGAAAAGTATAGGCTGGCATCCTTTACCTCAGGTGGGGTACTGGCTGCTTCTGTGTATCATGTAACATGTCGCTTGAATACGTTGGGTAACAAGAGTACCCTGCCAAGCACTGGAGCAGATCACTTGCTTCTGTTTTCCCTGTGGGCAGAGTCTCCTTTCTAGCAAGTCCCTGACCTCTAATCAAAGAAGTCCCACTATGCCGTCTCTTCCAAACCCACTTCTCTTTCTCCAAAGTCATCTCTTTCCTCTACTAAAACTAATTTTTTAAAAATGTGATCCTCTCCAAGGCTTAATTGATTCAAATTTGGTTGTCATATTACATAATATAAACTATTTGGTATTTGTAAAGTCTCATCAGTGCTTGGGGATATAATAGCTTCATTTTTTACTTTTTTAGCACATCATCCTTCATTTGACAGCTTGAATAGATGAGGTAATAATACTTTTCATACAATTTATTGTGCATGATATATGCAATATAATATGTATAAGCTTTTAAAGGATAGGAAATCAATAATAATATATCCCTACAGTAACCTTGTGTGGCTCAGGATCTTTGGCTAACACTGCAGCTTAAATTGGGAGAATGTATTGGTAAGACCCCTTCTACCATTCTTTGAAAAAAATTTTTTTTTCTCCTGGCTGGGCTACATGACATGGTGGTTGGTATACCATAGTCTCCCGGGGAAATTTGTAGACCCTCCGCCTTATATACTCTCACATTTGACGATAGTAATTTTTTCCCCCAGTGAATCTCAGGGCTGATCTGGATTTTTAATATACACAGCTATAGTCTCCTGCTTTTAGATCCTTCCTGGTAGTCTGATAGTGGGACCTGTTTTATTAGGTATCCAAAACGGATCTCTTTCAGTTTAGTAATAATTACTACCTGAGGAAATATTCTTACTAGAAAATGAAAATATTTGGGGTGCCTGGGTGGCTCAGTCAGTTAAGCGTTCAACTTTGGCTCAGGTCATGGTCTCACAGCTGATTATGAGCCCCGCCTTGGGCCCTGTGCTGACAGCTCAGAGCCTGGAGTCTGTTTTGGATTCTGCGTCTCCCTCTCTGCCTCTCCTCCACTCATGCTCTGTCTCTCTCTTTCTCTGACCCTCCCCTGCTTGTGCCGTGTCTCTCTCTCTCTCAAAAATAAATAAACATTAAAAAAAAAAGAAAATATTTTGTATTTTAACTGCATTTGGGAAACCAAGAGAAGGTAACCATCTCTAAGGAAATATAGTCCCAATTTTTAGTTCTTGTTTCATTGTTTTGTGTTACATAGTTAGGGTCTGTAATATCAGTGGAATTATCAAAGCTTCAGGAATATCAGCTTGGGTTTAAAATTTTTTTCTTCATTCAAATAAAGGTATGTGTGTGCATTCACATGCACGTGTGTGTATGTATGTGTGTAGGTGTATAATACCTATGTGTAGTTATATGTGTGTGTTTATATATGTGCGTGTGTATAGAATGTATACTTGGTAAGATAGTTTGCTTAAAAATAAGAAATTTGGGGGGCGCCTGGGTGGCTCAGTGGGTTAAGCATCCAACTCTTGGTTTCGGCTCAGGTTGCGAACTCATGGTTCATGGGTTCAAGCCCCACATTGGGCTCTGTGCTGATGGCACAGAGCCTGCTTGGGATTCTGTCCCTCTCTCTCTCTCTGCCTCTCCCCTGCTCGCTCTCTATCTCTCTCTCTCTCATAAATAAATAAACGTTAAAAATTTTTTTGAGCTTTTATAGGTAATTGCTCTATTTTTAACTTAGTGGGTTCATGGAAGGATCATGGAATATGAAATTCAGGTTGTAGTTCTGCCATTTACTATGTGATCATAGGTGAGTTAACAAATCTGACTTCCTTATTATGATTGGGTAAGGAACAATAGCTTCTAGTGTGGTGGACATAGTGTTAGGTAATGTGAAAGCACTATGTAAGCTGTAAATTATGTGTGTTCCTAACATGTGTGTGTTAGTTTTTATTGTTAGTATTCATATCATTTGTCTCATTTGTTAATCTTGAACCTTTGCAGTATTTTAATATTGTAAAATAACACAAGTTAGGAAATATTTTTGGTGTGTGCCATCCTGTTTTCATATTTTGCATTATTTTGTTATGTGAAAACACAGTGCAAAGCTACATAATTAAAACAGTGAGTATCAGTGCAGAAATACACATATAAAACTGTGTTTTAGAAAAGAGAGTTCAGAAAGATATAAATATATGCGATTTGTCATACGATGAAGATGGAGTGTCAGTAAGAAAGGAAACGATGATTCTTCAATAAATGGTGTTGGGAACCATTGATTAAAAATTTAGAAAAAATATCAAAACTGAATCTCTCCTTTATGTTATGTACTGATACAAAAATAAGCTGGATTAAATATTTAATTAAAAATCCTAGCACTCCACTTTGAGATATTTCAGATGAATAATTTAATAATAAAAAAAAAAGGAAGGGCCTTCGAATAGTGACCCAAACCCCATGAATTTAAAGATGAATATATTGACTAAATCAAGATTTTAAAAGTAACTTTATTCAAAAAGCATCAAAAAAGTTGAAAGACAAATGACACACTGGTATTATTTGTGACATATATGCAGACAAAGATGTATTTCCTTTATTGAGTGAAGAGCTCCCACAAAGCAATAGCAAAAACAGACTGCAGATCCATATGAAAAGGGCAGAACACAGCCAAAGATTAGGACAAGTTGTTTCACACACGCCCACAAAAACAAAAAAACACTCCCAAAACCAATGCTCTATAAGCACATCAAATAATTACTTTACCAGAAATGAAGTAATGAAACAATGAAAACAGTGAAATAAAATTTTTGTTTATCAAATTGGCAAAGATGAGAGAAGATAGGCAATAACCAGTGAATTATAGGGAAATGGGCCTTTTCAACTGCTATTGGTTGGAGGGTAAATGATTCTACTTTTAGAGGTGATCTGCCAATATCTTTTATAACTTTAAGTATCCGTATCATTTTGACTAATAATTGCTTTGCTAAAAACTGATGAAACCATTATGCAAGCCTGGAATGTAAGAGAGTTCATTGTAGCACAAAGAACAACTGGAAAAAGCATAAAACTTTAATTTTAGATGACTGGTTGATTATGGATAATCCATGGACATAAAATATTATGTAGCTGTTCAAGATTTTTAAATCATATTAGGTTAAAAAAATCACTTTAGGGAATATGATCTTCTGTAAAATACATAGATATCCATTAATTATGAGTGTATGTATGTATATGCATAGAACTATGTCGTAATGCGCCTCATGTTTTGTTGGGGCATTAGGGTTATGGTTGATTGCTACTTTCTTCTTTATCCTTTCCAGTACTAATGGATTTTTTTATGACACATATTTATTAGTTTTATAACTGGAATAAACAATATTCTTTTCATTTTGAAAAAGCGTAGATATTCTTTAACTTCCAAATTGAGTATTAATATTTTTGACAGAAAGCTGTGATAAAATCTTGAATTGCTAAGTACAGCACTGTGGAAAAAAAAAGGAGCAATTCATTTTACCAGTGAAGAAAATATAAACTATTTTGTTTTAAAATTGCACTTTTCTCTAGGGAGCTCACAGCATGTTCCACATTAATTGTCTTCATCTCCCAATGGACTTACGAGATGATAAATCAGAGATCAAATCATCCTCTCCCCGTATTAGGTCAGGGGGAGTACCAAAGAGGCTTAAGAGCTCAGGTGGTGGCAGAATATTGAGCTTGGGCATTGATAATTTTAAGTTTTGTTAAAAAATAAATTTTAAGTTTTAGTGCATTACATGGTTGTTATGTGTGGGTAATAGTCAGGGGCCCCTAGACTGTGGTAGGCCCCGTGTCAGTGGGGAGCTGGTGATAGGCCACACTGACATTAGGTTTGGCTCTTAGCCCTTCTTGAGAATCACAGTGTTCATGTACTATGTAGTCTTTGTGGGAGAGGGGTTTTTTGTTTCTTGTTTGTTTTTATAATGTTTATTTTGAGAGAGCGAGAGCAAGCGCACATGCAAGCAGGAGAGGGACAGAGAGAGAATCCCATGCAGGGGATTCCCAAGCCCTGATGTAGGCCTTGATATCATGTCTGTAGATCATGACCTGAGCCGAAATTAAGAAGTCAGATGCTTAACTGACTGAGCCGCCCAGGTGCCCCTAAAAAAATTTTTTTTTAATTTGAAATAAAAAATTACAGAGTTGAAATGATTCTTAATAGTAGGGGCTGCTATCATGAGAAAAGAGTGAAATAAACCCTGTAATCCTTTCTAGACTCACCAATGTGTGTTATGCTTCGTGACCGCACTAACACCGGAGCATAGTTCACATCATTGCCATAAAGCTGCTAGTTTTTCAAACCTCCTTTAAGTAGTTGCAGGGATGTTCCTAATTTAAGTGCCTCCAAGTTTTAGCAGAAGAGACATATGCCAAGCAAGTCTTTTTTTCTTCCCTCCTCTGAGCAAATGCTGAGTAATACCACTTCTTTCTCCATCTTCTTTTAAATAGCTACTTTTTTTTTTGCACCCTCCCCGCCCCCCCCCCCGATTTATCAGGAGCTTTGTGAATATTATTCCCATTTAGTTTTCTTTATGTGGCAAGGGATGAGGAAACCGATACTCAGATAAAGATAACTTGCTTAAAAATTAATATTTATGAGGTTGTTACACAGGAATTTAGAGCTATTCTGTATTTCTTGAAGGTAGCATTTCTCCAAAGTGGCGAGAAATGAATTTTAAAAGTTCACGGTGGGAATTGGAACTAAAAGTGGTAACTTGGAGTGCTAGAAAATAACTTTGGCAAATGGAAAAGAATTCTGTCCAGTGGATTGTGTCTCAGAGGAGACTGATTAAAGGTCACTGGAAATGGGCTCTGTAGGGTTCCTGCAAGGTAGTTGACAATCTAATGGAGCGGGGATTTGGGGAGTGAGGATGGGGCAAGAGAATGCATTTTCTTTTAATAGTCTGAAACCTAATGTGGGTTTTGTTTTATGTCAGGGTTTTTTTTTTTTTTTTTTTTTCCTCCTTTTTGGGAAGTCCTGCTTTTTGCACAGTAATATAATAGTAGAGTGATTTGTGTTTTTACATAGCCCTTTCTCTGAGGTACTCAAGTGTTTCTCAAGCTTAGGGCTATAATGATATTTAAAAATTGCTTAACAGAAACAGAAGTCACACAGAAAGCTTGACAGAAAGGATATTCTTGTTTTTAACCAAAGTTGTTTGGATTGTGGCCAGCCTTTCCACAGGGAATTATGGATATTCGGATACTTGTGTGGCCTGTGTATGTTGTATCCCTCGATGAATGCTTGATGTGGACAAAATATTTGGTGATTCAGTGAATTTAGTGTCTGTATATATGTATCTCATTTTTCTTATGTTCTTCCCTCTCACCCTTCACTGCCCACTCCCCCCCCCCCCCCCCCCCCCCCCCCCCCCCCCCGCCGCCTTTCCCTGTATCTGACTATTGTCTTTTATCCTGGGGAGGTGGGGACGGTCCATGGAAGGAATGAGGAAAAGTTTCAGATCGTTCTGTGTATATGGGCTGGAAAATATGGATGTATTCTGTGTGTTGTAGATGCCCCCCATGCTCACAATCTGCCAACTCTATTATGTTGGATCAGGTAGAGTCTTTGTTCCTGGTGGTAAATTCATGGTGTGTTTGAAGCTTTGGCCCATCCATGTTGTTGGAGGCCAGACTTCTGTGTCATTGCCATTTACCAGGGGTCCCTTAGTTTCTGACTGAAAGGTGTGGTGGAATCCAGAATCACAACTTAAATAAAGTATCATTTTTGATAGTGTGATAGTCAACGGGGGGGGAAAAAAACCCAGTATTTTGATTAATCCTGGGCTTTGTTTTTATTTTAATATTTGATAACCCAATCAGAGCTTCGTGGGGATTGGTTGGACTGTCACTACATACAACTGAGAACTCCTCTGCTTGTGCCTATCCCCTGATCCTTTTGAGGAGAAACGAGAACAGCAAGAAGGGGAGATAGATTCGTATTGCTCTCTTCGATCTTTCTCAAGTCCTACAGGTTTGCAGTTCCTATGCTACAATTGAGCACTCAATTTTGTATCACACTGTATTAATTCCTTGTTAGTCTTTTTCTCCCCAAATAAAATTTGACCCCCTAGATTGCAGGACCATGTCTTCTACTTCTGCCGCATTCATAAAACCATGTCCCCTCTGCTTAAGGATGGTAGTGCAAGTCTATGCAACAAAAGGATTTTCAGCTAGCTTGAGTGTTTTACCTCTCTTGATTAAATGACATGAAGGCAACATGCAGTCTCTAGCAGTTTTTCTTTTTTTCCCCTCACCCATCTGTTGTCATTCCACACTGCCACTGATTGTGTACCTCTTAAATACAAAACAAAACAAAAATCTTAGGAATCAGTTCTAACTCTTCCTATCATAAGACAACTCTCGACTTCCTTTTTACCCCCTTTCCTTCTAATTCTCTGTTATAGTCTGAAGAGATAGCCTGGCAAGGCAGGATTTTCCTTGGACTGTGTGAGCCTGGGTAGGCAGAGGGGAGGAGACTGAAGCAGACCGGTTTCTGTTAGGTAGGGTGACCGTACAGCCTGGTTTGTCTGGCAGGGTCCCAGTTTACGCCTGTTGTTCTTAGCCTAATTATTTTTTTGGTAAAGTTTATTTTATTTATTTTGAGAGAGGCAGAGAGTACATCAAGGGAAGGGCAGAGAGAGGGGGGAGAGAGAGAATCCCGAGCAGGCTCCGCACGGTCAGTGCAGAGCCTGACACGGGGCTTGAACTCATGAACTGCGAGATCATGACCTCAGCCGAAACCAAGAGTCAGACACTCAACTGACTGAGCCACCCAGGTACCCCTCTCAGCCTAATTATTAACACAGCTCTTTTCACTCCTAGAAGTACCTTGGTTTGGATGATAAATTATTCGCCCATTTTTAGAAGACAGAGAAAGATCGGAAACTTACATTAATTACTAATGTCCAGTCACCTCTTTATTCCACCATAGTGACTTGTACAAGGTCTGGCTGAAGTGGTATTCAAAAAGTATGCATTGAGTCATTTGAATCCTTAGTCACATTCACATGAATTCATTCATTCTATGCAAGTGTATTTATATTTGATACACTATTATATCTAACACAGAAGTAAATCTGATACGCGATTCTATCTAACACAGAGGTAAATCTGGGTCTCAATTTTAGAGGGCATATACTACAAGCCCCATAAACTCTAGAAATTGAATTCAGAACACATACCTGTTTTGATGAGCTGAAAAAAATTAGCTAAATGAGAAAAATGAATTACTATCAAGATTTGACAATAGGAAAATTCACAAAGAGTTTTCTCTTAGAGAAACGTAATGATCTAGAGGTCCGAGTCTGTGCTCACGTGGTAATGATTATCTGGAACTGAGCACATTCTCCATTTTGTACCCTCACCACTCCACCCATGTATGTGTGAATTCGCAACTTCTATTATGTATTCTGTACCCGGAGAACTTTAAGCCATGTTTGTTTTTGTGTATTTTTCAGATTGTTTCGTTACCTACTTAAGAATCAGTTCTGATTAGTCAACTTGTTTGTCAAAGCTAATTAAATACTTGTAAAGTCTTTTGGAATAAGTCTTTTTAAAAAACTATCTGAGTATAGTTGACACACAGTGTTACATTAGTTTCAGGTGCACAATAGCGATTCCACAAGTTTATACATTTGGCTGTACTCACCGCAAGTGTAGCTACCATCTGTCACCATACAACCCTATTAAGTATCATTGACTATATCTCTTATGCTGTGCCTTTTATTCCTGTGATGGACATAATAAGCCTTTTTGAATTCAACAGGTTAATCATTCATCTCTGGGAAATATTTTTTGCCCATACTATCTAAGAAGGACAACTCTTACAAAAATACTTCTGTTGTTCTATTTAGTAAAGGCGATATTGTTTAAAATTTCTTTCAACATCCAGTCTCTTTAAGAAAACACATTTTTGAAGCTTACTCATTTGAGTTAAAATTGTAAAATATATTAAAAAATGAAATTGAAAACTCACATAGAGCTACGGGAGAAATTTTAAATATTTGTGAATGTATGTTGTGTGTGTGTACATGAATGTGTGTTTATGTGTATATGTAAAATACATAGTTAACTTTATCTTCACTTGCCTTTTCTTGTTTATAGATTGGAAAAGAAAGAGCAATCTCAGCAAGTGTTTGTATTAAGGGCCTATTATGTGCTCTCCTGCATTTTCACTTCTCAAATGGTTTCTCAACTTTGAACTACTACAAAGGAATAAAACATTCTGCTCCACATGTTGAAGAAGCTACTGTGTATTAAAATATGGATAAATATCTCAGTGTCTGATGCATCCAGGTCCTTGGATGATCTGTGAATAATGTCTTAAATCTCACCAGCAGACATCTTTTTAAAAATAATTTAAAAGAGCTACATTGCTTCATCAATGAAGGATTGAGCCTGATAGCAGTTTTTAGAATATTGGTGAGAATATGGCTTGACTTACTCTAACTACATTAAATATAAATCTAACGGTGTGAACATATTGTCTCAGGACACAAAATATTTGTCTATTTTTAAAGCTTCGTATATTCTCAGTTAAAGTTATTCATACGTAGACCATCAACTTCATGTTTATGAAGTGCCTTGGTTCATAAGGCACTTTTTGATGCCTCTGACCTGCTGTCCTCTCTAGGCCTGCTACAGACCTTTCATCCTGAACGCTCCCTTCACGATTATCCTGGGGATTGTCTTCACCTCTTTTTTGTTGGATCTCATTTCCCAAATCCCATGGCTTCCTCTTTGTTTACTCTGATCATTTTGAAGATTATAAACTCTATTTATAATAGAAAGTAAAGGAGAAAGAAAAGGAAGTAATTTTTGAGAACTTGGGATACTTTGGTTGGATATAACTATTTGAAATAGTTCCTTTTTCACAGTTTTACAGCTACAGTATGTTGTAGTTTCAAGTGTTGCATTTTAAAAGTTTAATATTATTCTAAAATTCTTTATCTTTTTAAGAAATCTGTTCTCCTTCAAATTTGACAGAATCTTCTTTTTTCAGTGTTCTAAAAACCTTGGTGTGGCTCTGTTTTTAAACATCGTATTGAACATTTGACAGACATTTTCGATTTAGAAAGTCATGGTTTTTCGGTTCCAGGAAATTTTCTTGAATTATTTCTTCTTTAAAAAAAAAAATGTGTATTTTTGAGAGAGAGAAAGAGAGTGTGTGTGCACACACGCACAAGTTGGGGAGAGGCAGAGATAGAAGGAGTGAGAGAGAATCCCAAGCAAGCTCCATGCTGTCAGCACAGAGTGCGATGTGGGGCTCAAACTCACGAGCTGTGAAATCATGACCTGAGCCAAAATCAAGAGTTGGATGCTTAACGAGCTGAGTCAGTCAGGCACCCCTTGAATTATTTCTTTAATGATTTCCTTCCTTTTGTTTTCACTGATGTTTTTCCAGACCTTCCATTTCCTGGACAGGTTCTCAAAATTATCTTTTCATCTTCTGTCGTGTGTGTGTATATATACGTGTTTTAATGTTTTATTTATTTTTGAGAGAGATGGAGAGACAGAGTATGAGTGGGGGAGGGGCAGAGAGAGAGGGAGACACAGAACTCGAAGCAGGCTCCAGGCTCTGAGCTGTCAGCACAGAGCCTGACGCGGGGCTTGAACCCACGAACTGTGAGATCACGATGACCTCAGCCAAAGTCAGATGCTAAACTGATTGAGCCACCCAGGCACCCCTTCTGTTTGCGTATTTTTGTCTTTTTTCTTTACTCTCAGGGATATTTCTATAACTGTATCTTTCAACCTTTCTGTTAAATTTTTCATTTCTAATTTTTATACTTTGTAATGACCTTTTTCTTCTTAGTCCTCCCCCTTCCCCCATTGCATTCTTTTCATATTTCTTGATTGCTTCTCTTGGTTTCTCAGTTTTTAAAATATATTACTGGAAGTTCTTTTTTTTTTTTTTTTTTTTCTTTTAATTGTCTCTGTTTCCTTCAAGTTACTTTTTCCATTTGTTTTCTTTGGCCTCTGTCTTTTATAATAGAGGCCATTGTCAAATATCTGGTGATCTTTAAGAGTTGTACTACACAATTAATCGGGTACTACTGTGATGCCATAGCTTGTTGTGGTTTTTTTTTTTTTTTAAGAATTTATTTTTAAGTAATCTCTATATCCTACGTGGGGTTTGAACCCACAACCCCAAGATCAAGAGTTGCACACTCTGTTGACTGAGCCAGCCAGGTGCCCTCCTCCTTGTTTGTTGGTTATGGGTTTAACTATGGGATGATCTGGCTGGGCCGTTTCTTAGGGAACTCCGGATGTCCGTATGTTTAGGTGTTTTCTTTTGAGCTGATCTGTTTCCCAGAGAACCTTCTTTTGAGTCTGCTGCCTTGGAGAGTGTGTGTACCTTAGCAGCTAACATGTTAGGAGTTGGGTGGGAAGAAGAGTCTCAACATTCAGTTACTCAGTCTCCCTTTAAAAAATATTTTACCTTACCCCCTCCCCCAATACCCTCCCTCTACTGTGCTAATGCCCTACAGTCCAGAGACTCTCACATTTATACTCTAGATAAGATTTCAAGGTCTAACTGTCTTGTAAATACATTTCCGACAGATCCTGTATTTCACTTATTCTTCCCTCCATTCACAGAATGGCTTTTCTCCCTGCGATTAAGGATTCAGCTTTTTGCTGTCAACTTCGTGTGCCTTTATGAACCTTTGTTTTATTTTCAAATCTACTTATTTTGTAGGTGGGGTATCAGGAAGGGTGTGGAAGCTAATAATGTAGATTCACTCTGATATCTGTAACCACCATTTTTAACACATATACATATAAACACATGCCTACATACATCAATCTCACATAAATGCTGTAACAGCTTAACAATAACAGTAAAATTTTTAAAACTTCGTATCAGTAGGCCACATATGGTTCTTGTCAAATCTGCACTAGAAATATATTTCCAGCTTAAATGCATTGAGATGAATCACCAAGCTTTGAACAATCTTTGTAGAGATTCTTTTCTCTTTCATTTCTGAATTACTCTTCAGCCTTCAAGATTCAAGTCCTATGTCGCTCACTTCCTCTGTAAATCCTTTCCTGACTCTCCTTAGCTATAGTTCAGTGGTCTTTCTTGTGTTTACCCGCAGACTTAAATGAAAAAATACACCATTAAAATATATGACATCGTATCCTAATTGTGTCTAAATCACTCACTAGATTGTAAACTCCTAGAAAGCAGGACTGATGTTTTGTTCTGTATGTACAGTGCCTGGCATATAGTGAGCAACCAGTAAATGCTTTGTGGGGTGGTTCAGTCGGTTGAGCATCCAACTCTTGATTTCGGCTCAGGTCATGATCTCAGGGTTTGTGAGTTTGAGCTCCAGGGCAGAGCTACCTTGGGCTTCTTTCCCCCCCACCCCCCTGCCCTTTATTCTGTCTCTCTCTCTCAAAATAAATAAATAAGCTTAAAAAGTCTTTAAAAAATAAATGCTGTGTGGATTAGGGAATTTAATATTTTAAAAAAGAGAAACCACACTTTAAATAAATTAGGATATGATTATTGTATAAAATGTTCACTGTACAAAATAATTTACTTTGGGGTTGCTTTAAATAGCCCTTGTCTTTGGTGCATTTGAAATTTCATTACTTTTTTTTTTTTTTGAGGAACACATTTTGGTGTAGTATTCCTTTTGCATATATGTGTACATATGCATACATTCTATATTGGTCTTCCTTAGTGGGGATGTTACTTATATTTGAAGAGAAATAAATGTTATTTTGTTACACATTAGTGATATTTTTCCCTCCAAATTCCCTTTGCTGGCTGAGCGCTAAGTGGCTATTCTAGCTTTCTGATGAGTAGTGCAATAGATTTTAAGCAGCTAGTTCTAAAATACATTCAAAAGCATGTCCTATTCCTCATGAATTGCTCTTTCTTTGCTTAAATTTCCCATTCGGACCACCAGCAATCCCTTAAGTACTTTCCCCACCAGCTAATGCTAGCTTTTAAAAATCTACTTAATGTTACTCCTTTCTTTCTCTTTGTTGCCTCTGTCACTTAATATACCTCTATGCCTGCCTGATATTTTCCTTTTCAAGGTCTTTGTATGCTTTTAGGATGATCTTTCCTAGTCTCTTTTTCTACTGTCTTAGATGCTTTGATTCTGCTGTTTCTCCATTGCGAAGAGCTTAGTAGAGGGAGGAAGTGACTATTATGGGTGACTTTTTTTTTAAGTTGTTATGTACAGTACTAAAGAAGATACAAACACTGGTGGTTACTATGTAACTACTGTTCCAAAAGGGATTTTAATAAACTTTCAGAGCCATTTATGGAGACAAAAAAAAAAAATTTTTTTTTAATGTTTATTTTATTTTTGAGAGAGAGCGTGAGTGGGGGAGGGACAGAGTGAGAGGGAAACAGAGGATCCAAAGTGGGCTCTGTGCTGACAACAGACAGCCTGATGCTGGGCTGGAGCTTACAAACCATGAGATCATGACTTGAGTCAAAGTTGGACGCTTTAACTGACTGAGCCACCTAAGCACCCTGAGACAAAACTTAAAAAATTTTTTTTTTAATATTTTAATTATTTTTGAAGGAGAGAGAGAGAGAGAGAGAGAGAGAGAGAGCATGAGCAGGGAAGAGCAGAGGGAGAGAGAGGGACACAGAATTCGAAGCAGGCTCCAGGCTCCGGGCTGTCAGTACAGAGCCCGATGCAGGGCTGGAACTCAAACTGCGAGACCATGACCTGGGCCGAAGTCGGACGCCCAACCGACTGAGCCACCCAGGCGCCCGAGACAAAACTTTTAAAATGAGACTTGTTTACATTTTTTAGAAAAGGAAGAAACAATTGAACATTAATATTTGGCAATTGTCAAAGTTGAATGATAGGTAAATGGGAGTTCATTATTTCATATTCCCTTTATTTTTGTGTATATACACTCTTTTATACGTACAAGATTTCTAAAAAAATGGAAGTATCATTTTTTATTCCTCTTGACCCAGCAATCCCACTTTTTGGTATCTGTCCTCTAGTATATCAGGACACATGTACATGGATATTGATTAGCATTATTTGGATTGGAAACAGTCTGATGAGTCTGAAAATTAATGAAATTATTGGATAAATTATGGTGTATCTATACAATGGATTACTATGCAAAAATTAAAAAGGATGAATTGAGTTATATGCTATATACTTTGGAGGGATGTCTGAGATGTGTTGTTAAGTGCATTGAGTAATGTATATAATGTCATTTCATTTTTATAAAAAGAAACTGGTAATATTACAAAAAGCTGTGAAAGCATATATAGCAAATTATCAGTTTTGGTTATTTTAGTAAAGTGGGACCTGAGGGAATGAGGTAGAGGAAAAATTAACCTTTTCTCTATCATTATGTGTATTGTTTGATTTATTTCAAGTATGTGTTACTTTTGGGAGAAATGTAGTAAAAATTTTAAAAATAATATAAAAATAAAATATTTTCAAACTGAGTGTCAGTTCATCCATGATAATAAGAACTCATTTTTTAAGTTTTAAAGAGAAGTGGGAAGTGATGTGCATAGGAAACTAAATGGTGCATTAGATCACAGTTTGCCTTCGGAAGGAAAAATAAATCGATACTTGTGTCTATATATTGAACTCTGACCTTATACCCAGATTTCCAACAGAAATTTCCTGGTGACAATTAGAAACAAGACTTTGACCTTCTCTATATTAATTCAGTAGACCTCCTGCTCCCGTTCAACTGTACCTGAAATTAAAGCCTTTTTTTTGTTATGATTTTGAACTATTCTATTTCATAAATAAAGATGTCCCATTAAAAAAATTTTTTTTCATGTTTATTTATTGATTTTGAGAGAGAGAGAGAGAGAGAGAGAGAGGGAGACAAAAAGCACGAGCAGGGGAGGGGCAGAGAATTCCAAGCAGGCTTCGCCTTGTCAGTACAGATCCTGGTAAGGGGCTCATTCTCACGAGCCATGAGATCATGACCTGATGACCTGAGCCGAAATCAAGAGTCAAACGCTTAACTGACTGAGCCACCGTGGTGCCCCAAGATGTCCCATTTTTAAGAGGCCACATTTAACTTAGAACTAGGGTACCTAGTTATATCAGTTAGGGTTCTTTGATCACAAGCAAAAATCCCCTGACTTTGGCTAACTTAGGTAAGAAGAAATGTATTAGAAGGATACTAAGCAGTAATAGAATTTAAGTTTCACTTGACAATTGGACATTTTGCTTTATGATTTAGTATGCCTCTAATTATATTTCCTGCTTTTAATTAGAGCATTGCATTGAAAGTTCCTAGCCAGACACTTTTTTTTTTTGGATTAAATTTAGTTAAGTCTTAAAAAATTTGTCATTATTTAAAAGGGAAACTTATATAGAATCCATTGTTTAAATTGTTCTCTAGTAAATGGTGAGTTTGGGATTATAATTAGTTTCATTTATTATAAGAGGTATAACCATTCAAATACAGATAGTCTCAACCTATATATGTTATTTTAGAATGTCATCTTTGAGTTTCTCTTAAATGTCATATCTGTGTATGGGGGGGGGACATAGTTTTTCAGTATCTTTTTTTTCTTTAATTGTAAATTTCCCAGGGAGATTCTTGTAAATGCCACCTGTAAAATTATGATTTTATTCCTATGCTTTTCTTTATAATTTCTGTCTACTTAACTGGAACACAGGAATTTTATATTATGATCTTTTTAAATCTGTGCAACAGATTGTTCCAGAAGTTTCTTACATACCTTTTAGAAATAACACATTAATTTTGACTCTATTTTTCAAGGGAATTATCTGGCTTTGTTTTACAGAAGACTCTTCTAAGAGGCTTAACACCATTTTTATTATAAACTATAAATCATGATAACATAAAAATTTATATAAGTATATAAAGGCCAGCTTAATGTTTTTTATTTTGAGAAGCATGAAGTTCTCCCTATGTACTAGATAAAGGCAACACTTCTACTTACATAGGGTACACTGCACTTATTTTAGAATCTGGCTCATTTTTCTCCTTATCCCTCTTTGGGGTCAAGTTTTCAGTTGGCAGTACGAGTGGAGGTTTGAGGGGCAGATCAAGGCCAAACTTTCTAACTAGCCTTTCTTCCTACCCATTTCTCCCTTCTGTTTTGTTGGAGTCAAGGTTTAGGTTCAAATATGGGCAGAGACTGGGAGGTGGGAGGGTAGTGGGTTGGGACATCTGGGGTTAAGTCTTCTGCTTTACAGCTGAGAAATTGTTTACAATCAAGAGATGGAAATAAGCAAATACATTGAGGGTAATGGGAGCTAAGTTTCTGAGCGTCAACAAAGAGAATTGTACATATGGAAAGGGGGAAGCCTAAAACCAACTCTGTGGTGTTGAATTAGAATTAGAGGTATCAGTATGATCTCATTGCTTTGCTAGCTAGGTAGGTAGGGGTGTGTGTGTGTGTGTGTGTGTGTGTGTGTGTGTGTGTATTTCCTAGCTGTGTCTGGGTATAATAGCAGTGAGCACACCTAGCGCCCAGACCTTGGTTTCTAAATATTCTTCACTAAAAAGACCCAGACCAGGGATCTTTGAAGAAATGGTTGACTCTCTCGCTAGGCATTTTATATCATGAAGTAAGGAAGCCCTCAAATAGTAATTGACACATGCCCCAAAGGGCACAGTAACAGGTTTGAAGGATTAGTGTTGACCAATTCTGAGACCATCTGAGTATCAAAATAAATGTTATAAACAGATTGTAACCTTTTGAGTAAAATAGAACTCCAGAAATCCACACTAATATTAAATATATAAATGAAGAACAGAAAATTCTGAATGTCATTTAGTAAATCTAGAACCTTGGCACTAAGGACATTTTGGGAAAGATAATTGTTTTGAGTGGGAGAGTAACGTCTGGTGTATTGTAGGATGTTTAGCATTATCCTTGACCTCTACCTTCTAGATAGTAGCATCCCTCCTGCCCTCAACCTCTAGTTGTGAAAAGCAAAAATGTCTTCAGGCATTGCCACATTGCAATGAGGAGGCACAATTGCACCCTCTGTCCTCATTTGACAACCACTGATCTGGAAAGAATGATGGAATTAGAAAATTACCATTTGGTAACTATCATAGTAATAACTGACTTCAGCATGGATTATCAGTGGATACTAAAGTAAGTGAACATATGATGAGTAAGATATTATCTTAATCTCAAAATATCTCCGCGAAGCACTAACTACTTAGTAACTGATAAATACCATATGCTTCTAATTAACTTTACAGTGGGAAAGCCCAGCAGCACCGCTTTAACCAAGAAATAAAAATTAATATCACGTGCCTCCTAATATAGTGCAGTGACAGAAGAGAGCATTGCTTCTGTGGTATTCCTGCTGAAAATCACAAATTGTGAGGAAAATCCTGCAAAACCAAACTGGGAGACATTTCACAAGGTTAACTGGACTGTACTTTTCCAAAAAGTTAAGATCATGGAAGACAGAACTGCTCTAGATTGAAGGAAAAAAAAAAAGAGACATGATCACTAAATGTAACATGCGATTATAGAGTGGATCCTGGACCTATAAAGGACATTGTAGGCATGATCAGAGAAATTTGAAGAGGTTTTGTGGATTAGATGGTAATGTATCAGTGTTTATTTCCTGATTTTGACATAAATTTAACTGTGGTCATACAGATGAGTTCCTCAAACACACTACGTTTCCTTGAGAACATTTCAGTTTCTGTTCATGGTGTCTTTTGTCAGTTCTTTTGATGGGTGGCACTATTTCATCTTTTGGCACGTTTTCACCTTCTCAGAGAGGCCATCCGTAATTGCCTTATCTATTGTACCTATCTTTCCCAAATCCCTGTCACCCCATGTTGCTTATTTTATTCATAACCTTCACTATTACCTGTTATTACCTTCTTATTTCTTTGTCCCTCTGCTGAAAGGAAGCTCATGAGAGCAGAAGCTTTCTCTGTGCTGCACCCTCAGTCTGAACCAGTGCCAGATATCTTAGTGGACTTGTAATAACCGTTTCTCGAATCAGTAACTCTACTGTGAAATCTGGCCTTCTACATTGGCCACTTGGTCATGTAACCAACCTGGGTATGTTAAGATGTTGTAGGAATTAGTATCTATTGAAAAAAAAAGATAAAATGGTATGGTTTGGGTGTGGCAGTGGAAGAGGAGAGAGAACTGGAAGGATAAACAAAAAAGAGAAATACAGTTGTTTGATAAATCTTAAAATAGCTCACAGGGATTGCTTGGATGTGCTTAAACACTTGAACTGAATATAATTTCTCTACGGCATTTTAAAAATTGTTTTTATGTTTTATTTTTGAGAGAGAGAGACAGAGACAGAGTGTGAGTGGGGGAGGAGCAGAGAGAGAGGGAGACACAGAATCTGAAGCAGGCTCCAGGCTCTGAGCTGTCAGTACAGAGCCCAGTGTGGAGCTCGAACTCACAGACCTTGAGATCATGACCTGAGCCGAAGTTGGACGCTTAACTGACTGAGCCACCCAGGCGCCCCTCTCTAGGGCATATTTTGAATTCAGACCCAATGAGCTGTTGGGACCCAGCTCCTTCTGCTCTCTTTGCCAGCAGGGCTCACTTGAAGGCTGCAATTAGTAAAATCCTTTTAAAAAGTAGAGGCTATAGATTTTGGATACTAGCCCTTTATCCGATATGTCATTTGTAAATCTCTTTTCCCATTCTGTTGGTTGCCTTTTAGTTTTGTTGACTGTTCCCTTTGCAGAGCAGAAGCTTTTTATCTTGATGAGGTCCCAATAGTTCACTTTTGCTTTTAATTCCCTTGCCTTTGGAGATGTGTCAAGTAAGAAATTGCTGTGGCTGAGGTCAGAGAGGTTTTTTCTTGCTTTCTCCTCTAGGATTTTGATGGTTTCCTGTCTCACATTCAGGTCCTTTATCCATTTTGAGTTTATTTTTGTGAATGGTGTGAGAAAGTGGTCTAGTTTCAACCTTCTGCATGTTGCTGTCCAGTTCTCCCAGCACCATTTGTTAAAGAGACTGTCTTTTTTCCATTGGATGTTCTTTCCTGCTTTGTCAAAGATGAGTTGGCCATACGTTTGTGGGTCTAGGTCTGGGGTTTCTATTCTATTCCATTGGTCTTTGTGTCTGTTTTTGTGCCAATACCATGCTGTCTTGATGATGACAGCTTTGTAGTAGAGGCTAAAGAACTCACCAAACTCGACACCTGAAAAACAAATAATCCAGTGAAGAGATGGACAGAAGACATGAATAGACACTTTTCAAAGAAGACATCAGATGGATGGCTAACAGACACATGAAAAGATGCTCAACTTCACTCCTCATCAGGGAAATACAAATCAAAACCACCCTGAGATACCACCTCATGCCGGTCAGAGTGGCCAAAATGAACAAATCAGGAGACTATAGATGCTGGAGAGGATGTGGAGAAATGGGAACCCTCTTGCACTGTTGGTGGGAATGCAAACTGGTGCAGCTGCTCTGGAAAACAGTGTGGAGGTTCCTCAAAAAATTAAAAATAGACCTACCCTATGACCCAGCAATAGCACTGCTAGGAATTTACCCAAGGGATACAAGACTGCTGATGCATAGGGGCCCATGTACCCCAATGTTTATAGCAGCACTTTTGACAATAGCCAAATTATGGAAAGGGCCTACATGTCCCTGAACTGATGAATGGATAAAGAACATGTGGTTTATATATACAGTGGAATACTACTTGGCAAAGAGAAAGAATGAAATCTGGCTATTTGCAGCAATGTGAATGGAACTGGAGGGTATTATGCTAGGTGAAATAAGTCATACAGAGAAAGACAGATACAAGACAGATACCATATGTTTTCATTCATGTGGATCCTGAGAAACTTAACAGAAGACCATGGGAGAGGAGAAGGGGAAAAAAAAAAAGTTACAGAGAGGGAGGGAGGCAAACCATAAGAGACTCTTGGATACTGAGAACAAAGTGAGGGTTGATGGGGGGGTGGGGGAGAGGGGAAAGTGGGTGATGGGCATTGAGGAGGGCACTTGTTGGGATGAGCACTGGGTGTTGTATGGAAACCAATTTGACAATAAATTTCATATTTAAAAAAATTAGGAAAAAAAGTAGAGGCTAAACATTGTTCAACACAGAACTAGAAGATGGGAATAGATAAATTTGAGTAATTCCAATCTCAAATTCCCATGCCTTTACGTCTTAAAGAATACATATGTATCTTTTCCCTGTGAATTAATTTGTATGTAATCACCCCAAATTACTTTTGACATTGTAGTGACCCTAGACTACTGTGAATTGAGGCACTCCCCCCCCCCCCCAATGGCAGGTAAGCTGCAAAATTACTTCCAGATCGACTGACCAACAACATGTAATTTTGTTGCTTTTACATAGGTTTTGTTACATCTTAAAAAAAATTTTTTTTAATGTTTATTCACTTTTTGAGAGAGTGTGCACATGCATGGGAAAGGGGCAGAGATGCACGTGGGGGAGGGGCAGAGAGAGAGGGAGACAGAATCCGAAGCAGGCTCCAGGCTCTGAGCTGTCAGCACAGAGCCTTATGCGGGGGCTGGAACCCATTGACTGTGGGATCCTGACCTGAGCCGAAGTTAGATACTTAACCGACTGAGCCATCCAGGGGCCCCATTCTTTTGTAGTTTCTAATAGGTAGTTAATCTCATTCAGAACTTTTTTTTAATTTTGGATACTGTATTTTTTCTGGAAGTTCCATTTGGTAACTGTGTCTTCCATCTCTCTATCTCTCTACGTTCAGAAAACATTCTCCCTTCTTTTTTTAAAAAAAATTTTTTTTTTTTAACGTTTATTTATTTTTGGGACAGAGAGAGACAGAGCATGAACGGGGAAGGGACAGAGAGAGAGGGAGACACAGAATCGGAAGCAGGCTCCAGGCTCCGAGCCATCAGCCCAGAGCCCGATGCGGGGCTCGAACTCACGGACCGTGAGACCGTGACCTGAGCCGAAGTCGGACACCCAACCGACTGAGCCACCCAGGTGCCCCACATTCTCCCTTCTTGAACATGTGCAGCATATTAACTGTTTCGATATCTTTGCCTGCTAATGCCATCATCTCTGTCATTTTTGGTTCAGCTTCTATTGATTGACTTTTTTCTCCTGTTTATGGTCATCTGTTCCTGTGCCTTTGCATGCTTGAGGATTCTTTATGAGATGCCAGATACTGTGAGTTTTATTTTGCTGGATTGTGTTATGTTCCCTTAAATTGTGTTGGACTTTGTTCTAGGTAATTAGAATCAGTTGGAGCCTCTTGAGGCTTGCTTTTAAGCTCTGTTAGGCTGAGAGCCAGAGGAGCCTTTGGTTCTAGGACTAAATTAGCCCCATTTCCAAGGTGAAATCTTTCTGAGCAGTCTAGTCAATGTCACAAGGTTTTTTCAGATTGGCTGGTAAGAATGTGAATTATTTCTGGCCCTGTGTGAGTCATGGTAGTTGTCCTACACTCTTTTTTGGTGCTTTTTTTCTCTCCTTTGTGTGTGTGTGTGTGTGTTTCCCTCCTTTGGAGACAAGACCTCTGCAGCTTTCTAGAGTTTTCTCTGCGCAGCTTCCTCCTCTCTGGTACTTTTGTTTCACAAATTCTAGCTCCTTTGGCATCCTCAAAATTGAATGTCTATCTTCTTGACTCAGAAAGACTGTTGGGCTCTGTTTAGGCTGTTGGGCTCTGGGCCCCCACTCCCTGCATTGTGGCTTAGAAACTTCTCTGGGCAGTAAGTTACTGCAATTGTAAGGATTGCCTTGTTTCTTTTTTCTTTTTTCTTTTTTTTTTTTCCCTTAGGGATCATAGCCCCATGCAACCAGTTGTCCAATGTCTCAAAAATATTGCCCCATATAGTGTTATATGGTTTTCTAGTTGTTTAAGGAGGGAGTGTACATTTAGTCCCTGTTACTCCAATCCAGAAGCAAAAGTCTCTTGCCTTCATTTTAAAAGACATTTTCAGAATGCATGGTTGGCTCAGTTGGTAGAGCCTTGATCTCAGCGGTGTGAGTTCAAGCCCCACGTTGGGCATGGAACCTACTTTAAAAAAGAAAAAAAAAAACATTTCACAGTGTAGAATGCTATACTTTTTTTTTTATTTCAGTATTTTAAAGATTTTGCTCCATTGTTTCCCAGCTTGCATGGCTTCTGATGAAAAGCATGCTCTGATTTTTATATTGTTCTTCTGTTTGTAATAGTCCTTTTCCCCCTGTCTGCCTTCAAGACTGTCTCTTTAATGTTTGATTTTCAGCTCTTGGTTATGATGTGTGTAGATATGCTTTTCTTTATGTTATTCCACAGCACCTGAATGCCCCATTCGGTTTTGACTCATTTTGTGTGTGTGTGTATTTCAGTTTGGGTGATTTCTTTTTCCCTATCTGTAGTCAAATTCATCTTTTTTTTTTTTTTATCTGTTGTGTCCAGTCTGTCAATACACTTGTTGAAGGATTTTTTGTCTCTAAAATCACATTTTTCATGTCTAGCATTTTCATTTGACTTTTTAAAAAGATAATTTCCTTCTCGCTACTGACATTTCCCATGTATTCTTTATTTTGTTGATTATTTTGTCTCTCGAGAGTGTTTTTTCCCTTAATTTTTGTGTCTCTTATACTTTATAATTGAAAACTGATTACTGTGTGTAATAGGACAGCAGGGACTGAGGTAATAATATTCATGCCCAGAGGTGGGCATGCCTCTTGTTCTATTGGATGCTGGCTTAGGGGTTCAGTCCATCTAGTCGACAGTTGAACTGGGTTTGGGTTTTACTGTTGCCATAGCTATCTTCAGTATACCCCAGACTTCAAGTTGTGCCAGTGGACTGCCATTTACCTTGTGCTTTGTTTGAAGCCTAGAGAGTTTTTCTCAGAATTTCTGCTCTATGTACAGCTTTTAGAAGGCTTTGCATGCCTGTATGACAGAGAGGGTTTCACTCTGTGCTCTTGAGCTGCCCTAGCAGTAGACTGCTCTAGTTTGTTAATTGGTTCAGGTGTTGTGGTGGGGCCTTAGAAGGCTTAGTCTTTGGCAGGTCCTGCGCACCTGAACCTCAGGAGTGGGGCTTTTTCAGTGTCCCTGCACTTTTCCAAGTGGCAGCAATTTTTTGCTTTGTATTAGTGCAAGGTCCTAACAACAGTGGGTTTTCTCCCCTTTCCTGACGGCAGGTGGCTTTTGCCTAGTGTCTATGCAGGTGGGGTGGGGTTGCCTTGTTGTCTAAACTGACCAGAATCGGGGCACCTGGGTGGCTCAGTCGGTTGAATGTCCAACTTTGGCTCAGGTCATGATCTCACAGTTCGTGGGTTCAAGCCCCGCACTGGGTTCTGTGCTGACAGTTCAGAGCCTGGAGCCTGTTTCAAATTCTGTGTCTCCCTCTCTCTGTGCCCCTCCCCCACTCACAGTCTGTCTCTCTCTCTCTCCTTCAAAAATAAAGAAACATTAAAAAAAAATTGACCATAATGAACCTTGTTAGTAAAAGGGAAACAGTATTGCTGTCTACCTCACGAGGTACGGCAATGTAATGTTTTATGTGCTGTGAACTCTTTGGTTCTATACAAATATTTGTTAATTAGGTAATATTCAATGCAAAAAGTATAGATTGAGCCATCACTTGAAAGAATTAGGAGGACTTAGATGGGCAGACTGAAGGCAAGAGAGCATCTTGGGTAGATTGCATAAAGACAATGATAGCCAGCCACATTTTGACTTGAAAGTACTTTTTATTTATTTATTTTCCAGTTTTATGGAGATATAATTGATACATAGCAGTGTATCAGCTTAAGATGTACAGCATAATGATTTGACTTCTGTGTCATGAAATGATTAGAAAGTACTTTTTCTTAAATCAGTCTTCTGTACCTGAAAGATGCCTTCGTTCATTCAGTCATTCATTCATTCATTGTTTTTTGCTGTACTCTACCAGAAGATGGTGTTTCAGAGGCATGTTGCTTAAATGTATCAGCAGATAGTACCTAAGACATTTCCTGATACCTTGGGAACGATCAGGGAAATTTAATTGAGGCCTTGGTTGGTTTGGAGTCAGGACAAAAGCAGCGCATCTCCCTCTCTTTGTAGAGACCTTCTTTATCTGTGGATTCTAAGATAATGGAAATAATAACAATTTTGGTTTATAGAGAAGTTTGGTTTTGCTGTGGGCAGACATTGACTAGATACTCTGATCACATTCTCTCTAATCTTTATGAGGGCCTTGCGATATGTGGATTATTCCCTATTATTTATTTACGTACAGAGGTGAAAAAATTGAGTCTCAGAAGGATCAAGTGAGTTGCCCAAGGCTGCTCCACGAGTTTAAGCTAGAACATGGCTTTGACCAAGGCCAGCATGATTTTAAAGTCGGAACTCTTTTCATTACATCACTCTGCCTCCCCAAAACGAGAGATGTAGTGAGGAAAGGCAGTGTTCAGAAAGTCCTATATGTTTTGTTTTTAGGTGTTTAGTTTAGCTGATAACCTTTTATTGCTAGATACAAACAGCTAGCCAAAACGCAGTGAAGTATCTGTTCAGTGCTTATTAAGTGTCCAGCATTCTTGTAGGTATGTATTCTCTCAATAGTTTCCATCTGATCCTTCAGAGGCAACCATGACCTATTGGTTATGCCCAGTGTGACATTTCTTAATTTCTTGTGGCCCGGAAGCATTTAAACTTTCATATCACACTGGGTTAGATGATTTATAAATTAGTTTTTGGTCTGTTTTTATCTCCTCTTGAAATTTTACCTGAATCTTGGTTTGATTTGATTTGATTTTTTTAAGTTTATTTACTTATATATAAGTAAAGAAAGAGACAGGGAGAGAGCATGCAAGCAAGGGAGGGGCAGGGAGAGAGGGGGACAGAGGATTGAAGTAGGCTCTGCACTGACAGCAGTGAGCCCAATGCAGGGCTTGAACCCATGAACCACGAGACCCTGGGATCATGACCTGAGCCGGATCCAGAGCCGAACGCTCAACCAACTGAGCCACCCAGGCGCCCCAGTTTTTTTTTTTAACACCAATTTTTTTTGTAGAAAAAAATTGTTTTGTAGAAAAAAAAACTTGTAGAAAAGTCTGAATCTGTTAGAGAACACATTTTAGCAGTTTCACATCATGTATTATCAAAGAAGCAGAATATAAGAAACCAGCAATCCTGCAATAATGTGTGTATCCTGACAAATTTAACATAATCTCTTAAGTGGACATGTTTTCAGTTCCATAAACATGTGGACACCAGTTAGATATTAGTATTTTACAAGCCTCTCTACTTGATGTATAAGGATATTTTTAAGCCAGTGTGAAATGTGGAGGATCGTCTTAAAATTGAGAGTTGTAATCAACTCTGAAGTCGAAGTTCCAAGGCTATTCACAGTGCAAGGTAGGCTTTCATGACTCATTTCATCTAAATGAAACATACTCTATTTGGAGCATTATTTCAGTTGCCTATTTAATATGCCAAAAGACTAGTGTAGTAATTTGGAGAAACAACTTCATTAACAAGTGGAGGCAATTGCTTGATAACTAATTCGGTCGCAGTGTATCCAGAGATTAAAGGAGAATTTTAAGAGGTTAAAAACAACAGCTGTGTTTAAGGATAAGTGAATTTTAGCTCACCTGCAGTAAATGAAGCAATTAGTTTTTTGGTGAAATGTATCATTATGTATAATATTAACTTTAAAAAAGAAATTGATAGTTCCACAGTGTTAAGGAACTTTTGGCTAAGAATTTCCTATTGGAGTTATACACCTTAACAAGAGAAACCTAATCTTTTGAATACCCATCCTTGATTGCTGAGTTCTCAGAGATGGCCTTTACTGTTGTACTCAATAGTTCCTGCTTGTAAGAACTTCTAAAAGTAGGAAATTGGATTGTTTTGTTTTATGAATGCTTCTTTTGTTTGAGCAAATATCATTTATAATCTTTGGAATTTTTTTTTAATGTTTATTTTTGAGAGAGAGAGAGAGAGAGAGCAAGCAGGGGAAGGGCAGACAGAGAAGGAGACACAGAATCCAAAGCAGGCTCCAGGCTCCAAGCTGTCAGCACAGAGCCAAAAAAAGCAAAAAAGATACTATTCTATAGGAAAACTACATTTGGTTTTCAAAGTTTCTGAATATTTAGAATCCAAGGAAATATACATTTTATACTCACATTATATTAGAAATAATTGCATTTTTTAGATGATTTGACTTTGAGCATATAATTTCATCTTTCTAGATTTTAGTTTCCTCACCTATAAAGCCATGCAATTGGATTATATAATCTATAAATCCCCTAATGAGAATTTTAGGATCCTTCATTGTTAAGGGTCTTAAAGGCTACCTTATAGAAATAAATTCTGGGTAGCAATTTTTTTGCATTTTCTTAATTAGCATATTGAGTATGCAAATGAATACAGCCTTTGACAATGTCATATGGCTACTTTTCTTTTATACATTGTATCTGCCACTGGAATAATCTTTCCCCAAGTTTCCCCCCCAAGTTCTTTTTTAAAAATTCCGTGTATTAAACTCTGTATTTTTCACCTCCCTTGCTATTACACGAGTGTGACATTTATGTTTTTTGCCAGTTACCATTGCTTTTTTGAATTGTTATCCTTTGATGTGGTCTTTTAAATAATTTTTTTCATTGTCATCCAAGCCTCTTAGATATCAACTGATGCTTTTAACCTCACTTGCATTGTTGATTTACTGCCCAAGGCATCGTTAACATTATTAAAGAAGCTTTGGCTTTGGATATTGATTTGTAACTATATATTGTTATAAAAAAATTCAATGTCTAACTCTGGCTTCATTGGCTTAGCCAATGAAGATTTACATGAAAATTCTTTTAAAATTGTTTTCTTCAGCAGACAGTTTAGATTTGCACTGAATCTTCTTTAATTCTTCAGCCAGGATTCTCTGAGGGTAAAGGCATATAAAGGTAACCACAAAGAGATGGAACTGATTGTCGTAACATTATGTCCAACCATGAGCAACTGAATGAAACAGCTAGAGGTAACTCAGTCTGTCCATTTATTCTGTATATCCCCTGCAGCACCTACTATAGTCCTGTACATACAGTGGAAGACCAAATATGTGTTGAATGAATGAATGAATGAATGAATAATCAAAATAAAGGAGAGCGTAACTTTGCCACAAATTGTTTTTGGACCATCAGTATTTTGTTTTTAATGTTTATTTATTTATTTTGAGAGAGAGAGAGAGAGAGAGAGAGAGAGAGCGCGCGCGCGCGCGTGAGCAGGGGAGGCACAGTGGGAGGGGGAGAGACAGAATCCCAAGCAGGTTCCACCCTGTCAGCATGGAGCCCTACGTTAGGCCCAGTCTCACAAACCATAAGATCATGACCTGAGCCAAAATCAAGAGTTGAACACTTAACCAACTCAGCCACCCAGGCAGGCACCCCTGGACCATCAGAGTATTATTTAAGTTATAAACTATGTGACCAGAAGTATGGAGATGCTGAAGAAGAGGGAATTTATGTAGAAAAAAAACTGTCGCTGTTTTTTCTTTTCCATTCTAATATCCCTCATTTTTAAGCTTCCTTTATATAAAGTTAGCTGTTCTTATTTTCAACATTTATGAGTTATGAACTATTGCAAGTACACAGAGTATTGAGAAGATGAGAAGCATGCATGTAGCCACCATCCTGATTTAGCCAGAGTAGATCTTGAATTTTTTATAACAATACATAGTTACAAATCAACTTGACAGTCCTATATTAGTTACTTGCGCTCTCTCCAGACTCTATGGTGGTAGTGATACAAATTAAAAAGTCACACAGGTAAATTGATGGTTATACTTTCTTTTGAGTCTTTTTCTTTGGCCTTTAAATTGGTCACTTTGCATTACTTGTAGGAATTTCTAATGTAAACAGAGCAAATTGTGTGTGTGTGCATATATATATATGTGTGTATATATATATATATATGCATATATATATGGCCATTCATATATATGTATATATATATGCACACACATATATATGCATGAGTGTGAAATCTATAATGAAATCACAGTTTAGAGAAGGAATTATACGTTTAAAGTCTTCAATTTTGTGAAAACAATGATTCCACATTTCTTCAAGTGGCTGCCATAGAATGGAAATTGAAATCCCTGGGTGGGAAGTGTGCTAGAAATCATAGTATTCCTTTTCAAAGTATTTTGCATCCCCTTATACGTATATTCAGTACTTCATTTCTAACCCCTACACACTGAATCATGCTGTGATTCATAATACTGTGTTATGTTTTAAATTCAAATATTGTTTTTAAAGGGAAATTGCTACTAATGTTGGTTAAGCTGCACATAATAGTTTCGTAAATGGTTGTAGGTTTGATTCTTCTCGTGTCAATCTAAATGTGAACTAATATTACTCAAAATCCTTTCAAGACATTGAATAATTGTTTCAGTTAACTAAATGCTTCACCAAATAATATCAATTTATGAAGTATAGTTGAGTTTAGTGAATTTATTAAAGAAAAAAGTAGTAGGTGCATAGTTACATAATTAAATATTAATGGCTATCTTTTGCTGTTGTTAAACGATATCTTTTAAGTGGCCCTGTGTTCAGAGGAGGAGGCAATTTAGTATCTTAACAGAATAATTAAATTATATTGAAAATTTTCAAAAGTAATATATGACTAAAGATTGCTCTTTTTTCATTTAAAATTTTAAAAGCAACTGTATTGAGACATAGTTTGCGTAAATAAAATGTACCAATTTTGATGTACATTTTGGTGAGTTTTGAAAATGTTATATATTCATATAACCACTATCAAAATCCAGACAATAGAACATTTACATCAGCCCCAAAAGTTGCCTTGGTCCTTTTTCCAGTCTCCGGTTCTCCTCCCAGACAACTACTGATCTATTTTCTGTCACTGTAGTCACTGTAGTACTCTATTTTTTTCTCTAGCTTCTTTCACGTAGCATAATGCCTTTGGGGCTCATCTATCTATAGTGTTGTGTACATCTGTTGTTCATTTCTTTTTTATTGCAGAATAGTATTGTATGAATAGACCCACAATTTGTTTATCCACTCATCTGTTGATGGATATTTGGATTGTTTCCAGTGTTTGGATATTTTTAATAACACTGCTGTGAACAGTCATGCATATGTGTTTTTGTGTGGACATATGCTTTCATTTCTCCTGGGTAAATACCCAGGAATCAAATTTCTGGGTTGCATAAGTGTATGTTTAACTTTGGAAGATAGTACCAACTGTTTTCCAAAGTTTGTACTCACATTTTTACATTGCCTCCAGCAATGTATGAGAATTCCAGTTCCTTCATATTCTTGTCAGTGCTTAGTATTGACTTTGTAGCCATTATACTGGGTATGTTGTGTATCTCATTGTGATTTTATACAGTACCCGATGACTGTGCTGTTGAGTGTAATTTCATATGTTTATTGGCCATTTGTATATTTTCATTCATGATGTGCTGTTGAGTGTCATTTCATATGTTTATTGGCCGTTTCTGTATTTTCATTTGTGAAGTATATGTCAAATCTTTTGTCCATTTTAAAATTGGGTTGTCTGTCTTCTTACTGATGAGTTGTAGGAATTCATTATATATTCTGAATACAAGTCCTCTGTCAGGCATGCATTGAGAGCACTTTGTCCCAGCTGGTGGTTAGCTTTTGCATTTTCTTAATGGTGTTTTTCAAAGAGCAGAAGTTTTTGATTTTGGTAAAGCTCAATTTATGAACTTATTTCACTATGGTGCATACATTTTGTATCCTAAGAAATCTTTGCACAAAAGTCATGAAAAACTTCTCCTAAGTTTTCTTTTAGAAGTTTTATAGCTTTGCTCTTATTTTTGGTATATGGTCCATTTTGAGTTAATATTTACATATGGCATGAGATTGTGGTCAAAGTTCCTTTTGTTGGTGTTGCATATGGATATTGAGTTGTTCCTACACTATTTATTGAAAAGATTATTCTTTCTTCATTAATTTATTATCGTATGCTTTTTGAAAATCAGTTGACTGTACACACGCACACACATATATAAATGTATGTATTCCTGTTTCTAGACTCTTTATGCTGTTTCATTGATCTATCTTTTATGCCAATATTACATTGTTTTGATTATTGATTATTGTGGCTTCCAATGATTCTGGAAATTGGGTAAGTCCTCCAACTTTGTTTTTGTTTCTCAGAATTCTTTTGGCTATTCTGGGTTCATACATTTCCATATAAATTTTATAACCAGCTTAATAATTTCTACTAAGAAGCTTACTGGAATTTTGATTGCAATAGTGCTAAGTCGACGGATGGATTTGGGGAGAATTGACATCTAAACAAATTTAGTCATGCAAACTATGAATATGATGTGGCTCTCTCTTTATGTAGGTACTCCTTAATTTCTCTCAGCAAAGCTTTATAGATTTCATGTGCCAGGTCTCGCACAGATTTTGTTAAATTTATTCCTAAATATTGCATGTTTTTAAAATCATGTTTTAGATCACTTTTTTTTTTTTACATTTGAATTTCTAACTGTTGCTGAAAATCAGTTTATCATAATCTGGAAGTGTATTTTAATTTCTTAAAAAGTTTTATTTATTTATTTTGAGAAAGAGCACAAATGGGAGAGGGGCAGAGTGAGAGAGGGGAGAGAGAGAATCCCAAGCAGGCTCCGCACTGTCAGCACAGAGCCCCATGTGGGGCTTGCACTCACAAAACCATGAGGTCATGACCTGATCTGAAACCAAGAGTCAGACACATAACCAATTGAACCACCCAGGAGCCCCAATCCAGAAATATATTTTAAATACAAGTAAGGTAAATTAATAGAAAAAGGTCTCTCCTTATGAGAGCTAAATAATTTGGCCAAGGCAAACAAAGTTTACCAATTTCTATTTGCACCTAACTGAAAAGATGTAGGTAGTTTTTAAGAGGGCCAATTTAGTATCATTTTATGGCATATACCTTTCTTTCTTATTTTTATTTATTTTTAACAATTTTTTAGCATTTTAATTTATTTTTGAGAGACAGAACACGAGCGGGGAGGGGCAGAGAGAAAGGGAGACACAGAATCTGAAGCAGGCTCCAGGCTCTAAACTGTCAGCATAGAGCTCGACATGGGGCTTGAACCCATGAACTGTGAGATCATGACCTGAGCTGAAGTCGGACGCTTAACTGACTGAGCCACCCAGGCACCCCTTCTTTTTTATTTTTTAAGTTTATTTATTTATTTTGAGAGAGACCGAGAGAGTGCGAGCAGGGAATGGGCGGAGAGAGAGGGAGAATCTCAAACAGGCTCCATGCTGTGAACTTGTGAGTACAGAGCCCAAGGCCAAGCTTGAACTCATGAAACTGTGAGATAGTGACCTGAGCTGAAATCAAGAGTTAGACGCTTAATGGACTGAACCACCCAGGTGCCCTGGCATATGCTTTTCAATAGACGCATTATTTTTTAAATTTGTGTATCTTAAATGTAATACCAACTCACAAATTTAAAATGAGTTATTGGTTACTTTTGTGACTTTTATAATCATTAAACCAGACATGGCAGCTAGAATGATTATATCTAGGTACATTATTGCTTTTAGCATATGTCTTATAAGTTCTTGATTGTATTTGTCTTCTTGTCTAGTGTATTACTATATAAAATGTTAACTTGATCTACCCTCAAAATTTATAATAGTTACATAATTATAAAATGATATAAGTCCTAATAAGTCACTTTTATAAATATACCAATATCTTTACTAATAGTAAATGATGTATAGATATTCAAATGTAATCTTAATGAAAAATCTATTGGTTATATGTCAAACTATAGTGACAAAAACAGATACTTTCTGAAAATCATTAGCATAGTATCTGGTAATGGTAACTGTTAGCTCCTCCCTCCTTTCCCTCATTGCTCATTTTTAACCCTGAAATAAAGTTTACATGGGTCTTTACTTATTTATTTTGAGAGAGAGGATCCCAAGCAGGCTCCATGCTGTCAGTACAGAGCCTGATGTGAGGTTTGAACCCACAAACCATGAGATCATGACCTGAGCCGAAATCAAGAGTCGGACGCTTAACCAAATGAGCCACAAGCACCCCGTAAATGGATCTTTCTTTATTCTCAATTGAATGTGTCTATATAAATAAGACAATGGGTTCACATAACAGCCCTTGCACTTCAGATTCTTTGCTAATTAACTTTGAGGTCTGTTTCTAAAGTCTGAGTGCATATAAAGATTTGAGGTTTGCTTCTTCAATATTTAATTTATTGAATATTTAATATTTAATTTAATGAATATTTAATTATTCATCTTGTACTAACTGGCCCTTAGAGCCCATGACTAAAACATTTGACCAGGCAGTGCCATGCATGAATTTTGAATTCAGCAGGTTCTCTGGAATATAAACCACCTGTTTACAAATGTTCAATTTTAACCCATTATTTTATTTTCATTTTAAATTTAATTTAACTTTAATTTTAACTGAATGCTCGTTGTTTAAATTTTAACTGATTATTTTATTACTATAGCCCTTTGTGAGACATTAGTGCTGCATTGTTTTGCTTTAGTGAGAAATAATCTGAACATAAACTGCTTTAAAGTAACATAGTTTGGGGCGCTTGGGTGGCTCAGTCGGTTAAGCATCTGACTTTGGCTCAGGTCATGATCTCGTGGTTCGGGAGTTCGAGCCGCACATTGGGCTCTGTGCTGTCAGCTTAGAGCCTGGAAGCCTGCTTCAGATTCTCTGTCTCTCTGTCCCTCCCCCACTCACACTCTGTCTCTCTCTGTCTCTCAGAAATGAATAAACGTTAAAAACAAAAGTAATATAGTTTGAGTGGTCCAGTGTATTTAGAGAGAATATTGAATCACTTCCATCAGAGTTAAGATATTACCACATCTGGCTAAGATTTAGAAATGGTATATCCAATGATTTATATTTAAATTCCATAAAGATGATAGAAATATTAATACATAGATAAAACTGATTATATTTATTAACTTATTTAAAAATGGAATCTATTACTTCTCTATGTAATACACTCTCACTGAAAAAAAATCCAGCAATATAAAAATATGAAGGTCCCCTTGAAATTCTGTCCTGTAGAGATAGAATTGGTTAACGTTTAATGGACTTCTTTCTAGGCTTTTTAACGTATCTATAGACACAGTTTTTGAAAATGTTTATTTATTTTGAGAGGGAACACAAGTCGGGGAGGGACAGAGAGAGACGTAGAGAGAGAGAGAATCCCAAGCGGGCCCCACGCTGTCAGCACAGAGCCTGATGTGGGGCTGGATTTCACAACCCAGGAGATCATGACCTGAGCCAAAATCAAGAGTCAGATGCTTAATGAACTGAGCCACCCAGCTGCCCCTAAACAGGATATTTAAAACATATATTGAATCATGCTGTGTATATATTATTCTGTACTTAACTTTTTTCTTCATTCTCTGACTTAACAGTAAATATTAAATATCTCACCAGATTAAGTCATCAAACTTGTAGCTCATCTTTTTAATGGTTGCATAGTATTGCAGTGTTAACTGCTCCTTAGACTCCTCATTGATGGAAAGTTAACTTTTCCTTGACTTTGATATTTTAAACAGTGCTACACAAGATAGACTCTGTACTGATGTTTTGTTGCTGGCCTAACAAATTGTCACAAACTTAGTGTCTTGAAACACCATAGATTTATTCTTATTATCTTACAGTTCTATATAGGTCAGAAGTCTGACACAGGTTGCACTGGGCCAAAATCAAGATGTACACAGACTGCCATCCTTTCTGACATCTAGAGGCAAATCCATTTCCTTGCCATTACCAGCTTCTAGAGTCTTCCCACATTCCTTGGCTTGTGGCCCCCTTCCTGCATCTTCAGGTTGGGGAGTCAGGGGGTTACCACCAGAACTGTTGAATTCAAGAATACATACCTGAGATCTAGGGATTAGAAAGGTATACTTTCCTCTTTCACCCATGAAGCAAATGGCTGAATGCTGGAGTGGTTTTGCAGAAAAAACCAACATGTCTATCATTGTGCTTTATGATAGCAGCAGCTAGTCAAAGCATTGTCTTCTGTCCACATTTCAAATCTGGTGTAAGTGCATCTAAGTGGTGCAACCTATTTCACATTGAGAACCTTAGCTGTAATGGAATCTGGGAACGTAGTTTTCCTGCTTCTGTGGTTCAAGAAGTCAGTCTAGAAGAAAGTTGGAATGTATGCTGAGTATTTCTATTTCACCATATCTCGCACAGTAAACACTGTGCTATGCACTGAAAGGTTGCTGCAAAGTGAGTTTGCAGCCTGGAGTTTGGCCAGGTGCGAAGCAGGAGGGTCCTTTTTATGTGAGTCAGGGTCCTTTGCAAACAACAGAATCCACACTGGTTGCTTTAACTGAAAAGGTGTTTATGAAAGTGTTAAGAAACTTATGGAATCCTAGGAGAGCCAGAAAGTCAGGCTTGGGGGAGATGCATCAGGTACAGTACCCAAATCACATTGGGAAACCACTTGGCACTAAACCCACAGTCCGTGTTGAATCCCATCGGATGTTTGCTTCTTCAGTCTGGTCACTAGTAAATTGAGTAATGTGCAGGTGTGTTTGGCTGAGTCTGCTCTGTTAGCAAGGTAAGATGAGAGAGTGAGTTCTGGCTTTTACCCTGAAAAGAGGAATTCACAATGTGTGAAAATTTCCAGACCTTAATGGATGCTCAGAAGATATAGGGCATTCACAGATAAGGAGATGTCCACGATAGGAAACAATAAGTTGAAGACATCTATGTTCTAAACAGAATGGTCCGTTTTCACATTCTATCTAAAATCCTAACTCCTAAGTTTTTTGTAGATCTGATTTAAACAGTTCAGCCTGTGTCAGCGGGATGATGCAGAACTGTTTTAGGACGTTTGTAGATCTTAGGAATTCTTATTTTTGGAGGCAAACTCTAGCAAGGCTGATTACAGTGCACCCATAGCTCCCATTAAATACAATTTAATTGCAATCACATGTGTTAAACTGAAGTTTACTGCTTATGGTTTGCAGACATTTGTTTGAACCTTTGTTAATTTTGATCCTACAGTTACTGTTACGTATGTTGGCACAATATTTATTTTAGGTTTTAGATATTTTCACAAGTTTTTGGAAAGCATATAGGCCCTAAGCAGTGCAACTGTATTGCCTAATGCATCAAAACACCTTAAGGCACTGTGTGGAATCCAGTGTCCAAACTTGGACCCAAGGCTAAAATTGGTAGACCCCCCCACCAAGACAATGTTGTAACAGTGATGATGGTAAGTGATGAGATCCCCAAGGGGAAAGGAGGAGATAAGAGTCAGGCTTTTAGGTACCTGTATGTGTACAGCATAATAAAAGGAACACACTGCCATGCCTTTTGTCATGGCTTAGAAGATGTAACTCTTATGAGAATTATAGAATTAACAACTAATGTGCCATAGAAAGAATGTGTAGACATCTAAAATAATAAGTGCATCACAAAATCAAATCAAGCCAACGTGGGTATTTCTAAACAGGTAGCAAGTGATAAGTGATCTTTGTTTACCGTGGAATGCCTTTGAGCAAGGTTCTGTTCAAAACAAGCAAATCATCCTTTGATCAGCTCTGTTAGTCTAATGTGGCAATTTCATTAGAATTTATTTTTCTATGTTTTTTTTTTTTTTGATGGTTAGTAATAATCATTTTTTAAAGTGCAAAGAGTGGGGCGCCTGGTTGGCTCAGCCAGTTAAGCCGCCGACTTCTGCTCGGGTCATGATCACACGGCCCGTGAGTTTGAGCCCTGCGTCAGGCTCTGTGCCGACAGCTCAGCGCCTGGAGTTGCTTCGGATTCTGTGTCTCCCTCTCTCTCTGCCTCTCCCCTACTCACACTCTGTCTCTTTCTCTTCCTCAAAAATAAATAAACATTAAAAAATAAATAAATAAAGTGCAGAGTGTCACAATCATTAGATACGATACATGATGTAATGCCATCATTCTCTATTTTAGTATTTAGAGCTTTTTGCTGCCTGAGAAGTACTCAGTGTCACTGCTCTTCCAAGTTGAGGTGAATACTCAGAGGAAATGACACAATTTTGTAGGTAATATTATATAAAAATTTATTTATTTAATTTTTTTTTAACGTTTATTCATTTTTTTGAGACAGAGACAGAGCATGAATGGGGGAAGGTCAGAGAGAAAGGGAGACACAGAATCTGAAACAGGCTCCAGGCTCTGACTCATCAGCACAGAGCCTGACGTGGGGCTCGAACTCACGGACCGCGAGATCATGACCTGAGCCGAAGTCGGACGCCCAACCGACTGAGCCACCCAGGCGCCCCAAAGATTTATTAATTGTATGAGTCCAGCATGAGTTTAGTAATGATGGGATATAGCTTAAATCTCTGGTTTGTATTTTAAAAATTTCCAAGGATCACGTCCAGGCATATGAAACAAAAGGTGACCTGTTCATCATGTGCAATTTGCATATTTCTGTGTAAGTTTTACAGTCAAGTCTCTGGCTGTTTTCTAACTAATATTTGCTGTTGCTTTCATGATTTTTTTTCTTTCTTCAGTTTTAGGACCTACAATACTTTCCCTTAAGTTTGTGAGAGAGGGAATATATATACGCAGAGAGAAAATATATAAAAAACCTGGTGCAGTGAGGTGCATCCGAAACATTACCTGGATTGTTTCTAGGCCCTTGAAGGTTTTGTAGGGAATTTGGAGCTAAAATCATTTAATTACATCTTAAAAAATATTAGTGTGTTGGAGTTGTTCCCAGGACAGAGGATCATGTATTTCATATCCTGCATCCTGCTGGTGGAAGCTTACCTTTTCTTCCCCTTTGGCAAAGTTCTTCTTGAAAATTGTGTAAGGGATTAACTGTCACCTCGTTATCTTTGTTAATCGCTTCCAGAGCTTTTGCATTATCCATCACAGTGGTCAGGAGGCTCACAAAGAAAGTGCTCAATCTTTATTCACAAAGGAAGTTGATATTGGCTGTTCTCTGTATCTGCTGTATATTTCCTTTGAGTATTTGTGGGATAATTTAGAATTGACTCTTAATATTGTGTTTGCGGGAAATTTGATGTCTGAGCAGTACTGAATATCCAAAAAATAAAACCATAGAAAATAGAATGCAAACCATTAAGATACAAAACTAATGTTTCTTCAGAATGGTTTAAAATATTCTCCTATTCATATTGTTCTTTCAAGCCGTTTTCTGGAAAATTTTAAGGAAGGACTTTTTCTTTATTTAAAAACTTAAAAAATTTTGACCATATGAAGAAATTTTATTTACATTTTTTGTTCTTATAAACGCTTATATTTCATGTGCCCCCCCAATATTACTGAGATATAATTGACATATAACATTGTATAAATTTAAGCTGTACAATGTGATATGTCTATATTGTGAAATGATTACCAAAATACATTTTAGATATCATCCATCCCTTCACATAGTTCCCAAAAGTTTTTGCCCTTGTGATGAGAACTTTTAAGATTTACTCTCTTAGAAACTTTCAAATATATAAAACAGCAGTGTTAGCTATAGTTATCATGTTGTACATTATATCCCTAGAGCTTATTTATCCTATATCTGGAAGCTTATATATTTTGACCACTTTCAAATCTGATCTCTGTTTCTGAGTTTGGTTTCTTTAGTATCCACAGATAAATAAGATCATAGTGTATATTCATCTTTCTCTGTCTGACTTATTTCACTTAGCATAATGTCCTCAAGGTTCATCCATGTGGTCACAGATGGCTGAATAGTATTCCATTCTATATCTGTACCACATTTCCTTTATCCATTTATTCATCCATGGACACTTGGGTTGTTCCCATGTTTTGGATGTTGTAAATAACGCTACAGTAAACATGGGGGTAAACAGATGTCTTTTGGGATGGTGATTTCCTTTCCTTCAGATACACACCCAGAAGTGGAATTGCTAAGTTATATGGTATTTCTATTTTTAATTTTTTGAGGAAGCTTCTTACTGTTTTCCATAGTGGCTGTACCACTTTATATTCCCATCAAGAGTTCACAAGGGTTCCTTTTTCCAGCATTTGCTATTTCTTATCTTTTTGATTTTGATCTTATTGAGACTTTGATTTACATTGCCCTAATGATGAGTAATGTTGAGTACTTTTTCATCTACCTGCTGTCCATTTGAATATTTTCTTTGGAAAAATGTCCATTCAGGCCCTTTGCCCATTTTAGTGGGATTATTTATATTTTTCCTATTGAAGGGTATGAGTTCCTTGTATATTTTGGATATTAATCCCTTGTCAGGTGTGTGGTTTGCACATATTTTCTCCCATTCCATAGGCTGCCTTTTTATTTTGCTGATCATTCCCTTTGATGTATAGAAGCTTTTTAGTATGATATAGTCCAATTGTTTATTTTTGACTTTGTTGGTTGTGCTTTACATGTCATATCCAAAAAATGATTGCCAGGACTCAATGTCAAGGAGCCTTTCCCTGTGTTTTCTTCTAGGAGATATATGGTTTCAGGTCTTATGTTTAAGTCTTTAATCTATTTCAAGTTAAGTTTTGGGAATGGTATAAGATAGGAGTCTAGGTTTATCCTTTTTTTTTTTTTTTTTTTTTTTTTTTGAGAGAGCGAGAGAGTGTGTGAGTGTGGGGGAATGGCAGAAGGAGAGAGAGAGAATCTTAAGCAGGTTCCATGCCTGGTGTAGGACCCAATAAGGGGCTCGTTCTCACAACTGTGAGATTCATGACCTGAGCCGAAATCAAGAGTTGGACACTTAATTGAGTGAGCCACTCAGGCGTCCCTATACTTTTTCATATGAATATATTTACATGTTTGATAAAAACATCCATGGGCCTTTCTTTCAAAGGTAAAAAACTGTGAAAGTTAAAGTTATTGAATATGCTCTCTCAGCTAAGAATAACTTTTTCAAAATATATAAATGCAATTATCCTCTAAGAAATAAACACATCTTCAAATTTTTTAGTAATGTGTCACTGAAAAATATTAAAAGGTGACATTCCTACTCACAATACAAAATGAAAACAATTGTAACAGACCCAGGATGTTGGAGATAAATGAAAAATTATCTTGCTTTTTGTAATTAAAGTTTGCTAGTTTAATATTCATAACAGGCTTGTAGACTTCTTAATTACTCAGGTGAAATATTTCCTTTGTTTTGAAAGCATTCTCTTTTTCCTACTAAATCAAAAACAGAAAATTTAAAGCACATGACTCCCTTATAGTTTTTAGAGCAACGATGGTTAAGAATATCTTAGACTTAGGAATCCTTTAATTTCTCTGACTTTTCATTGTTTTTGTGCCATATCTAGTTTCTGTTTGCAAAATAACTGATACTGACTAACTTGAGTAGAAATAAAATTTATTGGATGTTGGGCAGTTCCTAGAACCTGTGTTAAAGTCTGGAAAGTGGGGCTTGGGGCTTGAGCAGGAAACAGGGCAGGCTGGGTCCAGTCCCCTCTGCCCCAGCCAACCCAGAGGATAAGTCTTCAGTTTTCTAAGAGGTGAGCTGCTTTTTGATGAAAAGATATACATAGGAACAGTGAATATTCTGGGTTGTCAGCCCCTGGCTTTACTGTTGTCGCCGTGAAGGGGGCTCCTGTTTTCAGAATCACTGCTGTGTAACACACATCCATAACACCTTCGGTCTCAGCGTTTCTTTCCTCCTCCTCTTCTCTCTAGTCATAACAGTATCATAAATGATTTTTAATGGACTTTTCAAGAGGAACAGTATTTTTTTCCACGGGCTGTCCTGGCTTTAACGACTCATCCCAGGAGTGAACCTAGATGAGAGGATGAGTGATCGTATGCTCCGGTTCAGACTCCACGAAAAGCTCTTAGCTCAAATAGCATTTCGCACAGGGTGTCTGGGTGACTCAGTCTGTTAAGCATCTGACTCTTGATTTCAGCTCAGGTCATGGTGTCATGGTTCCTAGGATTGAGCCTCATGTTAGGCTCTGTGCTGACAGCATGGCTCTTGCTTGTGATTCTCTGTCTCCCTCTCTCTCTCCCCCTCCCCTGCCCATGCACTCGTGCTCTCTCTCAAAATAATAAGACAGTTCAAAAACCCAGGATTTCCCATATTAGTTCCCCATCTCTTGCCTTCCTCTGCGTTCCTGTGCTGCAGAGATGCCATCTTGTAAATATTCTATAAGCACAGTTATCACTCTGAAGTTTAATTAAATATATATCTCATCTTCCCCATGGACTATGAAATCCTGGAGAACAAGAAACAGGCTTACATTTACTTAACATTTATTTATTTATTTATTTATTTATTTATTTACATTTATTTTTAACATTTGTTTCAAATTTATTTTATTTCAGATTTGTTTTCTGTACCTAACATTATGTTTGGGATACAGTAAGGGCTCAGTTTTTAAAAATCAAAGTGATATATACCTATGGTTAGAATCAAATATTTTGTATTCAGTTTGATGCTATATTTGATGTATTTGATACTACTCAGGAGAGCTTAATGATGAAAATCAACAGTCCCTTTTCCTACCCTGTCTTCCCCCTGTCCTGCTTCTTGAGGCCAACACTTTTAACTTTTCTAAGTATTTTTTCTGTTAGCCATTTCTGTATTTCTTTAAAAAGATACTTATCCTGGGGCGTTTGGTTGGCTCAGTTGGTTAAACATCCAGCTTCAGGTCATGATCTCGTCCGATTTGAGCGCCATGTGGGGCTCTGGGCTGACCGCTAAGAGCCTGGAGCCTGCTTTGGATTCTGTGTCTCCCTCTCTCTTTGCTCCTCCCCTGCTCACGCTCTTTCTCTCCCAAAAATAAATAAATATTAAAGATTTTTTTAAAAAAATATACTTATCCTAATATTTCTTGATTCATCAGTTTTGCACAGCTTATTGACTGCCCTCTACCATTATGAGATACAGATCAATAATTTTTGGTTTTATGAATAATCAGCATGTACATTATTTTAACTGTGTAAATAATATTCAATATAGAGCCACGTTGGAGTCTTTAACTATATTGTCTCTCATACATTTTTTTCTCCCTTATCCTTTTGCATAATTTCCTTTCTATAATTATATTTCCTTTCTTGTACAGCTTTTCTACTGCTTCTGTACTGTGTATATTTAATTTTTTTTCCAGTCCTCCATCAGTTGTCTCCCCATTGTCTTCCTGCGTTAGTCTTTTAAGCTCACAGCGTAGCTGGCAACGAGTACTTTCTTTTACTGTCTAGGCTGAATCTCTTGTGTTTTTGATCTGTGACTTCCTTCTTGGTATACTTTTTTTTTGTTTTGGTTTCATGTAACTTCCTAAGAAAGGAAGGGGATTTTTCTGAGTCCATGTATATGGGAAGAATTATTTTACCATCACACTTTGTTGTTTCATTGATTGAGTGTAAATTCTAGTCAGAAAATAATTGCCTTTAATAACATCAGGGTCTTGGCTGTTGCCTTCTAGCAGCCAGTGTGGCTAATATAAAGTCTGTTATTCCTTTTGTGAGAAGCTTTTAGGATTTCTTTTTGTCCTTAGTCTTCTGAAATTTCTCAAAGAAAAACCTAGATAGATGTCTTTTTGTAAAAAAGAGATATGTGTCTTCTGCTTGTGGACAGGTCCTTTGAATCTGAAGACCCATATCCTTCAGTCTGAGAAATTCTTTGTATGATTTCCGTGATCATTTCCTCATTTTCATTTCCTCTCTTCTCTAGTTTGGAACTCCTCCCTTAATCTTTTATTTTTCTCTGTCTTCTATATAATTATTACTTAAAAATTAAAATAATATAAAAGGGTTCACCGTGAAAAGTAAACTTGCACCTCTGCTGCTATATGCCCTGGTTCCCTGAGGTAACCCTACATTACCAGTTTATTTCCCCCTCTGATCTTTCTAGAGGTATTCCATGCATATTGTGGCAGAGATTATACACCAAAACACTTGTTTTCTTCTTTCTGGGACCGCAGGTGAACTATAAGTTTCCAACTTCCCTAGCAGTGAGATGCAATCACGTGACTAAGTTCCAGCCAATAGAATATGAGTAGAAGCGATGTATGCCATATCAGGATTAAGGCTTTTAAGGAGTGTTTAGGTCTTCTCTTTTCCCCTCCCACTGGGAAGATGCAGAAAATAACAAGGTCTCTAGGGGAATGGTACGACCACAGATAGAAGGATCCTGAACCTGTAAATTATTGCTTGAAAGAAAGCAGCCTATCAGGAACAGAAATGAATTTCCATGTATTTGAGCTCTTATACACTCTTGGGCCTGATGGTGATACCCCCTAATATTACCTAATACACATATGCAGTCATTTCTCGCCCCCCCCCCTTTTTAACCTTTTGTGTTAATTTCTTCTTTTTATCACCTGCCCTGTTAAGCATATTATTTCTAGGAACTCTTTAATGTTTTGTAATTGTTTTCTTTTTCACGCATCCAGTTCTTATTTTATATATGCAGTATCTTCTTCCAATTTCTCTGAGGCTTTCAGAATATTTTTTTTCCAATGTGTTTCCCAAATTACTTCTGTCTTCTGTAGCTCATTGTTTCGTTTCATTTGCCACGGTCTTCTCTTACATTTTAGCTTTCTCTCAATTGTTGAGCCTCAGTTGTTCAGTCATATGTAAGAATGAGACACCAGAAACCAGTTGAGAGTTCCGTGCATACATATGAGTAGAGGTTTGTTTTAGAATGACCAAGCGGAGAACTCCCACTAATGTGTGACTGCCAGAGTCTCTTCTCTGTGGGCAGTTCAATTTTGTTTTCAACTGGGTAGACAAAAATGGCTGCCGGGGGGGGGGGGGGGGAGGATCAACTACCCTGTAGACTGACTTTCTGTTAGTGCCTCAGGGTTTAGCTCTGCTCTTACATCTCTCGCTTTCTATCTGGTGCTTCCAAGCCTGGAAGGTCTCTAGGATTCTGATGGTAACTTGTTTCCCTTCCCCATGTTTGGGTTTGTCTGCCCTGCTTCACTAATTGCTACTGTTCCATTTGCTTTCCATCTTCCATAGGAACATAATGGGGCCAGTCTTTTTCCCTATCATGCAACTTCTTTCCTTCTCTTTGTTGTTGTCAGGTTTGTGCTCTGTTGTCATTTTAGTGGAGCTTCTAGAGGAAGAAGAGATAAGTGTGTGCTTTTCGATGTTCCGAGTTCTGCTCTTGACCTGCTGCTGCTTTGTAAGCTTTGCAGCTTGTGCGAGCCAGCCAGCTCTGCTTAGAAAACTGAGAACAGGATAGGAACTAAACTAAACCTTTAGGGATTTGGTTTTTTAAATTATGTGATCTAGAACACTACATGAGACTTTTAATCTAAAAAAAATTACCCCCTTTGGTAAAATAGTAAAATCTCACACCCTCCTTTAATATTATTCAAAATTAGAACACATTCAACGTCATGACTCCCGATTTAAGGGACAAAGTATTGCTTTGTTTTCAAACTGCACAGACTCTTTTAGAGACTTTGATACAGGATCTACTCCCTACTACCATTTCATCCTATGCTTAGAGCATTGCTAATCTGTTCATCCATCCATCCATTCATTCATTTATTTTAGAGAGAGAGCATGCACATGCATGTGCATGCAGGGGAGGGGCAGAGGGAGAGGGAGAGAGAGAATCGCAAGCAGACTCCCCACCAAGAGCATAGATCCACATGACTGTGAGATCATGACTTGAACCAAAATCAAGAGCTGGATGCTTAACTGACTGAGCCACCTCAGCGCCCCAGAGAGTTGCTAGTTAAAAACAATTTTTTTTAATATTTATTCATTTTTGAGAGAGAGAGAGAGAGCGTGAGTGGGGAAGGAGCAGAGAGAGAGTGAGACACAGGTCCAAGGCAGGCTCTAGGCTCTGAGCTGTCAGCACAGACCCCGATGTGGGGCTCAAACCCACGAACCATGAGATTAAGACCTGAGCTGAAGTCGGTTGCTTAACCGACGGAGCCACCCAGGTGCCCTGAGAGTTGCTAATTTAAAGACTGCATCATATATTGTAACCTTTGCTTCTTTAAAGAAGCAAATGTTTAGGGGCACCTGGCTGGTTCAGTTTGAGGAGCATGAGACTCTTGATTTCGGGGTTGTGAATTGGAGCCCCATATTGGGTGTAGAACTTAATTGAATAAAAACTTAAAACAAGAAGTAAATGTTTAATTTCATCTCATGAGAAAAATTCAGCACACATTTCAAGGCAATTTTTGAACAATATTTCTAAGCAAATGATATAGGATTATAAAAGTAAGGATACTTAATAGGTCAAGTTTTTAATGAATTCAAGAAAACTATTAGTTATCCTATATATCGTCTATTAAATTTGCTTCTGTGCTATATAAGACTTAGAGAAAACCTACTTTATGTATTGATTCACTTATTTTGGACCTTTGTCTACCATAACTGAAATAGTATTTTTATTTTTAATTTTGGCTGCCTTCTCGATGGGCATTAAAGAGGGCACTTGTTGGGATGAGCACTGGATGTTATATGTAAGTGACGGATCACTAAATTCTATCCTTGAAATCATTATTATGCTGTATGTTAACTAACTTGGATTTAAATTAAAAAAAAAAGTAAAAACAAAATTTTGGCTGCCTTCTAGAAGCAGGAATCCTTTTAAAAATGAATATCAAAAAATAATTTGCTTGGAGAATCTTTCATCCTCATTCCTTTATTACAGTTTTTGACTCTGATTTGACCTCCTTTCTAACTGTATTCATTTACTCTCTTTTCTTCAGTCCCCTTAATAAAATAATAGTCATAGTAGTAATGCTAGGATATGTCATCAGGATTACATATGCCTCTGTACTTGGTCTCATAAAAAGGGATTCAATCTAAAGTTGATAAAGAAAATGATGCTGATATTTTTATAATGACTTCATTCATATTAGTTATAAAGACTAATTAAAAATAAAAGAAAGCTACTTAAGTATAGATTGTGGCCAGGTTTTCAAATGAATACAACTCATCTTAACAAAAGACAGCAATATTTCAAATCTAGCTGAGACTAATGATCTGCCTATCCAGCATCTGTTAACCGTTGTTATAACACCCATTTTGATGGAGAGGATTTACTGACATTGTGAGAAGAAGAATATCATGACTAAAAGAAGAGACCAGTGACTGCAAATTATCATAAAGATATAAAGATGAGGTCATTATAGACTCTTTGATAGTTAATAGAGCAATCAAAAAACAATGACGTTTGATATGAACTATTTTGATTACAGAAGAGGCTATGACTCATCTTTACATTCATACATCTCCAAGAAAATTTACAGATTTATGAGATTGACCCTTCAATTACTAATTTTTTTTGGTAACATACAATGAGTAAATGAGGTTACAATTTTGAAAGGGCAAAAGAACTGTTAAATCAAAAGCCATATGTGTAAAATAGAGACGATTTCAGGGAGACTGATTTAATTCTCTGAGTCTATCTAGGATTAAATCCATTAAGCAAAAAACTTAATAGCTTTGTCCATGACTTAAAAAAAAAAAAAACATGAAAATCATTTTACCAAGTAATTTGCTTTGCAAGAATAATTTGAAATTATGCCAATTCTAAAGCATAGTTTAAAAATTTTTTGAAAAATAATTTTAGTGTTTGTATAAAACAGAACTAAGTTAAGGCAAGGGCAACTCAACATAACTGTTAAAAGGAAAATTTACTTAGTGGAGGGGTTGCTTGGCTCTAAGAAAAATAAATATTTGAATGTCTGTACCAGTAGAAATTTGTAGTTGTACCATTGAGAATGACTTCCTGGCCACTAAGAAAATCTCAATACATAGTGATTAAGAGTATCTGGGAAAATATTCATTGTGGAGAAAAATGTGAAGAGTTTATGTTAGTACAGATTATAATCAAATATGTTCTGAAGGTTAGTAGTTTGGTGAGACTGAGGAGTACTCGTGGTTCAGGTTAGTCAGAATGCCACCACACACACCAAAATGAGATTCTTCATAGCCCTTGGCATAAAAATATTGACTGCAAAACATTAACAGCTAGGCTTCAAACATAAATTAACATGGAGCCCCAAGATGCCAAGAGCCACCACAACATATACTAGATTCATGTTGTAATGAATATGTGACCCAAAACAGACTGTATATTTAACTTTTTGATAAAAATGTGTAAGCATTTGTAGATTGTAGCTATTTCTTTTGGTAAACACAGTACAAGATTTTTCCAGAATTCTTGTGTGTGTGTGTGTGTGTGTGTGTGTGTGTGTGTGTGTGTGTGTACCTAATTTTCTTCACACCAGTTTAGAGGTATGGAGTCACATAATAACTCAAATTCCACTGGCTCTTATACCTACTTCTATTGAAGGACCTCAGCTAATGTGCCCTGAAATATTCCTGAAAGTCCCCAAGAGTATCACAAGTGCTCACACACAAGGCGTCTTTCATATGATATTCCTATGCCTGTTGGGAATTATGTAGGTATATCTAGTGCTCTTCTAGTAGTGTGGTCTCTTGCCCTACCCTTTCTGGGCAGTATCCTGAGGAGTATACCATGGCGGTGTAGAACATGGAGTGATTAGTGGTGAAACAGAGGAGCAAGAACTTCTCCCTTTGGTATTTCTATTCATTATTCTAAAACAGTGCTGTTGGGGCGCCTGGGTGGCCCAGTCGCTTGATTGTCCGACTTCAGCTCAGGTCATGATCTCATGGTTCGTAAGTTAGAGCCCCATGTTGGGCTGTGTGCTGACAGCTCAGAGCCTGGAGCCTGCTTTGGATTCTGTGTCTCCCTCTCTCTCTGCCCCTCCCCTGCTCACACTCTGTCTCTCTAACTCTCTCAAGAATAAATAACAAGGGGCGCCTGGGTGGTTCAGTCGGTTAAGCATCCCACTTCGGCTGGGGTCATGGTCTCGCAGTTTGTGAGTTCGAACCCTGCATCGGGCTCTGTGCTGACAGCTCAGAGTCTGGAGCCTACTTCAGATTCTGTGTCTCCCTTTCTCTGTGCCCCTCCCCTGCTCACACTCTGTCTCTCTCTTAAAAATAAGTAAATATTAAAAAAAAAAAAAGAATAAATAATAAGCATTAAAAATTTTTGTTGAAAAAAACAAAACAGTGCTGCTTATGTCTGTCTTGTACAGAAATGATTCTTCCAGTTTTTTTTCACGAGTCCCACAGAGGGTGCTCAACAAGCTCTTGTCCTGTCCAGCAACCCTTCAGGGTCACATCAGTGTGTCTAGTTTCCACTTTCCACTACTTTGTGTTTATCTATTTAGGACAGATTTCTTAGAAGTTTACTCAGTGACCGACCCTCATCTCCCCACCTTGCCCCTGACACTTTGTTGGCTTCTACCCACTAATGTACTAGCCATGCCAGCAGCTGGCAGAATGTGTGTTCTTTCCCATGAGGCTCCATTAACTACCGTGGTGTCAGCCTGACAAGTAACCTTGTTATTTGTATTAGTTTTGTTTTTGTTTTGTTTTCCTTAGAAAGAATTTAATGGCTTTAGTTTGTGTAAGGGAGCCAGAAATTTGGCGGCTACGACTCCAGATGCAAGTTGGTCATGACTCTGTGAGTTTGTAAAACTCATGTAGACTTTCGAGGATCTCAAAGCAGGGGCAGCAGGCATTTGGTCCTGTGCAGTGTGCACTGTCTGCTGTTGTGACAGTCTGAACCCGGGCACTGTAGGAGAGGAGGTTATTTTGCCTTTTCCTGTCTTTTCTCCAACTACTGGGGCTTTAAGAATGCTTCGAGTCTAAGGAAGAGATTTGAAAGATAGGTTGTGAGAATCTTTGTTGCAGCCATCTTGAACTTAAGGTCAAATCAAAGAGCCTAGCTCTTTTTTATAGGAGCCTTTGAGCCCTTGACCACAACAGGTCTTGTCAGATGGGTTTGTTAACCTTAAAACGAAAACTGTTAAGTTGCTTTACCAGCAAAAAATGGCTTTATTTGGGAATAGCAGAGAATTGCAATCTGGGACTTGCACGTTACAGCAAAACCATAAGTAAGTGTGGAAAACAAAGGAGAGAACCACTCTTACAGGGCAAGGAGTGAGTTGGAAGGGACTATTCTAAATAAAAAGAACATTGCAGTAAACTGAGAGTTAGAAGTATAGTGGCTTTTGATTGGCAGATTTCTGAGTCTCTCATTGGTAGGCTGTTTCCGCGGAAGGAGAAAACCATTCTTCCACCTCCCCCAACCCCCCTGCGGTTGTCAAGTAGTATCTACTTGCAAGGTACTGCTCTTACTGTTGGGGCATGCAATTTTCTAGGAGTGGTTGGGAGTTAGAGCTCCTCCTTCTGGCCTCTCAGCTCAATTGTTGTGAGGTTTCCCTTTATTAATTTTCACAGGCTCACCTTATCAGCCCAGAAATGTTTGCTTCCGACTCAGACTCAAGCTGGAATCCCCATCCTCCAAGCTGTGCAGCTGATGTTGAAGCAATGTGTAATGTGTTATCTTGGTGTCTTGGTAACTTTAATATATTAAAAGAAATTTTCAATTATTATAGATATAGAATTCTCATAGATTATTAGTTCAAACTAATATTTCTAGATATTTATCATATTGCAACTATAGTTTTGGATGGTTGTTCAGTCTGAAGTAGTCTTAGCCCATATCTTTGCCTCTTGGTCCCTATTTTATCATATTTCCTTCCGCATCTTCTATGGGGGGGTGGGTACTAATGACTTACTGAGTTTCCTTCCAGGGTTTGGGTTTTGTTTTGTTTTGCTTTGTTCTGTTTTTGAGAGTATAGTAGTTTAATGAGTGTAAAAGGAATATGTCAAACAAAATAAAACCTACCAGAGTTAGGTTAACTTACTATGATTAGGTAGGCTTTCATTAAGTAGGGTTAAATAGAGTTTGTGATAGATACAGATAGATGTATTATGTGTGTATATAAATATATTAAGACAAAATTCCCTAAATACTCAAAATAGTAATTTACCAAGGGAGAAACTGTCCATAAAGTGAGAGCGTCGTTTCGGAATTGTGACCTGAATAACCGAGTGGGCTTTCAGCTCCGAATGTTTGAAATTTTCATGTTGTGAGATCAAGTCAGTGTTCCATTTAGAACAAAGACACTCTTGGTGGGGCCTGAGGAATACCCTGCCTTGTAGTCTCTGATGTTAACAGAAGAATCTGCTCAAACATAGGATCTCCATCAAATGTAACGTTAGGGCTTGGAAACACACCTTTCATTTTCTTTTTTTTTCTCCTTTAGCAGCCCTGAAGAGTTTTCACCAAATTGCAAACTGGAGTCAGGTAATGTTTGTTTCTGAGCTTTCAGAGGAAGCTGTTTATTTTAGTAGGCAATTTTCATGTGTGATGAAGTGAAATGTTGAGAAGGCAGCCTCTCATCAGTGGACAAACAATGCCTAAGAATTTAGCTAATGGCCCCCCTTCAGTGCAGAGAATAGATGGCAACAATTGTACTTGCAGACCAGACCCCGAGCTACTTGTTTGGCTGCTAGGTGTTAATGCAAATTTGTTCTTCAGCTCATTCAACCCTGGGGCTCCCATCCTTTGATTTAATTAAATGTAATTGGTTACATTGCTCCTCCCAGGCCCCTGAGGTGTTTTTGTTTATTGCTTACTCTTTGCAATAAAGCTTCGATTCATGGCACAAAAATGCTGGATAAATAAGACTCTTTTTTTCCCTATGTTGGATTTGCAGGGAGATTATTCCCTTCAAATAGTTTGGCTTTCCTGTTAAAAGTAAATGACCAGTGAAATAAACTCATTGGGTGGCAAATGTAGCATATCCAGAAGCAAGGAATTAAGTAGGGTAAATTACATGAGATTAGGAAAAGATATGAAGTTGTAATGTTAAATTAGTAAAGATTTGCAAGAGTACTCTAAGAGATACCCACATTGTAAATAAATGAGGCTCTGATAAGTAAAATTATCATTGTTGTAGCACATAATAAAGATTATTAAAAAATTTACTTTAAAATGCCAGCTCTGAAATTCAGAGCTCTGAAATTCAGCTCTGTAAATTCACTCTTAGCCGTCCAGAATTCTCTTACTCATAAATATGCAAGTGACATTGTTGGGGACAAAAGCGAGAATTATATTGACTTAAATTAGATGGGCACAATTAACCTATTCCTTTTTAATGAAAGATTTTTTTTTTCTTATTGCATGAGTTTTGTTTTTAACCTGAAGATACTGTAAATAACATTTTTTTTGTAAACTATTTTTTCAAGTTTTCCTTTTTGAGAAGTGGGATAAATTATCTTAATGTATTAATCTATAATGTAGTAGCATCTATAATGTGTTGACTTCTGAGGAAGAGCTCGGAAGCTTAGGGAAATTAGAAAACTAGCATTAGCACTTCCCATTCCATTTTAAGTGCCAAACCGTGTAAATGACTTTTGCCGTTGTTGCCCTCGTGAGCTGGATAAAAGGGCCTGCCAGAGGGTAATATTTATCATGGTGTTGCCTGGTTAGTTCTTTCATTGCTTTCTTCTTTTCCTTGCCTTTATTTTTCCCGTTTTTACTATAGAGGTATAAGATACGATGACATTTCCATTAATGCTCTAGACCTTCTAAATCTTGCCGTGTCACAAGCCTAACTCGTATCTCTTCTGATGAAAAATATGAAAAATCGACGATAAGAACACGGGTGTTCTCAGCACAGTATTTTTACAGCTTCAGTTCCTCACAATAGGATTGTTTGGCAGGAATTTTTTGTCTAGGCTCCTTTCATATTCAGCTGCTGCTGAGGTGCTGGGGTTTTATGCTAATCATGTTGTGCTATCAGAAAGTTAGGTCTTAAAAGGAGAGAGGGAGAGAGAGAGAGAGAGAGAAAGAAAGGAGAAAGAGAAAGAAAGAAAAGGAAGGAAGGAAGGAAGGAAGGAAGGAAGGAAGGAAGGAAGGAAGGAAGGAAGAGAAAGAAAGGGAAAGAAACAGATCTTTCTTCTGGAGGGTGGCCCTGACTGAAAACCAGCAGTAGTTCTAATAGAAAACTAGAAAACACTTCCCTGGAAGGTGGAGAAATGGCCTCAGGTGGCAGCTCAAAGTTCAGAGAAAAGACGGAGCACCATAGCCACAGGTTGGAAGTGTGCTGTCAGAGAGGCTGGCCTTCATTCACTTCGAGAGGGTGTTTTAGTTAGCCTCTATCAGATTAGGTGTAGGCAGAAAACCCTGTTGTGGCCCAAGGTGCAGGAACCTTTAGTGGGAAGTACAGGCTTTGTCACTTGGCTTCAGGATGATTTAACTTCTCACCTAGTTTACATGAAGGAGTCACAGTTTAAAATAACTCTTGACCCACAGACGGGGAAATAAGAATGTTTAACATGATGTGGTGGCTACTGAGTGTAAATGGAAATGTAATGTCATTGACAGAAAGAAGAAAGGGAAGTATTCCAGTGATCTTTTAGATAAAACCAGATACTCTTGTACTTGAGCAATTTTCCTCCCTGTGGGCTGGTAATAATAAGCCCGGTGCCCGTCCCCTGACTGTGACTCTCCTGAATCCGCAGCTTTGATTGGAAACTCTCAACCCCTGACTGGCCTCAGGAGCACTGATTACTGGAGGCACCCCACACACTTCCCTCGTAAACATTTGGCAGATCAGGAAGTGCTGAAAAGCGATGCCCCTGGCTCTCAGAAGAGGGTACTGGTGGGAGAAGAAATAGAACATTTTCCCTCTTGCAGCTGTCAGAGAGTGATTATGTCAAATGGGTTTTCAAGGAGCCACAAAGTAATTACAGGGTAACTTCTTGACGTTATTTTCCAATGTTTGACTCAGCAGATGATGATGATTAATTGATGTGTATTATTTTATGGCTCTCTGAAACTTTGTTTGATACTTTAGATAGAAGTCAGACTAAGTCTTCATTTAGATTAATATAGCAAGTCTGCCTTCAATTTTAACATGTTAACGCTCCCTCGGTGACATGATTCCGTAAACTTTGGTGGTAAGAGAGACTGTGTTTGGGCTGCCTTTTCCCTATAGGCTTTCTTGCGCTTTCAAAGCAGTATTTTATACTTTTACTAGGATGATAGTGTGAATTTCTGGGGCTATAGTGAGACTCACATGAGCTAAATGATGAAAAGTAAAAGTTCTCAACTACCTGGCCTGTAGTGAGTATCAGCTATATTGAAACATGATGTAGTTGTCATTAAACTTAAGAGGTATTTTCTTGTGTGCTTGCTAATGTTTTGGTCAAATTAGCGGGGAAGATTCTGCCACCCTGCTGATTTTCTTCTGTATTTATGTCATGTTAGAGCTGGTCTTTTGGTTTACGTCTTATTATTAATTTTAATTCAGTTTAAAATAGTTGAGAGTACCTAAATACAATGGACTTGAAATACATTTATATTTCCTGTCCCTTTCCAGGGTACACCCTGTATATGTGTCTGTAATTGATTGATTTCAAGCAAATGAGTGATTCAGGTTGGCCAACATCTGGACATTCATGACAGGTGTAAGAGAAATTAAGACACATTAAAAGAACGAGTAATGAATATAGTGGAGCTTTTATTATTTTAACGCACGTAAATTGTAAACATACGTTTTTCAACTCAAAGTTGTCAGTGATATGAGAAATGTTTGGTGATCTGAGACTTTCAGAAGCTCTTCTACTAAACGATGTTTCATAGGCAGAATGTTTCTTATGAGAAAAATGGAAGTGTCTGATACAACACTTTACGTTAAGCCTGGATAGAGAAAAACTGTCTGAAGTTTCATCTTTGCCTTTGTTCTGTATGAAATAATTTGTTGGCTGACCCCCCACACTGTTCTCCAAAAAATAACTGCTGTGCCTATGAATGTTGGATGAATGACTGGGTTATGGCATAAATGCTAACATTTGATGAACTTTTGAAAACATGCTTGAATACAGTTATGTAAATAAGTGCTTTTGAGTAGATTTTTAAAAAGTTTTCAGGCATCGGTGTTTCATTCAAAAGTATTATTTTCTCATAAATTTAAGAGAAATACCTTGGGATTAGATATCTTGCTGTAATAGGACCCTGGCATGTCTTTTTACACACCGAATGCATTCACTGGTGTGGTGGTTGTCTGTGTGCTGTGTTTGTGTGTGTTTTGTAAGTAAATGAAGTAGGTGAGCTATTTATTGGCCACCCTGCTTCTGCTTGCCGACCGGATAGATCGTCATTCCAGGTACAAACAAAAGATCTTTAACCAGTTCAACTGAACAGTCTTCCTTTGTCTCCACATGTGTTTCACAAAGAAAAGATGTTGCTCTCATGGTAACAGAAGGATGGCAGGCTAGGGTTTGCACTGCTATCTTTATTATGTGTGTGCTGAATGAAAAGAAACCAAGTATTTGACTGTGGGCCGTGTAGTTGGGAGGGATTTGTTTGTTTGTTTTTTTCTTTGTGGTGGGGGCGGGGGTGTTGTGGTCTCCACTGGTAGGATATTTTAGACCTTAAAAAAACCATCTGTTTATAGGAAGCACTGGGGGTGCACCCATCTATTGAATTTATTATGTGTTTTGCAAATAACAGATGGCTCAGCAATAGATTGACCCTTCTGAAGGAATCTGTTGCTTCTAAAAGTAGCAAATCTTCGTTTTTCAATATTTGCACATTTTAGGACATTGGAGGTTTGTTTTCCTTCTAAAATAATGTTCTCCCTGGCAATATGATCTCCGTGTCTCTCATCAATGGACTGAACCTTGCCTGGTTACTCTGAATCGTCAGCTTCCTTGCCTTACTCAAGTTCCACCTTTGACATGTTTGATATTTTTTTTTCTCTACCAGAATTATTATTCGGAAACATTAAGTGCCCAGGATTTTGCCAGGTCTTAAGGTTGTAAATATTTACCCTCTGTCTCTGTGATTGCAGTTATAGCAAATCGACATGGATTACTTATAAAAAAGATTATGACACATAGGCAACTCTGTATTATTGTGTATACAACTCAGCTTACAGTGTTTCCTTTATTTAAATTTTCTACAGCTCTTGAACTTTTTTCTTTCTTGTGGAGTATGCTGTAAGGTCCTTAATGATGCCCTTCGTCCTTTTCTTTCTGTAAACCTTTTTAAGTATAGTGTTTTTAGTTAAGATGGTGAATAGATACAAAATAATCATATATATAAGAGACAGAGATGAATAGAACAACATACATCCATGAATACTACATTCAGGGAGTGAATTATCCAGGATAAGTAAGAAGGTAGCATATGTATGGATGTTTAGGGGCAAATGGGATAATATGTTCATCTGGGCTGGGACCAGAACCATCTTTCATGGAAATGGGTACTCGTCCAAAGCCCAGCTGGTAAAGTTTTTAGAGGGAACATCCTTTTTCTCTGAACAAAGGTGCTTTTTTTTTTCTCTTTTAAATGTTTATTTATAATTTTTGAGAGAGAGAGAGAGAGAGAGAGAGTATGCACTCGTGAGCAGGAGACGGGCAGAGAGAGAGGGAGACAGAGAATCCCAAACAGGCTCCATGCTGTCAGTGCAGAGCCTGACACAGGGTCAGAGCTCAAGAACCGTGTGATCACGACCTGAGCTGATGCTAAGAGTAGGATACTTCACCGTTTGAGCAACCCAGGCGCCCCAACAAAGTTTTTGGCCCTGGCAGCTGGGCAGCAGTCTGTCAGCTAAATATGATGGTTACAAGCTGGCTGGCCAACATTTCAAACATTGAACCAATTGCAGGCACTTTCCACAGCATTCCGTGTACTCAGACATGTGTGGTCAGTAAATGCTGTTTGCTATTTTGATGGTGATGTAATTGTATATGATCATTTTAATCCCTATTTCTCTAGTTCTTGCTTCTGTAAGACTTTTATATAAAAAAATTTTAAAGTTTTTATTTAAGTAATCCCCACATTCAACATGGGGCTCAAACTCACAACCCCAAGATTGAGTCACAGACTCCTCTGACTGAGACAGCCAGGTGCCCTCATATCAACTTAAAAAAAAAATGTTGGGGCGTGACTCAGTCAGTTAAGTGTCCAATTCTTGGTTTTGGCTCAGGTTATGATCTCATGGTTTGTGAGTTTGAGCCCCACACTGGGCTTCACACTGCTGGTGCAGTGCCTACTTCAGACGCTCCCTCTCTCTCTCTCTCTCTCTCTCTCTCTCTCTCTCTGTCTCTCTCTCTCTGCCCTTCCCCCCTCCTGTGCACGCTCTTCCTCTCTCAAAATAAATGAATAAACTTTTTTAAAAAGTTTATTTATTTTGAGAGAGAGAGTGCATGCATATGTGTGACTGAATGGGGGAGGAACAGAGAGAGGGGTAGAGAGAGAATCCCAAGCTGACTCCACGCTCAGCACGAAGCCCAATGCAGGGCTTGATCTCAAGACCATGAGATCATGACTTGAGCCAGAATCAAGAGTTGGTTGCTTAACTGAGCCACCCAGGCACCCTTCAGCTTTTTAATGTATACTCTAATTTCCTAAGTTTTTGTTTCTTCTATCACTCTTATCTTAATATCTCCAAAAATTTTAAAGCAAAAATATGGTTTAATTCTTCTATATGATGCATCAGTATTCATTCCAAGTTTACCTCTAGGCATCCAAAATTTCTTACTTTTCTAGCATATATATTTTTAAGTCTTATAAAAATTGATATTTGAATCTGGGTTCAACTAATTAAAATTTTTTTTTAATGTTCATTTACTTTTTGAGAGAGAGAGAGAGAGAGAGAGAGAGAGTGAGTGAGAGAGTGGGGGAAGGGCAGAGAGAGAAGGGGATGTAGAATCTGAAGCAAGCTCCAGGCTCTGAGTTGTCAGCACAGAGCCTGATGCAGGGCTTGAACTCACAGACCATGAGATCATGACCTGAGCAAAAAGTTGGACACTTAACCAACTGAGCCACTCAGGAGCCCTGGATTCAACTAATTGTTTAAATTTGAAGTTCCGTGTTTAATCAAGTTTTCATTCAGGTGTTTTTATAATTCAGTTTTTGCTTTTTACCCCCTGTCTTTCCTTATCTAGTATTTACTGAATACAAATGTAAGTTATTAACATTAAGCTTCTAATAAAAAATAGTTAATTCAATGTAGCCTCAATTTTTGTAAGTCTTGCATGATTTTTTCATTTTCTTTAAGGTTTTTATTTTTGAGAGAGAGAGAGAGAGAGAGAGAGACAGACAGACAGATAGAGCATGAGTGGGGGAGGGGCAGAGAGAGAGAGGGAGACACAGAATCTGAAGTAGGCTCCAGGCTCTGAGCTGTCAGCACAAAACCTGATGCGGGGCTGGAATTCATGAACCATGAGACCATGACCTGAGCTGAAGTCGGACACTTAACTGATGCAGCCACCCAGGTGCCCCAAGTCTCACATGATTTAAATGAAATTTGAGTTTTGTTTTTTTTTTTTAAAGTGGAGGAATATATAGACACAGGCCCGTGGACTTCACCTCTGCCCCATTCTCTACTCTCACTGTTTCCTGCAGGAGTTGTTCTGTCCTCTCAGGTGACAGGAACTGGGAACTGTTACTTGTGTGTGTGGCGTATCCCTTGTGCCCTAGCAGAGTTGGTGGCTGGCTTCTTTTTGTGCCCGGAGCTCTCTGTTTGTACCTTAATTGTAGTACTTGTCCTGTTACATTATAATTAGCTGTTTACCTGCTATCTGTTCAGCAGACAGGGCAGTGGCTTTGTCTTATTTTGCCTCCTAAGCTCAGTAAACACAAGTTTATTGAATGAAGTAGTGTGTGTGTGTGTGTGTGTGTGACAGAGAGAGAGAGAGAGAGAGAGAGAGAGGGAGGGAGGGAGGGAGGGAGGGAATCCATTACAGGACATCCAGAAATGCTGTTAATGAACCTTTTTTTTTTTTTCTTTTTTTTTTTTTTTTTTTAATGATAGAGAGACACAGTGTGAAAATGGGGCAGAGGGAGAAAGAGAGAATCTTAAGCAGTCTCCCCACTCAGCATGAAGCCTGACATAGGGCTTGATCCTATGACCCTGGGAACATGACCTGAGCTGAAATCAAGAGTCAGATGCTCAATGGACTGGGCCACCCAGGCGCCTGCCTTTAATACACCTTTAAAGATTTGATAAAATTCAGCTGTTTTGTGAAAGCTCTCCTCCCCTTTTTAGAGAAAGGTTGCTAATAGGCTTCCGACAAAAATGGCAGAAACCTAGACTGCTAATTTACTGTTTACGTTTGCATATATTAAACTAGGACCCCAAATGAAAAAATTAGAGTAGAATGTTAATCACAATTTGAGGTCAAACCAATTAGAAAACATCCTAAGTAAGTTTGTTGTTCTTTCCGACTTCGTATAATGGCATCGCGTTGGCATCGCGTATGTTTTGGAATATGAACATCGTTAGGTCCCTTTGAACAACTGTACACCATCTCATGAATTTACATATATAAATACTACTCATTAACATTTGTTTATTATTTTGCATTTCACTGCTATTTACTAACAGATTTCAAGACAATAGACAATTTTGTAACCTCAGTTTTGTAAAAACCACTAGTATTTTCGGTCCCTAGCAACCATTTAGTATGTAAATTAGGTATTCTCAGGCTTAATGTACTTCATTTTTATAAAACAAATACATCATTAATCTGATTAAGTTCTTGGATGGGAGTGCTGTCCTCAGATCATTGTGGATCATTTATTGTTGGGCACGCATCCAAAAAAAATTCAAGCATGGCACTTACAGTCTGGGTTTAGGAGAATTGTTGAAGCCTCCTAAATGACATTTTCCAGAAGAATAGAAAGGCACTGCTTACTTACAATTGCAAGCATTACCTAAAACTTAATGATGTTCTTATCCTTAATTGCAGCTCAGTTTGATGATGATTCAGTGCCTGAAATTATGCCATGTTTTGCTTTGATGTTATAAAATGTATAATGAAATAAAGGTGATCCAAGTGAATCAAAAATAGATTCTGGCTTTCCAGTAGTGACTTAATCACTATGTTTCTGAATTCAGAAGTTGCTTGACTGTCATGGCTATTATTTTGTATGTCTTTAGCTTTTAGTCAAATTTACTCCTTAAGAACTGAGAATGTTTAATATTAAGGTTAAAGAAAGTTCATGATGTGTGAATTTATCTAGAAGAAGGACATTTTCAAGAAAATTTAAAACCAAGTTTATCGAATTCTGCCTTTTTAGTTCATTTACAAAGTTGTCTGTCCTCCGTTTGGAGGTAGTCTTTGTACAATGAAGCACAATTAGAATAGCTTTCATTTATTGAATGTCTACCATTGTACCTCATTCATTCCTCTAAAAGTGTTGTGAAGTTATGTTTATTCCCATTTTGCAGATGATTGAACAAAGGCACAGAGGTTGAATAGTGCCCAAAGGCATACACGTAGCATGTGATTAATCTGGGACTCAAACACAGTTCTCACTCCAGAGCCTCTGGTTCCTCAGATAGAGGAGAGAAAGAGGACAAGATAACTTAACCAGGCCCACGAGGTGGGAATCACTTTGGGCAGGGGTTGACAAACTTTTTCTGTAGTGGGTCAGATAGTAAATATTTTAGGTATTCTTTATCACATATTCTCATTTTAATTTTTTTTTTTTTTACAAACTTTTAAAAATGTAAAAATAATTCTTAGCTCGAGTGTCATCTAGAGAGAGGCCGAGGGCCAGATTTGACCAAATGTCCTTAATTTGCCAATCTCTGATTCAGGACAGTGTCACTAAGCCCTATATATTCTCTCAGCCCTTATGTGATTACTCTGTAATTATAGTCAGCAATAAAATAATTTATAACAATGACTTTTAAACATCAACAGAATGGACAAATTATGTTCTCAATGTCTTATTTAAGAAGGCATGAAAGCACAACATCTTAGATTTTATCAAAGAAATCAAATTAAAGTTCTGGTATTTATAGTGGTATATTTAGCTATCTGGAAGATTAAACTTTTTGAAGCTATTCATTTTAAAACAAAAAAATGAAAAATTATATTACAAGTATATTTTGACAGATAATTTATAACATACCATTTTAATTTCATCCTTAATTGTTCATTAAAAGAACCTCACCTTGATATTTGAGTGCTTACTATTCTGTCCTGTATTTATATATTTTTTTATTTTTAGAAATAGAGCATGAACAAGGGATAAGGAGCAGGGGGAGAGAGAGGGAATCTTAAGCAGATTCCACCCTCAGCACAGAGCCAAATGCGGGGCTTGATCCTACAACCCTGAGATCATGACCAGAGCCGAAATCAAGAGTCAGATGCTCAACCAGCTGAGCCACCTAGGTACCCTGGTCCCTATATTTTTGAAATTGCAGACAACTCGTTCCCTTTTCTCACAGCACGCATTTTGTATATTTGTTTTTGTTTTTATTAATTTTTTAAAATTGTTTATTTTTGAGAGAGATACCCAATGTGGGGCTCAAACTCATGACCCCAAGATCAAAAGTCACATGCTCCTCCAACTGAGCCAGCCGGACACCCCTTTACTTAAGGAAAAGCATCTTTTAATTGTGGGTGCCGGGCATCTCAGATTTTTGTTGGTAGGTTAATGTTTACCTAGATGTGAATGTGTCTTTCTTCAACTTTTTAATTTATGTTCTAGTTTCAACTGGCTTAGGGGACACAGACTCCAAGCCCTTCCTTAAAGAAGCCCTAGGCAGGGTCACTGGGGGACAGTTGTCCTCCTGATGGGGCATGGGGAGTGGCAGTAGACCTGGGGCTGTCAAACCTTTGTTTGGAAACTTGTTTTAATCAACTCCCTGGTATCCATATTTTCCTAATTTCTTTGTTTTTATTCAAGCCATTAGTAATGTTGCTTTTGAAAAATTTAGTATTATTTTGGTCAAATGGTGAAGGGAAAGAGATATTTGTATCTTTTAGCAGACTAGGTCATAGATGCCTAGGAGGCAAGAGTGCTGCTAAGCACAGTAGCCTCGGTGGGCTTCTAGTCCTTCTGTTTTAGAGGGTAGCCTTCTCAGAGCTTTTCCTCTAGCCCTCAGATGGCTACCAGGACAAAACCACTCCCACAGATCCTCCTAAATGACTTTACAAAAGATACACACACACACACACACACACACACACACACACACACACACACAGTATCAAATTATAGAGACAAGAATTTTGAGTCATTATTTAGGTAGTGAGGCTGGCTTTTTGTTCCTATTTTCCTGTCCTTTTTATTTTTTAAAATTTTATTGTTTTGTATTTTAACTCCAGTATAATTAACATACAGTGTTCTATTAGTTTCAGGTGTATAATACAGTGATTCAACAATTCTTTATATTACCCCGTGGTCATCACAATAAGTGAACTCTTTAATACCCATCACCTTTTTCACCCATTCCCACCCATCTCCCCCCAGTAACCATCAGTTTGTTCTCTATAGTTAAGACTGTTTCTTAGTTGTGTCTCTCTTTTTTTCCCATTTGTTCATTTGTTTTGTTTCTTAAATTCCACATACGAGTGAAATCAAATGGTGTTTATCTTTCTCTGACTGACTTATTTTGCTTAGCATTATACTCTCTAGCTCCATCCACGTCATTGCAAATGGCAAGATTTCATTCTTTTTTTATGACTGAGTAAATATTCCATTATACACACACACACACACACACACACACACACACACACACACATACCACATCTTCTTTATCCATTCATCAGTCAATGGACACTTTGGCTACTTCCATAATTTGGCTATTGTAAATTGCCCTTCCTTTTTAAAAAAAGTAATATCCAATTGACCAAACATACAGTCTTACAGTAGTGGGGATATTAAATGATTTGACTAGTTCAATCACTAAACTAAACTGCCAAAGTCTGACATACAGGTGATTTTCAACTGATGTTTACTGAGCACTTACCGTGTACCAGGTTCTATCCCAAATGCTTTACATTCATCATCTCATTCAGTCTTCACAGCCACTTTAAGAGCAAACTGAGTTTGGGGCACCTGGGTGGCTCAGTCAGTTAAGCGTCTGACTTCGGCTCAGGTCATGATCTCACAGTTCATGAGTTCTGGGGAAGAAACAAGGTGAGGCTGGAGAGAGCAGAAAACCCAGATGGTGAAAGGCCTTTTGTACCCAATGCCAACGAGAATGAACTTGATCCTGAAGGCAATAGGGAGCTAACGGAGTGGTGTGATCAAATCTGTGCTTTAGAAACATTTTTCACTCTTGCTGCAGCATGAAGAATGGGCTGGAGGAGAGCAAGCAGGGAGAACAATTAGGAGGCTGGTGATGTGGCCATGGGGAGAAATGCGTGGGTGGATTCCAGAGATTGAGAAAGTACAGGTGACAGAATTGGTGAAAGAGGAAACCAGGCATGGGGAGAAAGGGAAGAGGGAGCAGTTACAGATGGCATCTTGGCAACTTGTTAGAAAGGAACAATAGAACTGAAAAAGGAGAATGGAAAAAAAATATAGAAATTAGTAGGAGTTTAGTTAAAGATGAGATGTCAGCAAAAGGTTGTAATGGTTTTGTCTCTAAAATTGCTTTTCTACCCAAATCATTAGCTGTCATTTGTTTCCAGTTTTGTATTGTACTACTCATTCACACAGTTTTACAGTGTAGATTCTAGGAAAACAATATTTTAATTTGTTGGGGCATTTTTTAGGTACAACGCTTTTATGAGCCAGTGTTTCTAAAATTCAAGACACAGACTTTGTTAGTTTAGTATTTCAAATACCATTATGTAATTATTTTTTATGGGATGAAGTTTTAAAATATGGCCCTTGATAATAGTGGTATTACTTGCGGTTAAAGTTATGCTTTCTCTTTAAATTTCCCCAACCAAATATGTATATAAGTGTGTGTGCGTGTGTGTGTGTGTGTGTACACATGTTTTTGTATTAAAACTAAATCCAAAATCCAAAATGCAAGGTTGTTGCGGCAGAGTGATGGTGATATTTGGTAGTGTTTATTAAAGCAAATCTCTAGAATTTTTAAAGCTCATTTATCTTTCTTTGTGTTTTGTTTTTCTGGGACTTGACAACATAGTGGTTCATGTGCAACTCATGGCAGTGTATAGCCCGGTACATCATATCAAACTTTAAAAGACTGACCTACCCTGGGGCGCCTGGGTGGTTCAGTCGGTTAAGCATCTGACTTCAGCTCAGGTCATGATCTCATTGTTCGTGAGTTTGAGCCCCGTGTCGGGCTCCGTGTTGACAGCTCAGAGCTTGGAGCCTGCTTCGGATTCTGTGTGTGTGTGTGTGTGTGTGTGTGTGTGTGTGTGTGTGTGTGTCTGCCCCTCCCCCATTCACACTCTGTCTCTCAAATATAATAAACATTAAAAAAAAAAAGACCTACTTGAAATTGTATTTCGGATTCATCTACTTTATCATTGTTAGTTGATACAGTTAGGAGGCGTAACCAAATAGGATTCAGAGAACTACTGCCTTCTCCAAATTTCTGGTTTTGTGGACTTCTGGGTCTTTTTTTTTTTTTTTTTTTTTCATGTCATCTGGTCCAGATATCCACCAATATCTGGTTTTATTGAAGTAAAAAATATCGATAGCTAAAATTTAAGTGCTTACTGTTACCTTGTTCTAAGTTTTTTACATGTATTAATTCACACTATCTTGGCAGTAACTCCATGAGAAAGGTACTTTTAGCCCCATGAGGAAACTGAGGCATAGACAGGTTTAATAATTTGTCCATGGCCACTCAGCTAATAAATGGCAGGCTGAGATTTGTATGTAGGCAGCCTGGCTTCAAGGTTTGTCCTTGTAACCATTCATTTGTACATTGTTTCAAATTAAAGATAACACTAGATTTACATCTTCCTACTATTAAATCTGGTTTCAGTAAAACATTATCCATCACAGTAAATGGATGACTTCAGTTTAAATTACATGGCCTTGAACTTGAATTTGTAAATTTGTTTTGGTTTTATGATTATATAAAAGCTATAAATATAAACATAAATATTTATGTCTGTACATATATAATTAAAATTACAAAAATAATTTAGTGAACAATTAGAGTAATCTTCAAATCTTTTCTTTAAAAAAAAATTTTTTTTTAATGCTTATCTCATAGAGAGAGTGTGTGGGCACGTGTGAGCACAAGTGGGGTAGGGCAGAGAGGGAGAGGGAGACACAGGATCCAAAGCAGGCTCCAGGCTCTAAGCTGTCAGCAAAGAGTCCGATACGGGGCTTGAACTCACAAACCGTGAGATCATGACCTGGGCTGAAGTCAGATGTTTAACTGACTGAGCCACTCAGGCGCCCCTCAAAATTTTTAAAGGTTTTTTTTTTTTTTTAAAGAATAATTGTGTTTAAGAAACACTGTGACATAAAGTTAGGTTTCTAATATGGTATTAAAGGTATGTACCTTACCTGTGTTTTCAGTTTTATTTCTTACATCTAGCTTTATACTTTATACTTCTGGAATATTAAATTCCACTCAGATGCAATTTTTTTTTTTTTTTTGCCTCATTTGTTGCCTTTACATGGGATTGTTTCTTATTGCTCCCCAGCTAAACCTCCTGTCTAACTCAGATCAGATACTACCCCTTCTAGGAAGACTGAACAACATCCCCTCAGTGCCTCCCTAAACTTGGTTGGTGCCCTTGTTTTCGTAACCTCACAGTGTTCTGTTGCAGCCTTCTATTGTTTCATTCAACAGATTGTTTTAAAGTTGTTGTAGCTAGGGGCACCTGGGTGGCTCAGTCGGTTGAGCATCCAACTTCAGCTCAGGTCATGATCTCACAGCTCATGGGTTCGAGTCCTGCATGGGGCTCTGTGCTGACAGCTCAGAGCCTGGAGCCTGCTTCAGATTCTGTGTCTCCCTCTCTCTCTGCCCCTCCCCCGTTCATGCTCTGTCTCTCACTCTCTCTCAAAAATAAACATTAAAACAAATTTTTTTAAGTTGTTGTAGCTATTTTCCATTGGCCTGATAACTGGAGCAAAGGGGTAGGAGCTGAATAAACAACTATAGTTAAAGGTATACTTGTTTGGCCCAATTGGTTCATGTTCTTGAAGCCACAATCTTTTTCTCCCAACTGCCTTTTGGAGCCTCCAGTTGAAACCACCATCAGCTGTCATCAAAGCATTAAAAACTCTCGTTTGGGGGCACAGTTTGCTGGAGTACATTCTTTCTTGCATGCCTAGATCTTTCTCCTCTTATCATCCCAATGACTTTATCCTGCAATTAATCTCTCTCCCACATCCTTATTTCTCCTTCTCTGTAGAATCATTCTCATCAGCACACAAACATGCTATCGTACCTCCCTTGTTAAAAATAATTCCCTCTTGACCTGATTTCCATCCTAGTGACTGTTCTAGTCCCCTGGCACCCACCTCCTTTTTGGTTCCTTGTCACAGAAAAACTTCTTGGTAGAATAGGTTCTAGTTGTTTCCCCTCTCTGCTGGTCTGGATTTAAGAGGTGTCAGCATACTGGGTCCATCTGAAAACTTTTCCAGTCTTCCTAAATACCGTAGGTCAGGAGGTGTCAGGCATCAACAACGAAGTTACTGAATAAAAACCCTGAAATAAACATTTTTTGATTGGAGGCAAAGTTCTCATTGGCAGGTTCAAGGTTCAAGATTCTCATTTTTTCTGATAATGTCTCCATGTCATGGGATAGGGCTTCTTATGGTACAGGGCGGGCTGGTTGGAGATGAAGGGGCTGATGTGGGAGGGAATGGAAAACGTTTTTTGACTTATACAGGTCTCATCAAAATGTACTCGTTTCAGCTAGGGCTTAGGATGGTGTATCCTCTGGTCCCATGTATATAGTTCAGCTTCTGATTTCCGTAAGGAAATCTTAAGATTCTGAAAGCTAGACTATGCTATCCTTTTCTAAAAATTTTTTTTTAACGTTTACTTATTTTTGAGACAGAGAGAGACAGAGCATGAACGAGGGAGGGTCAGAGAGAGGGAGACACAGAATCTGAAACAGGCTCCAGGCTCTGAGCTGTCAGCACAGAGCCCGACGCGGGGCTCAAACCCACGGACCGCGAGATCATGAACTGAGCTGAAGTCAGCCGCCCGACCGACTGAGCCACCCAGGCGCCCCTGTGCTATCCTTTTCTAAATTATCTAAAGGTCTCAGGGAAGATGTCATAGAGAGGGTGTTGGTAGCAGTAATAGAAAATACAGTATTATTCTTATTTTTTGGAATTAAGAACCTGACATTCAGATTGCCCCATGATACAATGCTAGTAAATGCTAGTAAATATTAATGCTGGGATTTGAAACCCAGGTCTGATTTCAAAGCATGTACTTGTTCCACTGTTACATCTGTAAGAATACTCTTTTTTTTTTTTTAAGTAATCTTTCCGCCCCCTGTGGGGCTTGCATTCATGACCCTGAGATCAAGAGTTACATGTTCTACCAGCCGAGCCAGCCAGGTGGACCAACAAACTCCTTTAAGTCTTTTTTTTTTTTTTTAAGTTTATTGATTTATTTTGAGAGAGAGAGAGAGAGAGAGAGAGGGAGGGAATGGGCAGAGAGAGAGAGAGGGAGAGAGAGAGAGAGAGAGAATGGGGATGGGCAGAGAGAGAGAGAGAGTGGGGATGGGCAGAGAGAGAGAGAGAGAATCCCAACAGGCTTTGCACTGTCAGCACAGAGCCCAGTGTGGGGCTCAAACTCATGAACCGTGAAACCATGACCTGAGCAACAATCAAGAGTTGGACGCTTAACAGACTGAACCACCCAGGCGTCCCCCAACTCTTTAAGTCTTAAATTGCACTACCCAGTGTGGTAGCCACTAACCCCGTAGCTTTTTAAAATTAAGCTTAATTAAAAATTTAAAACCTTAAATTAAAAATTCATTTCCTCAGTCCACTAGCCACATTTCGTTTGCTCAGTGCCATATGTGGCTAATGACTACTATATTGGGCAGGGATCATACATGTCTATCAGAAGGATCTGGTAAGCAGCACTTGTTTCCAAGACATTCGTTTTTCATAGAAGAATCTCACATTCTGACAATTTGATACTACTTGTGTTGATTCTAATCGTAGAAACTTTGTTCTCTGATTTTTTTCTCATTGTCCGTTTTGAATGTCTTGGCATTATTTTTCACAGAATCTCTCTTTTGTTGGGGGTATACATCTATACATCTTTTAGCCCACCCTTGTGTTCTCAAAATGGCCGATTTTACGTTAGTCTTGCCCGTTCCACTAATTTGAATTCCACGTCATGAGATGAATATTAGCGTTACACTTTGTTCTTATCTGGCCAGCACCTCAGGGATTCATCTGTTAGGTCATGTCCTCTCCTTTGAAGTAGTGCTTTGGTCCTGCTTTGTTAGGATTTTTTCCCTTGCTTGTTTATTCCCTGTTACATATCAGGACACTTTTCTTGTGTTGTGACTCTTTGCATGTTTATATTCAAGTCTCTTTTTCGATCTGAGATTTCTGGATACTTGAGGTTCAGGCCTTTTGATTTGGCTTGCTGGAAAACAAGGGGTTACTCTTTCTCTGTATCATGAGTTTTCAGGATCAGACAATTCTTTGGCCTTTAAATTATGACTAATAATTTACCTAAATCAGTGCTGTTGGGTGATAAGATCCAGGCTAGATCACAATGATGACAATGAGGTCTTAATCCTCAGCCCGTGTCATTAAGCTTGCAAATAGAAAAGTCTTGAGGGCTGCTTGGGCTGCCCAGTAGGTTAAGCATCGTCATGACTTCAGCCCAGGTCATGATCTCACAGTTTGTGAGTTTGAGCTCCCCACTGGGTCTTGGGATTCTCTCTCTCCCTCTCTCTCTGCCCCTGCCCCACTTGTCTCTCTCTTTCTCTCCCTCTCTCTCTCTCAAAATAAATAAAATTAAAAAAAAAAAGATTTTGGAAAACTCTTGAGAACTAAAACTCTGTCTTTGCTTTCCCCCATGGTAGGTGTCATTTTGTGTGTTCAGTAAATATAGATGATTAACTGTATAAAAAAGGCAAGTTGTCTGGTTAACCCATTTCTTGTGCTTTCTTCTTCTTCTTCTTCTTCTTCTTCTTCTTCTTCTTCTTCTTCTCTCTCTCTCTCTCTCTCTCTCTCTCTCTCTCTTGTGCCTTTAACTCAACACAGAGTGAGCAATATAATGCCTTTGTATACCTTTTAATTTTAGTGAATTGTTATAGAGATAACTCAAATTTAGTGCTAGGCCTTCTGCCTTATAACTCTGTACGGATATATTTCCTTATACCAACTAGTTTTACTGCAGAAGGTGACAGCTGCACCTCATTCTTGCCTTTTTATGTCTATTCTATATGCCACTGTTTTCTGTGCATTTTGATATGGGAGTCTTTATGTTTGAAATGATATAAAGGGAAGGAAAGTATTCTCTTTATGTAGACCTCTAAGACAGTTGTTTTTTCCCCCCTTTCTTTCAGCACCTTCTGTGGGCAACTATACATATAGGATTGATGAGGAAGCAAAAGAGGCCACCCCATAGCACTTTAAAGAAAAGATGTTGGGCTGGCCTTCAAAGCTGGCCCTTGGGAAGCAGGTAGTGTCCTTGTTTCTGGATGGACATGCTGGTAGCAGCTTGGGGATAAAGAACGTCAGCAGAGTCTGGCCTGGATATTCATCTTCACTTAAGAGACTTGAATTTAAGAGAAGAAGGAGCTGTGTAGATGAGGTGAATGAGGGATAAGGTGTATGTGACCCAGCTCTCCCAATTGCCTTACAATAGCTTCAGCGACCCTAGCGGAGCATGGATTGGAAGCCCAATAGCATAGGTTATAATTCCCATAGAGCTGCATGTATGCGTGTGTGTATATGAATGCATATATTTGTTACATGTATGTGTGTGTGTGTGTGTGTGTGTACACACATTGGGTCTATATATATAAAACAAATATATACTTAAAACTATATATGACACGTACATATATAACCAATACATATAATACATATACACATATAAATATGTATGTAATAAAATCATGTATTTAAATATAATGTATAACTATATATATGTGTGGTTTAGATCTGTTCACTTTTCTTTGATTAGCACCAAGGTTTTCACGATTACGGCGTTCTTATAGTCTATTCCTAGTACAGAGTTGAAGCCTGTGATTTCTAGGCACATCTAGAAATGACATCTCCAGGTCATCTCTTGCCTATAAGCCATGTTGTATTTCTCAACTTTCTGATGAGGGCCACACTTTTTGATGACAGCTTGTGTTTCAGTGTGATATTACCTCTGCCTTGACGATGCTCTTCTCAATTTGCTGACAGACTTTACTACTCTTTTCTAGGTACAGTTGAAATGCTGCCTACTTGCCTTTCCAAATTCCTTCAGGCCAGGGGTTCCTTCCCTTGTACGTCGACAGTACTTACTTTATCCTTCTGTCCCAGGACTTAGCGCCCATTGTCATTATCACTGTGTGTGTGTCATGCCTCTGTCTGGAGAGCGTCTGTAGCTGGGGCGGGGTGAGGTTATATCCTTAACGTTTAGCACAGACCTAGACTTAAAATAGGTGCTCAATAAATGTCTGAATGACTGAAAGAAGAGAAGAATGAATAAAATCTACCACCTCAGGTTTCAGACATGCTTGAGTTCTTCCAACTCCCTTTTCTTTTGTGCTGCTTTTCTGTATCTTCTTCCGTGCCACGTGTTCTTCTGTCCTACCTGGTAGATTTTAGCGCTTAGGAAATATGTGTTGGAAGGTTTAAAATATAGTGCCTTGAATTCCTTAGAGCAAAAGTCTATGAATAAATAATTAGACTCATTTCCCATCAAAATCTAAAGTGTGAAAAAATGTTCGCTATCATTTGGTGCTTTATTCACTTGTATGGTAATCTAATGGCATATCCATTGTTATCACAGAACTATACTGAAATATTTTACTCTTGGGGCTTTTCATCTGACAAAAGGAAGCTTTTCGAAAATGAAAAAGCACAGTTCCCGTCCCTGGTATGCCAGGGGGCAATTTATTAGTTTTGTAACGCATGGGTTAATATTACCATGTTTTATATTGAACATTACTTGAAAAAATTACTATTAATATCGCTGCAGCATGTATGTATATAACTGCTGTCATCTTGGGGGTATGTAAATCAGGAATGTTGCTGAAGAACTACTTAGCATTTTCTTGGGGGTGAAGTGCTCAGTTTTGGAATTTAATTGTAGGTTTTACATTTAAGCTGTTCAGTATTACTCGTATAAAGGTTCTATAAATTTCTTGCTTTGTAGTTTAACAGATTTAGTCACCACAGTTGAAAGGCATCATCCTCATAATGAAGCCAGAAAAGAATAAAGGTTGATCATGCAGGGCTGGCTGGCTGTGACATTGAACAATAGAGCTTGACTTCTTCATGTCTGTTAAATGAGACTATGGGGTGTGCTTATCTTGCTGCAATGATATTGAATTGTAACAAGAAAATGTTATGTTGTGCTGCTCTGCAAAGGGGGTGTGTGTCTATTCTCACGCCATATGTACGGGAAAGGCTTTAAAACACTATGGAAGCAGCTTGAAGTCTAGCTTGAAGTCTAACGGCACAGACCGGGTATAATACTGAAACAAAAAATAAAGAAAGAAAAAAGTAACAAGGCTTTGAAATAGCCCCAAAGTTTTTTTCCAGTGCAGTCTTTCTTTAAAGGGCTGAAGGCGGCTCAGGAATGGTGTGCTGGAAAAATTTGATTTTGAAGAGGTCTTTGTGAAGGAGATAAGTGATGTGGTGTGAGGGAAAAACAAGAGGATGTTATGTTGCCCAGATGACAGATTTATTCTAAACTTTTCTACATTTGTACTTGGTACAGTTCAACTCAAGTCCCTAAACATCAATGAAATACTTTCTGTGTTTCCAACACTGTGATGGATACCATAGGAGGTTTTGAAAAAAGTGTGTGATTCAATCCTGCCCCCGACGAATTTAGTATCTTTTTTGAGGAGACGAAAATGAAATCCGTGAAATAACTTCTTAGAATTGTTGGATGTATGAATGACAGTATTGTAAGCTGTCAGGATCATTTAAAATTTTGATTCTGTTATTATATGTATCATTCCCAGATGTGTCACATGAGCATTTGATAGGCATCCCTTTTGTGTCTTAAGTCACTGCTAAAAATATTGAAAAGTCAAGGGCAAGCTTGGGGGCAAGAAAGAGCATTCTGACACTCCCACACTTGTTCTTAGCATGTGTTTTGGTCTACTCTTGAACATGGCGTCATTTTCTAAACATATATAAACTACTTAGTTAAGTCAGTTACAGAATTTTATCATGGATGTCAAACTACTGTTCAAGTTTGTGTACTTATTTTTTTATGTGTACTTATTTATCTTTCCCAGGAAATCAAAACAGCACATCCATTCCCGTTTCCTTCTTTTCAGTCATTTGTCATGATTCCTCAGTGTGATTCCTGACAGCAGATTATAGATACCAGTTTTAAACTTACTTCGTATGGTGAAATATAGATTGCTTTTTCTGGAGATCCAAACCCTCCTAAGGCAGCTACTAGATATTCTGTTGTTTCCTCACCTATTCTGGCCTGTGTTTTCTTTTTTATGTTGCTCATCTTTCCCTTCCTTTCTGAAGACTGATTTTTTTCTTCCAGGAGAAGACTGAATTGAAGTAGAAGGTGAACCACTGCCTGCCTATTGTCCATTGCCTTTACTTTCTTCCTTAATAACAGAACCAGAACTTAGATTTTTTTTCAGGATTTTTTTTAAGTTTATTTATTTTGAGAGAGCGAGGGGAAAGTGGCGGGGGGGAAGAGAGAGAGAGAATGAATCCCAAGCAGGCTCTACACTGTCAGTGCAGAACTTGATGTGGGGCTCTAACTCTTGAACCATAAGATCATTATGAAATCTAGAGTTGGATGCTTAACCAGCTGAGCCACCCAGGTGCCCTGGGAACTTAGTTTTTTTTTTTTTTTTTTTTTTTTAGGGCAGGAATGTGCCCAGTGAAAATACTATCTGCACTCCCTTGGGTGGGTGACCTTGTGATAGATTCTGGCCAGTGAGAAAGAAGGGTACATTGTGGGGTGCAGGATATTAATTAGCTGATGCTGCATGACAAATTACCTCAAAATCCAGTGGCTTAAAACAAAAATAAAAATGTATTATCTCACAAATTTTGGGGGTCAGTAATTCAAGAGAGCTAGCTAAACTGTGTGGCCAAGGGTATCAGAGATTGAAATCAAGATGTCAGGTGGGCCTGCAGTTATCTCTGAAGGTGTGGCTTACAGGATCTTTTAACCCCTATGTTCTCTTGCCTAATAATAATAATAACATCAACAAAATTAATAATATCTGCCCCAGGAAGGCAAAGGTAAAATACACAGAGCACTATTATAGGTCAAATGCTACTATGAATTTAAAGATGCTGATTAGAACTAAGTCTATGTTATTAGTCCCATTCACTGATTTCTTTTCTTTTTGAAGTGTTAGGATACTCTGAATCCTCTCTCACTCCTATAACTTGTGTTCTTTCGTAGAACTTTTGTAATCTGTCTGAGAAAGACATCCCTTGCCCTCCATGTGCCCAAGTAGCCATTGTATACTCACTATTTAACCTAAAACAAACAAACAAAAAATATTAAATGCTAAACTGATGACCATCAAATGTAAAATCTTCCAAACAAAGGCTACGTATGTTAGGAATGAGAGAAATCAGTAATGGCTAGAGGCAGGGAAGGACATAGCATTGTGGTAAGAGTAGACTGATTGAAACATGACTAACCCTAAAGCCAGAGATACCTGGATGATGATGAAGACACTAAAGAAAGAAATGATAACAGACTGCCCATTATTACTTGTAATTTTGAGGCCAGAATTCATTTGCTGAACTATGAATAAGAGCTTAACATGCATAGATTGCTTTTCCTTTAAGCAGAATTTCTCCCTTATTCCCAAAAAGCTATACATGTAAGTGTATTATGAGGCTGCTAAGCTTGGTGTGTAATTAGCATGATAGTTATGGGCTAGGGTTAGGGATGGCATGAGACATGGGTAGGCAGGCATGATAAGGCACATGAGGCATTAAGTAGCTTGTTTCTCACACACTCTGTTCTTCGTCTGGTGGTAGAAAAATCCCGAAATGATTTATTTGGGGTCTTAATCTTATGGGAGGTGATGTTTACTGGAAGAGAAAGGGTCTTGGTAATATGATTCATCAAATAAATTGGTCATTGTGTTTGGTGTGGACATATTTAGGAAAAGTAAAATTTCTTTTTCTTTTTTTTTTTTTTTTTTAATGTTTATTTATTTTTGAGAGGGAGAGAGTGTGAGCAGGGGAGGGGCAGGGAGAGAGGGAGACAGAGAATCCCAAACTTCCAGCGCAGGCCCTGTGCGGGGCTTGAACGCATGAACCGCAAGATCATGACATGAGCCGAAATCAAGAGTCGGATGCTTAACCACCTGAGCCACCCAGGTGCCCCTAAAATTTCTTCGCTGGAAGTTGCAGGATCTGTATCCAGTCAACGAATAGTTTTCGAATGTCAATTATGTCAGGTTCAGTGGTGATTTATTCTCAGAGTCTCCTGGATTTGTTCTTTCCCTAATATTCTCATTTACTTCAACAACCTAAGTTCAGACCCAGTGGCCTCCTTCCACCTCTGTTTTCCACCTCTTGTGTACCCTGCATGCTTTTGGTCCAGATCGAGACCTTTCATCAATCAGTCTTTGCCCTAAAGCTTATCTTCTGCCATTCTTCGTTATAACGCAAGGAATTATGGCCACACCTGTGTCTTTGCTTTTATTGTCATGCATATTAATAATTCCCACATCTGGGCCTCTGCTTATTCCTTTTTCATTTTAGCATTTATGAAGGCAGTGTCTATACTTGGTTACCCAAATGTTCTTTCTTTAGTGTAACTCATATTCCTGACAAGTGAATAAAATTTTGGTGTGGCATACCATTTAAGACAAGAGTAAAGAATTTTAATTTACCTTCATGTAAAGTTCTGTTTTTATTTAGTGGATATATGACCCATCTAAAATATTGCTTTATTACAGAAACATGGAGCCTCAGAATTAGAAAAACCTTGGGGGTTAGAATACACCCTTCCTTAATTTTCATATAAGGAAACTGAGATTCAGAGAGGTTAAGAGATTTGGCTTAAGGCATTTGAATAATACATGGGAAGAGTAGGATTAAAACCCACATTTTATAACTCATAGAGTGTGCTTTTCACTAGAGTAATTGATTTCTCTTATTCTCCTCTTGTTTTATCTCTTTTCTAAAACCTCTAGAGGTAAGGGCTGTATTTCTGTCCCTCCAACCTATATCCATAACATTAGCACCATGCAGTGATTTTGGATAAATAAGCTTAGACGAGATGTAATGATCATGTAGATATATGTGAATGTATCAGTCATAATGGGATGGGTTGTGCTGGAATAACAAATAGCCTATTACCTAATTTCAGTGGCTTAAAACACCAAAGTTTCTTTCGTGTGCATGTTTATCTTGGGTTTATTGTGGCTCTGGTCCATATTGCCTTCAATCTGGGACCTAGGATGTTGAAGCAAATTCCAGAACAATTGTCGGAGATAGAAAAGAGACACAATGAATGCTGTGCTGGGCCTCAGACACTTGTTTTCACAACTTATTGCCTAGAGCAATTTATATAGCCAAGCTTGTTGTTAATAGGGTGGAAAAGTATAATCTTTACCAGGTAGGGACAGCAAATATTTTTGAAAAATAATACCCCCAATTTTTTTTACTGTGACCCTAGATACAAAGTGTTGAGTAACTTACACTTTTCAGTTTGTGACACACTGTCATCATGGGTCCTGCATGGCCGTTTTCTTTTTTTTTTATTCATGTTTGTTTCAATGTATTCTTATAAGACGCATTCTGTTGATTGGGTTGTGTATTGTGAATTTATATAATGGGTATTATGCTCGAGATTATATTTTGTTTCTTAATTATTTTCATTTAACATTATTGCTCATTGCTACATATTCATCCAGCTTGTTGCCTCTGGTAAATACATGGTATTTCATGATAAGCATCTACCACGTTTTGCCTATCCACTCCCTAGATTGCCTGCAATTCTCTACCACAGTCAATGATGCTGTGTGAGAATTTCTTTGGGCTCTATACTCAGGAGTAGGATTGCTGGGTCATGAGGCATGCCTATATTTAATTTAAGTGATTAAATATTATTCTCTGAATATTTTCACCACCTTTTCAGAGTGATTAATTTTTGGTGTTATTGAAGTTTAGCAATTTCATGGTTTATATCTTATAAAATCGATGTTGCTAATTCTGCAAGTCAATCAACTTCACCCAACTGAAAATGCACAAATAACTAACACGTAATTCACATCTGTAAGGTGATTTTTCACTAATTATCTATAAGCATATGTTACAAACTATTGTTCTCAGGCGTTGTTTTACGTTGCTATAAGACCCAGTTGTTTTTATGAATGTTTTTAGTGTTTATTTATTTTTGAGAGAGAGAGAGAGAGAGAGACAGAGCATGATCAGGGAAGGGGCAAAGAGAGATGGAGACAGAATCCAAAGCAGGCTCCAGGCTCAAATCTGTCAGCACAAAGCCCGATGCGAGGCTCAAACTCAGGAGCTGTGAGATCATGACCTGAGCCGGTCAGACGCTTAACCGACTGAGCCTTCCAGGCGCCCCTAAGACCTAGTTGCAAATGCATGAACAAATTGTGCCATAAATATTAAATGCAATATTTTTCAACAATAAAAGGGAGCAAATTATTGATACATGGTATAGTATGAATGAACCTTGAAAACCTTTTGCTGAGTGTAAGAAGCCAGCACAAAAGCCTACGTATTACATGATGCCATTTATATGAACTATGCAGAACAGGTAAATCTATAGAGACAGAAAGTAGATTAGGAGTTGCCTCTAGCAGGGACCAGGGAATGAATGCTAAACAACACAGGGTTTCTTTTTGGAGTCATGAAAACATTCTAAAATTGACTGTGTCAACAGATGGACAACTCTGTAAATCATGTATTCATGATAAACCATTGAGTTGTACATTTCAAATAGATGAAATTTTGTGACCTGTAAATTATACCTAAATAAAGCTGCTAAAAAAAAAAAAAAAAAAAAAAAAAGACCAAACACCTCAATTGGATCATTTTCCAAGAAGCAGGTTGGAAGTGAGTTCAAGGCTGACCCCTTAGTTTCTTGCTTCCTTTGTGGAAAGAATAGGGGAACATTTTCTTCTCCTGTGGGAACCTAAAGGGGAAGAATCAGGACAGTTTTGTCCCCAAGCTCTATCGTCAAGTTATTTGAAAAGAAACCCATACATGTTATTCAGCTAACAGCCTCTGTGCTCATAGAACTCCCATCCCAGATCTTTTGTTTAAATGTTTATAATTATGTTCAGGACATTTTTACATGTGTTACCCACCACTAGTTAGTTCCCTTCTTAAATATCTAATTTTTTCCTGTACCCTCAGTTTTTGTATGTTGATATTTAGAAAACTTGGAGATTTTTTCTTTTTCTTTTTTCTCATTTTTAGATCTAATCTTTTATCCTGTCTTATCATCTTAAAAGTATTTTTCAAATATGTCTCCTTTTATTCATTGGATTTTACCCTGCCCGAAAGGTGAATATTTTCAAAATTTTAGAAAAGGTAGGATTTGGCAGAGTTGTGCTAATTATAATTGTTTAAAAACAGCAAAGATGTTTCTTCTGTCAAAAGTATTAGCGAGTGTTTGACTTTACACTTTGTGACTACAACTGGAAAATTCAGTTCCAATTTTTATTTTGTTCTGCATATGGCATTTCATAGTCACGGTAACATTTGTGTTTGTCCAATCAGTTAAACTGTGGTTGTTTTTAAGTAAAGTATCAAAATCCATGATAACCAAGGGGTGCTCAAGTGACTTGAATGCTCCAGCTTGAGATAGGTCAGCTTTTGGGGTCAAGTTGTGAAGAGAAAGCCATCACACACACTTCATCAACACTGTGGAATGAGAGACCAGTGCATTTACTGAGCAGTGGATTTCTAGTGAGCATATAAACTAATTGGTGGATGAACATGCCCCAGGAGCAATGATTTTAAGGTCATAGCAGGCTCAGTGAATAATGCTGACTTATACTGCGTCTCACTGATAGCTGATCTTACCAATGAGCAGTTTAGAAGCATTCAAGCCTGAACTCTCTTCCATGTGCCTTGAATGGCATGTCAGCGGTCACTGTTTTTGACATCCTTTATATTTGTCCAGTCAGCTCTAAATCTTTAGGTTGGGCTTCAGAGTACTCAGGAAAGAAAAGAGAAGCAATTATTTTCAGCCATTGAGTTTTGAAGATCTTAGCGTTAATTATGCCAAACATTGTTGGTTCATCAACAAATAAAAGCGGTAAAAGGCAGTATGAAACATTCCAAAACTTGCTTAAACATAGTTTATGGTGATTAAGAATTTCTTGTGTACACTAGCATATTTTCAAATACATTTTTACCCATGCATGTTCATGTATAGTTTCAAAACCAAATATTCAAATTAAAGTCATTTTCAACTTTGGAGAAAAATATTAAAAACTTATTCACTTCTAATTAGCTTACACTTTTTTTTTTAATCATTTGAAAGCAGGGGAAATAAATAGTGCAATTCACTATACCTGTGTGGAGTCAGAATAATTTGGGGTATGAAAAATATTTCCATAAGACAAAAATCAGTGTTCTAGTTTTAGTTAAAAATTAACTGGTTAAAAATTATTTAACTCATAGTGGCCTTTGAGATTTAGGAATTTTTCTGCCACTGAAGGCTTTAATGTATAATAGATTATTTGAGCATTAAAAATGTGCTTTACTTATTGCTTTTCAATCCCTGTGCTCTCTGACCTGTTGAAGTTTTGCAGGAAGTGCCCAATCAAAGGATTGGAGGAAACAGTATTGCACATTCTTTGCAAATGTTCCTCTGAGAAAATGAAAGTTAGAAGCTAAACTGGTATTCTTGTTTGTGACTCAAATTTTAAAACTCCTTTCCCACCTAAATAAAATAAGCAAAAAGCAGAGGGATATAAACTCCCCAAATCTGATAGAATTTTAGATGTTAATAAAAAAATAATTTTATTGTAGTAACAGAAACACATTTGGCTCCTAGAGAGAGTACCTTGGATGGTATTCTTTTGACAAAGTAGAGATTTGAAGTTTTTCATAATGTACGCATATTATACAGACATAATGTTAAATTTTAGAATAGTTCTGGTTTCTGATATACTGATGATTAGAAAAAAAAATCATCCCAATTCTTGGTTTGTAATTAAAAAAGAAACTGACATGATATTTTGTTTTTTGGTCCATATTCTTTCCAAGTGATGAAATGTGTTCCCCCTTACTGTCATAGTTTGCCCGTCAAATTAAGATATGGTAATCAGAATCTAATGTAGAATTTAGATTTAGAATTTAGTGACCATAGAACGTGTTTGCCTTTTCTTAAGACCAAGTGATACCATAGTTTTTAAAAGAGAGCTGACAATTTATGAGAATCTGGCTGCAATCACAAACAGTAACTGTTAACCTCAGAGGTTCGTTATTCAGTAAAGCATTTGTACTCTTTTTGCTACTCTTTATTTTATTCTTATGAAACATGTTTATCTTTTATTAACAATTACTTTTTCAGACAGATAGATCTGTAATAATACAAGCATAGTAAAATGTTAATGGTAGTTTCTAGGTGGTGGGTATATGGGTCTTATCTATAAAATTCTTTCACATTGCTATATATTCAAAACTTTTCATAATAAAGTTTTAAAGAGAGGTTTTCTATTTTGACTGAATGGCATAGCCAACTGGTGAAAATAACTTCATATTTGAAAAGAACATAAATATTTTAGTTTTCTCATGTTTAAGCAAAGCATTGCAGACACAATATAATTTATGTATTGGCATTATCACATATTTGACCAGCAAAACATGAAACTGATTCTTTTTTTTTTGTTTTTTTTTTGTTTTTTTTGTTTCTTACATCCAAGTTAGTTAGCATATGGTGCGATAATGATTTCAAGAGTGGATTCCAGTGATTCATCCCCTATGTATAACCCCCAGTGCTCATCCCATGAAACTGATTCTTAATTATAAATCTGTTCACTATACCCCATTCATATTTGTTTGGTGGTTGAAAAAGCTATTTTAGGCATTTTTAACTGAAATAGAGCAGTTACATCAAAAATGGATTTTTAACCAGAATCATCTTCTGTGTTGTTAAAGGGGCCATGATGAAATGAAATGTTTGGAGAGCTTTAGGAATAAAATGTGGATGTGTATGAGGACCTGAGTTAGTTTAAAATAGAATACATTTTCTTATTTCCACTGTATCTTGGAGTGTGAAGAACATTGATGTCAATAAATCATGCTTATCAGGCTTCTAAGTAGGCATAGTTCTGATTAGCTCAGATTTTAGTCAGAATATTTTGTCCTTAAAGTAAATAAATGCAATAGCTGCATCTTTTGGGTGTTTTTCGTGTTGTTTATATTCACCTGCTCGCCACACATGTGCGTGCCCAATGTATTGGTGGCTCACAGAAGCAACGTGGAAATGTAATGTGTGTATGCCTACCCCCCTTTTCTTAAACATACTTTTTTGTTTGTTTGTTTAACAAAGAAATGTTATTGTTTCTGTCCTAAAATATTTTTTGGGGGGGGGGCAGATTTGGCTTACAGAATTTAATCCTGCTAAATTGCTAATGTTTTACCTTCTCCAACAATGGGGTTTATGAGTTTGCAAATCATTATACCTTTGGTATTTCGTGGTAGGAATCTGGAGATGATTTTTTTAAAGGTAAGATTTGTTTTTTTAATATCATGACTATTGTAATCTCTTCTCATATGACTCTCCCAGTAGCATCTGTGGATTAATGAAAATAAAGACATGAAAATAAAAAAATAAAAAAATATATTAACCTGGTCCTTGCATTCATTAGAGGTATTTGCAAGTCATTTGTGGCCCGTGGAGTTGCCATCTATTTGATATCTTGTAGCTGTTATTGCATGCCTTTGGGGTTATGATATCATGCTGTGGAAGAATGGTCCAGCTGTGGATTTCATGTGCTTTTTTAGAGTTGTTCACAATACCCCATACTAAATTATATGGTGAATTATTATGCATTAACTAGTTAGAAAGATGTCTAATTGATTCACTATGCTGAAATATCAAAGACTATATGCTTTAGGAGTGATGCTTCCAGTTAACAACCTATCATGTATTCATGGAGGCGACAATGTTTGCTCACATGTTGGCAATATTATCTAATTTGGTGTGCCTGGTGTTGTAATTCAATCATCTATTATTAAAAATAGATATGACTACAGGGAGCAAAACCACATACAAACCCATAAACACATGTATGTGCATGTTTACTTACACTAATATATTCAATGAGGTTTTTGTCTTAAACGTGCTTACACTGGTGAGTCATAAATGGAAAATAGGTATTGGCTTTAAGGTAAAATAAAATAGATTTTGATTTAGTTCAAGTGAACCATCTCATTTAAAATTAGCCCAGGGGCCTCGTAAAGAATGCAAATAATCTAAACATAATAATGCACATTGCCCAATTGCTTCGATGTATGATACAGGTTCAGTGCTGTACTGCTTTGACAGCCCATTACTGAATGTAATGAACAGCTATTTTTAAACAGAAGAAATTCAAGTTGACAGCTTGGCAATGAAATTCAGCTAGTGGGATAATTTTTGTCATCTTTAGGATAGAGCGTGGATTCAGTTTAGTTTAAGCAAATTTGTATCCTGTAGTTTATAAAGCACACATTTTTATTAAAAGTAAATTTGACCATTCTGGGGGACTGATATCACTGTTAGAGTATAGGATCATACTCTAATGCATATTTTAATGAATTACTTAGACATCATCTCTAGGACCTCAGTTTAAAATCACATTTCCTCTTTTTTTTTTTCCTCTGCCATGGGTGAAAGAGTCAGTCTAGTAAAATGACTTTAAGAGTTACCATAGAATGTGTTTTTCATTGCTGCTTTTTAGTCTTTCAGAGTTTAAAAGAAGTAGCTTTTTAGAAATAAGAGAGTCTTTGGAAATGGACATAAAGCTTGAGGCAGTGTTGTCTTAATGGAATTAACAATTAGAATAGCATGGAAGGAAAGAAGGAAAATACCTGCCGGACTGTATATTTTGGAGAAATTCTTTTGAGGGGATGGTAACATCCGATTTTGGCAACTCAGAAGAGTTGGAGATGTTTGTTCTGCAATTCTTAAATAAAATAGGTACATTTAAAAACTCATCAAAGTAATAGAGTAAATCACAGTAAATTATTTCTTTTTTTTCCTGTTTATAGCAAAACTTGCCTGAGAAATTTAATTGCTGTTTTTTCTAAGCGCAGCTAATTATTAGGGCTTTTAAGATAGAAACTTTAGGTTCAACATTGAGGATTTGTGTTAAATGTAATCTGAATAAAGCAGCAATACATTATTCAAAAATTGGGTGAGTTAAGTAAGTAAATTGAATACTTCTCCTTTTATCCGATCATGTTCCAACCCATAAAAGAACCTATGTCTATAGCAGTGATGGAAATGTACAAATGTCAGAGTCATCCCCTTCCAAATACATTGCCAGGAACCTCCATTCATGGGTCTTCATTGCCCTTCCCTGCTTCCAGGGCACCTCCTCTGGGTCCCCAAAGGGCTAGTGCCTGAGTGCTAGCCTTGCTTAGGGACTATGCCTTAAATTAGGAAAATAAAGCAAATCATCTTTTTTTCTTTTTAAGTTTATTTATTTTGAGAGAGAGAGACAGAGTTAGTGGGGGAGGGGCAGAGAGAGAGGGAGGGAGAGAATGTCAAACAGGCTCTGTGCTATCAGCCTGGAGACTGGGGTTTGAACCCGTGAACCGTGAGATCATGACCTAAGCCAAAACCAAGAGCCAGATGCTTAACCCACCGAGCCACCTAGGTGCCCTGCAGATCATCTTTAATAGTCAGTAGACTTTCATTCCCCATATGTTTCTCTATTTTACTTCTCTCTTGAAAGACATGATGTCCCTGAACATAATGTAGCCATGAATCTATGTAGAAGTCAATCATTTTTGGAGAGGCTTTCATGTTAGGTCACTACTGTACTCTCGTTTAGAATTGTATTATATCAGTGAATCAAAGGAATTTCCTGACATGAAAGAATTGGTGCACCTCAATAAACATTTTATTTAAAGCTAGAGAGGATATTTATTGTTCATCTAACAGGATCCAGCTTATTTCTAGCAACTGACATCAGTTTGTAGCCTGAACTTTGAGCTCTTGATTTTGTTGTGAAGTGATCCTCTTGAAATCTTGGTTTACTTGTGGATAGGAGATGTTGTATGAGGCAGAAGGGCATTATCATATTAGCCCTGCTTCTCTATGGCAACCTGGGGTACTAACCCAAGTACCTGAAGGATATTTTTCTTGATGGAGGAATAATTTGAGAAGGTACCCATGGTACTCAGGTGCTGAATTAATAAAATAATTTGTCATATTTGGGGTGCCGGGGTGGCCCAGTTGGGTAAGCATTCAACTTCATTCAGCTCAGGTCATGATCTCGTGGTTCGTGGGTTTGAGCCCCATGTGGGGCTCTGTGCTGACAGCTTGTAGCCTGGAGCTTGCTTTGGATTCTGTGTCTCCGTCTCTCTCTGCCCCTCCCCCCCCCCTCAAAAATAAATAAACATTAAAAAAATAAATAATTTGTCACATTTGGTGATGTTATTCTTGGGGAGGAAACTAGTGGCAAAATGAAAGCAGGACTAGTGATGTCAAAGCCAAGCCTAGAGAGATGTTTTTTAGGAGGCTTAGTGCTACAGACGGGCAGGATGAAGGAAGTCACCAGTGATTCTAGTAAGTGCTTTCTGTATTATCTGGCTTAATCCTTTCTGTCCCCTCTGCCTTTAAACTATACTTTCAAGTCTGAGCAGTGCGGGAAAAGGAGAAGAAATTGTGTTGCCACGATACACTGTGGAGGGCTTGAGGAAAATATGATATGGCAGTGGTTTGCAAGATACTGAGAAGGTTTCCAACCCAATTATCATCCATTGCAGCTGGAAGAATTTAATGGGATGTGGGACAATGAAACACACCCATTGAAAAGTTCTCAAAGTAAACTCTAGTGTCTTGCGAGTCAGTATTGTGTAGTAGTTAAGAAATACTCTATCTGGAGACTGACTCCCTGGTTTGAGCCTCATCGCTTACTAGCTGTATAACTTTGCCCATGTTATTTAACTTCTTTGTGCCACAGTTCCCTTATCTATAAACTAATAAAAACCACATCTACCTTCTGGGTTTTATATATAAGGATCAAATGAGTTAAACGTTTAAAGTTCTTAGGACAGGGGCACTTGGGTGGCTCAGTCGGTTAAGCGCCGGACTTCTGATTTCTCCTCAGGTCATGATCTCACAGTTGTGAGATGGAACCTGACCTTGAACTCCATGCTGGGCCTGGAGCCTGCTTAAGATTCTGTCTCCCTTGCCCTCTGCCCCTCCCCCGCTCCATTATGCATGTGCGCGCTGTCTCTCAAAAATAAAGTTCTCAGAACAATGCTTGGCATTTAGAAAGAGCTTGATACAAGTAATCTCTTATTTTTGTTGTTTCAAAATTCATTTTCTATTTCTATTTACATTTTTCTAATTAAAAAGAAATAATTTCAAAATCCATTATAGCTGGAATGCTCTTAAAGATCTGAGTGTTTAATTGAAAGGTTAAAGTTATTGGTTATCCTAACTGAGAAGAGAAAGTCAAAGTGAGTACTCAGATTGATTTGACGACATTTATCAATCATAAATATTAAGTAGCATGGGGTCAGATTTATAAAAGGTTGAAATCATGGCTTTTACCCTTTTAGTAAACTCCATGATAGTAGGGGACATGCTGTATATTGCCTATCTTTGCAACCTAAATTGTACCTTGTATAATTCAAATATTTGTTCTATGAAAGTCAGATCAACATGAATCCTAATCTATTGCTAGTACTCATTAGACTCTTGAAAAATGGAACTTGAATGAAAAAAATATTTATATCTTTGTGGTATATGTGTGAAAGTGTTTGCTATTTTCACTAGTGATGGAGGACTTAAATTTATAACAGAAGTGTTAAGTTAGATATAACTGGCCGCATCCTGATTATAGGGTTGGGAAAACATTCTAGTTCTTTTATTAAGAGAAATAACAGAATCTTCACAGTTGTAAAGAATAGGTTGTTAGTGGATATTTAGCTCTTTATTTGCTGTAGAAGAATATTTGGGTCTTTCTTGACCTCTTTAGACCTCTTAACCCTCTCTCTAATTCTCAAATTTGTTATAAAAATTTGTACATGCTTGTAAAAGAAGCAAGACTGTCTCAGAATGAAAAGGTTTAACTACAGCCAACTTTCTTTTCTACATGTCATCTCTCTCTCTTTTGGAAGAAATGAACTAGGTGAAAAGTAAAGAAATCACCACCAATAACTCTCTTCTTTTTTATTTTACCGGTAAATATGGTTAGGAAGAAGGAGCTCATAAGAAAAAATATTTTGGTTGAGGCACTCAACCTTGTCCTTGCCTTCATGATCTTGACTCTAATTGGAGCAGAAATCCTCATGCTAGATATTTTTCTTCTCTGGAAGGTCAGTAATCAATTATCCTATTTTCCTATTTTAAGATTCCTCTTTCCCCAGCTCAAGAGTGTTTTATACAAAGCTAGTGTCTGGGATGCTATCTCTAACTCATTCAAATAGGTTTCTATGCTGTATTGTTAGAATAAATTCTATTTAAAATGCTTAGTAAAGTACAGGATTCATAAAATAATTATTGCTTTAGCTTGCAGCTGCAGTGATACTGATCAACATTCATCATAAAGACAGTTGAATGTGATTTACATATGTTTTTATGTAGATGTATATGTTTTGAGTAGGTAGTACACTCCTATGATTCAAAGTTCACAAGAGCATATACTGCGAAAAGTTTCCTTCCCATTCCTGGCCCTTCATTAGTTCAGTTCACCTCCCTTGGAAGCAACCACAGTGACCAGTTTTTTGGTTTTTTTTTTGTATACTTCCAGAGTCATTTTCTACATACAAGCAAAACCATATATGGTTAGATGCATTTTTGTATACTTAAAAATGGAAGTGACTTTCCTTTTGCAAATGTACCACTTTCTAGCCAAAAGATGAGAGCCAAGGAAGGTCAAGAGCTCCTTCTGAGAGTGCCAACTTGCCTTAAGTCATATATCTTAAAAGTGCCTAGTGTGTAAGAGTCTTTGAAAATGGAGATAAATAAGGAGAGAAACCAAAGAAAGATTAGAAAGTCTCAGTAATTGGTTTCCTCTTGAAAATTCTCTTCTCAGGACAAAAATTCCAGATTTGACAAAGCTGAGATAGGTAGTTCCTCCATGACTTGCTGAAGGATAACGTGGTCTCTCTGAAAACTCACAGTAAGCCCCAAGATTCCCTTGAAAGCATGAAACAGCATGCCCAAAGGTATAACCCAGGAACATGCCCCATTTTGGTCAGATTTATCGGGGTTCAGAGACCAGCATGAGGATCTGGTAGCTTTGTGACTTTTAGTCAGTGCCTGAGTCACCTCCTGAGATTGTAAATTGGGAGTAATCAAATCTTCTGGTGTGTTTCAGAGGATTAAACGAGATGATTTCAGTGGAATAATGTCAGACACAAAGTAGGTACTCAATAAATGTTAGCTTCTTTCTTTAACCAGTCCTCCATGATATTTAATCCTACTTTCAGTGTGTTGCAGTGTTCAGTCTGATGGTGTTTCTCCAAATTGAAAACGGCATTTAGGAAGAAGTTTTTAGGTGATCATTCATATTGTGAGTGTCAGAACTTTTTTAAATCTACAAACTAGCCCTTGTGTTGTGCTTTAACAATTTGCAAAAGTTAACTTTCTATTCTGTCTAGTCTCTCTTTGAGGGAGATGAGAGGAATGAATGAAAAGAGATTACAGATGAAGACATCTATGGCAATATCTGATAGATTAAATTATTTATTTAAAGTGTCTAGTTTTTTCCTTTTTGCCCTAGTTGGAGTACTATGAAGTTTCCAAAGGCTATATTGATGGACACAAAGAGGAAAACCAGCTGTGGTAGAAAGACTCTCAGATTAGGTTTTGACTTCCCATATGGCAATAAAACAAACAGTGAGGCAAAAATATGGTTGAATTTTAAGTGACAGATAAATTGAAAATTCACCATCTACTTTTTGGTTTTAGTTATAACTCACTATGGGATCTAGGCTAGTCACTTCACCTTTGTAACCCTTAGATTCCTTCTTAAAAAAAAAAAAAAGGTTTGGAAGCAGTACCCTTTTCAGATTCCCTTGGAATTATAGCTGTAAGCACTATGTAAATTCATAAAAAATAGTTTTGAAGACCAGCTTTAGAATTTCAATAGTTATTGTATATTCAAAACAGCTACAGAAGCACTTTATTTTCATTTTAAAGATTTACAATTAAAGTGATTTTATGTATACCTCAAATGCCTGATTATATACAAACCCATTACAGGGTTTATGCACACATTAAATCCCTTCTTATTATGGGGTTTTGTGCACATTAAATGCCTGGTTGTTATAGATTGTTGTTTTTCTTGTTTCCGTTAAATGTAACATTTCCCTAGGTGATGAAATGTATTATTACTGGGAACATTTATTTTAGTGTGTGTTCTGTATTTTAAAAAAGAAAGGTATTTAAGCAGGAAAGACATAGCTGTTATGAAATTTATTTTTTATAAATAGCTTTTAGCAGAAATCAGAGCAGTGCTTTAAAATTACAGTTAAAAAAATCATTTAATCATTACACTCCTTGTTGGCTAATAGGGTACTAAGTGACTTCCCCCCCCCCCCCCCTGCAATAGGCTATTCTTGATACGCTCACTAAGTGGACCTAAGAGTACTAGAGTATTTTATGTTAGCAAGCCTTGATAGCAAAGTGCTGAAAGTTCAGGGGGCATTTGTCTCCTTTCTCACAAATTCATTTAAGTACCAGTCTTGCTGGAGCTTTAACTGGGGCAGACAACCATACAAATGACTTGAGATAAAATGAAAATAATGGACTGAGCTGGGTTCTGGGGGTGGTAGTTACGCTGAACACACATCAATAAGCTTCGAGTGTGATTCTATGCTAATGTAAGCCTGATGGATCAGCTTTCTCTTTTAGCCTGGAGGACCATTAAGCTCTGGATGCTGGGTCAAACTGATAGAGTCTGCAAATATAGCCCATCGGTTAGCAGCAGTAGTTAACTGACTGTGATTCCTAATGTGGGAAACTAACATTGCTTAAAAACCCTCCAGGATCAGGACATAGATCAGGAAGGAGATAATAGATTCTGTTTTCATTTGCATAATCAAAGCTTCTCATTTTTTCCGCCTATAGATAACATAACAGGGGGAAAAAAAACAGCTGTGACTACTTGTATTATGTTGTTAATCTTCAATCATAGCAAATAATTTCCATAAAAATGTAAATAACTTGTTTCAAAAGAAAAGAGTATAATTGAAAGATTTGACGAGTTATTTCTTTGGAATTAAACTGTAAGCACAGTTATGCAGGTTAGGTAATGAGGATCTTGGGGCTCTGAAATGTAAAAAAGTTTTTTAAAAAAATGTCTTTTTAGTGATTTGATTCAAGCACAAAAACTTTGCTGCCTGTGGTAAGTCAGATTTCTTTTAACATGTGAGCTTTGAAATAGATATAAATTAATACTGTGACCAAAGCGACAGGGAAGTTGATCATCTCGTTTTCTCTCAAAGAAGAGAAAATGAATTAATTTGTTTCACGGCAAAAATTATAATGAACAGCACCAGAATGGAAAGAATCCAGAAATACTATTTAGTTTTATGAAGCACAAATGCTAAGAGGACTCTGGTATAAGAACGAAGAGCATCTTCCACTCACATATACCACTCTTTATTCTTTTTAATCCCTTACTTAATTTTGTATCTAAAATACCACAACAATGGCAAACAATCCTATTTTTAACTAATGATTACCTTCATATAAAATCAAGTTCAGTACTTTTTATTTGAGGATATTGGCTCTGCAAACTTGTCAAAAACACCTCAAAATTCTATTAGGTTCCCATTTTTGTGATATGAGGACTCTCTTTTGTCATTCATTTAGAAAACATTGAGCACCCATTTATTTCAGGCATTGTCTTGGGCACTAGTAGTACAGTTGTCCTCTCGGAGCTTAACTTTTCTTTCTTCCTTTCCATGTTTCTTCCTTTCTTCCTTTCTTTCTTTCTTTCTTTCGTTCGTTCGTTCTTTCTTTTTCTTTCTTTCTTGCTTTCTTTCTTTCTTTCTTTCTTTCATGAGAATTACAATAAGTAAACAAAGAGATCATTTCAGAGAATGATAGGTTCTTAAGGAGAGCCTTTTCCATCTGGGAGTATGTTTCTGCCAAATAGACCCACATATCAAATATGATGCTATTTTTTCAACCCCTCGTTTTCAGACTGTCTCAAAAATTTTTGAATATAAGGAAAATAAGTATATTTTGTTAAAGAAAAATTAAGTGCTTTTGTGTACCTAGTGGTAATCCAGGCTGGTATTTCTATGAAACACCTAATAAAATTCTATATGTATGATTTTTTCCCCCATAGTGCTTATTGGATGTGTCGGTTCTTCTAAGCACTTTAGTCATTTATTAACTTATTTAAAAAACTCTGGGGTGCCTGGGTAACTCAGTCGGTTGAGCATCCAACTCTTGATTTTGGCTCAGGTCAAGATCTTATGGTCCAGAGATCAAGCCCTGTGTTGATCTGCACTGTGCATGCAGCCTACTTAGGATTCTCTCTCTCCCTCTCCCTTTGCCCCTCCCCTGCTTGCTCGTGCACGCTCTCTTTCTCAAAGAATAAGAATGAATTGAAAAAAAAAACAAAACCTCTAAGAAGAGGTATTATTATTCCCAACTGAGGAAACTGAGGCAAAACATGATAAATAACTTGCCCAGAATTGTATAGCTAGTAAATGGGTGAGGTGGGATAGTTTGGCTCCAGAGTCAGTGTTCTTAATCACAATTGCTCTATGGCAACCAGAAGAAATTTATGTGGCTGAAAATGTGTTGCTATATTAAAATGCAAGTTCCAGTGTGGCAGGGAATCCCACTGTCTTGTTCATCTCTATTCTTGCACTTATCATCTAGCAACCTGGACTATAGAGGGTGCCCAATAAATATTTGTTGAATGAATGAATGTAAATGAGTATTAAGTTTATATCCAAAGTAATATTCAGTATCAAAGTCTTTTAAAAATTTACTTTACTTCTGCTTTGCTGGTGTTCTAAGTATCTGCCTTGTGTGTATAATTGTAGCACCAGTTAGAATGGCAACATGGCCACTTATTAATGATGAGATAAGGGTAGAGCCAGAGTTCCCTGACCTTGTTTGGTTTCATACCCTGTCTACCCTAGGTATGTGGATTTCTCTGTGGATCACATGAGAATGAACTCATCTTGTATCCTTGCATAATACTTCCTATATTGTGTTCTGAATGGGTTAATTCTTTTCTAAAATATGAGCAGCTTTCTTCTGGAAGTGAATTAACTAATAAGTAGAATGTAATCTGGCTTCCAAATGTTTTGAGTAAAATGGAATAGAAGAGGCATGCATATCTTCACCTTCAATTTATTTCCTTTCTTACTGTGTCTTTGGAGAAGACAATAATATTTTTAAAGTATCAAATTGATATTAAATGAGTAAGTGAATGGAGGATTCTATTCTATGGTTTCTTTTAGAAGATAAAAATAAAACACAATTTCTAAAAATATAGTACACATACACATTCATGTTGAATTTTGAACAATACAGACAAGGATAACTAATAAAGTAAAAATAAATCATATTCTCACAACTCAGAATAGTTCATATTCCCATCACTTAAAGCTGTTAATTCTCTATTAATATTTTGGTTATTATCCTTCCAGAGAGCTATATATATTTAGGCACTTATGCATTATTTTAAATAAATGAATTTATATTTTACATGTCACTGGATAACCTGCATTTTTTTCCCTTAATAGTTTTGGATTGTTTTCATGGCAACAAACATTATATGAACATCATTATTATTTTTAATGACTTCTTAACATTCTGTTTGGATTTATCATTCTTTAATTGACTTCCTAAGAATAAACCTAAATTCCTTCCTTTCTTATTTTTGGTATTCCAAAAAAATTGAAGTTCACACACACACACACATACACACACACACACACACACACACACACACATAAATTGTTGCTGGATGAAAGATTTTCTTTTGTGTGTCATTGTATAAAGTCCTTATTTTACTACTGAGGGAGCATTTGTGTGCAAGAGTAACATAATATGAGAGAACAGAAATATAACTTAGGTAGGGGCACCTGGGTGGCTCAGTTGGTTGGGCATCCAATTTCAGCTCAGGTCATGATCTCACAGCCTGTGAGTTTGAGCCTCACATCGGGCTCTATGGTGACAGCTCAGGGCCTGGAGCCTGCTTCAAATTCTGTGTCTCTGTCTCTCTCTGCCCCTTCCCTGCTCATGCTCGTCTCTCTCTCTCTCTCTCTCTCTCTCTCTCTCTCAAAAATAAACAAACATTAATATGTATGTGTATATATATATAAAACATATATAGAACATATATATATATATATATATATATATATAAAACTTAGGTATCAAGTATTTTTTAAAAAATGCTTCTTAATCTCTTACTCTATAGGTTTCCTTATATTTTTTTTTACATTTTCCCCTTACAGTTTGTCATGGACACTGATATTTTTGTCCTGTAGATTTTCTTAGAGAATCTGAATCTTGCCAATTACCTGTCCAGATTGTCATTTAATATGAGCTTCTGTCTTCTGTATTCCCTGTAAATTGATAGAACTAGAGGCTTGAGTGTTTTGGGCCTTCCTTCCTTCCTTCCTGGAAAAGGTGGCTGTGATTTCAAATGCATAAGTCACAACACAAAAAACAAAGCACAGGAAGAAACAGAAACATGGTCCATATGGCTAGAATCAAAGGAAAAATATAAATCTTTAGAAATTGACTCTAGGGAAATGGAGATTTGGGGTGCTGCCTGGGTGGCTCATTGGGTTAAGTGTTCAGCTCTTGGTTTGAGCTCAGGTCATGATCTCATGGTTCTTGGGCTTGAACCCTTGCATTGGGCTCTGGGCTGGCAGTGGAGCCTGCTTGGGATTCTCTCTCTCTTTCTCTGTCTCTGCCCCTCTCCTGCTTTGTCTCTCTCTCAAAAATAAATAAATAAACTTAAAAAAAGAAACGGTGATCTGTGAATTACCTCACAAAGAATTCAAAATAATCATTCTAAGTTCAGTATGCTACAAGAGAACACAGAGATCTAAATGAAATCAGGAAAACAATGCATGAACAAAATGAGAATACCAACAAAATGATACAAACTATAGAATAAAGAACCAAACAAATTTTGGAGCTCAAGAATACAATAACTGAATTGATAATTTCACTAGACAGGGATCAATATCAGACTTGATCAAGCAGGAGAAAGAACCAGTGAACTTGAATACAAGTCATTTGGAATTATCAAATGAGAGGGGGAAAAATGAAGAGAAGTGAAGAAAACTTGAGGGACTTAGGAGACAGCATTACATAGACCAGTATTTGCATTATCTTCTCCTAGAAGGAGGAGAGACTGGGTCAGAGAGTTTATTTGAAGAAATAATGGCTGAAAACTTCCCAAGGCTGAGGAAGAAAATGGACACCTAAATTGAAGAAGCTGAAGGGACTCCAATTCAGATAAACTCAAAGAGGCTAACAGCCAAGACACATTATAACCAAACTATCAAAATACAGAATCTTAAAAGCAGCAAGAGAAAAGCAACTTGTCATGTACAAGGGAGCTCCCATAAGATTATCAACAAATATCTCAGTAGAAATCTTACACACTAGAAGGGAGTAGGATAGTATATTCAAAGTGCTGAAGGAAAAAAAATTGTCAACCAAGAATAATATATCAGGCAAAACTGTTCTTCCAAAATAATGGAGATAAACAAAAGCTGAGGTTGTTCATCACCACTGGATCTGTCTTGCAGAATTGCTCAAGGGAGTCTTTGAAGTTGAAACAAAAGGACACTAGACAGCAACACCAAAGCGTATGAAAATATAAAGCACTCTGATAAAGGTAAATATGTAGACAGATACAGAATCCTGTAATATTATAATGGGGTATGTAAATCACTTTTAAGTGTAGAATTTGAAGATAAAAGCATAAAAATATAACACTTTGTTACTGAATATAAAATATAACATATATAATTTGTGACATCAATAACATAACATGTGGGAGATACAAAGGAGGAATAGTGTTTTTGTATGTGATTGAAGATATCAGTTTAAAATAGATTGTTATAACTATGAGATGTTTTATGGAGGCCCCTGGGCAGCTCAGTCAGTTAAGCATCTGACTTCGGCTCAGGTCATGATCTCATGATTCATGAGTCTGAGCCCCACGCCGGGCTCTGTGCTGACAGCTCGGGGATTAGAGCCTGCTTTGGATTCTGTCTCTCTTGCTCTCTCTCTACTCCTCCCCACTAATGCTCTGTCTCAAGAAAAAGAAAAAAAAAGATGTTTTATGTAATCCCCATGGTAATGACAAAGAAAATACTTACAGAAGATGCACAAAAGAAAATGAGAAATGAGTAAAAGCATGTCACCACAAAAAAAAAATCACTGAAATACAAAGAAAGGCACCAAGAACTGAAAAGAGAGACAAGTATGAGACATACAGAAAACAGTTAACAAAATGGCACTAGCCTTTTCTTATCATTAATTACTTTAAATGGATAAACTCCCCAATTCAAAGACATACTGTGGCTGAATGGATGAAAAAGACAATCCAACTATATACTGTCTATAGAAGACTCACTTTAGATATGAAATATCTATAATGTAGAAATAGATATGAAAGTCATTTCATTTTTTATTTTTTATTAAATTTTTGTAATGTTTATTTATTTTTGAAGGAAAGAGAGACAGAACATGAGTGGGAGAGGGACAGAAAGAGAGGGAGACACAGAATCCAAAACAGGCTCCAGGCTCTGAGCTGTCAGCACAGAGCCTGATGTGGGCCTCGAACTCACAAACCATGAAATCATGACCTGAGCTGAAGTCTGTTGCTTAACCAACTGAGCCACCCAGGTGCCCCTATGAAAGTCATTTTAGATTGAAAGTGAAAGGATGGAGAAAGATTTTCTATGCAAATAGTAAGCAAAAGAGAGTAGGTGTGACTATACATATATTAGACAAAATAGATTTTAAGTCTAAAACTGTCAAAGAGACACAGTAAAACATTACATAATGATAAAAGTTGTTCAACTCGCCAGAAAGATATAATAATTATAAATATATATGCACTTAACAGGAGAGCACCCAAATATATGAAGTGGATATTGACAGAACCAAATAGAGAAACAGAGAGTAACACAATAGTAGATTTCAATACCTTACTTTCAGTAAGGCATAGATCATCCAGGCAGAAGATCAATAAGGAAACAGAGACTTGAACAATACTATCGACCAATTGGACACTAGAAGTAATGGATAAATTTCTAGAAACATATTGTACCAAGAATGAATCATGAAGAAATAAAAATCTGGATAGGCCTATAACTAGCAAAGAGATTGAATCAGTAATCTAAAGCTTCCCAACAAGGAAAAGCCTAGGACCAGATAGCTTCACCAGAGAATTCTACCAGACATTTAAAGAATTAACACCAATTCTTTTTAAACTCTTCCAAATTTGAAGAGGAGGGGAACACTTCTGAACTTATTCTGTAAGACCAGCATTACCCTGATATCTAAATCAGACAGAAGACACTGTGAGACAAGAAAACTACAGGCTAATATCCTGATGAATATTGATGCAAAAAATTCTCAACAAAATACTAGTGAACTGAATTCAACTGCATATTAAAAGGATTGTACATCATGACCAAGTAGGATTTATCCCTGGAGTTCAAGGATGGTTTAACATGCAAAAATAAGTGCAATATACCACACTAACAGAATGAAGGACAAAAATGACATGACCATCTCAATTGACATAGAAAAAGCATTTGACAAAATTCAACAGTCTTTTATGATAAAAACACTCAACAATCTAGGAATATAAGGAAAGTATCTCCACATAATAAAGGCCACATATGTAAAGCCCACATCTAACATCATACTCAATGGGGAAAAAACTGAAACCTTTCCCTGTAAGATCAGGACGAAGGCAAAGATGCCCACTCTTCCCGCTTCTACCCAGCATACTACTGGAAGTCCTAGAGCAATCAAGCAAGGAAAATAAAAGGCATCCCAATCAGAAAGGAAGAAGTAAAATGATCTCTGTTCAAAAATGGCATGATCTTATGTGTAGAAAACCCTAAAGATTCTACAAATAGAACTAACAAAGAAATTGAGCAGACTTTAAGACACAGAATCAACACGCAAACATAATTTGTGGTTCTATACACTAACAATGAGCAATATGAAAATAAAATTTAGAAAATAATCCTATATACAATAGCATCAAAATACTAATATAATTACAAATAAACTTAAGGAAGGGAAAGACTTACACACTGAAGGCTATAAAGTATTGTTGAAATAAATTTTATTTTCTTATTTAAAAAATGTTTATTTTGAGAGAAAAAGAGAGCAAAGGGGCAGAGAAAGAGAGAGGGAGAGAGAATCTCAAGTAGGCTCTGTGCTGTCAATGCAGAGCTTGATGTGGGGCTCGATCTCACAAACCTTGAAATCATGACCTGAGCCAAAATCAGTTGGACATTTAACTCTCTGAGTCACCTGGGTGCCCTGAAAGAAAAATTTAAAGACAAAATAAATGGAAAAATATCCTGTGTTTATGGCTCGGAAGAATTAATATTGTTAAAATGTCCGTACTATCCAACATGATGTACAAATTCAATGCAATCTCTATCAAAATTCCAATGGAATTTTTTTAAGAAAAAAAATCCTAATTTATATGAAATTTCAAAGGACCTCAAATAGCCAAAACAACCTTAAGAAAGGGAAACAAAGCTAGAAGTCCCACACTTTCTGGTTTTGAAACATTATAAGCTACAGTAATCAAAAGCATAAAGACAGATACAAAAATGAATGGAAGAGAAGAGAGAGTTCTTGCGTGCCATCCCAGAACAAACCCTCACATAAATGGTCAAAATGATAACTGGCAATGTTTCCAAGGCTACACAATGGGGACAGGATGGAACCTTCAACAAATGGTGGTGGGAAAACTGGATATCCACATGCAAAAGAATGATGTTGGACCCTTACCTTACACCATGTACAAAACTTCATTCAAAATGGGTTAAAGATTTACATGTGAGACCTAAAACTGTAAAACTCTTAGAAGAATACATAAGGGAACATCTTCATTATATTGGATTTAGGAATGATTTCTTGGATGTGATAACAAAAGTACAGGCAGTGAAGGCAAAAACAGACAAATGGGACTATATCAAACTTCAAGACTTGTGTGCAGCAATGAAACAATCAGGAGAGTGAAAAAGCAATCTATGGAATGGGATTTTCAAACTGTATATCTGATAAGGGATCAGTATCCAGAATATATAAAGAGTTTCTGTACTCAACAACAAAAATACAATCCAATTAAAAGTAGGCAAAGGAGGGGTGCCTGGGTGGCCCAGTGGGCTAAGCATCTGATTTCAGCTCAGGTCATGATCTCATGGTTCATGAGTTTGAGCCCTGTGTCAGGCTCTCTGCTGTCAGCGCAGAGCCTGCTTTGGATCCTCTGCCTGCCTCTCTGCCCTTCCCCCACTCATACTCTCTCTCTCTCTCTCTCTCTCTCTCTCTCTCTCTTTCTCTTTCTGTCTCTGTCTCAAAAATAAATAAAGCTTTAAAAAATGGGCAAAGGACTTTAATAGAATTGAATAGAATTTCTCCAAATGCAGATATACAAGTGGGCAACAAGCTGATGAAAAGCTACTAAGCATCACTAATCATTAGAACATTGCAAATCAAAACCACCATGAGATATCACCTCACACCCATTAGGATGGCCAATATCAAAAAAATAGAAAACAATAAACGTTGGTGAGGATGTGGAGAAATTGGAACCTTTGTGTGCTGTTGGTGGGAGTGTAAAATGGTGCCAATGCTATGGAAAACCATTTATAGAGGGCTCTTAAAAAACAAAAAATAGAATTACCATATTATCCACCAATCCGAGTTCTGAGTATATATACAGAACAATTGAAAGCAGAGTTTTGAAGATATATTTGCATACTCGTGTTCATTGCTGCATTATTCACAGTAGCAAAGAGGTAGAAGCAACCTAAATGTCCATCAGTAGGTGAGTGGATAAAGAAAACATGATATATTCATACAATGGAACATTTTTCAGCCCTAATAAAGAAGGGAATTCTGTCATTTGCTACAATATGGATGAATCTTGAGGACATTATGCTAAATTGAAATAAGCCAGTCACAGAAGAGCAAATACTGCAAGATTCCACTTACATGAGATATCCAGAGTAGTCAAATCTTAGAAATAGAAAGTAACATGGTGGTTTTCAGGCCCTAGGGGGAAAGGGAAATGGGGAGTTGTTGGGTAGAGAATTTCACTTTTGCAAGATGGGAAAATTCAGAGATCTGTTGTACAATAATATGCATAAAGTTAACACTACTGTACTGTACACAATAATGGCTAAGACAGTAAATTTTATATGTAACAAAGGCTTATCACAGCAACAGGTTTTATATATTTCATCAATTCTGCAGTTCATGTATTCAGGCATGGCTCAGGTATTCTTCTGCTCCTCCTGGTATTGACTGAGGTCATTCAGCTGGTGGGTAGAGTGGTCTAGAGGAGCCAAGACTCCTATGCCTTTTTTCCGGTGTCTTGTGTTTGGTTGGGCTTGGCTAGAAGGTTGAATTCATCTGAGGCTGTTATCCTCAGTGCCTACATGTCGTTTTTTTTCACATGATAGTTCTCAGGTCAGTCATCAATCTTCCATGATGGGTAACATCCCCAAGAACAGACATCTAACAAAACTGGGTAGAAACTCTGTGGTCGTTTCTAACTTAGCCTCAGGAATCTCACAATATCACTTGTGCTTCTTTCTGTTGGTTATGAAGAGTCAGAAGGCTAGCCCAGATTCAGGGGGACTGCATTTCTACCTCAGTGGAGGAGGGTCAAGGTTACATTGTAAGAAGAGCATATAGAGTGGAGGATACCGTTTCACTAAAACTCAGTTGGCCTCTGTTGCCTAGAACTTATTTTCTAGTAGTTTCCTCAAGAAGAATTTATGGAAATCCTGAGTTCTTTCACGTCTGCAACAGTTTGAATTCTTTGCATTTGAAAGTTATTTTGGCTAGATAGAAAATTATTGGCTCATTTTTTTTCTGTTAATTGTTTTAAAACTATGTTGCTCATTGCATTATGGCATAAAACCTTTTTTTTGAAATCTGACAACAATTTTATTTCTTTTGTAAATGACTTAGCTATTTGTCTGATATCCAAAGATTAGATACAGGGTGTGCCTTATTTTGTTTGTTTGTTTGTTTATTTATTTATTTATTTATTTAAATTTACATCCAAATTAGTTAGCATATAGTGCAACAATGATTTCAGGAGTAGATTCCTTAGTGCCCCTTACCCATTTAGCCCATTCCCCCTCCCCCAACCCCTCCAGTAACCCTGTTTGTTCTCTATGAGTCTCTTCTGTTTTGTCCCCCTCCCTGTTTTTATATTATTTTTGTTTCCCTTCCCTTATGTTCATCTGTTTTGTCTCTTAAAAGTCCTCATATGAGTGAAGTCCTATGATATTTGTCTTTCTCTGACTAATTTCACTTAGCATAATATCCTCCAGTTCCATCCACGTAGTTGCAAATGGCGAGATTTCATTCCTTTTGATTGCCGAGTAATACTCCATTGTATTTATATACCGCATCTTCTTTATCCATTCATCCATCGATGGACATTTGGGCTCTTTCCATACTTTGGCTATTGTTGATAGTGCTGCTATAAATATGGGGGTGCATGTGTCCCTTCGAAACAGCACACCTGTATCCCTTGGATAAATGCCTGGTAGTGCAATTGCTGGGTTGTAGGGTAGCTCTATTTTTAGTTTTTTGAGGAACCTCCATACTGTTTTCCAGAGTGGCTGCGCCAGCTTGCATCCTCGCCAACATCTGTTGTTGCTTGAGTTGTTAATGTTAGCCATTCTGACAGGTGTAAGGTGGTATCTCATTGTGGTTTTGATTTGTATTTCCCTGATGATGAGTGATGTTATTTACCTTTTTATTAAAATTTTTTGAAGTTTACTTATTTGAGAGAGACAGAGACAGTGTGAGTGGGGAAAGGGCAGAGAGAGAGAGAGAAGGAGACAGAGAATCCCAAGCGGGCTCCACACTGTCAGTGCGGAGCCCTATGAGGGCTCAAACCCATGAAACCATGAGATCACATGACCTGAGCTGAAACCAAGTGTCAGACACTTAACCAACTCAGCCACCCAAGCTCCCCAAGTCATGTATAAATTTAAAGATAATGAGCAATATAACCAGGAACAATTAAATATCCTAAATAATTTAATTTAATTAAGTTAAATAATTACAAGATTAACTCAGAAACTGAGGTGTTATGGATGGTACACATGAATAATGCTTAAGGTATAGAATATAGAATAGGTTGGTAAAGTAAATGAGATTTAGTTTGATACACATTTATGTACACACACACACACACACACACATATAGGCACACATATACATATACCCATACATACATACACATACATTTATGTGTATCTGTGTGTCTAAGAGCTAATAAACAGCAGGTAAGAATAATATAGACTTAAATAAATAAGGGATGTAGGTACATATATGCATATATATGTGTTATATATTATATATACATATTACATATATAATACATAAAATAGATATTTGGGTATTTGTTAGGTATTATAGATCCATGAAGCAATAGAATCAGGTGGGTGATGAAGGAAGAAAGCTAATATATATAGAATGTTTACTCTGTGGGCAGCCATCATGTTTTCACATATTTTTTAAAAGTAAGCTTTACAACAACTCTGTGTGGTAGATATTATTATTCCCATTTTATAGGCATTGAGAAAGTGAATTGGCTTATTACAAAGAACATGGACTTTGGAGTAAACTTAACCACTGGCTAGCTGTGGGACTTTGGTCAGATTGCTCCTCTCAGAGTCTTGACTGTCTCATGGAAAAAGGAGATAAAAATAGCACCTTTTACTTCAAGGGGTTGTTGTATAGATTTTCAAAGGAGTTATTTATGATTTTTCCCAAAAGAAGAACATAAACAATCCTATTTTAACCTGTGCATGAAAATTTGCTTTTGAAGTTCATTTGAGTGGTTATTATTTCTTTTTGTGAAGTTTAAATATGATAATGTTTATTAAAGTAGATACCATAGTAGTCATTTAATAAATGGTAGCTATTACTACTGACTGCTGTTGTGAGGCTTAATCTGATAACTTGTCTAAGATTTGAACTTGTGTATCAGCCTTCAAAAACCACTCTGTACTAAAATATGCTACTTAAAAAATTCATCGTACAGATATTCGATATCTCCTCTTTCGTTTTAACACGTATTTATAGATGATGCAATATAAACTAGGCCCTGAGGGAATGCAAAAGTGAGACATGGTTGATGTCATGTAGAAGCCATAGTTGGTAGAGAAGGCAGGCAGTTGTTAGAAGAGACTGCCTTCTGGAAATTACACAAGCCAGAGAACAGCATTTTGGAACCTGGTTTTTAACAGACTTTGATTCTCCAGATGAAACAAAGGTTATGTGTTGATGAGATTGAGTGTTGGAGTCAAATAATCAAAGTATACTTATTTATATACGTTTAATACTTCCCTACGTAATCATCAGGTTGTACTTTTCCCAGCTGGCTTGCAATCTGTGCACATTTCTTTCCTACTTCTGAGATTGATGTGCAAGCAGCCCATTTCAGTTATCGTCACGAGGGATAAACGTGAAGAGAGGAAAGGTGGGGGGGAGGGCAGCTGACAGGACATTCGCTCACTCTTCCAGTATAGTATATCTAAATGGATAGCTCTATCATGATGTTTTTTTCAGTTCCTCCTGAATTTGGGGGAGGAGGCAGAAGGAATGCTTCCATTGGTCAGATAGTGGTACTGCCTGCCATGTTGTACGTTCTACTATCAATTATTACTAAAAAGAAAACCAGAGATATGGATTGTTCCTGGCCAAAGTATATGTGGTTTTGTGCATGTTTCCTTTGTTTTGCTTTATGAAAAATTATATGCCTTGTCTTTAAGAAACCAAATAGTTTATATAATTGAAACCTCATTAGTAGATTTTACCTTTTATTTACCAAAATGCTAGTAAGCTGTGTTTGAAAAGTTAAACATTGAACCACTAACAAATCAGAGCTAAATAAATAATTCCATTATTTATCTCCTTGTTGGAGAAGGACCGACAGTGGTGGATTACCACTGACACACTAGAGCTTTTTTTTTAAAGAGCACATTTCAGAAATAATTTAACAATACAGTTTGAATTTAAAAATGTGATTTAGAGAGAGAAATTGTCTAGAGAAAATTTAAGTTATATACAATAAATTGCATCTCAAATGGAAGATCCCACTTTCAGACAGTGAAACATTTACATCCCATGATTGTTCTCTGTGTAGAGTTTTTGAGTGGATACTCTGAGGTTACAAACTATAAAAAGAATGCTCTATCCTTGGGGAATTTACAGTTTGCTTGCTTGTTTGTTTGTTTTTTTATTCTCAAGTTCGTTAACATGCAGTGTAGTCTTGGCTTCAGGAGTGGAACCCAGTGACTCATCTCTTACATATGACACCCAATGCTCATCCCAAAAGGTGCCCTTCTTACTGTTCATCACCCATTTAACCCACCCCCCCACCTCTATCAACCCTCAGTTTGTTCCCTATATTTAAGAGTCTCTTATGGAATTTAGTTTTTTTTTTTTTCAATTTAATTAAAGAAATATATTTGAGAGAGAGAAAGAGAGAGAGTGCGAGCAGGGGAGGGCAGAGAGAGAAGGAGGCTGAATGGCAAGCAGGCTCCCGGCTCCGAGCTGTCAGCACAGAGCCCGACTGGAGGCTCAAACCCACGAGCCCTGACTGAGATCATGACCTGAATCAAGTCAGAGGCTCAACTCACTGAGCCACCTGGGTACCCCTGGAATTTACAGTTTAAAGTGGAATAAGTAAACTGTACAGTAGAAACCCAAATGGCAAAAGCTAAAAGAATTCATGAAGAGAAAACCCAACTACCCAGGGAGGTGGTAGACTTGCTAGGACCATAGTCCTTTGCAGCTGAGTTTTGGTTAATGGGGTCCCCATCATTTATTAGTGTCCTCCTTTTACAACTGCCTTTTATCTAGCAAACTGGACCAACTGTTCTCTTTAGAGATTATCTGTGAGGCACCATCTAAATCAAATACAATCCAGCAGCAATTATGTGAATTCTGTAACAGGTTTTCTGTATACTTGCAGCACAGGGCAAAAAGAACGATGTTTTACAACTCCATCAATCTCATCGCGCGATGCATTAATAAACATCATAGTCCATTGGAACTATGAAATACCCCTTCAACTGAATAGAAATTTAGAGTACAACAAGAACGTAAGCATTTAGAAAGAGAGAGAAAGAAAGAACTAGTCATATGCTACGGTAATTTTTTTGGAAAAAATATAACCCGGTTAACATGTTCTGTTACTGTTTAATTCCTGTATGTCTGTCAACCGAACGAGATCTCAAATCTTTAAGGCAGTGAATACCTCAGATTCAAGTTCAGCAGACAACTGAGCTGGGTTTCTTTCCTCATCTGCCTCTCCTCATTAGGCCAAGTGCTCCTCCTCTGTGTTCCAAACAGCATTGTGTGCTATTTCTATCAATTGCATCAACACCACTATAGATGCATTGAAACACTCCCAATTGAAATGTTGTATTTCCACGTTTTCTCTTACATTGCTAACAGACAAGCTCCTCAAACTAGTAACTCTGCCTTATTCAGTACCTGGTACACGGCTCTAAGTTAACTGAAGGCTGAGTGATCCAAATACTTACAATCAACAACATAGACACTCAGTGTGAAATACTGGCTAGGAATAACAGTGATAAGACCTGAGGCATACTGATAGACATGATTCAGGTATATTATTATCTGAACACACTTGATTCTAATTATTTACCAAAATATGTGTCTACATAGTTGAAAAGACCCATAATGTAATCTTTCTATGGCATGTGGCATTAGTTTAGTATTCGTTATGTTCTATATTTCTTTTGTATCCCCTTGAGCATTTTTTTTTTAAAGTTTATTCATTTATTTAAGTAATCTCTCCACCCAGTGTGGGCCTCGAACTCACTCCCCCGAGATCAGGAGTCACACGCTCCTCTGACCGAACCAGCCAGACGGCCCTTCTCTTAAGCATTTAATAAATGTTATTAATATCCGATTTAAAATTTAAAGTAGTAAAAACAAAAAAGGAGTCCTAATAATGGTAGGAACTTGTTATATTGAATGAGGAATAGAAGACTGGGTTTTACTTGAAAAGTAGGGGTTTATAAACATAGTTAAGAGTAGGTGGAAATTTTGGAAAGAATCAACTGGTGTGCCCAAAGCAGCGCCAGCAGCATCCGGTGTGCATTGCAAAGATAGCCCCCACCGGGAGGAGGACTGTTAAGAGAGGGGGATGGCCCACTATTTTAGGGGGAAATTTCATTCAGAGAGCCTCATGCATGATCTCATTTTCATCCCGATTTACTAGAGGCATATGGTGGGCATATCAACAGTACCCTCCAAATCAAAGTGCATCATCGTTTAGGAATTTGTGAAGGGGAAATAGTCTGTGACTGCACCATCTGCTCACCTACCTATGTCCCTCAGAACCGAAGCGTTAGGATATCTTTCTAAACCTTTTCCTTTGTTTCTCGCTTTGTAATGTGTGGGGACTGATGTTAACTGCATTTGAGTTTTTGTGTAAAACAAGATTAAATCACTGTCTTAAAAAATGAGGTGACTTTACTTGATGACTTAAAGAACAGGTTTCTTTTTAATACATTTAAGACATCTAAAATGCCTTTTATCCTCAGACTAGCACTGTAGTTCTTTGGTGCTTGAGTCGATACTGCATTTAATACCGCACCTACAAAGAAAATTACAGTTTTTAAACTGTTTCTCCCAAGGGCTTTCAGAATGAAGACACTACAAAAGTGGTAAAAGTATGTTGTTGAAAAAAATGAGCTACGAGATTATTAATTCCTTAAAGACCACGAATATTGTAAATTCAGATGATCCCACTCATTATCGATATGGGGTCCCTTTATGGGTTTGCATATTGCAATGTGTTCTTAAAAATGGGGTAGATGATGACTTTACAGCATCAGCTATTGACGCTTTCCAGCTGCTGAATCCTTTTTTTTTTTTTTTTTTGCTGTGAGATGTGTTCGTTTCATTGTGTGATAATATATGTCAAGAAAACAGTAAAATTTTAAATCTAGTCATGTTCAGGTTTTTATAATACTTTATGCATTTTTAAGAATTTTGAGTGACCCAATTTTGTAAAATAAATTATCTTATAAAAAAAATGTGTTTCCATCGCGTGTTCCATGTAGCAGTTGTTCAATAATTTTCTTTGGGTTGAATTAAATTATATCCACAGTTGCTTAATGCAAAGAGCACTTAATTTGTAATTCATAGGCCTGGTGGCCTTGGGCAAGTCATGTAATTTTCCTGTCCTTCAGTTTCTTCATCTGTGAAATGGGGATAATATCTCACAGTGATGGTTTAAGGATCAATGTTGATGACTAAAAAGTTCCTAATACAGGACAAACGGTGGATACAAACTATATCACAGCTATTGTTATTATCCAAGTGGCTTATTACTGAAGTAATAAAAGAAGTTTTCACATAATTACATCAAAGATAGTTCTGGGACACAGACTCTGAGAAAGGATTATAGTGAGGACATAGAGAATTGAGGAAAATAAAAAAGAATATGCAAATAAAATTTGAAGAAAACTTTGAAAAATATATTTCCACATATAATTATATCTGTCCATATATCGAATCACCTTTTAAAAATTACATGGTAAAAGTCCAGTTTGAAACAGTTCATTATTGAGTTAATAGGAACTTGGGATTTTGATCTAATAAAGCAACTGGGAATTCAATTTCAATTTGGAAATTGAAAGAAAATTAAAGTTGAAACTATAATGATTACATAAGCAATTTAAAATGGCTTGTGTAGGTAGCTGGGGGAAAAAAAAACTTGTAAAAACTTGAAAATACAGATGTAAAGCCCAGTATCTAGAATTCTTAGGTGCCAGTACATTTTTGATTGAGCACTTAAGCTTTTCCTATTTCTCCACTTTGCCTAGCTGCCATTTTTCAACTATGAAAGGGATTGAAAGTCCGTGAGAGTTTCTGTCAGCAGCACAAAAGTCATTTGAAGAAGATGGTGGCAGGTTAGACATGCAAAGAAAAAAATGAGGTGATAGGCCTCAATTCAGGACTATCAGCATATTCACAATGGTGGAGGTATGGGCCTCATCACAGGTGAAGGATGGTAATGTGAGAACTCATGGGCTTATTAACAAGCTACCTCACCCACAGGGAGGGATAATACTTCTGTATACAGGTCTACATGGCAAATGCCATGTATATGAGGCCACAGTGACAATTTATGTCAGTGGCCTCAAAGAATATCTATATTCTGTACCATAGATTTAGTGTGTAAAATTAAGAGCAGTGTATATTAAGTATATTTTAGGAATCTGTGATTCTGTGACCAAAGATCCAAATGATACTCAAAAACAGATCCCAAGTTTTTTTCTATAGAAACATGATGAACATCTGGACAGGTGGTGATATTTGTCAGTATTCACCCGTCTCATATTTCAGGAATAGTCCATATTTTGATGATCATTTTATTTGCTTTTTCATAGCCCCAGATTGAGTATTGTTTTGTTTCCTTGTTTTGTCTTGAGTCTACTTTTTTTCTTGCTATTTGTGGGGATCACAATGGGAGGTTTAGAGTTTAGCAGTTGTGGTAACTTGCTGTTGAATTCAACTTGTCAGTTCATAGCATGTCTACGGCGGTATGTGGGGCAATATTTTCATAGCACGAGTGCTACTTGACTCTGAATGTTTTCTGTTACAAGATTTTCATATATAAGCTTATTTTACCTTGGCTTCTGAATATGCTGACATCCTTCACCTCTGCCCTTGGTTATAATACCTTTTATTTTTGAACATTTAAAAATGCTCCCAAATCTTTAACATTGATAACAGCATTGGCTATTTTAATTAATATGGACAAAATAAAAACAAAGGGAAACTTTTTGTTTTGTCCTTCGATGATTACAGTAAAAGCACAGAAAAGTTAATTTGCTTTTCTAAGAAAAATTATGCAGGCCCTCCTTGGTACACAGTACTACCCATAAGGGTTTGAGTTTTGGAGTCCTTAACAGTAAATGACTTTTAAAATGTATACCCTGCTGTAAATCACCTAAGAATTTCACAAGAAGCTGTCAGCTTTCTGGTTATTTCATTACAGAGTACCTGTTTAATAAATTCCAGGAAGATGGGACTAACTCTGATAACTGGCATTCTACACTCTAAAAACACTTTCTTTCATCTCACCCCTTTGCAGTGACTCTCAGCAGAAAGTCTCTCTCTTTTGTGGCCTTGTTGGTACAGCATGGCACTAAGTGACATCAGATTAGCAACTGGAGAACGACTTTGTAAAGCTGTTTATGGATGTGAATTTGCAGAGTTCAAGACTGTGTTTTTTCCTTCTCAAATCACCTGGCAACTTTAGATTCAGGCAGAAGTTGGAGTTTATTTTACAAAACACGAAAAAGCTTTTAAACCAACGTCTTTGAGGTAAATCTGTAGCAAAAGTGAGGCCACCTGCTGTTAAGAAAAGTGCTTACACATTCAGCACATTTCTGTCCCCAATAGAGGGTACTGCTGAGTAAAACACTGCCATTATCGTTAGAACCTATAGGTGGCAGCAGTTCCCGCAGATTCAGAGCAGAACAATGGCTTGATTTGTGGGTCTAAGAATAAAGCTGTCATGAACTCATGGGATCCTTGTACTGTAAGGGCTCTTCTTTGAAATGTGATACATCAGAAAATTACCATTAGTTTTTAGTTTCTCTTTTAAGATTTAAGTAGCTTATCTTTCTTCTAAGTTCCATTTTATATTTTAAATTGTGTCCCCAAACACGTGTCCACAGCCTTAATTTTATGGTGTTACATTATGAAGTATAAATCTTTAGGTAATCTGAGGGAAAGACATGATAGAAACTATTTTTTTCCTTTTCCTTCCACTGCTCCACCCCCCCCCCCCCCCCCGCATACAAGAATAATTCATTGTTAATTTTTACTGCCCCTGCAATCTTGGGAGGGAAATCTTACTTGCTATACAAGCGTGATTTTCCTCACGTTCAGGAGCTGAGTGGTTAATGGTTTAACATTGCCATTCAGCTTCTAGGAGGCTTTGAACCAAATTGTAGCACCTATAAAAGAGTGATTTTGTAACTGTCTTTAATAAAAGGAGTTTTGAATAATACTGTAGTTTCCTATTAGTTGACTGAGAACTCAGCAACTAAGTACTCTTCGAGCAATTCAGTCACCTCTTGTGTCTGAGAAGAAGCAGTCATTATTAGTGTGGCTGGTCACACACACACACACACACACACACACACACGCCCCTCCACCTGTCCCAAATAAACCCCATATTCGGTAGAAAGATTGTTATTCGTTTAATTTTAATGGTCAAAGAGATTATTTAAAAACAATTTTCCCTGACTGTTTTTTTGTTTAATTCACACTCGCAAAATCTTAAATGAAACTAGTTTTTGGTTCAAGTTAAAATAGACTTAAGCCTGCCTCTGAAATGTTTGTTGAGAAATTTGGCAACCTTTTTCTTATTGTTCAAATTAGTTATTCCAGAATAATTAATTAAAATATTTAAATATTTAAATATTTAAAATAATTAAAAAGGATAATTTATTCAAATTAACATCAAAGTCTGGGAATCCTATCTTCTTTTTAATTTAGGAAAGACTAAGTTCTCTGTATTTATCATTTGAGATAACAGAATAGTAAATTAACTGTACTATATAAGTATCCGAATATATTTTGAAGGGAATAGGTTAAACTTATTCTTGGATATTGGAGCTCATCTATTTTTATTAATTAGATACCTTTTAACTCTGTTGAATCTTAGTTTTTGGAATTAATCTGCTTCTGTTAGGTAAATAGATTATTGAACTCTTAAATTAGAACATACAGATCTATAGGCATTGTACATATACACAGACATGCATATGTGCGTTTCTTGTAGATAAAGGAAATGTAGCTTTATGAGCTATGGAATATTTGGATCATACAAGAGATATATGCCTATAATGTTCATCCATATATCAAAACATTTATTTATCTGTATGTTCAGAGTGGTGTTTTTCATAAAGAATGATGAGTGTTATATATACCTACATATCCCATTTGATGGGTTATGAAAGGAAACAATGGTAAAAGCAAAAAGTTTGCTAGGAATCTTCCATGATATGAATAGTTACATTGTGTGTGCATTGTCTGCTACGTAACAAACCTAAGTTGTTTTTAAAGCAGCTCCTAGGAGCAAAAATACAAGTCAATTTATTTTTGAATACTTTTAATATGTGCTCGTATAAAGCTGATTTTGGTGGCATAGCAATTTAATTATGTGCAAATATATCTCTTTTGTCCTTGTTGTTTTTAGCATATTTAAACCAGCTGGCTGCATAACAATGATCCATCACTTAAGACAGGGCTCTCTCGGTTATCTGGAAGCACTATGTCCTCTCCAAAAATATCTCAGCCAGATATACACCAAGATATTATAACATAAATTCCATATTTTGGACAATTCTTATTGAGAAACTTAGTTAAAATCAATCCCAATTTGTTAGTTTCTCATATAGTGAACATGTAAAGCTGATCACTTTGCTCTAGTTCATAAATTTTATGAAGTATTTTAATGAATTTATATTGCTACTTAACAAGATATTTAACATTGATTTTACTTTTTGAAAGTAAAGTTATTTTGGCGAATAACAAAGCTTTCTAGGAGTGCGATATTATGAATTCTTGGAGTTGTTTTCAGCATTTAAAATGTACGTAGGCTTTAAAAATATAGCAAAAATATTTTAGGCATCATAAATGTGGAAAATGAGCTATTTGGTTAAGCTTGACTGATTTAGACTCATTTAAACCCACGTATTAGCATTTCTTTTTACTTCCTTATAATTAAAAATCGTGCCATTTTATTTCAAAATTAATTTGTATTTTATTTTCCCATATCAATGATAGTGAACTTTAATATTAATAAAATATCACCTAAAAAAGATGTTCATAGAAACTACTTAAGGTTTGAAAGGACAGGATAAGATTAACTCACATATTTTGAGGGCAATTTTAGGGCTTACAGAATAATGTACTACACTGATAGGGAAAGATTTTTAAGGGAGGAAGCACAGCAACTGATAGTCTGACTTTGAGAAAGCAGCAGGTACATTAAACCCTTGATTCTATGTAATGGATGGTGAGTGGAACTTCTCATCAATTGAATTGTTCTGTTTAGCCAATTATCCATGTGTATAGACTATGCATGTGACCAGCTTTATAAGCATTAGAATATAATCAGAGAAACTTAACTTTAACATATACTAAAAGTAATTGCTTCTAAAAAAATTACTCAGGAGGCCTATTGTGATCTTTAGTCTCATTGATTACTGTCCTGAGTATCTGTTGCTATTTTAGCATCTTGTTTTATGGGGAAAGAATTTGATCATGATTGCACTTTCTGATTGCTTGGGTTACAGACAAATGAGAGTTTGTTAATATCAATTCTGTAAATTTAAGTAAGGGTATTTATTATCAACATTTAGCTAAAATATTATGTAAGCATAGTTATTTTCTGAGTCATATAATTTAAAAGAGTAGGACCTCAAGAAATTTTTTCTCTGAGTGGCTTCCTACAAATTCCTGGACCCTCAAAAATGGTTTTATTATTTACTCTAGGAGAGCCTTGTTCTTTCACAGGTCTGACACTCCATAGAATTCACCTTGGGTATTACTAATGGACATGTTTTGTTTTTTTTTCTGTATATGGTAGAATGATGGTTGGAAAGGTCAATTAGTACCATAAACATGCCAGATATTCCAGTATTTGGGGGAATTCTTCTCTCCCTTCATGAATGGCACATTGTCTCCATATGTATCTGGTCCCACGGCCCACAAAAGGGCCATTTCCAACCCATGAGCATATAGATCAGGCTCTGCTTAAAGTTCATATTTCAGTTTCTTTTCTTTTTAATGTTTATGTATTAATTTTGAGCACGCGTGCAAGTGGGGGAGGGGCAGAGAGAGATGGAGAGAGAATCCCAAGAAGGCTCCGCACTGTCAGTGTGGAGGGGCTCGAACTCACAAACCATGGGATCATAACCTGAGCCAAAATCAAGAGTTGAACGCCTAACCAACTGAGCCACCCAGGCACCCCTAAAATTCACATTTTAAAATGTACCACCGATATTGTAAAGAATTACGATATTAGCGCTCTAGGTTTGAATGCTCTCACATCAAATCAACATGTGTACATAGCACAGACACCATGGGCAGGACATGCTTACACTGGATGAAGATAGAGCGAAGAACTCTGCAACTGACATTTTCCCCTTCAGGCCTGACTGACCAGCCCCATCTACTCACTCATCTAAATGGATATACCACCCGTCAACCACAGGGAGAACAAAACCCAGTGTGAAATTTAGTTTCCCTACTTGACATTTTAGGACAGTTCCCATTCAGGTTAAGTATTTTTCTTAGTCTCACATGTTCTTTCCGAAAAACATTGATGAGATAAAATTAACTGCTCATGAATTCAACCACAATTATTATGTTTTACTATTTTTACTGTGTAGGGATTCAACTGTCCCTTTCCTGAAGTCCTTTGTAGTCTAATGGATTGCTCTAGCCTTAAAATCATCACCCAGTTAATATAATAGATGAAACACAGGCAATACAGTTCTTTCATATATAGAAAATCTGAGTAGTTATAAACACTTGATGGCATAGCTCAAACCGGAATCCTAAATTCTTGACTTCTAGTTTTAGACTGTTTGTACTTCTAAAGTTTGCTTGTAAGTTGGGCATTGAGAATTCAAAGCTATAAGAACGGAGGTGACTGGCCGGTTCAGTCCGTAGAGTCTTGAGTCAGAGTCTTGATTGTAGAGATTACTAAAAAAAATAAATAAACCCCCCCCAAAGCTGTCAGAACATATGAAAGTCATTATTCAGTCGAAGTTCTAAGGGAAAATAATGCTGTTGCAGTTCTTATAACAATATAAAACAATAATGATTATGTGAGAATTTCACTTTAAAATCTGATATTCAAGTAAAACTGGATTTAATCAAAAGAGGAGTAATCCCAGAAAACCCTTTGCCTTCTAAAATTTTAAGAACTTGGTGATTCCCCTTGTTTTTAAAGGGTGATATAATTGGAACTTCTGAATATACCCTGAGACTTTAGAAAGTACATGATACTGGCAATTATCATAAAAGTGTATTTCGAGAGAAGTCTGGATAGCTGTCTCTTTAAAAAAATCTCTAAGGGACACAAGCACATTTCTAAGACGTAAGGGCTTGCTCCTCAGCCTGTGCCATGAACCTCCAGTCTGAAACCCCTCATACTGGTACCTCATGCCTTCTCTGCAGAACTTAGTACTCCTTATTACACCGAGTCCTCACGAGGAGAAAGTGGTCTGGGCAGTTGGGAGGGAGACAGTTGAGGTACTTTTAGCAGAAATTGACCAATGAGTCTAATATTTATACAGAAATGCAAAGGACCAATGATAGTCAAGATAATCTTGAAGAAAAAGAAGGGCGATTTACAATACCAGATATCAAGGCTTATTATAGAGCTATAGGAATTAAGAAAGTGTGGTGTTGCTTTAAATGTTGACGATGTCTAAGACGACGAAGTCTAATGGAATAGTGTGGCGTCCATAAACAGACCCATATGTATCTGGAAGCTTGATTTATGACATAGGTGTCACTACAGAACAATAGAGATAGGTGGAATTTTCAGTAAAACATTCTATGCTTGAGCAATCAATAAGGAAACAATCAATCAAGCATTCTGAGCTAGCAGGATAGCCTTAGAGGAAAAAAAAATCATGATCCCTTACCTCACATCATCTACAAATATCAATTCCAAGTGGATTAAAGGTCTAAATGTGAAGCATAAAACAATAATGCTGATAACAAAAATATGTAAGAGTATCTTCATGACCCTGAGGTAGGCCAAGAATTCTTAAACAGGATGAAAACAACCACATAGAAAAAGATTGATAAATTGGTCTACATGATAATTAGGAGCTTCTCTCACTGATGAACACTGTTCAGAAAGGGAAGAGGTAAGTTATAGAATAGGAGAGAATATTTGCAATACATATAGCTTACTAAGGACTTGTTTTCAGAATATATAACAGATTCTTACAAATCAATGGAAAAAGAAAACCTAATTTCACAAATGCAGAAGATGTGGTCAGGCACTTCACAAACGGGATATCCAATGGCCAATAAACACAGAAAAAGATACTAAACCTGAATAGTCACCAGGGAAATGCAAATTAAAACCATAATAAGATAGCAATACACCACTCCCAAGAGAATGGCTAAAATTTTTTTGAAAACTGACAAAAGCAAGTACTGATAAGGACGCAAAGCGCACAAAACTCATACAACTGATAGAAGTGGCAAAAACCATCAGGAAACTCCATTTACTAAAGTTGAACCTATAAGCATCCCGTTACCTGTCAATTTCCCTCTAAAGGATAATAGACCGTACAGAAATGTGTGTATATGTGCACCAAAAGACATATAGAAGTATGTTCGTAACATTATTAATATAGCAAAACACTGGAAATAACACAAATGCCCATCAACACTGAATACATATGGTGGTTCATTCATGCAATGGAATACTTTATTATAAAAGCAAAGAAAATGAATCAGCTACTTCCACACACAAAATCCTCAATGACTGTCACAAACATACTGTGGAGCAAACGATGCCAGACTCAGAGTCATGCCCACTGTGTGATTCCACTTATAGAAAATTCAAAGGACGGCAAAACTGTAATGTTGAGATCAGAGTGCTGGTTACATCTGGGGAGGAGAGAAAGGGCACAAGGGAAGCTTAAAGGGTGTGGGGAATATTCCATTTCTTAAACTGGGTGATGATTATGTGGGTGTGTTCAACTTGTGAGGATTTTTTCATCAATGATTTTATTGTTTTTTCATGTTTCTGTATGTAGGTTGTACTTCAACAAACACGTTTAACAAAAAGAGAGGTGACAGGAGTATTTTTGCAGGTTTTTAAAGTAGAGAGCAGAGGAGAAACAGACCAGGGAGTGGAGAAGGAGCTCTGGATGTTCTTTTTCTGGTTTGGGGGAGGTGGCTCACAGATGAGATAAATCAGTGTCATTCACTGAGCCAAAAACTCATAGTGTATGTTGATGTTGTTCATAAAACAACAGTGCTGTAACATTCTGTATTCTGTGGTTCTTTTTTTTTTAAATTTTTTAATTTATTTATTTTTGAGAGGGAGAGACAGAGCATGAGTGGGGGAGGTAAGAAAGAGAGGGAGACACGGAATCCAAAGCAGGCTCCAGGACTCTGAGCTGTCAGCACATAGCCTGCTGTGGGGCTCGAACTCACAAACCCTGAGATCATGGCCTGAGCCAAAGTCGGATGCTGAACCTACTGAGCCACTCAGGCACCCCTGTGTGCTGTGTTTCTTAACCTATATAGGATAGTGTTTATAAAGTACTTGAATGCTGTCCGAGGCTAGGGGTCTTAGTCATAGAACTTAAAGCTGTTGAGCCCTGAGCGTACATTGCTCAGCTGAGATACAATTTCCCCCTAAAAACCTTTCCTGACTTGTCAGTTTGGGCCAGGCACCCTTCTTTATGCACCCACAGTACCAGTCCTTGTGTACCCCATGTCCCTGCTCCCCAGACACTGTAAGCTTCTTAAGGGAGTAACTTTGTCGGGGCGCCTGGGTGGCTCAGTTAAGCGTCCAACTTGAGCTCAGGTCATGATCTCACAGTTCGTGAGTTGGAGCCCCACATGGGGCTCTGTGCTGACAGCTTAGAGCCTGGAGCCTGCTTCAAATTCTGTGTCTCCCTCTCACTCTGCTCCTCCCCCTCTCATGCTCTCTCTCTCCTTCAAAAATAAATAAAAACATTAAAAACAACAACAACAAAAGGGAGTAACTTTGTCTTGTTTTAAATCCCAGTGCCTTACATAATGGCTGGTACTCAACCATTACATGAATGACTGGAAGTCAGCAGTTCATAACGGGATGGGTGTCTGTGTTTAACTATTTTATTTTATTCTCTTATTTTTAGATTTTTTAAGTTTATGTATTTTGAGAGAAAGAAAGAGCATGAGCGGGGGAGGGGCAGAGAGAGAGAGAGAGAGAGAGAGAGAGAGAGAGAGAGAATTCCAAGCAGGCTCCGCATTGTCAGTGCAGGGCTGCACACGGGGCTCAATTTCACATCCTGTGAGATCATGACCTGAGCTGAAATCAAGAGTCGGACGCTTAACTGACTGAGCCACCCAGCGCCCCTGTGTTTAACTATTTTGTAGATAGATTTAATCAGTTCAAAATACATAATTCTTGTGAGCACTAAATATTAGGATGAAGAATTTGGGACTCTTTTAGGCACCTGCCTTTGGTCGTTACAGTTAAGTTTTACAAGAAAGTAGAAGCTTGAAAAAGTCTGGTATTTCCGGTTCTAAAATAGCATTTTTCTCAAAGCAACAGCGTGACCTTCTTGAAAGTCTCTGCTTACTTTATGAAGATGTGAAATCATTTCTTTTTCCTGATAACATGGAGTTTAGTGATATTTTCAAATTGCTCTTGAATCACAACTAAAAAAGAACCTGATAGCAGAGTTGTTACAGATGAGAGTTTCTCAAATGTTTTGAGTTTGGAGTTTTTTTTAATTGTACGAAGTCGAAATATGGACGATAGTCATAATTATAATCAAGTAGTGAAGCCAGGCTTGAATTTCATATTTTAGCCATTGGTATGCTTTCTCTCAAATTAACTGTGTTTTTAACAAGTGTAATTTTCACATTGGAGTCATAGGAACGGATGTCTATGTCATACCACAAATAGAAACTGTTTGATTTAATGACAATGCCAAAAGCAGCTAACTAGAGTGAAGACAAATGAAATTCTCCCTTTTGTATTTGTTGGTTGTTGTGTGAAGGCAATCATAGACACAATCTGTGTCCTGGGATGTGGTATGTGAAATGGATGCAAGTCCTTGAATTTCATCATTTTGTGCATTCAAATGGATAGACAGAAGACCATGAGGCCCTTTAATTTAGAAATTCCCACAGTTCTCAATACAGTGGCTCACCTATGGTTTCGGTTGTCACCTTTTTCTAAGGGCTTTGACATCATGTCTTCTTCAGTGAAGTAATTCTGCTTCAGCAGGTAGATTTTCATATTTATGACCTATAGGCTAGACTCCAAATGCTCTTTGGTATTTTCTTTATATCATGGCACAGTCGGCTTTTGCGTGGTTTCTGCCTTATATTCGTGGTAGCTTTGTAAAGCTTTCTGTTGTAGATAAGAGAACTCTAAAATTCAGGTGTCTTATCTGTAATTGTATGAGAAATATTTTAAACCTGTAACGGAATGGAATGAAATACACATCTCATACCAACATTAATGGCATTAGGTCTCCAAAAACCGTGTGTTTTTTTTGTTTTGTTTTTTGTTTTTTGTTTTTAATATGTCTCTGTTGTCTAGCTTTAGGGCTATGAAATGTGTAAATTTACCTGTATATAATCCTGTAATATTTTACTATTATTTTAATAACTTGCTTATAAAGTTATATTCAATTGTGTTTCTATAAAATATGGAGTCAGGATATATTTTAAGCTCAAAGATAGTTATTATACATTAGAAAAAGCCTTTGTTTTATTATATATGTTTAACATTTTTATTAATGTCTCTAATTTTGATTTATTTTTCTAAATTTGAGTTGATTTCACTAGGGAGTGTTGTTTTATTTGGCTGTACTATTTAATTTTGGAAGTTTATCACTCTTCCTTTAGCTTAAAGATTTCCAGATCTATTTATCCATGGAATACTTTCTACAGTATGATGTCATGGCAGAACTTCACAATGTATTCATGAGCTATAATAGTGGATTGCAATACTTGGATTAAAATTATGGAAAAATAAACAAAAACTTTGCAAACTAATTGCTGTGAGAAGTAAAAATTGTGATTCTTAGGCTCTGAAAACTTTATAAGGGGTACCTGGGTGGTTCAGTCGAGTCTCCAACTCTTGATTTTGGCTCAGGTCATGATCCCAGGGTTGTGAGGTCAAACCCTGTGTTGAACCCCGCTTTGGGCTCCGCACTGAGGGTGGAACCTGCTTAAGATTCTCCTTCTCTCTCACCCTCTACCCTTCTCTCCTTCTCATGTTCTCTCTCAAAAAAAAAAGAAAAGAAAAGAAAAGAAAAGAAAACTTTATAACAGAATGGGAAAAATAATGGTAACATAATAGAAAAACTGGATTATTATATGAAGAACAAGAAAAATTCAATTTATTTATTTTTTATTTGAGAGAGAGCATATGCACAAGCAGGGGAGAGTGGCAGAGGGCGGAGAGAGAGAGTATCTTAAGCAGGCACCACCCTTAATGTGGAGCCAGATGTGGGCCTTGATCCCAGGGTCCTGGGATAATAATCTGAGCTGAAATCAAGAGTCAGATACTCAACTGATTGAGCCACCCAGGTGCATCTCTGTCACTGTATCTCTTATGACTATATATATGACCTCCTTTTGATGTTCTTTGTCACTGTGAGGACTGGAACATATACTTTTCTTACTGCTGTTCCTTTACCCATTACACCCCCCCACCCCCCAACTAGAATGGGCCTTGTTTAATTGGTAACTAATTGCCTTAAAAGTACCTGGAGAATAAACATTATTTGGGACACCAACAAATTTATAGAAAAATCTTGGAAAGCATGAAATTCAGAAAAGGCTTTCTTTCTCTTTCTCTTTCTTTCTTTCTTTCTTTCTTTCTTTCTTTCTTTCTTTCTTTCTTTCCTTCCTTCCTTCCTTCCTTCCTTCCTTCCTTCCTTCCTTCCTTCTTATTTCTTTCTTTCTCATTTATTTTATTTTATTTTATTTATTTATGTTAAGCCCCACTTTCACCTGTAGTGCATGAACCAGGTACCTCCCTACTGCATTGCCATGGCAACTCAATCACTACCTACACTGGAACAGGACTGCTTTCTTTTTTAAATAAATTAAATATCCATACTTAGTTTTAGTAACATTATTGGTTCATCTCTGCCTCCCCCCACCCCGCCAGCTTTACTGAGATATAACTGACATATAATTGATTCATCTGAAATCCAGATTCCAGCTGACCAACTCTTTGAAATGTGATACACTAGTTGGTTTGAGTACTGCAGATACTGTTATCTAGATCTCAATTATGATTTTATTACTTATTTGATTTTGAGGGACAGAAGAAAACAGGTAGGGATTAAATATAAACCTCACAGAGACTATATGAAGATTAATGAACTTGTGTCTCTTATAAAGCATTTTGGTTTTCATTTGTCTACAGAATGCTGACATGTGAGAATAAAGGAGGATATTCACTAATACTCAACATTTATTTGAAATGTTGACAGAAGCAGATCATATCTGCAAAGGAAGGTTAGTCTATGGTTAAGAGTTTATTGCCTCCTAAAATTATTATCAGCTTACATAAACTTTTTTTTTACCTTGTATTTAAAAAAATTTTTTTGATGGTCAGTCACTGCTTCTCCCCAACATGGACAATATTAAACTGAAAGTTTCTAAAGTGCTCTGAATTTCTTAACTCCTCTTATTTCTAGATAAGAATGCAAATGTAACGTGTTTCAGAAATTTTTAAAAAATTAGGGGTGCCTGGGTGGCTCAGTCTGTTAAGCATCCAACTCTTGATCTCAGCTCAGGTTATGATCTCACGGTTTGTTAGACTGAGCCCTGTGTCGGACTCTGCACTGACAGCGTGGAGCCTGCCTGGGATGCTGTCTTTCCGTCTCTCTGCCCCCCCCCCCCCCCGTTTGCACTCTCTCTCTCAAAATAAATAAGTAAACTTAAAAAGATAAATTAAAAAAATTGAGGGGCGCCTGGTGGCTCAGTCGGTTGAGCGTCCGACTTCGGCTCAGGTCACGATCTCGTGGTCCCTGAGTTCGAGCCCCGCATGGGGGGCTCTGGGCTGACGGCTCAGAGCCTGGAGCCTGCTTCCGATTCTGTGTCTCCCTCTCTCTCTGCCCCTCCCCCATTCATGCTCTGTCTCTCTCTGTCTCAAAAATAAATAAAGGTTAAAAAAAATTGATAACGGTAAGAAATGTAATATAACATGATGTAATGTGTTTTGCATCTGGATGTATACTTTACTGCTGTGCAAAAGCGGCAATTGAGTATGATGATCCCATTTTCCTTGACACATTTCTTGACACATTTTCCTTGGAGCCCACGTCACTGATGATGTTGGTTTGTGGGTCAGCTCCTCTTCACCACTTGGTCCATTTTTATTGCCAGTCGGTGACAATGATGATGTAATGCGTGACAAAATATTTTCATCAGTGTTTGGGGTGTGTGGCTGGCTTAGTTGGAAGCGCGTGCGATTTTTGATAGCGCGGTTGTCAGTTCAAGCCCCACGTTGTGGAGATCACGTATATAAATAAATCTAAAAAAATTTATCGGTGTTCAAAATGGGCTACAATTCCTTATATAGTACTTGAAGATAAAAGCTTTATCTTTTAAGGCACTTGTACCTACTTTAAGGATTTACTGTAACCAAACATGCTTCCCTGATTGTATTTATTAGAGCTAAATGATGTGATCTTTTGTAGATATACTAGATCTTATTTTGGCTACATTAAGCAATGGTCAACAGAAGAGAAAAACACTTTGAATCCTAAATAGGTTATAGAAAAGAACATGACAAGAAAGTCACCTATGCAAGGGACCTTAGGGCTAAGAAACAAATGCTTTTGGATATACTTTATATTTAAAAACCAAGCAACAAAACTTCAAGTTTTGGCTCTGAACTTCTAATCTTCCAGTCCTGTTTTGAAAACCTGTTCTTTCTGTCTCTAAACAACTCAAGAGTATGTACGCTTTCTTGTTTCTATTTGCTTTGCAAAGCGCTAATCAAACTCTTGGTGGTAAAAATAATTTATTTAATAGTAATGATTTTTGCTCTTTGTTGATGTTGTTCTTGATGAGATTTTTCCCAGGGCCAGCCGATGAGGACATTTTGACCACCGGATTTTTACTTGCTGCCATTGACTTTTCCTTTTTGAAGTGAGACTAAGCTTTTGACAGCTCTTTCTTTGGTAATTGGTAGAAGAAAAAGCCTTCAGGAAAAAAAATATTTGTACTTGATTTTAAGGGGTAACTGAATTTCTTTGTTGTTTGTTTTTTTTTGGAATAGTGTTAAAATTGTGAAACTGTAATGACTGAGTGCATATTTTTGAAGGATTTTACTTTATTTCCTTCATCAAGAAACAAAACAAAACAAAACAAAAAAAAACAAGCAAACCAGTAACTGTTAACCCTAATTTATTTTTACTCTTCAAGTGACATTACTTTTAAATGGCTACATTTGGATAATAAAAGCCATAGATTTTAAACCACTTAGTAATTTGGTTTCATTTTTAACACAAATAACACCTTTTCATCCATTTTATATAAACTTCAAACAACATATGTTTTAACTTACTGCCAAATAAGAAGAAATGTGTTACATTAAAGTGCATGTTGTTTGCTTGCGCATTTGGAAATACCATTCATTTTATAGCAATTTTGAGTTATTTTTCTGTCACTTTGTATTCCTATTCAAAGAGACATACAGAAACCCTCACTCAAAACAACTCCCTTAGGGTTTACTCCTGGATGTCAGCAGACATGGAGCGGGAGGTACAGTATACAACAAACTTAGGTCATGGAAATGTCAACTCTTGGTGACCTGCATTTATTATTATCCTTTGAATTGTGTCCTCTTGAAATTCTGTGAGTGGTATTTTAATACATTTCTTTTGTGTTTAGGTGGGCAAGAGAGAGATGCCACATCAGTTTTTTTTTTTTTTTTCTTCCCTCTCCCTCTGTTGATATAAAAAATCCAGATGCTCTCATTCTCTAGGATTTGGTTCAAATTCTTAAGATGTGTGTTGCCACGGGGTAATGCATACAGAATGTGAAATGTTAATAACATCAAAGACTAAGACATAAAAATGGAAACGTTTTCAATGTTAAGATGCAGTTCCAAGTGTTAGATTGTCTTAAATTTGATGAAGTGAAACGGATATTAGAGAAATGCAGAGCAAATCGATTTTGTTGTGTTCTTCTTCTTATGTTTAGGAACGGGAGGCAGTTTTTTGGTTGAGAATTCTAAGGAATAGAGAAATTAGCAGGTGTAGATACCCATACCTGTTTTGGTTCTAATTAGCTGTGTGACTGTGGGCGAGTCATTTTATTTTCTGAGCCACGGGGGCCCAGTCTCTCTCTGTGAGAGTTTCAATTCTGGTATGACACCACATACTAGGAGACGCTCTACAGGATGGTGTGGTAATCCCAGGTGCCGGGAGGGATGAAGTGCATAAGAAGGACTGCCCCAGATTTAGCCTCTTTGGGTAGCATAAAAATATTGGGGGCAAGGGAGTTATTAAAAATAATTGATACTATGGAAGTTCACCTCCCCCACCCCTTTACATCCCTTATAAACTGAAGGAAAAAACAGCAGAGCTGTTCTATGGACGGGTGTACCCACTACATGCATTTTACATCAGTTTCGGTAAACCGAACAGTTTCCTAAAACTTGAACAGTTTGTTAAAGAGTGATTCAAATTTTCACCGGTGTTTTGCAGGAGATTGTTTGGCAAGATCTTTGTCTGGAAAGGGTGTGAGGTGTTCTGTAACCTAAGTGCTCAGTTCGTCAGTTGACTCCCCATACTGCCTATTTGTCTGTCTTCTGTATTTAAAATGGTTAAAGAGTATCACAGGATGAGATATAGAAGAATAATAGAAAACAGCTCTCCTGGAGCTTTACTGTGGTTCTAAGACAATAGTATGCTGGGAGGTTAGAAAAGGAATCCCTTCCTGCAAAAAAAAAAAGAATTATTTTTAGTTGTTTTTCTTTACCACTTTAAATTGTAACAAGAGAATATGGTTTCTTTTAAAGAATGTGGATTACAGTTACCTAAAACATATCAACTAATATAGGGGAGAGAGACTCTTTCACAACAGATAAGGTTTACATAAAATTTATAACTAGTAAATTAAAAATGAAAACATCCTCTGGAAGCGTTCTCTGACCTATCTCATCTCCTGCACCTGTTGGGTCAGGTACACCTCTGTGAAGCTCTTGTAAGCAATACTCGTCTCGTTTTCTCTGCGTGAGACATACCTCATGCCTAGCACATCATCACTGGTCAGAAAGCTCCTTAAAGGCAAGGACTGTATCTTATTTGGCTTCGTGTCTCACCCGTGTCACACAGTAGTTGCTCAGGAAATATCTGTTGAATGAGTATCAGGTGTAGAGAGATGCTGGACAGACCCTAATTACGTCTACATCCTTCCATCAAAATAAGCTGCATGTGTGGGTTCGAAAATACTCTCATTGCCTTTTCATTAAGAAACAAATGTCTCTGCAGTCTTCCAGAAGAGTTCATATTTATTATTTTTTGAGGACTGACGATTAAAAATTATGTATATGTAAAAGTTGATAAAAATATATTGCCAAAAATATCATCACTTGATTTTGGTAACTTGACTGCTTTGGGGTTTTTAAAAGCCTTTGTAGGGGCACTGGATGGCTCTGCCATCCGGGCTCGTGGGATGGGACCAGGTTGGGCTTGTGGAATCGATTGTGAGTTGGGTTCATGGGATCCAGCCTCTTGTCGGGCTCCATGCTGAGTGTGGAGCCTGCTTTAGATTTTCTCTCTCCCTCTCTCTCTCTCTCTCTCTCTCTCTCAAAAAATAATCCTTTGTAGTGTTAATTTCAATACTATCCTTTACTGGTGGCCAAGGATGTCAATCGAAAGTGATTCTTGAGGCAGCGGAGACGGGAAAATGGGTGATGGGCATTGAGGAGGGCACTTGTTGGGGTGAGCACTGGGTGTTGTATGTAAGTGATGAATCATGGGAATCTACCCCCAAAAACCAAGAGCACACTGTATACACTGTATGTTAATCAACTTGACAATAAATTACATTAAAAAATAAGCAAATAAAATAAAATATCTAACTTAAAAGAAAAAAAAAAGCAGTTCTTCCTTACTGCTAGTTGTTGGCCAATGATGTGAACCAGATTTGGACCCAAGCTGAAGCTGAAATGTCTAGTCAGGCACCCTTCTTTAACAGCGGTCACAGGGTGCGCACACTTCTCGTTCCCCATCAGAAGGCCACAAAGAATGCGTCCAGTGAACATGGATCAGCCAAAGTTTTGCTATCGTTCTGTTGGGCTGTTGTTGAGTTTCATTTTTATTAACGATTAAATTAGATTCCTCCCATCTCTAATCACTTTTTTGGCAGGATCTCTTACTTTCTTATGAAATCTAGAATTTCCAAGTAAAGAGCCGTAAATAATTCTACACCTTAAATTCAGCAAAGTTTTCCCCCTCTTGCTTGCAGAAGAAAGCTATGGTTGCACTGGGCCATAACCAAGTTTGTAATTTTCAAAACGTCAAGGCATTTGAAGTTTTTCAGATTTCTGTTGTAAAGTCCTCAGTACAATTTTACACTATCCTTTATATTGACTGATCTAAAGGTTTGACTATTAATTTAACAAGCACTATTACACTTTTCCCCTAACATAAACCAAAGCTCTTTAAATAAATTGATCCCTTACTGTCCTATAACAATAAAGAGTATTCAGTAGTCCTATTTTCCAGACACTATTGCACAGTATTGTCAATACTTGAAGACAAGAACAGCTGTTGTCTGGTGAGTGAAGGCACTCCCTACAGATTGAAAGAAACAGGCACCCTACTTTATTATGTACGCATAAGTAGAGCTCAGTAGAAAATATGGTCAGCTTTCATGTATATTTCATAGAGTAACAACAGCATTTTCCACTGTTGACTAATACAGCCTTTAGAGCCCGCCCTTGTAGGTGACTTGTATATTGCCATATACCCTGCAGGCACTCATTAAATATTAGCTGCTGATGAGAGTTGAATATCCCTGCTTTTCAGTACTGCATGTGAGATAACCAAGCCTTCTAGGTAGAGTTAATTAATGTCTGGTGGTCTTCTACATTCCAAAGAGAATAGGACTTTGAATTACCTCTCTTCATCATGGATAAATTTGTAAGGTCACAAAAGCGGTTTCCCAGTTAGGGACTTGGGGAATGACATTTAAATGAGTAATGGCAACCTATAGTCATGTAAATGCTTGGTTCTACTGGCCATCTGAGTCTAAAGTATAGGCACCTAGGGACTCTGATATACTCATTTGCTTGTGAGAACCTTCGTTGCTCCTGGCAGTCATATTTGTTGGCATCATATGTTGCATTATTAGTGTGACGGTGGATTTAGAAGTTAAGTGTCAGTCTTTGGCTGGAATTATTTGCTAGCCAAAGAACCTTAGCCATTTTCAGGTATGAGTTTTTTTTTTTTTTTTTTAATTGGAAAAGGGAGAATATCCTCATTTATTATTCATAGATGCAGTACATTTGTTATGATTCCTTTGTTAAAAATGAGACAATGTGAATTAAAACCAAGTACAGTTTTAAAGGCTCCAAAGTAAATTAGAATGCTAGTTTCATATATCTTCATAGAGAAATCATGATTTTAAATTTTATTAGCTGATTGAGTATTTCACCTCAGTTAATATGGGGGGATATTGACAAATAACTAGACATTTCTGTTTCATTGGGGATGCCTTGTCTCTATTTTTCATAATCATAAAAATAAATAGCATAGAATTGGATGCTTTATTTTTCATAAATAGAAAAGGAAATGGTATAGTATTGCACATGGGGGGAACAAAGTACTTGAGGTAAGAACTACAAAGTGGGTGTGTACAGCTCAAGGTGTGGGATGGGATGGATTCAGGGAACCCATTCTTTCATATTTGATTTTTTTAACTCAAGTTTCTCCGTGTAGGCATGACAAAGGGTAGGAGAAAGTGAGAGTAACAAAGACCCCTCTTTGTGAAAAAAGAAATTTTGTATCGGTGTAGAAAAAATATACCCGAAAGTTGCACACCAAAATTATTAACCATGACTGCCCCTGGGGAACAAGCCTCTAACCAGAGGGCCTTTTCTGTTTTTTATTTTATATACCTCCATAGTGCTGCAGTTTACTTTGAATAACATGTATTATTCCTATAATTAAAAAAAATTATGAAATAAGCAAAAAGAGAGAAAGAGACACACAGAGACAGAGAAAATGCGAAGGGCCTTAGGAAGTCAGAGGATGGCAAGAGGGGTGAAGATTGTGGTCATTAGAACCTGGTCATGACACAGGTCAATTCAGATACTTGCTGGCTGATGGAGTCTTCTTGCCAAAAGAGAAATCTGCAACCCAGGCCAGTGGTGGCCAACTGGGAGCCTGTGTGGAGTGGGAATAGGACTGGAGAAAGATTGGGAAGGTGAGGGGACTGTTTATGGAGATAGCTTGAAATAATGAAATCAGTGATCCTGGAGTGTAGCTAGGATATAAGCATTTTGTGGCAAGAGTGTTAACCTGGGGAGCCACTGGGAGTTTAGGTATGTGTCTCTATTGAGTGAGATCAGTCATAGTGAGCCTTTACTAATTTTATTATTTTTATTTTTATTTTTTAATGTTTATTTATTTTTGAGAGAATGTGATAGAGCACAGCGGGGAGGAGCAGAGAAAGAGGGAGACCCAGAATCCGAAGAGGCTCCAGGCTCCAAGCTGTCAGCACAGAGCCTGACACGGGTCTCGAACCCATGAACTGCGAGATCATGGCCTGAGCCGAAGTCGGACACTTAACCGACTGAGCCACCCAGTTGCCCCGTATTTTATTTTTATTTATCAGAAAATGAATGATAGTTGCCCTCTCCAGACAACCTTAATGCAATGACATGACTTCAGTTGGTCAGGTGATATCAACATTCAGGAATGAAGCTATTCATTTTTCTCAGTTTTGATAATGACACATGTAAAATATTTTTTAAATTGTCTAACACGGGGTCAGACTCTTACATCTATAAATTGAAGTATAAGAAGCTATTTATGGGGTGCCTGGTGGTTCAATGGGTTAAGCCTCCCACTTCAGCTTGGGCCATGATATTGTGGTTCTTAAGTTCAAGCCCTGCATTGGGCTTTGCTGACACCTCAGAGCCTGAAGTCTGCTTCGGATTTTGTGTCTCCCTCTCTCACTGCCCCTCCCCAACTGGTGCTCTGTCTCTCTCTCAAAAATAAATAAACATTAAAAAAAAAAAAAAAAAGGAGCTATTTGTTAGCTAATGGGGTGGGTTGATTAATAGTTAGCTATGCTAGACATCTGGAATTACATCAATATATATAGACAGAAGTACATACATAATACATTCTCTATGTCAGCTTAAAATCTAGAAAGCTAAATATATTCATTAGTATCACTTAGGAGATGCTCTCTTTTGTCATGTTTCTTTGGCAAAAGCTAGCAGTTCTGTTAGCCGTGGTTTTGATGATAAAATCCTGCAATTCAAGAGGTTGGCTTATTCAACTAAACTGCTACCTTGGGCAATGCTGGACCAACTGTGAGGGCTCTGTTTTCTTGAGACCTGGAAAGCTGTTCTGTTTGCTAAACAAAGGAATTGTTGATTTCAGTGATTTAATTCCCCTTTTGGCTAAAGGCTGCTGAATGAAAACAGTGCTTATTTGAGAAGGAATCTGTTGCTAGGGCAACTGATATCTCCTTAATTATTGGCCAATATTCCCATATGAGATTGGTCTCTTTTGATTGTTGGAAATAACCAAATTATCCAGAGCACTTTCAAGTCTTGAATTTGGTGTGGATGATGGGGAGGTGGGGGGGTGGTGGGGAAAGAATTTCTCTCAAGTTTATAATCAGAAATCTCCCATTTGGGTTGGCAGAGTGAAGGTAATATGTTCAGGGTGGTGGTGGTGATAAAGATACAGGTCACCGTGTCATTTTTGCAAAATCTCCTGCATTGTAAGAGATCTTGTTACTTAAGACTAGTTGCAGTTATGAGATTAATGACCTCTGCTCGGTCTTTTTTTAATTGAATTCTTTGATGTCTAAGAAAATACATCGAATCAGTTATTTATCCTTAAGAATGGGTAGATCTGAGGAGAAACTTGTAAGTACTATTTCAGTAATTATGCCAACAAGGACTGTCTTCGGAAGTGTCTGCAGCCATTTATGTGAAGTTCTTTTCTTGAATGTATCTAGTGGTGCATATGTTGACCTTAGAGACTGACCTCTTTCTGCCTGTTACTTTGTAGGATCACGTAAAAGACCTATGGTTTCTTGTGTCTCGGCAGTGCAGTTGTTTGATCATTTAAAATTAATTGAAGCTTTGAATATAGTCAGGCTAAATTCTGGTGTGTTCCTATCATACTTCATGATTGTTCTCCTCTGGTGTGAAGGACATACTGAGAAATCAGTACAATTCTTACAAAATGGGAGTTTGTCTCTATAATTTTATTGTATGTCTTTTTAAATACTTACTGTGGATAATAGAAATCTCACATTATCTCATGTCTTTACAACAAAATGGGAATTCACTGTACTTGTCCTCTCTAAGCCTGGTGAGCATTGACGAGATGCTTCTAAGATCACTCAGAGTGTCCCAGGTCTTCTAGCCAAGTGAATGTGAAGTTCCGAAATGAGATTGTGATTTTTATGCTGTGGAACCATGTGGATTTTCAGACTCTCACATGAAAGGCTTTTGGCACAACAGTGCTGAGTCAATCTGTTTTGTGATCCTTTTGGATGGCTATAGTTCTTACTCAGGATTAGTCTTTCCATGTTTCATTCATGGGGATGACATTGGTTTTACACCTTGGGTTGAATTGAATATGAAAAGCTTGCACTATGTATTGGAACAATCCTTGAGTTGGATTTTATGTACATATTTATTATCTATTCTAGACATTCAGAATTTCACTCTTCATTTTACTCTTCAAGAAGTAAATACAAATAAGATTCACTTGATGAAAGTATTAAAATACATGAACAGGGACAATAGCCTGCAACGCTGTTGACTAAAACATAAGCACAAAGCCACAGAATATAGGTTCAAAGTGGTTGCTGTCCCCACATGTGCCTTCAACATCATTAATCTAGTTCTCGCCTGTGGGTTTTGCAGCATCTACTGAAGTTCTTCCATCTAAGGCTGCAAATATAATTACACAATTAAATCCATGATACATTTTGAATTGGCCTCCTTTTAAAGAACCTTTGAGCTTATGTCTTATTTAAATTATGTTGAAGTATGAACTATCAGACATTATTCTTTAAAAAGCATTTTGTGCTTTCTTTTTCTTTTTTTTTTAAAGTTTATTTATTTTGAGAGACAGAGACAGAGAGAGCAGAGGAGGTGTAGAGAGAGAGGGAGAGAGAGAGAGGACTCCACACTGTCAGCACAGAGCCAGATGCAGGACTCGACTTCACCAAGTGTGAGATCATGACCTGAGCCGAAGTCACGAGTTGGACACTTAACCGACTGAGCCATCCAGGTGCCCCTGTGCTTTATTTTTCAATTTCATAATATTTATAAAATTATAAAGATATTGTTTTAGTCATTTATCTTAACAAATTACTTTTTCAGATTATTATATGAAAAAATAAATTCTCCTAAGATTGTACAAAGAGAATTGATACTTTGTGTTGATTAGATTATAAAAACTTGACCCAAGGGGTGCCTGGGTGGCTCAGTTGGTTAAGCATCTGACTTCTTCTGCTTAGGTCATGAACTCATGGTTCCTGAGCTCAAAACAACCCCTCCGCCCTGGGCCCACCTCCTCCTCCTTCAGACTCTGTGATGATAGCTCAGAGCCTAGAGCCTGCTTCAGATTCTTTGTCTCCCTCTCCCTCTGCCCCTCCCCTGCTTGTACTCTGTCTCTTTCTGTTTCTCAAAAGTAAATAAACATTTTAAAAAAAAGAGCCTGACCCAAGTTATGGCATATGTCTATTATAATTGTCAACCTATTAGTTTGTTTTGTCACATAATATTTGATTACGTTTTCCAACCAAAATATAGCATTTTACCATTTTCTTAAATTCATTAAAGATCAAAGATGTAGAGAATATTTTGTTAGCATTTTCTTACCTTTTTTTATTTTAATTTTTTATTTTTTTAAATATGAAATTTATTGTCAAATTGGTTTCCATACAACACCCAGTGCTCATCCCAACAGGTGCCCTCCTCAATACCCCTCACCCACCCTCCACTCCCTCCCACCCCCCATCAACCCTCAGTTTGTTCTCAGTTTTTAAGAGTCTCTTATGTTTTGGCTCCCTCCCTCTCTAACCCTTTTTTTTTTTCCTTCCCCTCCCCCCATGGTCTTCTGTTAAGTTTCTCAGGATCCACATAGGAGTGAAAACATATGGTATCTGTCTTTCTCTGTATGATTTATTTCACTTAGCATAACACTCTTCAGTTCCATCCACGTTGCTGCAAAAGGCCATATTTCATTCTTTCTCATTGCCACATAGTATTCCATTGTGTATATAAACCACAATTTCTTTATTTATTCATCAGTTGATGGACATTTAGGCTCTTTCCATACTTTGGCTATTGTTGAAAGTGCTGCTATAAACATTGGGGTACAAGTGCCCCTATGCATCAGCACTCCTGTATCCCTTGGGTAAATTCCTAGGAGTGCTATTGCTGGGTCATAGGGTAGATCTATTTTTAATTTTTTGAGGAACCTCCATACTGTTTTCCAGAGTGGCTGCATCAGTTTGCATTCCCACCAACAGTGCAAGAAGGTTCCCGTTTCTCCACATCCTCTCCAGCATCTATAGTCTCCTGATTTTTTCATTTTAGCCACTCTGACTGGCATGAGGTGGTATCTGAGTGTGGTTTTGGTTTGTATTTCCCTGATGAGGAGCAACGTTGAGCATGTTTTCATGTGCCTGTTGGCCATCTGGATGTCTTCTTTAGAGAAGTGTCTATTCATGTTTTCTGCCCATTTCTTCACTGGATTATTTGTTTTTTGGGTGTGGAGTTTGGTGAGTTCTTTATAGATTTTGGGTACTAGCCCTTTGTCTGATATGTCATTTGCAAATATCTTTTCCCATTCCATTGGTTGCCTTTAGTTTGGTTGATTGTTTCCTTTGCAGTACAGAAGCTTTTTATCTTGATGAGGTCCCAATAGTTCATTTTTGCTTTTAATTCCCTTGCCTTTGGGGATGTGTCAAGTAAGAAATTGCTGCAGCTGAGGTCAGAGAGGTTTTTGCTTGCTTTCTCCTCTAGGATTTTGATGGTTTCCTGTCTCACATTCAGGCCTTTATCCATTTTGAGTTTATTTTTGTGAATGGTGTAAGAAAGTGGTCTAGTTTCATTCTTCTGCGTGTTGCTGTCCAGCTCTCCCAGCACCATTTTTTAAAGAGACTGTCTTTTTTCCATTGGATATTCTTTCCTGCTTTGTCAAAGATTAGTTGGCCATATGTTTGTGGGTCCAATTCTGGAGTCTCTATTCTATTCCATTGGTGTATGTGTCTGTTTTTGTGCCAATACCATGCTGTCTTGATGATTGCAGCTTTCTGGTAGAGGCTAAAGTCTGGGATTGTGATGCCTCCCGCTTTGGTCTTCTTCAAAATTACTTTGGCTATTCGTGGCCTTTTGTGATTCCATACAAATTTTAGGGTTGCTTGTTCTAGTTTTGAGAAGAATGCTGGTGCAATTTTGATTGGGATTGAACTGAATGTTTAGATAGCTTTGGGTAGTATTGACATTTTATCAATATTTATTCTTCCAATCCATGAGCATGAAATGTTTTTCCATTTCTTTATATCTTCTTCAATTTCCTTCATAAGCTTTCTATAGTTTTCAGCATACAGATCTTTTACATCTTTGGTTAGGTTTATTCCTAGGTATTTTATGCTTCTTGGTGCAATTGTGAATGGGATCAGTTTCTTTATTTGTCTTTCTGTTGCTTCATTATTGGTGTATAAAAATGCAGCTGATTTCTGTACATTGATTTTGTACTCTGACTTTGCTGAATTCATGTATCAGTTCTAGCAGACTTTTGGTGGAGTCTGTCAGGTTTCCCATGTACAGTATCATGTCATCTGCAAAAAGTGAAAGCTTGACTTCATCTTTGCCAATTTTGATGCCTTTGATTTCCTTTTGTTGTCTGATTGCTGATGCTAGAACTTCCAACACTATGTTAAACAACAGCGGTGAGAGTGGACATCGCTGTCATGTTCCTTATCTCAGGGGGAAAGCTCTCAGTTTATCCCCATTGAGGATGATGTTAGCTGTGGGCTTTTCATAAATGGCTTTTATGATGTTTAAGTATGTTTCTTCTATCCCGACTTTCTCGAGGGTTTTTATTAAGAAAGGATGCTGAATTTTGTTAGCATTTTCTTAGCTTTTTTTAAAAAAAAATTGTGTTTTCTGGGGATTATACTTAGTACTAACTTTCAATTTGTATAATATACATTAATATATGTGATGTAAATATTATATATATATTTATGACAAGTCTTAATCTTTGTATACAAATATATGACAATGTTATTTCTTTTCTTTCTGCAAAGGTAGTCTTTTCACCCCACTCCCACCCCCACCCCCCACACCCCAGTCTAAGTCTGGGTAATTTGTTAGTTAGTAGTTTATTTCTCTTTGTTTATAACCATGTGTCGTATCTTTCTTTGGAGAAAGCATTGACAGTCTTTTACTACTAGACACTTTCTTTGGGTGAGGTAGAACCACTAACTGTGTTATGCATGTATACACCAGAGAATATATAAGAACAAAAGAGAAATGTTCCATCACACTTTTGAAGGGTCTATTGAAAGTGCTACATATTTCTGTAAAATCTAGCACTGTAATTTGGAGCAGGAGTAAGGAAAGGGACTTGTATAGTTTACGTTTTCTATTGCTCAGTGCGTATGGCACATCCTAGTCTGTCTTTCTTGATACTTTCTCCAACTGATGGAATAACTACTTCATAAGCTTTAGCTCAACCAAGACTTGGACAAATTTAAACACTGGTTCTACTCAGGGAATAGTTTTAAGGCACAGTTCAAATGTCTGAATTAGATCATACGTTAGAAAATATAAAGGTGATAGAAGGCTTACTTCTGGCAAAAATCATCAAGTAGATACGCGTTTATCTGTGATGTTTCTAAACTTACCAGCCATACCCCATCAATTGAATAGTCTTTTTCCTTTCATAAACTCTTCCCGGTGCTCTCATGCACCCTCTGATAAGGATCCTTTGCCACAGCCTGTGCCCCTGTTCCCTTTCTGCATTACCAGCCTTCCCATGTCCCATGCCCTTAGGTCAAACTTCCTTCAAACATTGCCAAGCCTGTATTTCAGTCCCTCTGTATTCCATTGACCTAGGAATTAGTTCTGTGCACCAATCATTGTTTAATTGGTAGTAGTTGATGATGTGATAGCTTTTTCTAGTTTGCCATGGTAACGAAAAATTGTAACTTACTCAGTTTTTGGTGAAGAACCCTTCAGGGTACACCCCCTTGCTGGCTGGACTTTGATGGTTTCGACACTGTTTCAAGCTGGTTTGTTTAGGTATTTATTTGGAAGGAAAAAGAACACTGATAGACTATCAATGCATATCTGCTTTCAAGATTTGTTAATTTAAGTATAAGACTGACTGTTCCTTAAGGAAAGCTGATTTTAGAAGAGAGAAGGCAAAACTTTATTCAACAATTATGATCCATAATAAAATACCCTCTAGTTGCATACTCTTAGCCAATTAAATGAAAATATTTTATATTAACAGGACACACAATTTGGAAGATGGAAAGCATTTCCTTTTTTAATCATCTATTTTTAATCTTTGTGATATGGCTGCTGATTTGCCCTGTTTTATAATTCTCTGTTAGAGTTGTTTAGTATTTATTATAGGTAAACTCTCATTTGTTAAACTATGAAGGGGGCATTTTTATTATGTTCATGTTATTTTTCTTGACAAAAAACTGCAACAAAGAACAAACTAAAGTCTATTCATAGAAAGATTATGTCATCATTAAAAAAATCCCTTTCTCGGGGTACCTGGGTGGTTCAGTGGGCTAAGCATCTGACTTCAGCTCAGGTCATGGTCTCATGGTTTGTGAGTCCCAGCCCCACATCCGGCTTTCTGGGTGTCAGCACAGAGCCTGCTTCAAATCCTCTGTCCCCACCGCCCCCCTCTTTCTGCCCCTTCCCTGTTCGTTCTCTCTCTGTTTCTCAAAATAATTAAATAAAAGCTTAAAAACAATCCCTTTCTTAGGTTCTGTACTTCTTTTTGTTAGTGTAATGATCAAACCTTTTCCCCCAGGTATTTATTTTACCCCTCCCTTGCTTGTGTCATTCGGATTTCATCCAAGAGCGAGCAACTGAAGCACTTCTGGTCTACCCTTGGTAGAATCTCTGCATTTCCAAGTCTATACTTGTAGGAGTGTGAAGGAAAGCAAGAATAAAGAGAATGTAATATAAGCTAGAGTTCTTTTTCATAAGACACTTATGGTCTATTAAGAAATCAGATTACTCCATATGAAGCAACCTATTAGCAAGCCAGGGTAATTTCTAGTTCTAAGATATGTGATAAAGTTAACATTATCAGGCATCAGAGAGGAAAGAGAAATTACAAGCTTGAGATGCCAGAGAAGTTTTAAGCTGAACTTTGGACAGGTGAAAGGGAAAAGGACCTTTGAGATGGAAATGTTAAAATGCTCCTGTAGAATTCTGAGCCCCAAAGGTGGTACATGTACCAAACTAAGGAAAAGAGCAAAAAAGATTATTAGCTTCCAAGTTTCTTCATTGGTCCACAGGAAGCCTGTCTAAACCCACTGGGCTGGCCCCTCCTATTTCCAAATACCTGGTGCTGGTCAGCTCTGGCTGCTATTACAACATAGATTGGGAAGTTTGAACCAACGAAATTTATTTCTTACTGTTCTGGAAGCTGACAAGTCCAAGGTCAAGGTGCTGCCAGATTCAGTCTCTCATGAGGGCCCACTTCCTAGTTCATGGAGGCCATCTTCTTGTTATTTTCTCATGTGGCTTTTCTATAGTGCTTGCATGTGAAGGGAGAGAGATTTCAGGTCTCTCTCCCTCTCTCTTTGGCTTTATTGAGGTGTAATTGACAAAGTTGTAATATCTTTACATGATGTGATGATTTGATACACATATACCTTGTGTAAGGTTTCCACAGTTAATTAACACATCCTCACCTGACATATTTACCTTTCTTTTTGGGGGTGAGAACACTTAAGTTCTATTCTCTTAGCAAATTTCAGTTATACCATGCAGTGTTATCAACTGTAGTCACCAGGTTACACATAAGATCCTCAGACCTTGTTAATCTTATAACAGACTTTCCCTTTTTATAAGGACACTAATCCTATCATGAGGGCAACACCCTCATGATCTCATCCAAACCCAATTACCTCTCAAAGGTCCCAGCTCCAACTACCATCACTTTGAGGTTTTAGTGATTCAACATGAATTTTGGGGGTCACTAACATTCAGTTCATGCACTTCCCATAACTCATATGTGCTATGTACAGCCCCATCTCTGCTTTGACTCCCTGTCTTCCTTCAACACCCTGGGAGATAAGATGCACAGCAAAGACTTAGTCCAGATTTGGTTCAGGACTAAGTCCTGATTTAGTTCAGATTTGGTTCCCTTTATGTTTTTATGGTTGTACTAATGCTGACTTCAAATATTTATAAATGCTTTTAGATTCATGTTCAACTGTTTTCTTTTCTTTTTTTTTTTTAGAGATTTTTCAGTAATTTCTACACCCAACATGGAGCTGGAACTCACAACCCTGAGATCAAGAGTTGTGTGCTCTACCGACTGAGCCAGCCAGCTTACCCCTTAACTATTCTCTCAAAATTAGCTTTTTGGAGAAATTGGGTCACCTTATAACTCCGTAAAAGTGAATATTTGGCTTGACATAAATGTGGTTTGTTTAATTATTTAACAACTACTCAACAGATGCCTGTTAGAGGCTTCTTTCTGATTTCTGACGTAGGAGTTTGTACAATGTGTTGTCCCCGTACTTACAAGGGCAGAATTGAGGTGGGCATAAAAGCACTTGCTGTGAACTTGTTATAATTATTACTGAATACATATTTTTAAAGAACCTTTATATACCCTTAATCTCCCCCAAATTTGTATTGTGCACATATTATGTGCAAAGTATTACGCTGGGTCAGGGGTTTCTGAACTTTTCTTAAAGGAGCAGATAGCAAATATTTTAGGCTTTGTGGGTCATAGGGTCTTTTCATAACTAGTCAACTCTGCCTATAAGACAGAGTAGCCATAAACACTATGCAAACCAATCAGTGTGACTTCATTTCCAAGAATAAGCATCCAGACTGTGGGCTTTAGTTTTCCAACCTCTGTGCTAGGTGATGGGGCTACACAATGGATATGATGTGTGAGGCATTGATAGTGTAGCTAAGGAGACAGTCATAAGGGATAATTTCAGTGTGTTGATAAACGCCAAGATCAAGGTAATGCATAGGGTTCTCTGAAGCACAGGGGAGGAGCACTTAGCCAATTTGGGAGGTTCAAGGAAGGCTTTCTGGAGGAGCTGAAGGAAGGATAAAGCATGAACCAAATGAAGCAAAATGAGAAGCTACAAGGGGCGGCATGAGCAGTGACACTTTGGAGCTGAGTGGTGGCAGACAACTGCTAGAAGTGTGCCTTCACAAAGGGGTCAAGAGCCATTTGTCAAGTAACAGGATTGAAGAATTAGATGGGGCCAAGTCATGGGAGAGCCTTGTATGGTGTACTCAGAGCTTATGACGTTAGGTTGGAAAATTTTGAATTGCCGGTACTTCTGGGACAGCCAAAGTGACATGCCTAGCTTAGGTGGATTCCCAGTCCTATCATAGACTGGGAATCATGAGCATACACATGGTTATTAAAGCCACGAACATGGATGAGATTGTGTTGGGACAGGGTAAAAAGTGGAGCGAAGTGAACAGGGAGCAGGACAGAGACTTGGTGAACAATGTTTAAGGAGTGTGCAGGAAGGATAAGCCCAAGAAGGGAGCAGAGAGGGAGGAGACAATTAGCGGAGAGTATTGTCATAGCAGCCAAGTACTCTTCTGAGGGTACAGTGCTAAGCTACAGTAACAACAAAAACCACAAACAAGTAACAGTGAAATGGCCACACGCAAAGGTTGATTTCTTCTCATGCAGAGTCCTATGCAGGTCTAGCCCTCACCTCCTTGCTTTAACACTTGGTGGAACTTGTGGGCTATGAGTTTGTCATTGGCAGGAGGAAAATGAGATGAAGGGGGGGACACCAGTTCTTTGCTGCCTTGATCTGAACTACTTGAACCCGAGTAGTCAAATGGGCCCAGCCTAAATGCAAGGGAGGCTGGGAAGTACAGAGGACTCCAAGAGTACTAACAGTCTCTGTCTTATCCATAAAGTAATGAGTTTCAAGAAGCAGTGGGCAGTCAGCTGTATCAATGGAAAGGCCCACCTAAGGAGAGACTTTAATAAATTTTAAGAAATGTGAGAATATTCCAATAGGCACACCATTAATGTCTCCAGACCATTCCTATGTCCAAATGAGAAGTTGTGGTACTTCTTTCCATTTGGCCTATGAGGGCATCTCTGGAAGTTTTTTTTCTCCCAAATTTAATTTTTTTTTTTTTTTTTACCTCCAGTTTTCCTGCGAAGCTTCTTATTATGTCAGAAAGAGCTTTGTGAACAGACAGAAAAGGAGGCAGAGATGAATGATCTCCCTACCAAAATGTCAGCATGTTCTTCTCTGTTTAGACAATGGAAAGTGACTTGTGCATCAGTTTTGTTTGTTTTGTAAGGGTCAACACTAAAAAAATTTTTTTTAACATTTATTTATTTTTGAGAGACAGAGAAAGACAGAAGAGGAGAGCAGGGGAGAGGCAGAGAGAGAGGGAGACACAGAATCTGAGGCAGGCTCCAGGCCCTGAGCTGTCAGCACGGAGCCCTCTGCAGAGCCCAAACTCACAAACCATGAGATCATGGTCTGAGCAAAAGTTGGACACTTAACCTACTGAGCCACCCAGGCGCCCCCATAAGGGTCAGCATTTTAGAGCGCTAATATCTATTCTTCTTCCCTTATAGAAGAGGTTGAAGTGCATAATTTTCACGAAGGTTATCAATAAGAAGATATAGGGAATTTTTTCTTTCCATAGTGTAATCGCTATGATACCCTCATTTGTGTAAGGGGAGAAAAAGAAAAGGCAAAGCTCTGGCCTAGTGGCTGAAAGATTGGGTTCTAGTAAAGACTGCAATGAATAGAATGGACTACTGTGATAGGATAGAATATATTGGAATCAATCACATATAGTAAGGGTAAGGATTGTTGAAACTTGTCTTTCAATTACAGGTTGTGTGTGTGTGTGTGTGTGTGTGTGTGTGTGTGTGTGTGTGAGTGTTTTTATATAAAACACGTTTTTTGCTGTGGATCATCGATGAAAAGAGGTTTAAAAACACTAGACTGGACATCTTGCTGGGATTCAAGGGTTTAGGTTAACACTGCTTTTAACTTATAACTAGATGCATCCCTCAGACTAAAACCTGGAGCTGAGTGACAGAGCACTCCAGGAGAAAGAGACTAAAGTTAGAAACAGAAAAGAAGAGGAGGAAATGAATATTTTGGTAGAAGCCATGTGGATATCAGGAAAGAAGATGGTTCCATTCCTCTGGAGGCCAACCTACTGAGGGAAGACATCTAGGCAAAGTGCCTATGGGCCCTGTCAGCTATTTTGGCCACCTGTTGCCTACATAACAAATTGCTCTAAAACTTAATGGATTAAAGCAACCATTTTATTTTGCTCATGATTTCGTGGGTTAAGAATTTGGCAAGGCTCAGCTGATCAATGATGATGGCTGTTTGTTCACATGTCAAATGCCTTGGTGCTCTTTGTCCAGTCTGTGTCCACGTGTGTTGTCATCCTCCAGGATGTCCCCAGGTGGCTTGATCAATTTTTCTGGGTAGTCACATTTCTTTCATGGCAGTTGGCTTACAATAGTGAGTGTTTCAAGAGACAGGAAGTAGAAGTTGCCAGTATGCTAGGGACTGAGTTCAGAAACAGGTAAAGTGTCATTTCCACCATATTCCATTGGTCAGAGGAATCACAGAGCCTGTCCAGATTCAAGGTAAAAAGAAATAGACCTTACTTCTCAGTGGGACCATTAGCAAAGAATTCAAGACCACCTTTAATGTGCTGCATTGGCCAATTTATGGTGATAGTTTTAGAAGGGTAGCCCTGTCATAAAATAGTGTGGTAAGGTATTGTTTTGTTTGTATGCTACTTTTATTGGAATTATTAAATCAGAAATAATTATGTTGTTATTTCAACTATTTTGAACATTGTTTTAACTGATATCCTTTTTCTTTTCACTTATTTTATTTAACTTTTAAAATAGTTGTAGATTCACATGCAGTAAGGAATAATACAGAGATATCCAGTGTACCATTTATCTAGTGTTTCTTCTAAATATATATATATATACATATGTATATATGTATATATATATATATTTAATGTTTATTTTTGAGAGATACAGACAGAGAGCGAGCAGGGGAGGGGCAGTGAGAGAAGGAGACACAGAATCCGAAGTGGGCTCCAGCCTCTGAGTTGGCAGCACAGAGCCCGAAATGGGGCTCAAACTCACGAACCATGAGATCATGACCTGAGCCAAAGCCAGACGGTTAACTGACTGAGCCACCCAGGTGCCCCTACCTAGTGTTTCTTCTAATGGTAACACTTGCAAAATAATAGTATCATATTACAACCAGGAAGTTGACATTGATACAATTCACTAACCTCACTCAGATTTTCTAGTTTCCCATGTGTTCAGTTGTGTGTGTATATGTGTGTGCATGCGTGTATGTGTTTAGTTCTATGCAATTTTATCATGTAGGTATGTGTATCCACCACCACAGGCAAGAGACAGAACAGTTCCATCACCTCAAGGATCCCTCATTGTTGCCCTTTCATAACCATATCTATCTCTTCTCATCCTTAATCCCCGGCAACGAGCATAATTCCCTTAAGTTTCATCCACATTGCTGCATGTACCAAAAGTTTTGTTCCTCTTTATTGCTGTCTGGTGTTCGTGGTATGAACGTACCACAGGTGGCTTAACCATTCACCAGTTGGAGGACATCTGAGTTGTTTTCCAGTTTGGGGCTTTTATGAATAAGGCTGCTATGAACAGGCATGTACAGTTGTTTTTTTTTGTTTTGTTTTGTTTTGTTTTTTCTGAATATAAGCTTTTATTTCTCTGGGATAAACACTAGTGTAATTGCTGGATCATATAGCAATTGCATTTTTAGTTATAAAACCGTTTTCCAGAGTGGCTCTACCATTGTTCATTCCCAGCATATGAGTGATCCAGTTTTTCCTCATCCTTGTCAATATTTGGTGGTGTCATTATTTTTTATTTGACATTTTGATAGGTGTATAGTGATATCTCATTATGGTTTTAATTTGCATTTCCTTAGTGGCCAGTGATGTTGAAGGTATTTCATGTGCTTATTTCCCCATCTGTATATCTTCTTTGGTGGGATATCTGTTCATGTCTTGCTCATTTTCTAATTGGATTATTTGGCTTTTTTCATAATTGAGTTTGGAGACTTTGTATATTCTGTGACTAGTCCTTTGTTGCATACGTAGTGTGCAATTATTTTCCTTTGGTCTGCGGCTAATGTCTTCATCCTCTTAACAGGGTCTTTTGCAGAGCAAAGACATTTAATTTTGATGAAATCCAATTTATCTGTTTTTCTTTGTGAATTGTGCTTTGACATCAATTCTAAGAACTCTTCTCCTAATCCTGATCCTGAAAATTTTTCTTCTATGTTTTTGTCTAAATTTTATAGTTCTACGTCTTACATTAAATTAAGTCCATATTCCATTTTGAGTTGACTTTTGTATATTGTGTGAAGTTTTAGTTGAGATTCTTTTTTGTTTTTGTTGCTAATGAATGTTGTTTTAAAATGCCAGTTTGGGGGCGCCTGGGTGGCTCAGTTGGTTAAGCGTCCGACTTCAGCTCAGATCATGATCTCATAGTCTGTGAGTTCGAGCCCCACGTCAGGCTCTGTGCTGACCGCTCAGAGCCTGGAGCCTGTTTCAGAGTCTGTGTCTCTCTCTCTGCCCCTCCCCGCTCACACTCTGTCTTTCTTTCAAAAATGAACATTAAAAAAATAATAAAAAAATAAAAATAAAAATGCCAGTTTGTCTCAGTTAAGGAGAAACAGAGTTTTAATGTGTGTTTGCTTCAAGGCAAAGACAGAGCGGAAAATGACTAGTTGCTGAGTGATCGGGATATCAAAGCAAGATAACTAAATAAGTAAGGAAAGTTGAAATTCAAGGAGAAAGAGCTTATCCCTTCTGCAAAATGTATTTATTTCTATTTAAGAAATTTTCTCATTCCTTAAGGATTTTGTAATATAGAGGGATGATTCTCTTTCTGGTATATGAGACAGTTTTCAGAGATTTTTTATTTAAACATAGTAAATTATTTTTCTTACTCTTTCCTGATTATAATTGATTTTTGACACTCGGGGATAATAATGGTTGGTTTTTGTCAATATTTATGTAATTTATTCTTTATTTGTTGGAGTTGAAATTATGTTAAAATCCTGATTATAATCTGGTCAGAATTAAACCTTATATCTCATTGCAGAGGGCTCTATAAATACAGATACCCACAATCCCAGAATTTTAGTGCTGATAATGACTAATAACACAAAGTATTTCTTATGGTATCAATATAGTTCAAGAAATCCGTCACCTTACACCAAATTGAATTTCTGTAATAAGTCTACTGACTAATTTTCCTCCAAAATTAACTCTGTTTAAACCATTCTTGCTTTTTGTCATATTTCAAAATGTGTTAGCTAATATACTTTAAATAATCAAGGTATCATTTTTATCTTGCAAATTTATGCTGATCAAAAAATCTTCACATTTGAAATGTTTATAAAAATGACTATGTGACAGAATGGCAAACATACTCTTTAAAATATTTTAATTTTAAAAGCTCACAAGGCATTTAGAAAGGTAGTGCCTACAAGAAAAGTATTATCTTCAATATTATTTACCTGTTCATTTTTGAATTCATAAAATTTGTTCACTTTTTTTTGGAGAAATTTGAATATGTAGGTCCTTATCATCAGAAAGGAATAGAAAAATTGAAGGCAGTTTGAAGCTGAATAGAAGTTATTAATGAGCTTAGCTTTGACTGAAATGACAGATTAATGGCTAAATTTTCCTCTATAGCAAGTCTGTTAAAACTTCTAGCTTGCTTCAGTAAATTCTTTTTGTCATTACAAATTGAAGGCAAAAGGCAAAGTAGTCTTCATTTCAATTTTGAAATTCAGACCTTAAATCTTCAGTGACCTTCATGCAGAACAAGGACTGGTGGTACTTCTTTGGAGCTCCTTAAAAAAAAAAAACAAAAATCTAATGGACATTATGAATCATGTAGCACATAGCATTTTCTTCTTTGTATTGACTACAAAAACCCACTGAACCAAATCTGCAGGCTACCTTTAATTAGTATACCATAACAGGTGGTATGCCTTTTCCCATTTTTTTCTTATGCTCTTTGCCCTGATCTCCTCTTCTGTTCTGATAATAGTAATAATTATCATCATAATTTATATTTATTTAATGCATTTGATAAGCACTTTATGTAGATTACATTAAGCCTCATGTTTAATATCCCTTTGCGATAGGTATTTTTGTTACCTGCCTTTTATTGATGAAGTGTAGAGCAGTGCTGGTCAAAGTACCAGTCTGCAATGAAATTAGGAGTTTATACCAGAATTAAGTCAACTTCCTTCTTCTTTCTTCAAGAAAGTTATGCTCTAGGGGTCCCTGGCTGGCTCAGTTGGAAGAGCATGCGACTCGATCTCAGGGTTGTGAGTTTGAGCCCCACGTTGGGTATAGAGATTACTATTTTTTTTTTTTTGAAAACTTAAAAAAAAAGTCACACTACAAACAAAATTTCTCCCTCCATTGTGTGTGTGTGCGTGTGCGTGTGTTTCCTCTTTGAAGACGCAGTAGTGTAGTGGTTAAAAACACAGCATAAAGTTATTAGCTCCTCTCTTAACCCACATTTTGACTTTGGGCAAATAATTTCGCCCTTCTGTGTCTCGTTTTTTTAATAAAAATAAATGGAGGCTAATAAAGCACAGGTTTCCTGTAGGGATGCAATAAGAAAACACACATAAAGCACTTAGCTTGGCACCTGGCACGTTGTAAGCATTCAATGAATGGCAGCTATTATCATTATTATCTAACTTTTATGGATGTGTTTTAAATGTGGAACAAAATTGTACTTTCATTTACCTCATTTTGACAGTATACTTCTTCTTCTGACCTACATGTACTTAAATTTAAAGAACATTCTTCCTACCCTTTCATTATTGCTAGCCTTTCAAGGGTCCCCTACCTTTTTTGCACTCTCAATTCCTGGACTATGATGTATGTGAATTATAATAAAATAAGCTAGTGATTTTTGTATATTGGAAGGCCAATTGGCCAAAGGTAACATAAAACATATAAAAACCTAAATCTGTGCCTGTATAAAATTTTGAAAGGCGTGATGTAAAGCTAACTTAAAATGTTTTTATCATACTTGCTTAAAGTTGAATTTTCATTTGATTTCTATTTTTGTTTTTTCTTAAGATAAATGTAAGCAAACTTCCTTTCTCGAAGCGGATAATAAAATGAATGTCAGTATTCCTGGGGTCTCCAGAGGGACTTGCAATGATATGATACATGCTGTCCCGCATCTATGTATGTGGAGCCAGTACAGAAAAAAAAAAAAAAAAAAAATCCTGTGTAATTACATTGGTGTTAATACTATTCACAAGATGCCATGCATTTTCATGGAATTAAAACACATTCTGATGAGAGTTTTAATAACTTTTTATATGTGTTTATTTTCATGGTCAGTACTAGTGGTGCTCGTAATTTCCAAGCCCTGCAGAGGGAGAAATGCTCTGAGGCAGCTCTTCTTTGTGGTTCACCGCAGACAGCCAGCTCACCCCACTATGCACCCAACCCCCTCTGTTTTTCACACAGAGTTAGATGGGGGCCAGAGGAGAGGGATCCAGAGCATAGGAGTATGACTAGTACATAGTAGTGATCCAGTAATTGTTATCGAATTAATGAATGCACAGATGATATAGGCACGATGTTTCCATGTTCCCCGTGACTGCTAGAAATGTCAGGGCTAAATTTATTATTCAGTTGTAGCAACTAGGCGAGGTGTCTGATACATCGTATGTTTACTCCCAATTATTTAAAAATTTTTGGTAAAGCAGGATGCCTTAATATTATAAGCGACCTCCCATATTTGGACTAGGGTGCTTAAGAAAGACTGGTGTCAAGTGCATGGTGCACATGCAAGGGGAGGTCCTCTTGGGACTCTGGGCTGGTTCCTATCATGGCTTCCTCTCATGGCAGCCTGTAGTGCTCACTCCTCCCTCCCTTCTTGGGTAGGGGCACTGGAAGGGACACACTCTGGTTACCGTGGACTTCGATTTATTCCGACGGTATAGAAGAGAGCACCGTGCAAGATAGGGCAGACATTCCTCACCCCCCTCCCCGCCCCGCTTCCAAGACAGAGGAAGAAAGGTTGAAAAGAAAATCAGCGCTTAAAGAAAGCAGAACATGAATGGTTATGTAGAGACCAGCCTGAAAAGCACCATAAGAGGAATGAAGAAGCTGAATTAGTTGTCCAGGGTTAGAACCTGTATCCAAGAAAGGCAAATGTATTTAGGAGTAAGACAAAGTTTATTTAATGTTTGTGCCAGGCAAGGTACTAAAAATACCTTTGGCCAGACCTTGGTGACTGGCTAGATGGAGAGGTTGGTAGAAGGGCAAACTTGCTGAGATGAAGCTTTTTTAGGGTAGCATGCCATAGATGGCCCTGAATGTCCAAATCGATCAAAAGTCTCTCCTCTCTGAGGACTAAGCGAGCCTAGAGCTAGCTTGCTCTGAGAGCAGGTGACACTGGTCTGTGGGAGTTGCTAGTCTGTACTAGGTAGAAGGTCAAAAGAGGGAGGTGCTGTGCAGATTAATCAAGGGTGTCTAATTCCAAAGCAGGGGATGCCACGATGATAAGAAAGGCAGAGGAAGAGCTAATGAGATTATAAATGCCATGGGAGCAGGGACCTTGTCTGTCTTATTCGTTGCTCTATTTTCAGCTCTTAGACGAGGGCCTGACACATGGCAGATGCTCAGTAAATAGTTTTGAATGATTGTATTAACAGGAGAAACTTCTGACAGATTAAATGCAAGGTCGATTTTATGTAAGGGTTATTGCTCTATCAATGATAGCCGTGCCTGGATTTCTCGTAATATCCATCCCAAATACGTTAAGATAATTAAGTTACTATTGAAGGAATATGTTAGGTAATCATAGGATATAGTTGCTGTGATTTATGGAATGGGGCAAGAGATGGTTTAGTATATTCACAAGGGAGGATGCTGTTGGATATGAGGCCTGCACAGCCTCTGAGAAGTTGGGTAGTCTGTGTAGACCACTTTCTTATCTGCACCAGGTCAAGTGACAAATAGAGCTGGCCCAATATACTTTTATTTCTTAATGTCTGTATAATATAAGGGATCAAGAAGGGAGTGGCCAGGGAAAGGCAGAGGATTTGGGGTTTAACATCATATGATCATCTACAAAGATTATACCTAGAAGTGAACGTGGCCTCACTTGTGATTCGAATTTCTGTTGAAGAGGAGCTTTGATCTACCGCTAGACCATTCTTCAGATGCTGGCTTTGGTGTCTGAAAAGCTTTTTGGGAGAGTGGCTCTAGTCACTAATAGAGGCTTTTCAGGGGGATGGGGAGGGGGTTAGAGGAAATTTGGGTTGGGTACAAAGAGACTTATGACACTGGGTCAAAATGCTCAGAGCCTGACAAAAATAGCCCTTCAGGCTCTGGTGAGGGATCTCTACAATATCTACAGAATATCCTAAAACACAGGGGCGTTTAGGGGAGAAGATGACCAATGGAACAGGCAGTTCATTCACCTGTCAGTTACAGAGGTCTTACTTCTAAGAAATATCTGAAATTGAGGAATCTACTGTGGTACGTGAATCAGAGATGTGACTTGAAAAATTGGGGGAATAATGTCATCAGTGAATGGGTCAGGGAATTTGGAAGTAGAAACTGGATTGGGTGGAAGGATCATCATTTTGGTTTTAGAAATTCTGAGTGGGAAATGACAGCACGGCATGTTGAAATTTGTGGTAGAGAGCTGGGAAGAACAGAGGGAAAGCTTAGGGGAGAATCAAGTTAGGGATCATTTGCTTTTTGTTCAACTCCTCCCCCCACCCCACCCCCGCCCCGCCCCGGGAAAGCAATGAACCGCAGATACCACATTTAGCCTGTTGCCGTGATAGGTGTTAGGTCCTTTGCCTATGTGTAGTCTAACAGCATTAGGACATCGCTAATGACATGTTGAAAACACAAAGCAGTGACTTCTATTTATTAGAGTGAGAATCTAAAGAACAAGATTCACAGATAAGCAGTTTTCTTTGCCATTTTTTTTTCCTTGAGAACTTAACTATTATCGAGGTCTATCAGGAAATACATGCTCAATGCCAAAGAAGAACATCTCATTGCTTGTGTTGAAACGCACCAGGGTAACTGATGGGTGAAAAAGAAAGCCTCATATAGAAAACCAACTGTTTCAGTAATCCTGCTGCAAACCATGACGGTTTACTTAAAATTTCTTTCCTAGTCTCGTTAGACTCATGCAGTAAATAAATTAAGTACCTTTCCCACTGGGAGTTTTTTAGAAACACTTAATGAAGTAAATGCCACAGTGTTAGGTTAGAGGGGAACCCTGCTATTGAATTATTTTTAGCATGCATTCCTAGTTTAATTTTTGTTGGTTTCTTTTGATGTGGGCTTGAGTCTTAGCCAGCTGGTGTGGTTCAGAGGACAGAGTGAGGGAGAGATTTGGGTTTAATGTCCAGTACACGTGACCAAGCAAAGCATCTTTCTCAAAGGTCAAAAAATTTAATTTGGTAAGAATGCCTCTGTATTGAAATGGCTGTATTTGCGACAGCTGAAGAGACATACTATTAACTCATTACCCTTGAATATTTGAAAAAAATTCTCTATGCTTAATTTTAACTATATAGCTTTTCAAGAAAAGTATTATTATGTACTATTTAAAAAAATAAACATAGTTACCAATGAAATTATTTTAATTTTTTTTTAACGTTTATTTATTTTTGAGACAGAGAGAGACAGAGCATGAATGGGAGAGGGTCAGAGAGAGGGAGACACAGAATCTGAAGCAGGCTCCAGGCTCTGAGCTGTCACCACAGAGCCCGACGCGGGGCTCGAACTCACGGACGGCGAGATCATGACCTGAGCCGAAGTCAGCCACTTAACCGACTGAGCCACCCAGGCGCCCCCAATGGAATTATTTTAAATGCAGCTTAATCTTTATAAGTAAGAAAGCTTTTGGGGATCTTGAAGGGCTTTGAATCATTACGATAATTAAATTAGTATTATAGCAACAAAAGGCCAACAGGTGTGTGGAAAGATGCTCAACATCACTAGTTATTAGGGAAATGCAAATTAAAACCATAAGGAGAAATCACCTCACACCTGTTAGAATGGCTAGTATCAAAAAGACCAGAGAGAACAAATGCTGGTGTAGATATGGAGAAAGGGGAGCCCTTTGCACTGTTGGGGGGATTGTAAATTGGTGCAATTTATAGTGTGGAGGATCCTCAAAAGATTAAAAATAGACTACCATATGATTCGACAATTCCATTTCTGGAAATATATCCAAAAAGAAACAACAGTACTGATTCCAAAAGATCTCTGCTTCCCCGTGTCCACTGCAGCATGACTTACAACACCAAGACACGGAAACAACCCACGTGTCCATCAGTGGATGAATGGATAAAGAAGGTGTGGTATATTTATATCCTACCACTTGCCACAACATGGATGGATCTTGAAGGCATTACACTAAGTGAAATAAGTCAGGCAGAGAAGGACAAATACCATATGATCTCACTTAGATGTGGAATCTGACACCAAATAAAACTCATAGAAGAAGAGATCAGACTTGTGGTTACTGGGGACGGAAGGTGAAGGGGGAGGGGAAATTGGAGGAAGGTGGTCAAAGGTCCAGACTTCAGTTATAAGGTAAGTAAGTGCTAGGGATATAATATCCAGCATGACGACTCTAGTTAACACAGCTGTATGGTATATAGGGAAGTTGTTAAGACAGTAAATCCTAAGAGTTCTCATCACCAGGAGGAAAGTTTTTCCCGTTTTTCTTTTTTTTCCTTTTTAGTGTCTCGAAATGAAAAGACTGATGTTAGCTGAACCTATTGTGGTAATCACTTAATAGTATATATAAATCATGCCATCATGCTGTATGCCTTAAATGTATACATTGATGTATGCCAAGTATTTTATTTTATTTTTATTTATTTTTAAGAGAGAGAGAGAGCATGAGCAGGGGAGGGACAGAGAGAGAGGGGGACACAGAAACTGAAGCAGGCTCCAGGCTCTGAGCTGTCAGCACAGAGCCTGACGCGGGGCTTAAACCCACAAACCATGAGATCATGATCTGAGCCGAAGTTGGACACTTAACCGACTGAGCCACCCAGATGCCCCAATGTATGCCAAGTATTTTACTTTATTTTATTTTATTTTATTTTATTTTATTTTATTTTATTTTATTTTATTTTATTTTATTTTATTTTATTTTTTATTTTTTCAATGTATGAAGTTTATTGTCAAATTGGTTTCCATACAACACCCAGTGCTCATCCCAAAAGGTTCCCTCCTCACTACCCATCACCCACCCTCCCCTCCCTCCTACCCCCCATCAACCCTCAGTTTGTTCTCAGTTTTTAAGAGTCTCTTATGCTTTGGCTCTCTCCCTCTCTTACCTCTTTTTTTTTTTTCCTTCCTCTCCCCCATGGGTTTCTGTTAAGTTTCTCAGGATCCACATACGGATGAAACCATATGGTATCTGTCTTTCTCTGTATGTATGCCAAGTATTTTAAAATAAAACTCAAAAAAATTATTATCACAGCATAAATGTACATAAGTGTTTGTTAATCAAGTTTCTGATTAATAAAATTCATTGAAAAAACCATAACCACATTCTTTGAATAACTAAAAGGAGTTGCTAAAGAGATTGCAGCTAATATAAAAATATTTTTTTGGAATAAACAATTTACAAAAATGCATCACAGAAGATGCATTGTCTGGAAATACTCTGTGTCTAGAGGGAAGTCTTCAGTTTTGATTAATTGAAAATTACTTTCTGAGTACCTTAAGAATTAATGAAATGTGGAGTTAGATAAATTACAGCAATAATTTTCTAATGCTGAACTGCTCAACAGACTCTTGAAGGATGGGATTTTCTTCTGGAGGAAAGAAAACCCCAAAAGACAGTTTTCTTTTTGCACAGAGCTCTGTAATACCTCCATACACTGTCTCAACAGGGAAAGTGGTGCTCTTCGTTTTAACGTGCAGCCTATTGTGAGCACGAGCCAGCCTTTCTGCCGTCCCCAGGTAGTCAGAAAGTATTAAAAGGTGTAATGGGGAACAAAGTGGAAAACGGCGGTATCCCAAGTTACAGGCCAAATGGGTAACCCCAAGAGAAAGATTTTGACAGCCATAAATACTTCATCTCCCAAGGCCCCGGTGCTACTGTGTGAGAACAATTTAGCTAGAAAGATCATCAACAATTAGGTGACATCTCTATCACACCTATTACTGAGTTGAAATTTCGCTGACATGAATAATAAGGGGTCTTGTTTGACATTTAACAGTTTAATTAATTTGTTTCCTAAAGTGAATGATGTTTTACACTGTGATTTTTCAATACGCCATCTCCATACACTTGAATTTTTTTCTTTTGCTTTTCTCAGGAAACCACTTAGTTTTTCTTTTCACTTAATAAATTACCTACCCATCTTGGGTCTGGTGCTAGCTGGTGTTTGGTAGGGCTTGGGGGTGGGGCTAGGGTTTAGAAAATTAGGGAGGTGTTACAGATCTTCTGCTATTCAGTTTTTTTTTTTTAAGTTTATTTTGAGAGAGAGACAGAGTGGGAGGTGGGGGGCAGAGAGAGAGGGAGAGAGAGAATCCCAGGCAGGCTCCATTCCCACTGTCAGTGTGGAGCCTGATGCAGAGCTCCAACTCACAAAACATGAGGTCATGACCTGAGTTGAAATCAAGAGTCAGACTCCTGCTTAACCAACTGAACTACCCAGGTGCCTCTTCTGCTGTTCAGTTTTAAATGAGAGACCCTGGAGGAATATGGAAAAGGAAAAAGAAAACACCTTTTTTCTCTTTTTTTCTTTTGGAGAAAATGTAGTGCTTTTTTGTTGTTGTTAGACCAAAACATGAGTGTTGTCTCTGGTCACTGGAGTCATGGGGGATCGTCAAGGGACCATTATGTGTTGTCACACTGTCATGTGACATGTCTGGTTGCACTGTACCTTGTATGTTACTGATCTTATTGTTTTCTGCACACCTTCAAGATATGTTGTATATTAATGTGATATCTGTAGAGCTATTTTTGGAAATAAAACACGTGAAGGTCACTTCTAAAACAGCTGCTATGTGGGGCGCCTGGGTGGCTCAGTCGGTTAAGCATCCGACTTCGGCTCAGGTCACGATCTCGCGGTCTGTGAGTTCGAGCCCCGCGTCGGGCTCTGGGCTGACAGCTCAGAGCCTGCAGCCTGCTTCGGATTCTGTGTCTCCCTCTCTGTCTGCCCCTCCCCCGTTCATGCTCTGTCTCTCTCTGCCTCAAAATAAATAAACGTTAAAAAAATTTTTTTCAAACAGCTGCTGAAGCAGGTGGAATAATCCAATGTGACAATAGAAAACATGAACCTACTCTGTGTTCTTGAAAATAGAAATAGACTTTTGAAAAATTAGTCAACTCCATTAAATGATTTACTATAATTGCCCCTGTACAAACCTCAACCCCCCTCCTTAATCTATTTACTTTAGCAAAGAGGGTTTTTGTTTTGTTTTGTTTTGTTTTTTTTAAACCCAAAGATGTCTGGGATAGCTCCTTCTCTCCCACTTGAACCTGTAGGACATCAAGGTAAATGATCCACAGGTATTCTCCAGAGTATGAGTGTCCTGAACCGTCTGATTACGATGTATATTTCTGACAGATGGAGCTTAGCCAGGTAGACGTGCCCAGATGAAATCAAAGTGAGAGTGCATGTTCATGACAAATGTGAGTGGGAAGAATGTCTTAGAACATGTCATCCTGAAGAGACAACGCTGAAGTGTTGCCAGTTGAATACTGAAAGGTAGGCTCCAGCTTTCGGGGAGAAAAATAGTCCGGGACATACCTCCCATGTGATACTTCTTTCCTGGTTACCTTCTTATTTTATAATGGCACCTACAAAGTAAAACAGATGCCTCCACTTTTCTGAGCTGTTTTAGGGCCAAATGTGATGAAAGTGATATGGAGCTGATTTTTAACTATTAATCCTCCGGGATGGATAAACTTTTAATGCTGTCACAAAATACCATGAGATGCTTCAGCATAATAGAATGCTAGGAAGAGTTGAAATTGCCGCTGTTGTATATCTCAGACTTGTTAAAACCATTCCAGACCCATGGTGAAACAGATCGCTTCCTTCCACTGATGGAAATTGAACCCCCTCCCCCCCCCCCCCCCCGTACATGTGTTTTTAAATAAGCTGGGACGTAAACCCTTCCTTCGGAATATACTTTGAAGCAGGGATGTATGTTTATAGATTATGTATATGCAGAGATGTATGTTTATAGAGTATTATGTATATTATTAAATATTTCTTTTTTCAATACGGCTGGTTTCCAGTTTGTAATTTTGAACCTGTATAATTTTCATCACGATTTTCTCCTCCTGTGAACTGAAAGGCCATCTAATAAGTGAAAACATTTTATATTCATTTAAAATAAACACTTTATTAAGTACTTTTCCCTCTCCACCTTACTACATGCATAACAAAGTGTCAAGTATAATTTATGAAAGATAATTAACCACAAGCCTCGAGTGACTTTCTTTTACCACAAAGACTTAAGAAATGAAATGACAGACTTGAGTCAGCACAGTTTGGTTAAAAAAAAAAAAAATCTGTGACACAGGGCATAGGAGATGTGTATTTACTAAATACTTATACTATGTGCTGGGCACCGTGCTTAGAACTCAAGACACATTATCTCATTTGTTTCCAACAACCCAGTGAGGTAGTGATTGCCTTCATTTTGTACATGAGGAAACCAAAGCATTTTTAAAAAATTTATTTATTTAAATTCAAGTTAGTTAACATACGGTGTAGTATTGGCTTTAGGAGTAGAATCCAGTGATTCATCACTTACATACAACACCCAGTGCTCATCCCAACAAGTGCCCTCCTTAATGCCCATCCCCTGTTTAGCCCACCCCCCCACCCACCTCTCCTGCAGCAACTCTCAGTTTGTTTTCTGTATTTAAAGTATATATATATACATATATTCTGTATTTAAAATATATATATATGTATATATATATATATTCTGTATTTAAAGTATATATATACACACACACACACACACACACACATATATACACATACACACACATACTACATCTTCTTTATCCATTTGTCAGTCGATGGACATTTGGGCTGTTTCCATACTTTGGCTATTGTTGATAGTGTTGCTATGTTGGTATATTGGGGTGTATGTGCCCCTTCGAATCACTATTTGTGTGTCCTTTGGATAAATACCTAGTAGTGCAATTGCTGGGTCATAGGGTAGTTCTATTTTTAATTTTTTGAGGAACCTCCATACTGTTTTCCAGAGTGGCCACATCAGTTTGCATTTCCACCGACAATGCAAAAGCGTTCCCCTTTTTCTGCATCATTGCCAACATCTGTTGTTTCCTCAGTTATTAATTTTAAGCCGTTCTGACAGGTGTGAGGTGGTATCTCATTGTGTTTTTGATTTGTATTTTTCTGATGATGAGTGATGTTGAGCATCTTTTTATGTGTCTGTTCACCACCTGGATGTCTTCTTTGGAAAAGTGTCTATTCATGTCGTCTACCCATTTCTCTTCCATTCATCAACCCATTTCATCATAGGTGAGTTATTTTGGGGGGAGCAATTTCTTTACCTGTTAAGTGTTGGTTTTAGTACCTGTCCCTCTTATTTCAAAGTCAACCTGGTACCACGGAAAAAGCAGATTTAGAGTCATAAAATATGGATTCAAAGACTAACTCTAGTAGTTATTAGCTGTATGACTCTGGATTTATTCACCCAATCTCTCTTGTTTCCTTAGTATGTAATGTGGGGATAATGATATCAGTGCAACCTATCTCCACAGGCTTGTTGGAAGGACCAAATTGAAAATGACATAAGGTAGGTGAATTTGCTTTGTGGTAAACTTTATTACATTTATGGACTGCTCGCCCCACATAGTAGGTACTATTAAAAGCATTTTATACTTTATGTCTTATTCTCCACAACAGTCTTACATGGTCGGTGCTGTCACGATTCCAATTTAATAGATGATGATCCTGAAGCATGGAGAAGTTAGGCAACTTTCCTAGGATTACAAAGCTACTAAGTGGCAGAGCCACTTGATTTGAATTTAGTGATCTGTCTCCAGAGTTCGTGCTCTCAACTACTTTTTATGTAGCCTTCTATAAAGCTAAGTTGTTTAGGAATATCTCTCATTATTCACATGAGTGGCTGAAGTAATGTGGGACTGCTTCTTTTGAGGGAAAAAAAGAAGGTGCCCAGGAAAGAAACAGAAGGGAGAAAAGCCAAAGTCAGTGAATCCTGGAGTAGGAGTCTTCTCAGCTGGTCAAGGCCAATGATCCTTAGTGGATTTGAGAAACTTTAGAAGTTAGTAAAATTCTATGGGCCTTCTTTGTGTTCTGGAGGAGATCTTGAATCGCAGTCCTTAGAAGAACACCACTGGAGAGGTGTCCTATCCTCGGCTGAGCTGGAGGCAGAAATTATTTACAGTCCCCCTTTAAATTAAAATAGACTTATAATGCTCCCCTATGTTCTCCTATCTTCCCATCATGACAACTGGAAGTCTAGGAACTTGTCATCCAAATCAAGTTCATGAGGTCCTCAGCTATACGACTCCTTGAGTATGGTTTCTCTTCTCTAGTCCTATGAACCAGAGAGATGCTATCTGTCCCCCATGCATGGCCACACACAGTGGTGGGATAGGCACTGGGTACCTGCTGAGCATATTCCTACTCAGAAAGAGGAGGAATAGGACACGTGATAATGACTGACCCATAGCTATACATCCTGGCACATGTTGCATGTTCTATGTTCTTTGTGACTCTTGGCTCTGCTCTGAAGGTTCTAGGTTCTAGGTTCTGAGTCATCCTTTCTTTCCTGTAAGAAATGGCCTGTTTACAACTGAGTAGTCTTATTCTCTTGCTTCCTCTTCGTAAAAACTTAGCGGTCCAAAAGCCTCTTTTCATTTTGTACTCTATCTGCCCTTTCAACGTAAACTAATACAATTCCTTTAAACACTTTGTCAACTTACTGTATAATCATTTATAACCCCTTACGTTAGACAAAAGCCATACTTACTAATCAGTCCTTCTCTCCCTTGGACTCCCTGTGAGGCTGCTGTAGAATAACACCTTTAAGGTGCTTAGAAGCTCTGTTATTTATCAGAGAAAGTCTTCATCTTAAGTGTGATCTTAGGAGATTTAGAAGTTCTTTAATCTGTCCAAAAGGGCTTATATCACCTTAACAAAGGTCCTTTTTCTTCTTTTTTTATTATAGGGTAATCTCTATACCCACTGTGGGGCTTGAACTCATAACCCTGAGATTAAGAAATGCATGCTCCACCGACTGAACCAGCCAGGGGCCACTTAACAAAGGGCTTAACAATGGGTTTTACAGTCATTCACAGTCTGTGGTGTTTTCTTCACATCACCCTAGATTTGATCTTTACCCTGAAGACATTTTTTTTTTAATGTTTATTTAGTTATTTTGAGAGAGAGAGAAAGAGAGAGAGTGCCTGCCTGTGTGTGTGCTCACACACACACATACACACACACGTGGAGGAGGGGCAAAGAGAGAGGGAGAGAAAGAATCTCGAGCAGGCTCTGGCTTAGTCCAGCTCCATCTCATGAACTGTAAGATCATGACCAGAGGCAAAATCAGGAGTGGGACACTTAACCTACTGAGTCACCCAGGCGCCCCCTGAAGGTGTTTCTTAATTTGAGAAGTGTTTGCTGTGAGACTGGGAATAAGAAACAAATTGGGTCTGTCAACCCCACCAAGTCCTGGCTGCTTTATGGCTCCTGTAAATTTTGCCTAAAAACCAGAGTTCATCTCTCTGCTTTCCCGTTTTATCATAGGCAGCAAGAAGAAGGCAGGTAATACTTGTAGTGTTCTTTTCCCAATCTCCCTAGCTAGATCACCAAGTGAATTATGTTTCCTATTTCCCATGCCTCTGCAGCCCAAGTATTGCCACGTTTTAAGCCACTGTGCAACAAGGGCCTGTTTTCCTCCAGGTTCCAGTAACATCTTTCTTCCTTTAAGCCCTCACTTTTAGCCTCTAGAGCCCTGTTCCGAAACTAAGACCATGTGTTGTAGATTTTGGTATAGCAGCATCATGCTTCCAGTAACCAAATCTGCCCTGGTTATCTTCGTTACATTAAAAAATCAAACCCATCTTAATGCTAGTGGTGTAAAACCACAGCTGTTTTATAATGCTCATAAATTTGATGAATCAAGAATCTGGGAATGGCTCTTCTCCACTCCATGATGTCTGGGACCCCACTGGTAAAACTGGAATGGCTGAGAGCTGGAGGATCCATTTCTAAGATGGTTTCTTTGCTCACATGTCTGGTACCTGAGTTGGGATGATTAAAAGGCTGGCTTAATTGGTATTGTTGATTAGATTATCGTGGTATGGCCTATGTGGCTTGGGCTTTTTGTAGCTTGTGCTAGGTTCTGAGAGGGTGTTCTGTGAGGGGGGCTCCAAGCATTCCAAGAGCAAGGATCAGGCCCAGGTTGTATACTTTTCCTTACTTAGCTTCAGAAGTCACATAGCATCCCTTCCAGTGAATTCTATGGGTTGAAGCAGTCACAAGTCTGCCCAGATTCAAGGGAAGGGGACATAGAATTCACTGCTTAATGGGGAAAGTATCAAAGAATTTTGGGTTCATGTCTTTTTTTTTAAATTTTTTTTACATTTATTTATTTTTGAGAGACAGAGTGAGACAAAGTGAGAGTGGGGGAGGGGCAGAGAGAGACGAAGACACAGAATCCGAAGCAGGCTTCAGGCTCTGAGCCATCAGCCCAGAAACCGACGCGGGGCTCAAGCCCACAGACCGTGAGATCATGACCTGAGCCGAAGTCGGACGCTCAACTGACTGAGCCACCCAGGCGCCCCTGGGTTCATGTCTTAAAACTGCCACAAGGATGGTAAAATTCAGGGGGCAGGTAATACAGTTTGACTCCATGGCCCAGTAACCTGTCTCTAATCCCCCCATTCCTCATCGAGGAATTTCTCCTACTAGTCAGATGGGAGGTTTCAAGATATTATTTAAAAAAAATTCTTTTAATGTTTATTTATTTTTGAAAGAGAGATAGAGCATGAGTGGGGGAGGGGCAGAGAGACAGGAGACACAGAATCAGAAGCAGGCTCCAGGCTCCGAGCTGTCAGCACAGAGCCCGACGCAGGGCTCCAACTCATGAGCTATAAAATCATGCCCTGAGCCGAAGTCGGACACTCAACCGACTGAGCCACCCTGGTGCCCCTCAAGATATTATTTACTGGGGTACTTGGCTGGCTCTGTCGATAGTGCATGTGACTCTTGATCTCTGGGTTGTGAGTTCTAGCCCCAGTTTGGACATAGAGATTACTTTGAAAAAATTTTTTTAAAAAGATACTATTTTATTGAAGATGGAAGTGTTTCTGTCCAAAGATGGTGTTTTTATTGCCTCTCTTTTGCTAATGTTCTAATCCTATTTATATTTTTCATCATCCTCTTCTTTGTTCTTTTCTGTTCCTCCTCCTTCTTCTGTGCCTTTCTTTCCCTCCTCTTCCTTCTCCGACTTCGCTTCCTCCCTACTTCTCCCTCATCATCATCTTCATCATCGAGTGATGTACACCGGACATCTCTTAGTATCTGTTTTCATTTGGTTGTTGTTCTTGGGGTTTTTTTTGGTGGGGGGGAGGGGAGTTTGTTAGCTTTAAGGACAATCTGAAATCTTTAAAATATCTCAAGCTGTAAAATTTGAAAAGAGGACAAGAGCACAATGGAGAAAATAAATAGAATAAAAAGGTAGAATGAATGTTGGAGAGCATTTTCATCCTGTGAGCACACTGTATCAGTAAGGAGTAAAGTTGAAGGAAATTCTTGTAAAATAAAGTAGAGTCTCTTGTTTGAACTTCCAGGGAGATAAAGTACGAGAAGCCATTTGGACTCTCTAGTTCCCCAAGGGTGGCCAGTACACAATATTTTTGGTACAAATGAGAGAATGAAATTGCTAACCTTGTACAGAACTCCTTGCCCTGTCAGTGCAAATCACTTAAAATGGGAATGGAATTGGGGGAAGTGAATTGGCCAGAAGAATCTGTGAGTATTTCATGAATATAGAAAAACATGTTTAGGGTATGAATTTCCTGAGCTCTTAATAAAGTCACTTGTCAGACATGCATGCTAACGGAGGAGTAGAATGATACTGATACTCAAATATCATTAGGTTAGGGTTGCTTACTTCCAGTTATTTGAGGTTGTCCCAATATATATGGTAAGACGTAAACTAGGGACTCATCTCAACAGCAGGTAGGTAATCAGTACACTGTTTAAGTCGGTAATCCACTAAGTGGACAATGTCTTTGCACAAAGTAGGAGAAATTTAAAAAATTGGAAGTGAACTAGGTGAGTCAGAATGGCTCATGTGAAATTAAGCAGGAATTTTAAAATATCATTTCTTGTAACTCAAATAGCTTGTCTCACAAACCTCCACAACAATTAAAAATGTTAACATAAACTTATTGCCTTGACATTAAGAGAAATGGCATTCTTGACATTACTCTTAACACCCATTATGTGCCCCACTCTACTGCTTTGAAGACATTAATGTAATTATTTACATTGTCTACTTTCCCTGTTAGACTAGAAGCTTCTTGGGGGAATGGTAGGTCTACCTTGTTTTCCTCTGTATCCTCAACACCTGTACATATTTGGTGAATATTTGGTGAATAAATGAACTAAACAATAGGGCTGGAGAAATCTTGGAGTCCTTATTTTTGCAGTCAGCCACGCCTTACCTTATGCTCCAAAAATACTTTGTATATCCCTCTTGTTAGCATTTATTTTATTCTTTTTTTTTTTAAACGTTTTATTTATTTTTGAGACAGAGAGAGACAGAGCATGAGCAGGGGAGGGTCAGAGAGAGAGGGAGACACAGAATCCGAAACAGGCTCTGAGCTGTCAGCCCAGAGCCTGATGCGGGGCTCGAACTCACAGACCTCGAGATCATGACCTGAGCCGAAGTCGGACGCCCAACCGACTGAGCCACCCAGGTGCCCCAGCGTTTATTTTATTCTATTGGAATTATTTGCTTACTTAAACCTGTGTGTGACAATAGGTTGGGAACTCCTGGTGGGCAAAAGTCTTCATTAATCCACCAGGTCTGGCATGATGGGTAGAATCCAGCAAATGTTTGTAGAATGATTAACTGAATGAATGATTTTCCTTTTCTGCTTTTCTTCTAAACAATAGCCAGTATGCTTCCAAAGATCTTTTCTTTTTACTTTGAACAGTTTAAGAGCCTCAACACGAGTGCAAAGTATCATAATAAGATAACCAATGTAGCTTGTTAAGCAACGCTTTGTATTATTTTCATCAAATATTCATTTAAAACCCTTTATTTTATATGAGAATAGGTGGGATTAAGATGTCCAGCATATATGAGTAATTATACTAATAGTAATAGTACTGGAAATATTTTTAGGCGTTTATACAAACATCTCGGGCTAGATGATACAGATGTATATTAAATTATATTACTGCTATTAAAAACTGTCCATGTTTAGCTTGTTGATGGCTAAAATCCAATTACAACCATTAGAAAAATTGTCCCAATAAATATTAGAAAGATATTATCTCCTTTAAAAATTTCACTGCACATTTTCACAGGAAAATTATAATTCTATTTTTTGAGCGCTAGCCGCTTTCTAGCATCTTATGTCATGCAGTCCTTATCATAATCTTATTAGGTAAAAATCATTCTACTGATAAGAAACTGAGGCTGAGAGAGGATAATTCATTTGTCTGAGGTCAACAGCTAATAAGTAGCAGAGCCTGGGCTCCAACCTGGGTCTGTCAGATCTCAAACCGGTCGTGTTAAGCAATATGCTTCTTCCCCAATATTTCACACTGAAATTTTGTGCCAATAAATTGAATACATATGCTGATAATCTTATGACATTAATGGCTACTGCCTTAGAAAATGCATAACGCTAAGGACATTCACAGATAATTTTCCATTTTTTTTCTACATGTGGATATAAAATCCCTCAAAATTTTAAATAAGAACTTTATGAGGGTATAATTGACATATTATACAATTTACCCTTTAAATTGTATTATTCAATAGTTTTTAGTATATCCACAAGGTTGTATAACCATACCCGCAACCAATTTGAGAACATTTTCATCACCCCAAAAGAAACCCTCTACCCATTAACAGTCACTTCTCATTTCCTCCCAATCCACCTATCTCTAGACCAGCTCCCCAATTCATTTTTAACGTCCTAAGATAGTTTACGATTATTTGTACTTAGAGTCAATCATACATGTGTAAGAGCAGCAGTATTCTGAGTTTGTGCAGCCTGTTGATGAGTGTCTTATAGTTCCTCTTTTTTCTTTGAAATAGATTATTTTTTAGAGTATTTTTTCATGGCAAAATTAAGCAGAAATGTTCAGAGATTTCTCATATTCCATCTGCCCTCACATATGTACAGTCTCCCCCACTACCCACATCCCGCATCAGAGTGGTACATTTGTTACACTTGATGAACCTGCAACAACATGATATTGTCGCCCAGAAGTCCATAAAGGTTTACATTGGGACTCACTCTTGGTGTTACACATCCTCTCAGTTGTGACAAATGCATAGTGACATATGTATCCGCCATTACAGTATTATACAAAGTAGTTTCACTGCCCTAAAAATCCTCTGTGCTCTGCCTTTTAATCCCGTATAGTTCTTTTTAAAGCCGTCGAATTATAGAAATTCATAGTGGAAAGGGATTTAGAGATTATTTAGTTCAACCAACCAGTTGGGAAGGATCTAGTAAGAATTTTGTCTCTTCAGCTGAATTTATTCTTTCCTTTCTTGTTGAGTGTCACAGGTAGAATTTTCTTCTTTTTTTGTAGCTTCTGCCCCTTCCTAACTTCCCAGTTTATAGTTAGTCAGGCAATAAATTTTAGAATTTAACAAGAAACATATTTCCTTAGTTTTTATTTTGTGTGCAATAAAGCATTTTTTATAATAGGACATTTCAAAAATACACAATAGTAGAGAGCATAACATATATATAATATTATAGATAGATAGATAGATAGATAGATAGATAGATAGATATATGATATAGATATATAGAGAGAGCACAGTTACCAATACATGGTCAGTCTTTTTTTTTTTTTTTTTTTTTGGTCAGTCTTTTTTATCTGTCCTTCTATCCAGTGCCACCTCCTATCAACTGAATCATTTCTGATTAACAGACATCACTAATTTCATCCATACATACTTTAATATGTATTTTAAAAGATACAGACTTTAAGAAAGAAATTAACACAGTACTATTATCATACCTTAAAAATGATCAACAATCCCTTAAAATCATCAAACATCTAACCATTGCTCAAATTTTCCCAAATTTCCCATCTTTTTTTCTTAACTGTCAGTTTGTTTAAATTGGGAGCAAAACAGCATCACCCATTGCATTAAAAAAATTCTTTTTTTAATTTTGATTCTTGAGAGACAGACAGAGCGCAGGCTGGGGAAGGGCAGAGAGAAGTGGAGACACAGAATCCAAAGCAGGCTCCAGGCTCCAAGCTGTCAGCACAGAGCCCGTCATGGGGCTCAAACTCACAAACAGTGAGATCATGACCTGAGATGAAGTTGGACGCTTAACAGATTGAGCCACCCAGGCACCCCACCCATTGCATTTTAATCTATGGTTTTAATCTATAGTTTCCTCTCCCTTCTTTATTTGTTCAAGAAATTGGGTCCTTCTTCCTGTTGTTTCTCACATTCAGGATTTGCTCATTGCATCTCTGTGGCGTCGTCTAATAGATTTGTCTCCTATAAACTGATAGTTAGCTTAAGAAGCTTTTTTGGGGTTGGAGGGGGGGCGACAAGAATACTTTATTGGTCGTACTCTGCATTTTTATTTCAACCAAGTATCTGATTGTTTTTTGATGTTAGTGGCCATTATTTCATTAGAGGCTTCCAAAGTGGTGATATTCTAACATGTTTATCTTTCTTCCTTTATTAGCTGGAATGCTTCTATTAAGAGAAAATTTCTCTTATCAATAACCTGAGGTACAGTTCTTATAGGAAAGGCAGATTAAATGCTTGATTTCTTTCCCTTTATCTACCAGTTTTCAGAATAATGAATTTGTTCCTTAGCATGCTCTGAAGGAGACCAGCCAGGTTGTATTTGGCTTTTCTTTTCTTTCTTTCTTTTTTTAACTTTTTAAAATGTTTATCTATTTTTGAGAGAGAGAGAGAGAGAGAGAGAGAGTGTGAGCAGGGGAGGGGCAGAGAGAGAGGGAGATACAGAATCTGAAGCAGGCTCTAGGCTCTGAACTGTCAGCACAGAGCCCAACATGGGACTCGAACTCACGAACCACGAGATCATGACGTGAGCTGAAATCGGACGCTTAACTGACTGAGCCAACCAGGCACCCCTGGCTTGTTTTTCTAGTATCATTATGAACTCACAGATTTTTAACCTATTTGATGTGTTTCAATCCACTACAGTTTTTATTCTATCGATTCTCAAACCTGAAAATGCATATAAAATTTGAAAATTAGATCAGTAAAGGGTGATTGCATTACAAATGGCTTTCCTTCATTGAATTTATTTTAAAAAAAGCTTCCCTGTGTTGTTACACTTGATTTTTCGGGAATATATCTAATACACAAAGTGGGTCAAACCTGCACAGGGGCCTTTACTGGGCATATACACTTGAACGAAAGTGTTTCCATGGATCTCGGGGACTGTGTATGGTATCCTAAGGAATGACTACGTGTTCGCATTTATCAGAAAGATCCCAACTCCTCTGCTTTGGGCCAGCATTGTTTCTGAGGTGGCAGGCATTCTGCAATGGCTCTTCAGGGCATTAAAAACAAACACAGCCTCCTCCCCGTAAGTTCTTTGGCTCTGACCACAGGAGGGAAGCTAGGCTAATGCTCAGCCATTTGTCAGGTTTACCTGCATTTTCATGGTATTCCTATCAAAGAAATTTGTCCTAAGTGTCAAATTGCTGATTTTTCCAGTGACTGAAAGGTTTCATGGGGATTTCTGTTGTTATTTACATGTATATAGAGAAAATTGCAATCTGTGAGTAATTTGAGAAATTTCAACGGTTTCAGCAGTAGTGATCTAGAAATTGAATGGGTTTCACATACAATATTCCAGTGCAGTGCTGCATATATAATGTATGTGCCGCATATGCTGAGGTCTTTTTCAAAACATTTACATTAAACCTGTCAGGTATTTATGAATAGCAAAAATTAATTTCCCCTAGTTCTGTCATCAGTTAGAGAAATGGATTTTAGCACAGAAGACTGTCAGTGTTTCCCACATACCAGAACAGCTCCTTCAATGTCACAGTATTACACCAGGTGGCCTTCTAAGAGTCAGCTTAATGTGATTTCAAATGATAGGGTAGAGAATGTGAGGGAAATTAAAATAGTATCATACTTATGATTTAAAAGCAAGTTAATTACAAGGGCTTGTTAATAAACAAAGAAAAATTCAGAATGTATTATTTGTCATGTAGCATATCAATAACAAGTGTGATGCTTTGAAAACAAAAAAAAACGACCACTACGTGACTTTGAGATGACTTAAAAATATTTCATTAAATTGTTGACAAATGTGTTCGTCTACTAATGGCCTTATAGCATTTGAAAGAATTTTTAGATATTTATTTTCGTTCTTAAGGCACTTCTAAAAGCATTGTTTAACCAAAAAGATTAGCCACACTGTTGGCATTCTTCTCTAGAAAATCACCGATGATGTGTTTGATGTGAATGATTCTAACAGTACTGTACTTTGTCAATGTTCAGTCAGTGTATTTTCTCCAACTGAATACCTTTAAGGTTCTTAAAGGGCCAAAGCACATGCGGTCTCACTATTACTAAAACAAGACACATTTCACTTGATGAATGATTTAATATTTTTGATGGTCATAAGTGACGTGCCTCTTCAGCGCTCCTGTCTTACATATTAGAGAAAAGGAAAAGAGTGGGTATGTGCCATATTTTAAGACATTATTTAAATTCTAATTTTAAAAAGTCATTCTGAAATGTTAATGTGTAGAAAGTTTTTAAAATATCCACCATTTGTTTAATAGCCTCAAACAGTATCACAGTACTTGCAGGTGTATGGTTTTTTTTTTAATTTTTTTTTTAACGTTTATTTATTTTTGGGACAGAGAGAGACAGAGCATGAATGGGGGAGGGTCAGAGAGAGGGAGACACAGAATCCAAAACAGGCTCCAGGCTCCGAGCTGTCAGCACAGAGCCCGACGCGGGGCTCGAACTCACGGACCGCGAGATCATGACCTGAGGTGAAGTCGGCCGCTTAACCGACTGAGCCACCCAGGCGCCCGTAGGTATATGTTTTTTGTAAAAAATATTATTAATGGTTTAATAGTGTAGTGGCCTTAGAAGAAACAAGAGATGATGACATCCGTTGTGCATGTGAACTTGCTAGGAGTGCGATATCTTATAAAGAACAGAGACTGACTTTTAAAAATGTATGACTTATGAAAAATCTCATTTTCTAGTCGCAAGATAAACTGAAGATAAATTTTTCCCTTTCTGGATTATACTGTTAGGGTAGTTAGCAAACCTATTTTTTTTTAAAGATTGTTCTAAGGAATTGTAATAGTTCTGTTCCACTCTGTTTTTAAGGTTGAGAATTAAGTTCAGGGGCGCCTAGGGTGGCTCGGTTGGTTAAGCCTTCGACTTCGGCTCGGGTCATGATCTCAAGTTCATGAGTTTGAGCCCCACGTCAGGCTCTGTGCTGACAGCTCGGAGCCTGGAGCCTGCTTCAGATTCTGTGTGTGTGTGTGTCTCTCTCTGCCCATCCCCTGCTCACTCTCTGTCTCTCTCTCTGTCTCTGTCTCTGTCTCTCTCTCTCTCAAGAATAAATAAACATTAAAAAATTTGAAAAAAAAAAAAGCATTAAGTCCAACCCAATGGATCTCTCTTTCAATAATGGAGCCAATACAGGGTTACATGGACTTCAAATCCCGGAAATACATGGCTCTCCTTAACAATGTTTTATATGGTTTTCCTTGTAAGAATTGCGCTGTTTAATATACCATGCTATAATTTGAGACTGCACAACCCCACGATGAAGGATTTCTTTGTAAGATCCAGCTGTTTTAAGGTTCTTTAAGTGTCCTGGCTGACAGCCCACAACTGCTGTGCTGATGTGGATACAAGAAATCTCATTTGAATAAGAAAGACATCTGACATGAGATTCACAGTTTTATCAGAGGCCAGAGCATTAGTAGTCACAGGAGTTAGTGCTTCGGTTCCAGTCATATATACCTTTTTCCACTGGGCTTCCTACTTTCTGATTACTATTCATTCACATCATGTATATCTATTTTATGTAAAATAAATAGTAGCACTACAAATCTCTCTGGTACATATCGGCGTCTGTTTTACTTGAGGTTTGTCTATGTCATAGCAATTTTGATAAACCTTTGAATCTCATGATACCGTACTTGTATTTTTTCAGTTATACACACGTTCCCCTAAGAAAAGGAAGCCAAATGTTTTTGAGTATATTTAAAAGAGCATCGTTTCTGCATTTTCTTTTCTCTTCTCTTTTTTTTTCTTTTGGTCTTATCACAATTTTACAGTGTGATGCCATCATTCTAAGGCATCTTCTACAGGAGTTTAAGCATTAGAAAATAAAAGGCAGGAAAGGGTATTTTTAGAGGCTATTCAGCTAACTTAAAATAAATGTATGTCATAGTAACTGAGAGTTAGGACTCTTGATTGTATTCCCTATAGTGCTTTCCTCTAGTCCGATGTATAGTACGTATGTATGTACATGCATTTTCCAAATCTGGTTTCATGTTGAGCCAGCATCATTTTTTATCAATATTTTAATCAATTAACTATTCAAAAAATGGTACCTACAGCATAGAGAGAGGGTAGCTACTTGCTTTTGAAGTGTCAATATGTTGGAACAGTAAGATGTTTTGTTGATCAAAGTTACAGTGTACAGGGGTGCCTGGGTGGCTCAGTCATTTAAGCGTCTGACTTTGGCTCAGGTCATGATCTCACGGCTCATGAGTTTGAGCTCCATATCGGGCTCTGTGCTGACAGCTTAGAGCCTAGAACCTGCTTCAGATTCTGTGTCTCCCTCTCTCTCTCTGCCCCTCCCCAGCTCACGCTCTGTCTCTCTCTCTCTCTCCTTCAAGAATAAACATTAAAAAAATTTTTTTAAACAGTTACAATGTACAAGTGTCTAAGAAATCACAGTTATTAATATCACATATAGATTATGTTGACAAATACATGGGCATATAAATTGAAAAGGGAAGATGACCTGTTGATATGCAAAAAGAAAATAGGTAATAAAATAGGAAGGAATCCAAAAATCCAGAAGTTTAAATATCAGCTTGCATGCAATGGCACTTCGCATTGTATTCTGACTTGTGCCACAAACATTTATCGAGCTCCCACGACATGTCACATTCTGTATCTGATGCATGAGATGAATTTGACAATTTGCCTGCCGTCATGGAGCTTGAAGTATATTGGGGAAACTTGGCATGCAAATAAATAATGGTAATGCATAGTATATATAATAGGATACCTACTTTCCAATGGGAACACAAAAAGGGGCAAATTCATTTTTTCTGTGGGAGCCAGGGAAGGCATCACTATTAACGTACTCTAGTTGGGCAGGCAGAAAATTCAAGTATTAAAGCTGAAAAAAATTTATGAGGACTTTGTAAGTCATATTAAAGAATTTTACTCTTACCCTAATTGCACGCCACTGAAGATTTTTTTCACAGGTTGACAGATCACATTTTTGTGTTAGAGATACAGTTTTGAAGAGGCAGAATAAAGATGGTAGTTACCTCCACATTTACTCTGACGGGGAAATCAAAAATCTCATTTTTTAAAATCATGGAAATAGATGGATGCATAGACTGACACTGAGAGCTTCCCTGAAAATCTTGGCATAAAGTCTTGGAGAAACAAGTAGGGTAAAGCAAGTTAAAGGAAGTAGGCTTTCAGGAAGGTGGAGTTGAGGAAAGAGAAACTATATTATGAACAGCCCTGGAGTGTTAACTTCATTTGGCTCAGGGGAAGGAAAGGCTCAGAGAATTTATTCAGTCTTATGTCCTATTAAAAATCTCAATAGCCCGATTCTTTCTTCTCCCTCTCTCTCTGCCCCTCTCCACCTCTCTCCCTTTCTCTCTCTCTCTCTCTCTCTCAAAATAAATAAATAAACTTAATTTAAAAATTAAAAAAAAAGATGGGGCGCCTGGGTGGCTCAGTCGGTTGAGCGTCCGACTTCAGCTCAGGTCACGATCTCGAGATCTTGCGGTCCGCGAGTTCGAGCCCCGCGTCGGGCTCTGGGCTGATGGCTCAGAGCCCGGAACCTGCTTCCGATTCTGTGTCTCCCTCTCTCTCTGCCCCTCCCCCGTTCATGCTTTGTCTCTCTCTGTCTCAAAAATAAATAAACGTTTAAAAAAAAAATTTAAAAAAAAAAAGAAAAGAGAAGAAATCCCAATAGACTAATAGCCTGGAGTGTGGCTCTGGGCCTCCCCAACATGAACCTGATGCAAATAGTTGGCCTTGGAAAAACTCACCTTGTTCAAAGATGACTAATAATTAAAAAAAACAACAAAAAAAGGAGTCGGCAGGATCAATACAGAAATATCATAAGGAAAAAGAAGAAAAGAAATAGAAAAAAAAAAAAAACAGTGACAAACTTACCAGAAAAGTGTTGAAATAGAGTAGAGGCAATAACATATTTGGTCATAATTTAAGATAGATGAAAAGGTAGAAAGATAGGAAGGAAGGATAGTAACAAAACAAACAAAAACTTGATGAAATAGTTGCTTCTGTAAAATAAGACCAGAATTAGGGAGATATGGAATCAGAGAAGATATGCTGATTCATCTGAAGGAAATGAAACGTGACTTGGGAAATTTCAGAAAAAGAGGAAGAAGAAATGATAACCGTGGTTACAAAGATGAAAGCCATATAGTTAATTTTCTGTAAAATGATTTTATAATTTGTCATCCCAACTTGAACACTTTTGGGGCTTATGAATCACATGTCAGGAACACAGGCATAAATTGGGATGTCTGGGACAAAGCAAAATTTATTACTCATTATTTTGCCGTCTTAGAGTTCCTATGAATATTTTCTTCTCTTATTGATAACTTGTTTTCAGAGGGACTCCATATGGATGACTGAACATAGGCCATTTGGTCTCCTGGGTTCTCGTTGGCTTTCTTTTCTTTTTCTTTTTCGTTTTGTTTTGTTTTGTTTTTTTCCCACTAAAGTGACCAACATATTCAGTATTTTCTGATGGCTCTCCTTTCATTGGGGATAGCTTGGTCTTTCCTTCAAACTTATCCTCTAACTGACCCTGAGTTTCTCAGGGGGAAGTGATCACTGTCTGTGACACCCTCCCAAGGAAGTACTTTGTGGGCCATGTTCTTACACACTCAAACACACGTGCAAATTATATATTTATGTAGACACACACTTTAAATACTTCGCACTTACAGAACTCGAGCTTCTGTACTTTTTACTTGAATACATTATTTACATTTTGCCCCATTTAACATTTTCTCAATCCATCCATCTATCTCAATAATCTTTATGTCCTGTATATAATACTTCTTTGTATATGCCTTTTTATATCTATACTCTCTTCCCTAACCACAGAACAATTGTCAAAATCAGGAAATTTAACGTTTATACAAAGCTGTTATCTAACCCACAATCCATATGCAGATTTTATCAGTTATCTTGATATTCTTTGTAGCTGTTTTTCCCATACCAGTATCCAATTCAGGACCATGCGTTTAATATACTTGTCATGTCTCTTTTGTCTCCTTTAATCCATAGCAGTTCCTCAGCCTCCCTTTGTCTCATTTGATCTTGACATTTTTGAAGAATAAAGGCCAATTACTTTGTTGAATGTCCTTCAATCTGGGTTTGTCTTCTTGTACCCTCATGATCAAATTCAGGTTATACCTTTTTGGCAGGCATATCACAGAGCGATGATGTCTTTATCAGTGCATGATATCAGGGGATAACATCATATTGGTTTGTTCCATTCTGGGTGATACTGTCTCAAACACTTGGTGATGACAAAGCTGATGACTTCTAGATTTTCCATTGTACAGTTACCATTTTTCCTTCTGTAATCAATAAGTAATCGGGAGAGAAACTTTGAGACTATTCAAATATATTATTCCCCAGTCAAACGCTCACCTGCTGATTTTAGCATTCACTGATGAATCATGCTTGAATCAATTATTATTGTATAAATAATTACTTCTGCATTTATTAGTTGACATTCTATCGTAAAGAAGAACTTTCCATTTCCCCTTTCTTATGCATGTATGCATTTTAGTATGGACTCATGGGTTCTTGTTTTAGTCAATAGATTAAAATACTTTGTTTTCATTATTTATTCTGGTGCTCAAATTGCCCCAGGTTTGGTCAGTGGAAGCCCCTTCAAGCTGACCCCTTTGTCTCTTTGACATGGCCCTATGTTTTTTTGTATTCTTTTTTACTTTCTGATACAACTAGATATTCTAGGCTCATTGTATACTTTCTTGGTCCAGCCATGGCACCAACCAATTCTCCAAGGAACACTGGTTCTTTTTAGTAGAAAATGTGATTTAAAAACCCAGAAGTGTGTTTTAGGTGTGCTCATTATTATTGGGATGTTATTGCCTTTAGGCCCTCACAGGGAACAAAACTATAAAAATTATACACACACACACACACACACACACACACACACACACACACAATACTGATACCTTCAATCCTATTTCAACACCATATTTGTAACCCTCTCCTTTATCAATGAAGAATCTGGTTCCCATTATCCTCAATATATTTAGGTATTTGCTGAATCCTAGAATATACAGAAAATAGTTTCAGAACTGCTAACCCATAAATACTGCAAAAAACAAACCTATTTACTAGAGTTCGGTATTTGTTTATAGTTCTTTCTGTCTTTAGAGTGAGGTGTAAAATGAATCCCCACCTGCCCCTTCCAATCTTTTCCACCTTCACTGTAATTATATTATTTAATTGAAATATAAAGTTCTGTTCACTTGTATTTACTCGTACTGCATTTTAAGGTTACCCTCTCATCTTTGTTGGCTTTGTGCTATTTTATCTTTTTAATATGTAAAGTATTACCATGGCCCCAAAAGTGTATCACTCAAAGAACTGTCTTTTTGCTCCCTCCCCACTTGACCACTCTTCCACCCATTCTTACCTGCTTCCTCTAAGAAATATTCCTTAATCTCTGATTTATCCTTTCTTGATTTCTTTTGCCAAAGAAATGCAGAGTGTATATTTTCTTATTTTATCTTTTTTCTTATACAAAAGATACCTTTCCATATATACTACTGCACTTTAATATATACTGTGAATCACTGTATTGATTTATAGAGATCTTTCCATTCTTTGTTTTCAATTAAAAAAATGTTTTTTAATGTTTATTTTTGAGAGACAGAGTGCGAGTGAGGGAGGGGCAGAGAAAGAGGGAGAGACAGAATCTGAAGCAGGCTCCAGGCTCCCAGCCACCAGCGTAGAGCCTGACGCAGGGCCCTAACTCATGAGCCGTGAGATCATGATCTGAGCTGAAGTTGGACGCTTAACCGACTGAGCCACCTGGGCGCCCCTCTTTTGTTTTTAATTTTTAAAAGAATTTATTTATTTGAATTCAAGTCATTTAACATATGGTGTGGTATTGCTTTCAAGAGTGGAACCCAGTGATTCATCCCTTACATATAACACCCAGTGCTTATCCAGCAAGTGCCCTCCTTAATGCCCATCACCCATTTAGCCCATTTCTCCCCCTACCACCCCTCCAGCAACCCTCAGTTTGTTCTCTGTATTTATGAGTCTCTTATGGTTTTTATCTTTTTTTTCCTTCCCTTCCCATATGTTCATCTGTTTTATTTCTTAAATTCCACATGTGAGTGAAATCATATGATATTTGTCTTTCTCTAACTTATTTCGCTTAGCATAATACACTCTTGTTCTATCCACATTGTTGCAAATGGCTACATTTCTTTCTTTTTGACCTCCAAGTAATATTCCAGTGTGTGTGTGTGTGTGTGTGTGTGTGTGTGTGTGTGTGTGTGTGTAACATCTTTATCCCTTTGTCAGTCGATGGACATTTGGGCTCTTTCCGTAATTTGGCTATTGTTGATAGCACTGCTATAAACAGTAGGGTGCATGTGTCCCTTCGAATCACTATTTTTGTATCTTCTGGATAAATACCTAGTAGTGCAATTGCTGGGTCATAGGATAGTTTTATTTTTAATTTTTTGAGGAACCTTCATACGGTTTTCCAGAGTGGCTGTACCAGTTTGCATTCCCACCAACAATGCAAAAGGGTTCCCCTTTCTGTACATCCTCACCAACATTTTTTTTGTAGCTACTAATTACTGCACTGTGTTGATGTACCATAGTTTATTTAGCCACTCTATTTATTGTTCATAGACCTTTAGATTGTTTCGAAATATTTTATTTCATTTTTTAAAAGTTTATTTCTTTATTTTGAGAGAGAGAATGAGTGGGGAAGGGGAAGGGGAAGGGGAAGGGGGGGAGAGGGAGAGAGAGAGAGAGAGAGAGAGAGAGAGAGAGAATCCCAAACAGATTCTGCCTCAGCGCAGAGCTGGATGTGGGGCTTGATCCCACAACCATGAGATCATGACCTGAACCAAAATCAAGAGTCAGATGCTCAACTGACTGAGCCACCCAGGTGCCCCTGTTTCAAAATATTTTATTGAAAAAAATTTGTTTAATGTTTATTTATTTTTGAGAGAGAGAGACAGAGCATGAGTGGGGGAGGTAAGAGAGAGAGGAAAACACAGAATCCAAAGCAGGCTCCAGGCTCCGAGCTGTCAGCACAGAGCCCAGCGTGGGGCTTGAACTCACGAGCAGTGAGATCATGACCTGAGCTGAAGTGGGACACTTAACCAACTGAGCTACCCAGGCACCCCTCAAAATATTTTAAATTCAACAAAAAATGCTGCAAGGAATAACCTTGTGTATATGTATTTTTTTGCAATGTTCAAGTGTTTCTTTAGGGTGAATCCTTAAAAGTAGCCATATCTTTGTGGATGTAATCAACTCAAATCTGAGTTTGTGTGTATAAATTATTTTCAGATACTGTTTGGTTCATAACTTCTTTCAACTCTTTTGAATATATTTATCAAATGTAGAGCGGTTAGTATACAATTCCATATAAGGCCCTCAGCCCAAAAAATCCAGAATAAATACTTAGAGAGCTATTGCCATGCATAAACACTGCTAGGCATTTGGGGGTTACCAGAAAAAAAGAGGAAGATAATAACTAAGACCTCTACTCAACTTGCTTCATATCCAAGGAGATAAGGTTCACTTTCTCTCAAGGCTCCTGGGTGGCTCAGTCAATTGAGTGTCCGATCCTTGATTTCGGCTCAGGTCGTGATCCCAGCATCATGGGATTGAGCCCTGTGTCAGGTTCCTCACTGAGCATGAAACTTGCTTGGGATTCTCTCTCTCTCTCTCTCTCTCTCTCTCTCTCTCTCTCTCCCCACCCCCCCCCCCGCCACTGTGCCCCACTTGTGCTCTCTCTCTCTCATTCTCTCTGTCTCAAAAAAAAAAGACTCTCTTTTTTTTATACGTAGACATAGCTATACATATACATATGTGCACACATGTGCACAGACGTGTGTATATCTATGTAAAAACTTGGTTGAGGTCAAGGGGGCATTACATAGAAAGAACTAAACAAGTAGGTTCAGGAGGGAGGCAGGGGAAGGCTCATGGAAGAGGTAGGATCAGTGCCAGGCCCAGAAACAGGCATGGTGTTCAGGATAGCAGTTATGGAAAGCGTAAGGTAAGGACCAAATTAAAGATCATTCCAGCATGGCTTCATCTGGTGAGCTGTGTTTGGGAGATGAAACTGGAACTCCAGAATAATGGTCAGATGGTGGGAGGCTCAGGGTACCAGGTTAGAAAGCTGAGACCCTCTTTCTCCTTAGCCTCCATTCCTCACCTTCAGTAGCTTTCAAAAGCCATACTTTTTTTTTCTTATTATAATAGAGAATATGGTTTATCTACTAAACAGTTTCTTTCATGCAGATTATCTCTTGTGAGTTGGTAAATAGGGGAACGAAGTAGGAGATGATGTGGAAATTGTGTTGGTATTTATTTATTTATTTATTTATTTATTTATATATTTTGATTTATGTTTTAAAGCCATCAGGGCAAGCTTTCTTTCAATTGAAGAGAAAACTTTAGCATTTTCTGAAGACCTCAAGAGAGAAGCTGACAGTCTGCAGAAGTGCCTTCCTTTAGTGCAAGTAGTGGGTCACGTAGTGGCTTTAAGAATCTCTGCTCCTTCCATGGTGCTAAGCCGTCTGTGAAGATGGAGGCAAGTGGAGGCCAGAAGGCAACAAGACATTTCCCTCGTTAAAAACATGAATTAGTGAAGAATGCTATGCTGTGGATTGTCCATACGTTTTGTTTTCATGAAAATAGTCTCTTTAAAATCAAATGCCCACCAAGACCTGTAGGTAGGAGGAAGCACGAGCCTCAAGGTTTAAGGCTGCAGAGGTTGCCAAACTAAGTGTAAATATCAGCAGAGATGAACCATGCTGGTGTTTTTAATTGGATCGTTACTACTTTCATTTATGCTCTGGTTAACATGTTTTGAGTTAACCCTCATAAGCTCTATTATTATTATTTTAAAACATATTTATTTATGGGGCGCCTGGGTGGCTCAGTCGGTTGAGCGTCCGACTTCAGCTCAGGTCATGATCTCATGGTTTGTGGGTTCAAGCCCCGCATCAGGTTCTGTGCTGACTTCTCAGAGCCTGAAGCCTGCTTCGGATTCTGTGTCTCCCTCTCTCTCTGCCTCTGCCCCGTTCATGCTCTGTCTCTCTCTCTCTGAAAAATAAATAAATATATTTTTAAAATATGTTTATTTATTTGGGGGGGGGGGCAGAGAGAGAGAGAGGAAGAGAGAGAATCCCAAGCAGGCTCTGGGCTGTCCACACAGAGCCTAACGCGGGGCTTGATCTCACAAACCATGAGATCATGACCTAAGCCAAAACCAAGAGTTGGATGCTTAACCAACTGAACCAGACACCCAAGCTCTATTATTTTTTAGCACATAATTTTACAGAATGCAAAAATTGTCAGGAAAGATTATGTGGTTGGTTTTATAAGGCTGCAAATTCTAATATTTATCAAGTGTTTACACAATTTAGTTGATCCATGCAGTAATTATGTGATTTATTTCTCTTAAAATTGTATCTTTACTTATGAGAATTCAGAATACTGATTTGGTCTAAGTCTACATAATTAACTTGATTTGTTGACTGATGTGTTTTAAAATGAAAATCAACATCTATGAACAATCTGAGTTAGCATTTATTTTAATTTCTGTTCAGAGGGTGGTATATATTGGTCAAACCAAAGCCAAGGGGCCAAGATAGGCCAGATGAAGTTCATGAGATCCCATAAGTGTGCTAGACAAAATCTGCTAGGCTACTGTTGGTGATCATAATTCAAAATACATGTTTTTCACAGGATTTGGTATTTAAATTTAGTGCCCCCTGAAAGAGGAGTATGGTTTCAAATAATTTTAAATTTCTATTACATTAAGTACATTCCCAATTTATTCCCAAAATAGTCAATGAAATTCTTTTATTAAATGATAGTTTTATGATTACCTAGCCATTTGGGAAATTTAGCAATTAAAGTTCAGGATTATTTATTCTAGTGCTGGTTCAGAAATTTCTGTTTATACTCATCAAGAGGGATTTTCAGCAGCGTGAGCCTTCTTTTTCTTTTTCTTTTTAAGCTGGCAGAGTCAATGGCTAAAGGACAAAAATTCTAAATTGATTGAGTTACAAATGAATACAGTGTTAATTAAGCCAGGCCATTGTCTTTAAAGTGGAGTTAGTACATTGGAAGTCAGATTTCTCTTGCTGTTTAGTCAAACTGCCTAAGGCTGCAACTGCTTCCTTATTAGGTTACTGGCTACGGGGAGATGTCATTGTTTGCTGCTGTAGCTGGGCTTTCTGTTAAAAATCACAGCATGAGGCTTACACTGCTGCAACCATTATCCAGTGCTAACATGTCACTAAAGGTCTGCTAATAGAACAAGAGGAAAAATATCAATCTTTAATTTTAGAACAGCTGAGTAACCTGTAGCACCTGTTCAGTTTCTCTCATCAACCAATTTAAAACTAGACTAGAGCGATCCTTTGATGGGCAGGCTAAAAGATCCTCATTCCTTTTCTTCCTTTTTCTTTTCTTATCAGAGGGAAATTTAGAATTTAAGCAAGAACGAAGAAAAGAAAAAAATAAACCACATGTAAATTTCTCTTAAAAATTATTTCAAAGGTGGGCTAAGCTGATGTAATCCAATGATATCTAGGCTATTATAAATAATTTTTGAAAAGGATAGTTTTGTTTAATTTTCTGAAATGCATTTTGTAGATAAAAGTTAATCAATGAAGACATACTACCGTGGTCAAAGGAGCAAATTTTCTTCAAAAAGCAGAAAACTCTTGAGCTGTAAATAACAAATGTACATTTACCTAGTCAAATATAATAAACAATTAGAACTTCGCAGCTGCTAGCTTTCCCTTTATGGAGAGCTCAAGGCTCCATCACAGTATGGGGCAAAATTGAAGAAGTCATTGTGGTCTGCTTTTAGGAGAGGTGAAAACAAAGTATGGCTTCTGCAAACTTCCATTAAGCAATGCAAGTTTCAAAACATTTCCAGTGATACTAGACCAAGTACTACATACTTAGCAAACACATATATAATAATAAAGGCAATAAGAATAACTTAGTAAACTTTTCTCAAAGCATATCCATCTTTAATTTAGTGAAACTTAAAAGTAAATTATCAGTAAGCCAATCACTAATTAGTGATTAGTGATCAGCGAGCCGGTCACTTTCCTAGGTATTGAGAACATCAAGATGGGTAATAATACCACATGTACCCTGCTCTCCATTATGGAACTTGTGATCTGTTATTGATCCTCTACCTAAAACCTTTTTGCGGAGCTAGTACACCTATACTTTTTGTTTGTGTTGGTTTTTGTTTTTGTGGGTGACAAAATTGAGATACAGGAGGTTGTGACTTGCCTAAGGTAACAAGATAAATGGAATTAAAAAAATCTAGGATTCTGACTTCTAGTCTAGAGCCTCTTCCCTCCTTCTCTCCCTTCCTTCCTTCCTTCCTTCCTTCCTTCCTTCCTTCCTTCCTTCCTTCCTTCCTTCCTTCCTTCCTATATCAAGATGAAGCCACCAGAGGAGAGAAGGGAATTACAAAAATTACAGTGTTAAAGGACACCTTGTGGACTAATACGAGAATGGCGTAATAGCATGGGAGGATTTGATTCAAAAAAACTAATTCTAGTGATGGAAATCCGGAAGCCAGTTATATTTTAAGTGCCTTCAAAAAGAGATGTCAATAAGATAACAAATTTCACCTTTTACATAGACAGTTGCCTTTTGTTTGTAACATTCCTTCTGGCATCTGATCATATTCTTTTGGATTTGGCTCTTGGAAATACCTTAGACTGGTAGGAGACACACACACACACACACACACACACACACACACACACACACCTTTGACCAATTTCACATCTGAGATCTGACATTTAGCCCTAAAATCTCCTTAGCCCAAAGCTGCCGTTGTCCTTGTCCCAGACACTCCAACTTTTAGCATTTTCTTCAGTGGTCACTTGTGTGCTGCATCTGTCCTGAGGTCTACATCAGAGTAGGCTCAGCCTCATTCTGCCACGACCATTTCCATCATCACAAGTACTTGATCTGTTTCACGTTTTATGGAATCGATAAATCTCATCCCTAAAGAGTCCAGCAGGCCTTTGATTCCTGACCTGACATTTGCTAATGCTCTTCCTGATGACCTGCCACCACGGATCTGCAGCCCTGCACTCTGTGTTTGACAACACTCATAATATGAATCAATATTCAGCATTCAGTAAGTGAGCTGGGGAGTCATTTCACTGCTGCAAAAGGCAGCATTGCCCCTGGGCAGCTGTCAGAAATGGGTAGTTATTAATAGCCCTCTCTTTTCACTTAGCATAGTCAGTAGGGGTCAGGCATGAAATGATTTAATCAGTTTATGATATCTGTGACAGAGAGCACTTAAAATGTAATCACAAAATTTAGGTAGAAGTGTCCCTGGGCTGTTGTAATGTTTTTCTCACTTAATTTTCCCTAATGCTGATATAGTGCAGTGTGCATGGAGACTGACCATACAACACGAAATGACACATGACTTGGTGTTCCTTTCATTTCTGCCTCTGTAAATGTGCCTTTTTAGTGGGATTTGCCACTTTAAAATATAGACTGTAAATCCCCAAGGGTAAATAAGGATAAATCTCTTGGCTTGGCTTGGCCGGCTCTGCAGAAATGTGTTGTTTGTTGAGGGGTCTTGTGGGTGGAGAAAAGAACCTGATTGGACAGAAGGAGCTCAGGCGCGAATGTCTCTCTCTGATCCCCAAAGAAACTGTGAATGTACTAGAATCCAGAGAACGTGATCCAGGTTCAGAAACCTCCACTCCATTACTGGTAGTCGTGTTCAACCTTTAGGCAGCCTCTTGGAAATTCGCCCAGCAGAAGCAAGAATAAAATCTGGTCTAGGCCGATGGTTTGGGAGGACGGTGTCTCAGCAGGATTGATCAAGCTGGGAATTCAGGGTTCAAGTAAGAAGAGTGAGTCAGGAAATGGTAGATGAAAGATTAACCTAAAACTTGAAAGACAGTGAATGAAATCATTACAAGTTGACGGTTAGCAATACATGGAATGAGATTGGGCACAGTGGTTGGAGCTTAGAATCAGAAAGCCCCAGGTTTCAGATCCCATCCCTCTACCTTAATTTCTTCATTAGAAATAATGTCCATTTCATGGGGTTATTATGAGAAGTAAGTAAGGGCTTATATAAAAGTGTCTGGCACACAGTAAATTGTATTACTCTCCCTTCTTATCCATAAAAGGCTAAATTTAGTTAATTATAATGCAGTGTGGAGGACAGGATTAAACTGAAATTCAGGTGGAAAGAGAGCATCCCCACAGCTGTCTGTCCCTGGCTGTCCCTCCTGCAGCATTGTCCTGACACTGGCATACTTGCCTATCAGAGGCACACTAGCCACTCTCACTATCCTGTTGGAGGAGTGGGAAAGAGCCTCAGTTTAGAACATTTTCCTACAAATTTAGGGAAATGGAAGAAAGACAAGCATAGACATATGCTGGGTTTAGGTGTGTGATTCCAACATGAATTAATGTTTGCCCCCAAATGGGCTTAGTTCTTTTAATTAACAAATATTTACTTAGCACCCTACTCTGTGCTTCCTACGTGTTAGCATAGTTTACAGGCACAGCCAGCTCCAGGTCCCCTCCTGTCTCAGTCCTGACTTCTGTTGGATATCACAGAATGAATGTTAGACAAGTACAGGTCACTTCTAGTCCCAGTCTAGAGTTTTCTGTGAATCCAAAGCCTTGGAAGCTCTTCCATCGTCTAAGACCATTGTTCTCTGTACCTGCTTTGGCTTTCACTGGTTCTAAACTAGGAGGTCATAGTCTCACATGACACCTCAAGCCTCCATAACAGGTGTCTCCTGTGGTAGGGAGAATTCTAAAATGGCCCTCAGGACCCTTGGCCCTTGGTGTGCACACACCTTCTCCCATGAATTCGGTCAAATGCTAATCTAGGTATTGGCTGGGGTAGGATTTTGCAGTCACAATTCAGGCCCCAAATCAGTTGACCTTAAGGCAGGGAGTTTATCTGGGTAGACTTGACCTAATCACGTGAGCCCTTTAAATCTGAGGCTAGAGGTCAGAAACGGGAAGTCAGACATTGGAAGCATGAGAAGGGCTTAACTGACTTGAAGACAAAAGGAGCCACACTTCAAGGAATGCTGGTAGTCTCTAGAGCAAAGAGTGGCCACTGGGTGACAACAGCAAGAAACAGGGGACCTCTGTCTCTCCAACACAAGAAGCTGAATTCTACCAACACGAATGAGCTTGGTAGTGGATTTTTCCCCAGAGCCTCCAGATGAGAAAGTCTCATTGATGCCTCAATTTCAGCCTGTGATACCCTGAGCAGAGGGCCTACCCATGCCATGCCAGACTTCTGACCTACAAGATGATGAACTAATCAGTGGGTACTGTTTTAAGCTGCTAAGTTTGTGGTAATTTGTTACATAGTAATAGAAAACGAAGGTGTCATCTCTCTTTGATTCTTGCCTTTTCCATATTAGTTTCCTCCTAGGCCAGAGGAAAGCATGATATCCTTTTTCTATTTTCACATCCATTAAGTTCTTCTTTCAGCTGGAGGAAAATGTTCCTGGTTCATTTGTAGAAAGAGATGGTTGTGATGTTCTGAAGCTAGAGAATGACTAAGGCTTTCTTTAGTTTACCAGCTCTGTCCACTTCTTTGGGCTCTCTTTGGTGACTGATCACTCAGGCACCCCCGGGGGGGATTCCCCGCCAGAGTACTATGATTGTAGTTCTATAATCCCCCAAACACGGAAAATGTACATCGAGTGGCAAACATAATTCACCCCAAGGGAAGAGAAGAATCCTTCGCTCACAGCAGGAAGACTCCATTTTTTCCTGTCAAGCCACCTGCCACAACCTCTTGAGCTACTCATGTATTTTAAAGACATTTCTTGACAGAGAATCATTATCCTTTTGTTTACCAGCTTACCTTAAGGACCCCGAAGCCTCAAGTCCCAGTTAACCTATGTCCTCTGTGATGTCCTCCAACCCCACCCACTGCTGAGCTTTCATCTTAGAAGGACAGAATGGGTCTTCTTGAACTTGTTGAACTTTGGCCATACATTTTGTTTCCAGATCCAGCTCTGTCATGTTCAAAGTCATGGTGCTATGTGGCAAGCATCTTTACTCCAGCCTTCCCTTGCTTAGTGTGTAGTTCTTACTAGCTTTAGATTCTAGGATTTTTAAAATAGGAGAGATTCACTTTGGTCTGTCAGAATTGGAAGTAACATTAAAAGGTGGGCAGAGAATGGGGAAGGGAAGTGTGTTTAGGGAGTCATATTTACAGAAATGTCTTGCTAACGAGACAGTGTCAGCACAAAGAACATCAGCATATATATATGTATTTTTTTAAACTGACAACCGTATAAGAGTGTATTTACATATAAAACACATATATGAAAATTCCACATGTGAGATAGTAAATGATTTTTTTAATGTTTATTATTTATTTTTGAGGGAGGGAGAGAGAGAGGGAGTGGGAGGGGCAGAGAGAGAGGGAGACAGAGAATCCCCAGCAGGTTCCATTCTGTCAACACAGAGCCCTAGGTGGGGCTCGATGCCACAAACCATGAGATCATGACCTGAGCCAAAATCAAGAGTTATGCACTTAGCTGACTGAACCACCCAGGTGCCCCTGGGATAGTAAATGGTTTAAATCAATTATGAAATGTCTACTGGAAGGTTAACATTAAACAAGGCTCTGGGGAGACAGTGAATACAGGGGATTTATAGGCTCCTCATATCTGTTTTTCTATTCCCATGTGGTGGATATGGGAAGAAGTCAGTAACCAAATGATACCTGATTCACTATCTTCTAAACCAAAGGAGTGCTCTAGAAGCTTGCAGTGTCCGGATGAGTTATATTCTGTGTTTCCCTCTTTTCCACTTGTCTTGTATTTGGGGATTAAGCCAATGATGTATTGCCTCATACATTGCAAGATATGAAGGGAACTGTGGATGTTTTATATATTCTTTGTGTATCTTCACAGGGACTGCTAAGAATGGGGCTTGGGACCAAAATTTTAAACTCCCTGTTCAGTGAATGCCCACCTACCTAAATTCCTGTACATAAAGTAGGACATCTTGCAAGGCCTAAAAGTCGGTTAATTTTAAAGCAGTTTCTCCAGTGTTTTGTTTGGAAAAAAAGCTATCCATTCCCTCAAGCCACACAATTCCAGGTGGTGTTCCAAAGTTCCAGACAGATTACGCCCCAGTAATCTAATCACAAGATTACATAGTACTATTTAACTTGGGGCAGAAACCCACATCCACAAGATCTTTATTCTCGCTCTTAGATTGCCCAGACAAAAAACTGTTGTGGGACTTCACCAAGTGTCACACAGTAGTTGGGCATGCCTTAGATGTCACATTAATTGAATTCATAAATTTACTTTAGATATCTGAGCGCGGAGACCTCAAATTCCCATTGTCCAGGTGACTCTAAGCAGATGGCTTATGCATAGTGTTGGAAGGGTTGCAAGTTCTGGAGGGAATTGTGCAAGTTGCCCTTTATATTCCTCTGGCCATTACTGATGGGCCTTGAAGCTCCCTGGAGTTTTATGCATAAGAAAGAAAGGTGTCGAATTTGCTTACTTGCGTAGTTTTATCAGGGTCACCTGTGATCTGTATTTAACATTCAGTTGCAAGAGAGAGTTTCCAACAAAAAGATGCTGGAACACAGCCAGTCCATTAGCATTGAGGCCATGCTTTCTTCAAAACATCCTGGGCTGGGCTTTAAACCAAAGAATGCTTTTTAAATGGCAACAATGGAAAAGATTTGTTGAAATTTTATGTCACTATAGATGAATTTGTGTGGAAGAATAGAGATCATTATCAGCGCAGTAAACTTGGGGACATCACAGTGAGGCACTGTGCTAAGTGCTTTTGCATGTTATTTCCTTTGATCTTGGTAACAGTACTGGGAATCACATGACCTTACTCCCACTTTACATAAGAGAAAACTGAGGCCCATACACAGTCTGCCTCTGAAAAGCTATGGAGAACTTTCCTTAATGATATGTTGGCATTTGTATCAGAGCCAATGTAACTTACTCTGGGCAAAGTGCACCACGGTTTCTAGCATATAGGATAGATAAGCATTCACGGTGACATCCACTGATATTTTGTCTACAGTCATTGCTACTTCTGAATCTTTAATCGAATTCAGAAAAGAAAAATATAAAAACTCCATTTTACTTCTGGCTTTCTCATTAGCAAGCTGTGCCAACTGAGCCAAGTCACTGACCCGTCTAGGGCTTGACATTCTTCTCTAGAAATGGAGGATCTTACCATAACAACTCTAAAACTCTGGAATTTTACACAGTTGGAGTCCTTCCACACCCAGTACTGTAGCTGTGCTCAGAATCTGGTATGAGGACTGACACCACTACTCACCCTCATATTTTCCATTTATTCAGCACCTATTTATTATGTTTCAGGAGCCATGCTGAGCAGTTTACAGACATCATCGTGTTTAATCTTCACAACTGTCCCACTAATATTGTTCCCACTCTACAAGTGAGGAAACTGAGATGCACAAAAGCTCAGTGACTTGTCCAGAGTCACACAGTATGTGGTGCGAAAGCGGCGATGTGAAAACTAGTCTGTTTGGCCACAAAGCCCACCTCTTAACCATTGGACTACTGCCTCCTGTTCTTCTGCTTCAGGGGTAGAGTAAATTTATATGGTTTAGGTAGGACGTTTCTCCCTGATGGTCATTAGACAAATCTGCAGTGATTTTAGAAGAAAAAACTATTTTGGAGGGAGGGAATAGGAAAGTTGGAAAGAAAATAAGAGAAGAGTTCCCCTTTTAGTCTACATCTTCCTCACCTAGCACAAGGAATATTAATGTGTCATCTGACATTAATATTAATACTGAGCTGAAATTGTTGTCATACCTACCATAACTCTTCAGATTTATTTGCCTGTGTATGATTGAGAATGATTTTCCATTCTTTATTATTCCTCTCGATATACTGAGTGTGATTTGCCTGGTGTCTTACATCCATCTCTGTGCATCTAATAGAGAAAGCATTTTGGGGTGCCTGGGTGGCTCAGTCGGTTGAGCGTCGGACTTTGGCTCAGGTCATGATCTCACGGTCCGTGAGTGCAAGCCCTGCATCCGGCTCTGTGCTAATGGCACGGAGCCTGGAGCCTGCTTTGGATTCTGTGTCTCCCTCTGTCTCTGACCTTCCCCCTTCATGCTCTGTCTCTCTCTGTCTCAAAAATAAATAAACATTTAAAAAATTTTTTAAACAGACAGGCATTTTTAAGATGGCCATATAATTTATCATACAAATAGGGACACTTTTGAGGACGAAAGGGGGTGCAGTTAATAACTGTGCTTCAGTAATTGCATGGAGTAGGACTGTCCCATGCACACGAGCCTAAATAGTCTCACTGGGCTTAGGAGGAGAGGTTTGTGGTTCTTATTCTAGTTGACAGGGCAGAGGTTTTCAAATATTTAGCCTGAAATATACAATTCTCTTTTGGACTCATGAAAATTTATAAATCCGCATGGCAAACACTTGTGGGGCAATGCCCACATGCCAGATTCCCCTTGGCATGAATTTTGCACAAGGTCAGAATGCTCCTTTGTCACAGAAATTAAGTACCAGACACGTGCTGTGATTTAAAGTTTCATGGCACATGAAAGTCTTTTGTTTAAAATCAGGAACACCTTCAGCAAGTAGCGGATGGTATCCAAATATCTCTTATTGACCAACACAGTATTACTACTGCCACTCTTGTTGACCATTGAGCCAGAAACTCACATGTGTAGATAGCATGTGAACATTCTTCATTTTATACTCTCATACAAGGGCTGTCATTCTGGGGTACTATGTATAAGTACTCCTAAGAAAAGACAAGTTGACTTTTTTTTAAAATTTTTTTTAATGTTTACTTTTGAGAGACAGACAGACAGGATATGAGCGGGGAAGGGGCAGAGAGAAAGGGAGACAGAGTATCCGAAGCAGGCTCCAGGCTCCGAGCCGTCAGCACAGAGCCCGACGTGGGGCTCGATCTCACAAACTGTGAGATCATGACCTGAGCCGAAGTCGGAGGCTTACCCCACTGAGCCACCCAGGTACCCCAAGACAAGTTGACTTTTTAACCTGTATTGTTTTATCCATTAAAAGGATATGGCATCCTTTTGTCCTGGAGTGACACACGTTTTTATTTTTGCTTTTGTTCTTTTTTTCTTTTTGTGCTGAAAGAACAGTATTCCCCTCTTGTGGCCTACCAGAGTTAGATGGTAAAATATTCCACAGTTGTACCCTTTTTTGCTTTATTCTAATGAATGATACTTTGCTCTAGTCTAGCGAATGGTACAATGATTCACACAGCCCAGATAGAGTTTTGAATTATAATTTTACACTGAAATAAAAATAATTTACCAAAGGAAGACATTTTAATGGGTTTAAAATTTAAGACATTCCTCTTACAAAGTGTTGTTCATTTAATTGGTTACCTTTATTGTTTGGTTGGGTCCTCTGGTTCTATAAAACACAAACTTTAAAAAAAGAGGCTTTAAGTATTAGAGTCTAAGTGACTTGCAAATAAAAAAGTATGGAGAATCTTAAGAAATGGATACCTGTTTAGGTTTTAGAAATACTAAGCGTACTTACCCATTGTGACCATTTTTGCTACCTTATTCATTCATTGAACAAGTATCTAGTATCTGTATATTCAATAGCAATTACTAGGATAACCACTAGACCTTCAAAGATCAGTAAGATATAATTTCTGCCTCCAAGAAATTGTTTCATGAAGGAGATAGACAAGAGAGTAGGAAAATCCAATGGTTAGTTAAGCATTTTGACAGAGGGATGCATTCAGTTGCGTAGGAACACAAAAGTCTTCCTAGTAGTTAAGTAAATGGAAGCTGGATCGAGATCACTTGGGTTTGAATCCTGTTAACTGTGTGCTCTTGGACAAGTTACTTGGCCTTTTTTGTACTTCCTTTTTTCTTCTGTAAAATGAGCATAATAAAAAATCGGTTAATATTTATTAGGCCTTTAGAACAGCATCTGGTACATAGTAAGTGCAGTATTATAAGTAAAACTGAACAGATGAGTAGACTTTAACGAGATGGAGGTCGTTTTGGTTGGAATGGGAATAGGGGGAGATAGGGAAGTTCCAGCAGAGGAAACTGCATATCTATAAGGACTTGACAAGAGTAGTCTTGGAACTGCCAAAGAGAGTGGAAAGGGGGTTAGACAGCATTGAGAGAAGAAACTGGAGAGAGAAGCAGGAGCCATGTCAGATAGTCTTGTATAAAAGCATGGGCATGATTTGCATTTTGAGATTCAGATTTTTACAGTATTTTCATGGAAGATAGATTGGAAGGGGGGTTAATGCAGACACAGGGAGACCAAAGGTTTGTTGACATTGTTCAAATTTAAAAAAAAAATCATTGAGGCCTTAAACTAAGGGTATTGATAGTGGGAATGGGAGAGCATGGAAGTGTTTAGAGAGCTGGAAACAAAGTAGAGTTACTAGGATTTGGTGACTAGTTGAATGTGTGGGATAAGGGATGAGGGGGAATCATTTGTGACTCTCAGGCCTCTGGCTTGTGAAACGGGTAATGCTGAAGCAAGGATCACAAGAAGAAGAACAAATTAGGGTAAGAGCTGGGGCAGGAAGGTGAGTTTCATTTTAGGTATTTTGAGTGTGCAGAATCTGTGGGACAACGAGAAGAGTTGTCCTATTAGGCCTTCAGCTGTTCAGAGGTCTAGGGATCAGCAGAGAGGTCTCAGCTGGAGAAATGGATTCGGGAGTCTTCTTCAAGTGCATGCGAGTTGAAGCCATGATGGCATAACATGAAGAAGAGGAATAAAGAAAGAATAGAATAGAGTTTAGGATAGATTCCTGGTGATCACAGATTTGAAGAGTGGATAGCAGCAAACAAAACCATGGGAAATAGACTGAAAACTAATGCCCAGAGAGGAGGAAACCCAGGAGAAGGTGTTGTCATAGAAACCAAGGGAGGAGAAACTTTCAAGAGGGAAAAAGTGTTCAACCATGTCAAATCCTGCAGAGACAGTAAGATGAGGACAGAAAAGTATCCATTGAATTTAGCAAAAAAGAGGTCATTATTGATTTTGGCCAGAGAGGCTTCCAGCAGGTAATAAGGAATGGCAGCCAGATTGCAGTGGGTTGAGGAGTGAATGGGAGGTGAGGAAGTCTGGCTTGTCTATAAAGGAAATCCAGGGGCGCCTGGGTGGCGCAGTCGGTTGGGCGTCTGACTTCAGCCAGGTCACGATCTCACGGTCCGTGAGTTCGAGCCCCGCGTCGGGCTCTGGGCTGATGGCTCAGAGCCTGGAGCCTGTTTCAGATTCTGTGTCTCCCTCTCTCTCTGCCCCTCCCCCGTTCATGCTCTGTCTCTCTCTGTCCCAAAAAAAATAAACGTTGAAAAAAAAAAAATAAAATAAAGGAAATCCAGATGTGAGGAGCAACAGAAAGGAGAGTGTAGGGGCATACCTGCCTGTGTAAGTGGCATCTCCATTTCAAAGTGAAAGGTTATTAAATATGTGTGTGTGTGTGTGTGTGTGTGTGTGTGTGTGTGTGTGTGTGTATTTGAAGGATGTAATTTTATTTCAGGGAGAAAATGTATAGAAAATATCCACCCCACCCCACCCCCATGAATGCAACAGTATGCTAAGAATTTGTCTTTTTAACTCTCCCCTTATGTGGTTTGCTTTGTCTCTTCTCACAGATGAGATGTCTTCTTTATTAATTTACCTAGACATAAGATTTATTCATAATTAATGGTAATGTGTTTTATAAGCAGTATTTGTCACAGAAATGTCCAGTAGAAATATAATGGTAATAACTGCTGTTTAGTCCTCTTTTTGGCATTGCTTCAATCATGTTCACAGCTCTGCCGGAGCACAGCACTAAAAGGAAGCAATTGGAATATTTTCTGTCTTGTTTCTGTTTTGGGGGTAGGGCTGTACTTAAATGCTAGTACATTCCATCATTTGAGGAAATAAGACTCACACATGAAATAAATAGGAAGCAATACTAAACCGTGTTTAATAAGGCACTTAATTTTGTAGTTCTCTGAGGGCAATCCTTTTGTTTGTTTGGCAATCTGTTTTTGAAGAGGAGGAATACTAGTGGGATGGTCTGATGGTATTGTTTCTGATCTGGAGTTGACATGCTGGAATACCTTGAATAACTCACTGTATCTCTTCCTCCCCCTTCCATGTGTAAAATAGAAACAGTAATAGTAGTAATAATATCTTTAGGAAAGGCTTGGGAAAAAAATTTCTAAGTAATTAAAAGGATGGTTTGTACCATATTTTTGAGTCATTGTCCATTTGCTTGTAGCAGCAGGTGATCACTTTATGTGGAGAGATGATTTTTTAAAGGCACTTTTAATTATTTCCTGGATGTTTCCATTCCATGTTGATAGACAAATGTTCCTTGTGTTTAATTTGTAATATATAATAATATATTAAGTGAGAATAATAACATATTAAGAAATAGAAGGCAGTTTAAGAATTAGATTAGCCATTACTCTCTGCCTTCTATCAATTTAAGTTGCCCTCCTTCTGTCTCATGTCAGTCAATTTAAAATATCTGTGAGCAGGACCCTACCTGGCATTAAAGGAAAATGTATGTGATAAGTCTCTCCTTGAGATTAGCAACTGTGGTAGTATTGTCAGTTTTTTTTAAAGCTCTTTCTCACTGTCACAAATTCCTCGGTGCTTGCTAAGTTTAGACCAGTTTACATATATGAAAGGATATAAGGAATGCTCATACCTTCTGTTTTAGCCTCAAAGGATGTTTCTCAAGGCAAAAGTCCATCTTAAACAGACAAGGTTCAGAGGGACTCATTAATTAATTCTCAGTACCTATAACAGATGCTTCTTCAAAGGTTTAGACCCACTAGAGGCATCCAACTTGAGAGCTGTTGGATTAAAAGCAGAACCTAGTGATGGCGTTGTTTTAATCAGGACACAATATTTGCCCTGGAACAATAGTGTTTGCTATGGAACAATAGTGTTGCAAGGGGATATACAGTCTTCTCTTCCATCTATTTCCCCCAATGCAGGAACCCCTCCAATAAGCATCTTGACAGGCTTGTGAGCATATTTACTCCTAGGAAGTACACTCCTTTTGAGGGTAGAACATAGTTAGACCATTGTTTAACCGTGTGTGAGGAAGGGTACCCCAGAATGAACCTAAATCTATCTTTATGTTGTAATATACACTCTTTGTCCTCTCTCTGAAGCACTACCCTATTTTCATGAGACTCCTTCAAATTTTTGAGGACAACTCTAATGGCTTTATTTTTTTTTTATTAAACATTTTTTTAATATTTATTTTATTTTTGAGAGAGAGAGACAGAGCATGAGCAGGGGAGTGGCAGAGAGAGAGGGAGGGTCCAAAGCAGGGTCCAGGCTCCGAGCCGTCAACACAGAGCCCAGCACAGAGCTTGAACCCATGAACTGGGGGATCAAGGCCTGATCCGAAGTTGGATGCTTAACCGACTGAGCCATGCAGGCACCCCCTCTCATGGCTTTTTAAAGTCTTCGTTTCTTCAGACTATGAATTTCTATTTTGTATAACCACTTATTTTTTTTTTAACAGGGTCTTCAGACTTTTCACCCTCTTCTGTTCTAAATCTGTCGTCCCTTTGAAAGACACATCTCATACAGGGTCCAGTATAGCAGACTATTACATCTGTGCATCTGGGCCCACTACTTACTGAAGCCTAATTAAGAAATAGGTAAAAGAATGTCGTATAGTGCCTGAAACAGTTGATTGAATTAGAATTATGTGATTGGTTCATGATAAAGCATTTTATGACTATTGAAAATCACCTTCCTTTTCATTTGAACTGTTAGCAAGCAGGGTCTTCTCTAACCTGTATATTTGGCTTTTGTTTGTCTTAAGATAAATAACATTCTTTATATTTCTACCTGCTGGATTTCATTTGAATTTGAATAATACTGGTTTGAAACTCATTTTTACGTCAATCAAAATCCACTGAAAATTTTCATTTATCATCCAGCTTATCAACTAAACTTCCTGCTTTGGCTATTGGAAAAATAGCCAAAAAGTTTGTCTTTGACATCTTTCCAAGTTGTTAATAAAAATTTTTGAATGGGGTAGATCTAAACACACCATTCTGGGAGTTTCTCCTAAGACAGGTTGACATCCATCAACTAACTTGGCTGGTTTTTCTTGACTATGTCCGTAAGGATCTTCCTGAGGTTTAAATGCCTTCTTGAAATGAAGAGATACTCTGTGACATTCTTCTAATGACAGCCTGATTGTTCTGTCAAAAAAGGGGCTATGAGATGAGCTTAGCATACTTTCATTTAGTAATATCTACAGTTTGAGGAAAGGAGGTATTATAGTTATACTCTTCGGGCTATAGCTTTACCTAATCTTTTACCTTTAAAAAAAATATGAACAAAGCCTATACTTATCTTCATTCTCCTGGCACCTCCCCTGTTCTTCAGGATGTCTTGAAGCTCCTAATACTGATTCTGCACACTCACCCTTAAATTCTTTCAGTACCCTGGGATGTAGATGGTCTACTCATGTAAACTTGAATTCACTCAAAGTAACTTCATGCAAATTTTTTTTTTTTTTTTTTTTTTTTTTTACTATTCTACATCTTACATGGGGCTTTGAGTCCTTTTTAACTTTTTCTATCCTTCCCAGAGAGCAATTTAAATCAGAGCAAAAAAAAAAAAAAAAAAAGGAATTGATAAGTACTGCCTTCTTCTTGTCATCCTTTATTATTACATTGCACACCCTGGACACTTGTTCTGTAACATTCTTGTTTATCTTCTTGTTCCAAACAACCTTTTCTAATCTTAACCCTTTTTTTTCTTTCTTCTTGCAAACCTTAGCATTCTGGAATTTGGCCTTTCCGACACTATGTTTTATAAGCTCCTATCAACTTTACAGCAGAAGTCTGGCAAGGTGAAGCTCCTTATCACTACTACATCTTAGGAAAATGTCAAGTTCGTATCTAGATTTAGACATGGATCATCTTAATTCTCCATCTTGATGGTGGTTTCTAATATATGTATTCTCATAGGACTACCATTGCTGTTTTCCTTTCTTAATCTCTACTTTATTCTTTGTATTATATTTTTATGTAGATAAATACGATTTTACATACAATTTAATCATTACTCATCTCTATGCATTGGTATATAGGCATATTAGTTAAGGTTCTCGAGAAAAACAGAACCAGTCTCTCTACCTCTTTATCTCTATCTTTACATAAGGAGATTGATTAGGAGGAACTGACTCACATTATGACAGAGGCTGAACAAGTCCCATGATTTGCCAGCTCCCAGGTGGAGACACCAGAAAGTAGGTAGTGTGATTCCAGTACGAATCTGAAGGCCTGAGAACCAGAGGAGTTAATGGTATAAATCCCAGTTCAATGGCAGTAGAAGACTGGTGTCACAGTGCAGTGGGCAGGCAGGCAGGACAAGAATCCTTCTTTCTCCCTCTTTTTCTTCCATTCAGACCATTACGGGATTGGATGATGCCCACCCACATTTGGGAGAACCATCTACTTATTGAGTCCACCCATTCAAATGCTAATCTCATCCAGAAACACCCTCACAGATGTACCAAGAAATAATGTTCAATCTGGGGATCCATGGCCTAGTTAAAGTTGACACATAAAATTAACCATCATAATGGGCAAAATAGGCATTTCACTTTGTTTTCACTCTTGTTTTCTCCTGAGATGACCTGGTGACCTTTCCCAATTATACGGGGAAAAGTCTTACCTATAGGTCTTTTTAGGAATATTCCTCAGTCACTTCAGCCAGGTTTTGTCAAACACGTTCTTCCTTCTTTTTAGGAGGTGAGTGGGATTCTTCTTGAAGGGTTTTTCAGTCTGCTAGGTTAAACTGTAGATAGACAGGAAGCAACATATGGGTCTAGGACAAGTGGCAACTAAGGCATTAATGATGTGCCTGAAGATCTGGTCACGTTGGGGCCCCTCACTCACTTGTGACAGAAGGTGAAGTAAATCTGATGCTGCTAAATCAACAGGGGCGTGGAATTGTGCGGTGCAAAGCCTCAGGACAGGGATTGGTTAGGAAAGGTCTGGGAAATCACCAGGCAGTGGCCAAGTAGGGAAGTGAGCCCTAGATAAGGCAGGAGAGTGTAAGTAGGAGAAAAACCTAGCCTCCATTCAGAGTGGTGGTGGCTGTGATGGGGTGGGGCTTGGGGGTGGGGGGCGAGTAGCCATGGTGGTAGAGTTGCTTTTGCTGGTAATGAGCGTGTACAGAATGAAGATCCAAGATCAAGTGGGTAGGAAATTTATTAGGGTATTCTGCTGAGGGCTTTGCGATATCCCACCTAGCTGCTACTTTGAGTCCGGGTTCCTCTGACATGTTGAGCTAGCAAGAGGGGCTGACTGCCCTCTACCCCTTCCCGCGCCATCCTGGATTGAACCTCAGCCCTTTAGACCCTGAGCAGTTTCACAACAAACTAGGCGTGTTTTTCTTGACGTTGTCAGGCCTCTGTGATGTCTCCTTTCTCTTCTTATGCATTTACTTCGTAGTATAATTATAACTGTTATAATAGTCACGCCAGCTATTAACAACAATAAAAGCTCACACCTTATGAGCTTCTGTTACGTGCCCAATACACGTATTAAATCATTTAATCCTCAAGATGGCCCTGTGGGGTAGGTTTTATTATAGCAAGGTAACTGGTCCAGGGTCATACAGCTGGTAAGCCAGGATTTGGATCTGCCTCCAAAGCCAAACTCTTAACATATCATAGCCCCACCTGCCTGGCCTGCATAAGGGGCTCTGCATCCGGCAGTACTGATGGTAGAGGTGGAAGTGGGGTATAAAGATAGAGTGATAAGTATGCATCTCATAATATACAAAGACCTAAAACATTTTTAAGTTTGTTTTATTTAAAAAAATTTTTTTAAGTTTATTTATTTTGAGAGAACGAGAGAGAGAGCACAAGTGGGGTAGGGGCAGAGTGAGAGAGAGAGAGAGAGAGAGAGAGAGAGAGAGAATTCCAAGCAGGCTCTGCTCTGTCAGCACAGAGCCTGACACAGGGCTTGAATCCACAAACCATGAGATCGTAACCTGAGCTGAGATCAAGAGTCGGTCGCTAACAGACTGAGCCACCGCGGCGCCCCAGAGATTTAAAACATTTTTAAACAGACGTTACAATGGTATTGGCACAAAAACAGACACATAGACCAATGGAATAGAATAGAAACCCCAGAACTAGACCCATAAACATATGGCCAACTAATCTTTGACAAAGCAGGAAAGAACATCCAATGGAAAAAAGACAGTCTCTTTAACAAATGGTGCTGGGAGAACTGGACAGCAACATGCAGAAGGTTGAAACTAGACCACTTTCTCACACCATTCACAAAAATAAACTCAAAATGGATAAAGGACCTGAACGTGAGACAGGAAACCATCAAAACCCTAGAGGAGAAAGCAGGAAAAGACCTCTCTGACCTCAGCCGTAGCAATCTCTTACTCGACACATCCCCAAAGGCAAGGGAATTAAAAGCAAAAATGAATTACTGGGACCTTATGAAGATAAAAAGCTTCTGCACAGCAAAGGAAACAACCAACAAAACTAAAAAGCAACCAACGGAATGGGAAAAGATATTTGCAAATGACATATCGGACAAAGGGCTAGTATCCAAAATCTATAAAGAGCTCACCAAACTCCACACCCGAAAAACAAATAACCCAGTGAAGAAATGGGCAGAAAACATGAATAGACACTTCTCTAAAGAAGACATCCGGATGGCCAACAGGCACATGAAAAGATGCTCAACGTCGCTCCTCATCAGGGAAATACAAATCAAAACCACACTCAGATATCACCTCACGCCAGTCAGAGTGGCCAAAATGAACAAATCAGGAGACTATAGATGCTGGAGAGGATGTGGAGCGCCTGGGTGGCTCAGTTGGCGAAGCGTCCGACTTCGGCTCAGGTCACGATCTCACAGCCCGTGAGTTCGAGCCCCGCGTCAGGCTCTGGGCTGATGGCTCAGAGCCTGGAGCCTGCTTCCGATTCTGTGTCTCCCTCTCTCTCTGCCCCTCCCCCGTTCATGCTCTGTCTCTCTCTGTCTCAAAAATAAATAAACGTTAAAAAAAAAAAATAGACCTACCCTATGACCCAGCAATGGCACTGCTAGGAATTTACCCAAGGGATACAGGAGTACTGATGCATAGGGGCACTTGTACCCCAATGTTTATAGCAGCACTCTCAACAATAGCCAAATTATGGAAAGAGCCTAAATGTCCATCGAGTGATGAATGGATAAAGAAATTGTGGTTTATATACACAAAGGAGTACTACAGGGCAATGAGAAAGAACGAAATATGGCCCTTTGTAGCAACGTGGATGGAACTGGAGAGTGTGATGCTAAGTGAAATAAGCCATACAGAGAAAGACAGATACCATATGTTTTCACTCTTATGTGGATCCTGAGAAACTTAACAGAAACCCATGGGGGAGGGAAGGAAAAAAAAAAAAAGAGGTTAGAGTGGGAGAGAGCCAAAGCATAAGAGACTCTTAAAAACTGACTCTTAAAAACTGAGAACAAACTGAGGGTTGATGGGGGTGGGAGGGAGGGGAGGGTGGGTGATGGGTATTGAGGAAGGCACCTTTTGGGATGAGCACTGGGTGTTGTATGGAAACCAATTTGACAATACATTTCATGTATTGGAAAAAAAATAAAAAATAAAATAAACAGACGTTACACCGTTTGATCTAAATGGCAATCCTGCTGTAACTATTATTCCTATTTTACAGAAGAGAAAAATAAAGTTGTGATGAATTAAATCATACCAAGGCTACCTTCATGGAATTTTTACAATATCTTTTCTTATTATAAAAATAATCCTATAATCCCACTACTTAGAGGTATTTACTTTTTATCTGGATACATTTCCCATAAGTGTATAGAAAAATTAGTTATTTCTTTAAAAAAAACCCAGGATTATACAGCATGTACTGTTTTATAACCTAACTTTTAATTACTTTATTGTAATTCCAGTGTAGTACATATAGAGTGTTGTATTAGTTTCCGGTATACAATATAGTGATTCAACAATTCCGTACATTACTCAGTGCTCATCATGGTAAGTGTATTCCTTAATCCCCATCACCTAGTTCCCTTGTCCCTCCCAGCCCCTGCAAACCATCAGTTCGTTCTTTATAGTTAAAAGTCTGTTTCTTGGCTTGTCTCTTTTTTTCCCTTTGATCGTTTGTTTTGTTTCTTAAATTCCACATATAAGTGAAATCATATGGTGTTTGTTTTTCTCTGGGTGACTTATTTTGCTTAGCATCACACTCTCTAGCTCCATCCACGTTGTTGCAAATGGCAAGATTTCATTCTTTTTTGTGTCTGAGTAATACTCCATTGTGCATATATATAACACACCTTCTTTATCCATTCATCCAGTGGTGGACACTTGGGCTGTTTGCATAATTTGGCTATTGTAAATAATGCTGCAATAAATGCATGAGTGCCTATGTCTTTTTGAATTAGTGTTTTTGTGTTTTGGGGGTAAACACTCAGTAGTGCAATTAACTGAATCCTGTGGTAGTTCTATTTTTAACTTTTTGAGGAACCTCTATGCTGTTTTCCACCGTGGGTGCACCACTTTGGATTCCCACCAACAGTGCAAGAGGGTTCCCTTTCTCCACATCCTGACCAGACCTGTTGTTTGTTGTATTTTTGATTTTAGCCATCCTGACAGGTGTGAGATGATATCTCATTGTGGTTTTGATTTGCATTTCCTTGGTGATGAGTGACACTGAGCGTCTTTTCCGTGTGTCTGTTGGCCATCTAGATGTCTTTTTTGGAGAAAGGTCTGTTTATGTCTTGTGCCCATTTTAAAATTGGGTTAGTTGTTTTTTTGGTGTTGGGTTCTATAACATATTTTTATATATATTTAAGTTTATGAGTTTGTATATTTTAGATACTAACGCTTTATCGGATATGTAATTTGCAGATATTTTCTCCTGTTCAGTAGATTGCCTTTTAGTTTCGTTGATTGTTTCCTCCTCTGTGCAGAAGGTTTTTATTTTGATGTAGTCCCAATAATTTATTTTTGCTTTTATTTCCCTTGCCTCGGGAGACATATCTAGAAAATGTTCCTACAGCTGATGTCAGACACATTACTGCCAGAGCTGTCTTCTCGGATTTTTATGGTTTCATGCCTCACATTTAGGTCTTTAATCCACTTTGAGTTTATTTTTGTGTATTGTGTCAGAAAGTGGTACAGTTTCATTCTTTTCCATGGAGCTGACCAGTTTTCCCAGTACCATTTGTTGAAGTGTCTTTTTCCTAATCTGCCTTTTTTAAACTTAAAAATACATTTTGAACATTTCAGTGTGATTAAATATTCTTCTACAGTTTTATTTTAATAGTTGTATTGTTTTTCCTCATGTGAATGAATATTACCCTTTGTGCTCTGATACTGTCTCATAGTGGAAAAATAGTAAGGGTAATAATTTTAACTAGTAGTTTCATAGTATCAGTAAGGTTGAGGTGCAAAGCACATTAGTTGACTAGAACTTAATTCAGGACGAATAAAGGCCTACATTTCTATTATTTATCAAGCTGATAATACTTTAATTTTTCATTGGACCTTGTAGTAGCGTTGCTATTAGAGTTGTGTGAGATGGAATCATAGTCCAAAAAGCTGTCCCAGGACTATCCATTGCTTCCTCACTTGGTCTGCCCGACGCCAGAGTCATGTGTGTTCTTATCTTAATTTTTCCTACTAGACTGTAGATTCTTTGGAGAGGGCATCATCTTTCTCATCTTCACGCATTGCATTTCCTAGCAGAGTGTAAGGTCAAGAGGACCCCTCCAAATGGTTTAACTTTTATATTCACCTAACATGGCAGAGGTGGCTTAATGGTAATGGCTCCAAACACTTTTTTGATTCATAAATTGGGTCAGGGATGCTCAGAAAAAGAAGTAGAAATTAAAAACAAAAGAAAGTCAGTACTCAGGCAGTGTGGTATCTTGGGGAGAACAGTAGATTGGAGCAGGAAGATGTAGCTGTAAAATTTGCCACCAACTTGCTTAGAGAACTTGGGGAAGTCACTTGACTCCTCTGGGTCTCTATCTCCCTTCTTGAAAATGAAGACATCACATCAGATGATTATTTCAGATTGTTTCCAGAACGGACATGTGAGGATTCTGTAATTTACTATTGCTATAGCTTGTTACTTTAGAGGAAGAGAAAAAGAAGACTTGGAAATAGATTCTAAAGCAGTTTTTCTAAAATTTGGCTGCACATCGGAATCACCTGGGGAGCTTTGGAGGAAGACCTGATGTCTGGATCTTACCGCAGATCATCTGATTTAAGTGAGATAGAGTGTGGCCCGGGTCAGGAATTAAACAAAACAAAACAAAACAAAAACAAAAACCTCAAAACTTCCCAAGTGATTCTTCGTTCAGCCAAAGACACCATTTTCAAGCGGTTTCCCCGTTGTCTTAATGACAAGTGATCGAGTCTTGGTTATGCCACAGGTGTTACTGTTTTGGCTTACAAAAATAAATAGGAAGGCTGGATTCTCGAAAGTTGATGATGCTGGTTTCACAGAGAGGTAGTTTGCCGCACAATATCGTTTTGTCATACAGCAACACGTATTTGTGTGTGAGTGCAAGCGTGGGTGTATGTAGCCTGTAAATCTGTTGAGTAAATTAGATGGGGCTAAAAAGGAATTGAGGATTACAAATTATCTCTACCGGCTGTTGAATATTTCATGTCAATTAAACATTTGCAAAAACCAAGGATAGTATTATGATCCACTCATAACCATTATGAGACTGGCACATCTCCACACAGCAATAGCCATTGCTAGGGCTACTGTACTTACTCTGGCACAAATCATCATAAATTGGGGTCCCCCTGGACATAATGAACAGTAATATAATTTTGTAGTTATTCTCCTAGCATGATGAAGCAGGAAGCCAAATTGAGTTTCTAGATAAATTTTGACATATGGGTCTTATTCCTAAGGAAAAAGAGCTATTGTTGCTCTGGCTTTGTTCCAGAATTCTGCAGAAATCCACATGGTAGCTTATTGTTGTATTACAAAAAGGTACTACAAGTATTTTTTTATGAAAAAGAACAAATTGCTAAGTTCAATTAGTCCTTTGGGGCAGAATTTGGAATTTCTTTTCAGTCTGGCGGCTGGATCCTATGTGAGCTATTGTTTGACTCACAGAGGGGCAGTCTTAAAGGCCTATGAACCACAAGGCCGCTGTCGGGGCTTCTAGTTGATGGTGGAAGGATCAAGCAGACCTCTTCGCCACAGCCGTGAAATATGACGTTTAACTTTCTTTCTTTCTTTCTTTCTTTCTTTCTTTCTTTCTTTCGAATCAGCCACAGGAAAGGAGGTTAAGAAGTTGTGGCAGAATCAAAACAAATCGAGGCTTTTCAGCTGGCAGTCTGAGAACCCCACTCGACATTTCATGAGTGGATGCGGTTTGAAGGATTGTGTAAGAATAACCAGCTAAAGGATGCTTTTCATTAAAAAATTTTAAGATAAATGGAAAACGTACATGTTGAAAAAATCTCAGTTGGCGCGGTCTCTTGTGCCTTTAACAAGGATTCATGTAAATGTGTACTTAAGAACTGGGCCCTGATCTGTAAGTATTTCTCAGGGAGACAAGATTCTAGGATTAGAAACCCAGTGGTGGTGGTGGAGGGGCACCTGGGTGGCTCAGTCGGTTAGGTGTCCGACTTTGGCTCAGGTCATGATCTCGTGGTTCATGGGTTCGAGCCCCATGACAGGCTCTGTGCTGATAGCTTGGAGCCTGGAGTCTGCTTTGGATTCTCTCTGTCTGTCTGTCTGTCTGTCTCTCTCTCTCTCTCTCTCTCTCTCTGTCCCTCCCCCACTTGCACTGTCTCTCTCTCAAAAATAACTCAAAAATAAATAAACATTAAAAAACAAAACAAAACAAAAAACTAGTGGTAGTGGAAAGCAGCATTGGAGTGTCATTAAATAGCCAAAGTCAGATGCTTGAGGGAGGACAGGTACCATAGGAACCAGTATTCCAGAAGTAAATTCTGCTTCTGTGTTACCAGTTGATCAAAAGATTCCTGTGTGTATTTGTAAAGAGTCTCAAATCTAGTGGTCTCGGTATGGAATTATTGGATGATGTAATAGAGGAGCAGAAATTTTCCTGCAGCTCTTTTAGTGGTACTGGCTCAGTCTTGGGTTATCCAAAGAGCTCTCAGATTGTCCTGATTAACATGAATTCAGTCCTACTGTCAGGCTTATGTGACGTATGCAACCCAACTATCAGTGGCACATTAAAATGCTCTCCACAGGACCGTGGAGCTGCGGGTGACCTCTGCGTGGACATGTTTGTGGAGCAGGAACACTCACATTTCTGCCGAAGCACTGTACAGAGCAGCAGCTGCGGGCTGGAAAAATTATGTTCTCGCTTCTCTCTTGCGCAAGTCCTTCGTCACAAGGTCAGGCAAGAGATCAACACAGAGTTTTGAGTAGGAGTGTCTATCTAAGCTAGTGCACTGGTAGCAGTGGGGTTCCATTTGGAGGAAGCTCAGTTTAGGGCTCAACTTGATTTCTGGAAGGAAAAGATTGCTATTAAGACAGACACAGAGATGGGAGGGGTGAAAATTGAAAGGAGATAAAGGGGCCCCTGGGTGGCTCAGTCCGTTAAGCTTCCGACTTCAGCTCAGGTCATGATCACGTGGTCTGTGAGTTCAAGCCCCGCGTCGGGCTCTGTGCTGACGGCTCAGAGCCTGGAGCCTGCTTCGGATTCTGTGTCTCCTTCTCTCTGCCCCTGCCCCCACTCATTGCTCTGTCTCTCTCTGTCTCTCTCTCTCTCTCTCAAAAATAAATAAACTTAAAAAAAAAAAAAAAAGATCAAAACCGAGGCTTTCCTGCGTCCGATTTCTTCTGTAGTTCTGTCTGTTGTCCTGGCACAGCCTTGCTAGCATGATTCGTGGCGGAGTCCAACATTTGAGTGCCACACCAGGATTCACTTTTTCTTTGACAGCATGGCCATCCAAGCTGATTTCAAAGATGCTGGTCACTGTGCTCTGTGGATCTAGAGTTATTCATTCAGCAGGTGGGTTTGTTTTGTTGTGTTGTGTTGTGTTGTGTTGTGTTGTGTTGTGTGCTTCCCTAGTACTGGGGAAACAGGTGAACGAGAGCAAATTCCTTTCTTGCCTTTATGGAGTTTGCAAGTGAGTCCTGGAGAGGTAATTGTTTGCTTACAGTTGTGGTAAACAGTTGCTGTTTGAGCTTAAAATAAGGAGATCTAACTTGGCCAGGGTGGGGCTAGGGTGATCAAGGAATGCATTCCTGAAGAAGTGTCAGTTAAGCATAAATCTAAAGGATGTACTGGAGTTAGAGACAAAGGGGTGGGGCAAAGCAGACAGCTAGAAGAACATATGCAAAGTCCCTGAGGTAACAAAGAGTTTGGTACTGAAGGAACTGAAAGTCTAAAATGCCCAGCCTAGGGGCACCTGGATGGCTCAGTCAGTTAGGCATCCGACTTTGGCTGAGGTCATGATCTCACAGTTGGTGAGTTCCAGCCCTGCGTCAGGCTCTCTGCTGTCAGCACAGAGCCTGCTTCAGATCTTCTGTCCCCCTCCCTCTCTGTCCCTCCCCTGCTTACTCCCACGTGCTCTCTCTCTCTGTCGAAAATAAAGAAAAAAAAAAGTGTTAAAAAATAAATTAAAAGGCCAGCCTAGGTGGAGCAAGTGAGCAAAACAGGAGAGGAAGGAGAAAGAGACAGATTTTGCAGAGCCCCATGGGCCACGGCAGGAGTTTTGGCCTTTATCCTAAAAGCAAATGGGAAGGTGTGGAAGGCACAAGGCCTGGGAATGAAATGCATGGGCTGGTACTTTGAAAGAATTCTCTGGTTACGGAGTGCACAAAGGACTATGTCTAGAATGGGGTATGGGTTCTGAGAGGTCCTGGGGATGCTACTGGAAAAGTCCAGATCTGAAAACTGGAATAAAGGGGACAGCTGTGGAAGAGACAAGTGGAAGCATTCATGATATATTCACAAGGTGGAGTAGTCAGGTCTCGGCAACGACGCAGTGATGGTGGTTGAAAGGCCAGTCCTAGAATTTCATCTGAGTGCTCTGGCCATCTTACCTCAGTTTCTGGATTGCTTAGATTAATGCGAGACAGTTAGAGCCCCAAACTAAGTATGTGTTCTGAGACTGTGCCTCATGAATAAAAATCACACTCAAATCACGCGCCTGTGATTTTTATTCATGGAACAATTGTACCTAGAGACAACTCAATAGGAAAACCATTAATAACTGGTGATAATATCATCTCACTGCTTCAAAATAAATGTTTTTCATTTTCAAAAGTTCTAAGTTCAGTTACTTGCAGTGTTTCTGCTTACATGGTAAAGGTCTATAAATCAAGATGCAAATATCATAGGCTTCTTACAGCTTATTATAGGAATGGCGATTTTCTTGGAGGTATTTTGCTAAATTTGCATATGTAATCCGATGGAATGTATTCATCGAAATGATTCTGAGTCATTGGCATTTTTTTCTCCCCCGTTTTAAAAATGAGTTTTGTTTAGGAACTTCACATTCCCTGGAGCTCCTGGGTGGCTCAGTCAGTCCAGTGTCCAACCTCGGCTCAGGTCATGATCTCTCGGCTCACGAGTTCGTGCCCCGCGTTGGGCTCTGTGCTGACAGCTCAGATCCTGGAACCTGCTTTGGGTTCTGTGTATGTCTCTCTCTCTCTCTCAAAAATGAATAAACATTAAAAAAATAAAAAAGAAAAGAACCTCATTCTGAATCTCTATTATTACTGTCCCTCGGTAGTTCTGTAAAATCTCTTCCAACTCTCAAATTCCCTGATTTTCCTGCCTTCTTATCTCTCATCCCATCCTTTCGCTCAGTTTCCCATCGCTCTCTCTTTGTGAAGGTAGTGGCTGGCTGGAGAGGTGTGGGTTAGAATATTCAAGGAGTGTAGTTATCAAGGGAAGCTTGGGCCCTAGTCCTGGCCGATCTTTCCTCAATCTTCTCTGTGCATTAGCTTCAAGTGCAGTCATTATTCATTTAGCCCTCAAATACAATGCTCTTTGTTGCAATGGCAATTTTTCTCTGGTATAAGGCAAAATGGCGTATCAGCCTGATAATGTGAATTTGATAGCAACTGGCAGGTTTTATTTGTGTGGGGAGTTTTTATAGTTGTTGGTGATATTTTTTTTTTCTTTTCTTTTCTTTTTTTTTTTTAAGTTGCCATTTGGATCAGGGAGGATTTTATTTCTTAACTAGGATTATTCCTTTATCGGATATTAATTTAGAAGTGGTTTTTTTCCCCCCTCTAAATACCAAAATCATAGAGATGCTACATAGTTAATTTTTTTCTTTTTAACTGGATTAGCCCCATATCAGGTATTTCATAAAGCTAGATTAAATGTATTTAAGAGCAAATATTCATCTTATGAGTAATACTTCCCCCAAATACAATGAGGCCCATTTAAAGGAATACCTGAAATAAAAATAATCCTAATGAGAGATCTAATGCACTCTGTATCAGACCCATTGAGTTCCTTTAAACCGTATTCAATAAATGCCTGATTAATAAATAATCCTGTTAAATGAATAAAACTCCAGTGTGCCAAATGGAGACATGCAAAGCAATCACGATCAGACTTGTTATAGGAGAATGGTAGATGAATAAATCTACTATGCAATTAATTTATGACTGAACTATGATGAAATCCCTGTGGCAATGCTAAATCTGTTAGAGGAATAGATTTATCATCTTCTTTCAAACAACTGCATTCCAGGAATTTAACAAAATACCGTTATCTGAGTCTCCTCATAATGGAGATATATCTATTCATTTACATGGGGGAAGACAGTTCCTTATCTGCAGTCAGAACTAAATAAATGTGTGTTGTTATTGATGCGCAGCAGGAACAGTCTCACAAGGAAACTACTATAATGCTGGTAGCTATTCTTATCTGCTTCTGTTTCTTCAAATCTGATCAAAGTTGCCTAATTTTTAGATAGTTTGGTGTGAATAATTCTACTTTTTAGAAGCCTGTAGGACCAACAAAAACCAGCCACAGACTGAAAATGATCTGTACTACCGTATAACATGGTTCCACTTTGCTTATAATTTTTTTTTAAACATCTATTTGTTTTTGAAAGAGAGAGAGAGAGAGAGACAGAGTGCAAGCTAGAGAGGGGCAGAAAGGGAGACATACAATCTGAAGCAGGCTCCAGGCTCTGAGCTGTCAGCACAGAGCCCGACGCGGGGCTTGAACCCACAGACCGCGAGATCATGACCTGAGCCGAAGTCAGATGCACGACCGACTGAGCCACCCAGGCGCCCCGATTCCACTTTGCTTATAAAAGTGCAAGTTTGGGGACCCTGTGTGCAGAAGTTCATCAGACCCTGGTAGAGTATCAGAGTGTTCGTTGCATGTTTTAATTTCAAAAGATAGCCTGCCATATTTTAGTCCTGTTGTACTATTAGATAGGAGGTGCTTATTGGTACAAAAAATTAAAATAAAAAATATCTTGAGCTAAAGGTTAGATCATCTGGAGTGAGAGTCCTTAGATTCAGAGCACAGTGGCAATGTTTGAAGAGACTTAGGACCAATAAACCAAACATAAATATCCTTATAATTTTTGTTGCCGTTCCTGTTTGCCTGTGGCTTCACATAGCATTCAGCCTTTATAGGATCTTATTCAAGATTTGATTGTAGGGGAGGAAAAACATTTCCTTTACCCTTCTAAGTTCTTTTGGCTGGTCTATTAATCAAGCTGAAAGAAGACAGATTCATAAGAAAAAAACAAATTTAATTACATACGCATGGAAGGCCCATAAAAAATAGGAGACCCAAGGACAAGTTGGGCAATTGCGGGTTATACACCATCCTGAGTAAGGAATGGGATAGGGGCTTAGGGCTTCAAACAGGAAGAGGGTAATTCACAGGACAATAGGAAGAGCAAATATTTGGTAATTAGACGTTTGCCCTGACCTACAGATAGGTCTTTCAGGTAAAAAGTTATCTCTGGTAATAGCTCCTTCTGGGCCAGGCCCCCTGTACAAATTCTTTTAGGTAGTTAAGGGAGAGGTAAAATTGTTTCTTAAGTCTGCTGGGTCTTGATTGCCTTCAGCTCAACATAATCCACATGCCAAAGTAGAGTATTTTGGGGTCCCGTTTTTTGCTCCCCCTCACAATCATTCATTTATTTTCCCAGCAAATATTTGCTGTCTATCTACTTATAAAGTGTGCATCAGACTCGCAGGTACCCACCAGGCATCCCCTTTCCTGGGGACCTGCTATATCCAGATCTGGGAGATCTGAGCACTGCTGTGGAGATGTTGCATAGAGGGAAGGCACATGGTAGAATATGTCTCAGAGAAGATAAGAACAGATGAGATCAAAAACACAGGTAGGAGAGGGGAGAGGCCGAAGCAAAAGAAGCCACAGATCTGAAGCAAAGGGCACAGAAGTTCTGGGATGTGGGGCTCAGTGGCTTTGATATATTCGGTAACTTGGGAAGAAGCAATCGTCTGCTGAAAATGAAGGGTCAGGGGCAAGTTTGAATGGAGGAGGATATATCTTGTGAGAGAAATAGAAAGCTTGTTGGATTACCCAGCAGCCCAACATGAATGTGGTCAGTGATCCAAGTGAATGTGACTTTATGCCTTGCCCCGATGGCAGTCAGCAAGCGTAGGAGCAGGTGGGGAGAATGGTTGGTGAAATTCCCGGTTCTGAGGGCTAGCAGATTAGGATTAGTGAGAGAGGGATATCAAGAATAATGGTAACAGCACTGTTGAAGCTAGAGAATGCTTACGATTTGCTCAGAAATGGCCTCCTTGCACAATTTAAAAATGCAACTCAAAAGATCATCATGGACACTTAAATAGCGCCACTGCTCATAACCAAGATAAAAATTTTGCAAAGAATTTCATTCATTCAGTTTCTGTGGACAGAACGCTTGTGTTCAGTACCAGAGCTATTTTCAAGGAGTTTATTTCTAAAAGATTTACTTTCTTGGACCATTTATTAATACCATTTCTTTAAAGGTATATGTTATTCAAATATGCAGTATCTTCTATAAGCATTCTAGTTAAATGTTTCCCCAGAGTGGGCAGATCATTTTGGTGCTGGTATACCAGGGAAATGCCGTGAATTCCCAGATGGTTTTTTAATACAGATGGTTATAACGACAAAAGTAATGAGACTTTTTGAATGTCTCATTTTCTTTTATCGTAGCTTTCCATAAATTCAACATTTGAATAATGCCTGAAGGTAAATTAACATTGGTAAGAAGGATATACCGTAGTATAAAGTACTTTAACATTTATAATGTAAGGAGGCCGTTTATTAAAGAAAATACCATTATATAATAATGAGGCTAATAATTTCATATGGAAATAATACTGTATTAATTTGATGTATTCATACTAACAGTGAACATGATATTTTAAATTTTGCTGTCACATAATTATGCTCCTACTTTCTGAAATGTTATACTGTCACCTAGAAAAACCCTTCTTTGAGTGTAGTTCTGTGATCTTCAGCTTTAGATGGCAGATTGTAATGTGTCACTGAGGTATTTTTAAGTGAAGAGGTGGGAAAAACTCCTGGCTGAGTCATAAAGCCGAGGATTCTTTCTTTCTTTAATCTTCTACCTGGAGCAAGGCTCTGTAGGATAACACTGGCCTTTAGCAAAGAATTAAAGCACCTTCCTAATTCTACAGGGCAAACTGGATAAGTGGGTGTGATGTTAGGTTTGAGCTGAGAAGTAATCTTAAGGCTGTGCGTCATGGTCTGTATAATTGTCACTCTAGAAAAAAGAAAAGGCATTCAAAGGAAAAGTGAGAGCTAGAAGGATTTGAAGACCAGATAATTCTGTTCTGGTCAGCAAATAGCAGTGTTACAATTATGAGTGACTATTTGATACAGGCCTTGTAACTCCTTGACTCTATTAGGTATTTGTACTGTTCCAAGAAGTATGCTTCTGTAAGGGAAAATGAACACATGTTAAAGCAACGGATTAAAAGTGAAAAAGTTGACACATTGGTGCACTGGAATCAATAATGCCTCCAGGTTTACTCAGGGGTGGCAAGGACACCAAAATACAAAGCTATGCCTTTGATAAAGTTTGTTAACATTTCAGGAAGTAAGGTTCAGTGACAGTGGGCAACACGGAAAAGCAGAACTCTTTCTTGCCGCGATATTTTACAGCTGTCACTGGCAGTGTGTTTTCTTAAACTGATACCAACTACTATTTATACACTTACAATTTCTGGTCAGATTAGGGTAGAAGGTTGTAGTACCCACGTATATCAAATAGTATAATAATGTTCTATTCTTTTTGGAACAAATTTGTTACGTGAAATGTCAGATGAGTCATTTTGCTCATGTCAGATATTTGAAAGTAATGGAAAGATGCCAACGTGGAAGCCCAGTAATTCATGCACTGGTGTAATGGAGCAAATGAAATGCAAAGCTCTCGTACAGGTCCAATTTCAGCACCAAGCGCTTACCTGTCAGTCAGCAAAATTGTCCCTGAATAAAAATGAACCCCATCTGAGAGGCAAAGCATTTTAATATACATCACATTCTTTGACTCTGTTGCGAGGTAGAAGCTGCATGGAAAGAAAGAGAATGCGGTTGAAAAAGACATTTAGTAGCAACCCCTGAGCATGCTGAAAATCTTGCTCGCACTGCTGCTCACAAAAGGTTTTTGGTGTGCCCTTTCTCTCCCGAGCTATTGACAAACTCTTTAGCGGTGCTCCCCACTCCCCCCCCCCCCCCCCCCGTGTCTCTTATCTACATGGAAAGGCGGCTGATTGACTCCAGACAGAGATTTGGCCACTCAGGATGTGGAGACCAAGTTTTAGACAGGTAACTTTATTGCCGTCTGGGTGCAGCTGGAGGATGTATTTATGGAAGGGACAATTAAAAACGTGTGTCGCACAAATCGAAAGTCAGACATATCCTTGTAGAAATGGTTATTATGGCCCAAAGTGACTGCCATTCTTTTGAAAAGACTTTCATTTTGGAATCGGTTCCCACTTTTCTATATGAGCAAGCGTCTTACAGAAATGAGGTGTCCTAGTTTTTTTAGACCCAATTCCTTGTGGTTTTTAAAAGGCAAATGGAAAAGTGAAGAGTTTGTGTGCTTCAGTGCCCACACACCCAGGGTTTCTCGAACCCAACCTTTGAAATGTCTGTTTTCCATTTCTGTGTTTTAAGACTCTTAGTGCTTATAGGAACCCAAGCAGCTATTGAAAACCAGTAATGACTAGTTCTTCTCAATGTTAATGATCGAGAATGAACTAGCAATCAGGGCTCAAAAATAAAATAAAATAAAATAAAGTGTGCCGTATTAGGAACAGTAATAATTAAATCAAGCCAAGGTGCCCTATACTTATGACTGCATTAATGCTTGAAAAATTAGGAGTACAGAGAAAATTTACATAAATCCTCTTTAAATGATGTATGTGAGAAAAAGGAAAGAAAGAAAACCATGGTCACAGGACTGAATTTATTTTAATCCCCTGGTTCAAGTGGCCCTAGAAATAATCATACTTGTATCAATCTATATTGCATGACTTTTGTAAGATGTGAAAATAGTGTTTTCCACTAAATTGTCACTTATTATTGTTCATTTAGGGCCACTAACATAGAAAAATTTCTCAGCTACAGTGTCAAAAGAATAGGGACAATTTGATGTTTTCTTTTGATGCTGTTTGTTGATATCTAGACCACTGTAGCTTGATTGCCTAACATTAAACCTATAATAACAGTGCAATCATAGCAGTATCATCATGAATGTTGTTACAATAGAAACAACATTTACACGGCTTCAGAATGGTAATTATCAAACTTTTTGTCATGAAGCGCTTATTTGCTAGCATTGATCTGCCCCGGTCAGTTGTTAGCTCTTCTCATCTGAGGTGTATTGATTGTATAATCAGTAGATAGAGGCTGTGGGCAGATGAAATTCAGTGTTGTGGGGCAAATTATCGGCTGCTTGCCTGTTGACCTGGACCCTGCTGGTTGTACCTTAGATGCTGGTGGGATTATTACTCATTTCAGTGACCCTACTTTACGGCAGAGCATTCTGTATTATTATAAAAGATAAATGCCATCCTGCTCGCCATGGCTGTGGTTGACTACACAAATGTCAGACTATAGCTAATATGAAAACTAGGCGGAACAAGTGTGTTCCAGATGAGGTTACAAAGAGAAATTTTCAAAGACTTTACCTTTTCTGTATTGGTCCCTCCATATGAATATGCAGATCTTCCTGGACTTTTGACGGGGTTATGTCCTGATAAACCTATTTTAAATTGAAAATATCCTAATTCGAAAATGCGTTTAATCCACCTAAGCCAGCAAACATCGTTGCTTAGCCCAGCCCATCTTAACGTGCACTCACAACACTTACATGAGCCCGCAGTTGGGCAAAATCATCTAACACAAAGCCTCTTTTATAAGAAAGTGTTGACTATCTCATGTAACTTATTGAGTACTGTACTGAAAGTGAGAGACAGTATGGTTGTCAGTGTATCGATTGTTTGCCCTTGTGATGGCGGGGCTGACTGGGGGCTGGGGCCACTGCCCCTACCCCCCGTTGCAAAGAGAGTGCTGTGTATCACTAGCCTCAGGAAGGATCAGAATCCAAAATTTGAAGGATGGTTTCTACTGAATGCAGATCACTTTCGCAGCATTGTAAAGTCAAAAAATCCTTAAGCTGCTGCATTGTAAATCAGGGGCCATCTGTAATGATACCAGCCTCTGTGTATCTAGCTGATGATAATAATGAGACCTTACATGGATATAGTGCTTTCTCATGTCTAAAGGCTGTGATGTGTAAGTTAATATTCTTGTTTTGTCAGTAAGAACACTGAGGCCTAGGCATGAATTTGATTTCCTCTGAATATAAGTCGAGTTTGTCTTGTTGTTCTCCCTTATTAAGTTATCCAATCTGACCATTAAAAATGTCCTGAAAGATCTAATGTTTCATTCAGGTTCATTAAGAAAAAAAGGGAGGGGGGCACCTGGGTGGCTCAGTCTGTTGAGCGTCTGACTTTGGCTCAGGTCATGATCTCACAGTTGGTGGGTTCGAGCCCTGCGTCGGGCTCTGCGCTGACAGCTCAGAGCCTGGAGCCTGCTTTGGATTCTGTGTCTCCCTCTCTCTCTGCCCATCCCCGCTTATGCTCTGTCTCTGTCTCTGTCTCTGTCTCTCTCAAAAATAAACATAAAAAAAAGACCTTGATGTTATTTAAATAAATTGTTGCATTGGGTAACTTTTGAGACTATCTGGGGCATTAAATATTTACAGCATTTGAAAGACCAAAGTCTAGCAGGGGATTTATATTTTAAAAGACAAAGTCATTTTATATAAAGAGCAATATGAATTTTATAGCTGGCGGCTCCTTAAAATCTAGATGTTTCTTACAGAATGTTTTGCTTATGTGGGAAAATTCTTTAAGGTTATTTCTTCTGCCATTTCTTACCTTCCTCAGTCTGACTCCTCTTGCATTTTGGAACCATTCTACCCTTCACAGATAACCGTAGCGTGGCATCATACCTTGATGCCTGGACTGGACCTTTCTGGCACTACACAGAAGCCTATTTTGATATTCAAGTCACCCCATACATACGTTTATTTAAAACCCGACAGTGTTCACAATGGCATGTTCACCCTTCTCTCTGAAAAGGAAGAGGTGTAAAAAGGGCGCACTTTACTAACAGTGAAATACTATAAAGATATTAACGTTTTGGAACTGATAGTCGGATTCTCCAATTGGTATTTTAGAGGAAGGGACATTTACACATAGTTCTACATCTCTAAATGTTCTTGGTTGTGCCTAGTAATTAGCGGTTTCATCCTTTCTTGCTGACAACTACTCCTCCATTGTATTCTAAAGGTCAGTGGTTACCTACTCATTGTGTTTTAAAGGCAAACTCACAGCAAGTAGTCCCACAAGCCAAGTGCAGCAGTACCACATTCCCGTTTGGTCTTAAATCTTGCAGCTCTTGAATCATGATTGAGCAATGATTTTTTTCCTTTCTGACAACTATTTTATATTCCTAGTTTTAAAAGACCAAATGACTGATCTCTTGCTTAAAGTATTTCAGAAGACAATGGGTGAAAGGCATGAAAGTTACACGCAGAAGTCGCTCAGAGTTGAGATATTTAGCGCTTGATGTCTCTGTGAGGACCAAAGAAAATAGCTGTTTGTATATTCCTCTAACACTTTTCTTACCTAACATAGGGGGGCATCAGATACAGCAGTCAATGAACAAGACACACACAGTTCCTGCTCTTCAAAGCAGTGAGGAAGGCAGTGAGACAGATGTTAGACAACTAATTACATAATTAATGCAGTTTTTCACTTTAATACTGTATACCTAAACAAACTTCAAGATGCTAGAGGTTTTTCTAATAACAATCAGATCAAGGTCGCCTGGGTGGCTCAGTCTGTTCAGCTACTGACTCTTGGTTTCAGCTCAGGTCATGATCTCATGGTTTGTGAGTTTGAGCCCCGCATCCGGCTATGTGCTATTAGCACAGAGCCTGCTTGGGATTCTCCCTCTCCCTCTGTCTCTGCCCCTCCCCTGCTTGCACTGTATCTCTCTCTCTCTCTCAAAATAAATAAATAAACTTAAAAATAAGAAAGAAATCAGATCAGGAGCACCTGGGTGGCTCAGTCGGTTAAGGGGCAGCTCTTGGTTTTGGCTCAGGTCATGATCTCATGGTTTGAGTTCAAGCCCTGAATTGGGCCCTGAGCTGACAGTGCAAAGCCTGCTTCGGCTTCTCTCCCCCACCCCACCCTCTGCCCCTTCCCTGCTCACATGCACGCACACACACCCTCTCTCTCACAAAATAAACTTTAAAAAAAATTAAAAATTAAAAAAATAAATCAGATCATTTTTATTGTTCTCCAAGACAGGGATCTTTAAAAATCAACCTTTAAGGGGCACCTGGGTGGCTCAGTCGGCTGAGCGTCTGACTTTGGCTCAGGTCATGATCTTGTGGTTTGTGAGTTTGAGCCCCGTGTCGGGCTCTGTGCTGACGGCTCAGAGCCTGGAGCCTGCTTTGGATTCTGTGTCTGGCTCTCTCTCTGTCCCTCCCCTGCTCACGCTCTGTCTCTCTCTGTCTCAAAAATGAATAAAACATTAAAAAAAATAAAAATCAACCTTTAAAATTTGATTTCACTTTTTAAAAATGCATACATTCAAGTGTATATTTTGATGAGTTTGTACAAGTGTTTACACATACCCGTATGTAAGTATACATCTAAGTATATGCATATCTAAGTGTATATGTATGTATATATGTGTATATATAAGTAATTGTTTGCACATATACATGTATGTATATATGAGTATATATACATATACAGGCGTATATGTATGCACACACATATACACCCTTATAATCATCACCTTAATCAAGCTTTAGGATATTTAGGGGCGCCTGGGTGGCTCAGTTGGTTAAGCGGCCGACTCTTGGTTTTGGCTCAGATCGTGATCTCACAATTTCATGAGTTCCAGCCCCACACTACATTGGCAGTGTGGAGCCTGCTTGGGATTCTCTCTCTCTGTCTCTCTCTCTGCCCCTCCTCCACTTGCGCGCTCTCTCTCTCTACCTCTCTCTCAATATAAATAATTAAACTTAAAAAAAAAAAGATTTAGGGGAGCGGCTGGGTGGCTCAGTCGGTTGGGCATCTGGTTATGATCTCAGGTTATGATCCCACGGTTTGAGTTTGGGTCCTGCGTCTGGCTCTGTGCTGATAGCTCGGGGCCTGGAGCCTGCTTCGGATTCTGTGTCTCCGTCTCTCTCTCTGCCCCTTGCCCTGCTCGCACTCTGTCTCTCGCTCTCTCAAAAATAAATAAACGTTGAAAAAAATAAAAAAATTAAAAAAGATTTAGGATATTTATAATATCCCAAAAGGGGTACCTTTGTGCTCTTTCCCAGTACAACCCACAACTTTCCCCAGGACCTCAGATTTGTTTTAGATAAATGATGCCATACAGCATACACTCTTTGTGTCGGGTTTCTTTGCTCAGCCTGATGTTCCTGAGATTCACTCATGTTTTTGTGTATATCAGTGTTTTCCTTATTGTTGCTGATTATATATATATACATATACATAAAATAGAATACTAATAGATACTACAATTTGTTTATCCATTTACCTGTTGATTGACATTTGAGATTTTTTTCGAGTTTAGAGCAATTACGAATATAGGTACTATAAACATTAATGTAGAAGTCTTTTCATTTTTCTTGAGAAAATAGGGAGTGGAATCCCGGGATGGCTCATAGGGGAAGTGTATACTTAACTATATGAAAAACTGTCAGATTGTTTAACAAAATGGTTTTCTCTTTTACATTGCCACAGGCAGTGCTTGAGGGTTCCAACTGCTCTATTATGTCTTTGCCAGCACTCAGTATGGGAAGTGTAGTAGTATCCTATTGAAGTCAGAAGTAGAAGTGGGGAAAAGTAAACTGCAATCCCCTTCTTGTCCTTGCAAAAATAATCTTCTTAACATATTATTTCATTCCTCTGCTCACCCAGGGAATAGCATATAGAGACCCAGAAGCTATTTTGTTCTGAGTAAGGTAAAGAGTTTTTATGGGTGGTTAGTAGAGGGAGAGGAAGTAGAGAGAGAGACAGAGAGAGAGAAAGACAGAGAGACAGAGAGAGCACACAGGGAGAGGTGTGATATGGAAGGAGGCCAGGGTTATATTGTGAAGGTTTGGGTATTACTGTTATACTGTTGAACTTGAAAGGTAAATGAGGCTGTTTTTAATAAGAAGAGTGTCAACATCAGGTTCATGTTTTAGATTTATGGTTTACAAGGATGATCCTGATGAGCATATGGTTGTTTGTATGTGTACAGTCAGGGGGAGGGGAGCGCTAATCTTCATGGCTCTAAACCCATAGCTTTTGTTTTCTTTTTCTCTATTCCTTAGAAATTCAAGGAGTCTATTGACTGCATCCATCTTCTTTGGGTCAATGACTTAGGAAGTTCCAGGCTTCCTCTCTTACTTATTCTATATATTCCCAAACACCTCCTGGCATAATCTTTTGGATCCTCTAACTTTACCTCCACCCCAACATATCAGAAATGGAAACACCCAAAGTCACCATGCCTGTTCACCCTCAGTCAAGTCTGTTTCCATCACCATTCTTTCAGTGCCTAAGCTAGAAATCTTGGAATTGTCTTGACTTATCTTATCCTATCTTATCTTATCACACACTATTTCATTTAATTCTGTGAAGCAAGCCTCATTAACCTCACTTTGTAGTCAACAAAAACTAAACTCCCAACAGTAATAGAGCTGGAATTTGTGCCTAGTTCTATCTGATTCTGGAGTCCATAGGTTTCCTTCTGCACCTTTCTGCAAAAACCTACAAAGAGTCCCATTGGTCAGCGACTTTAAGTCCCAACATTTCTGGTCTTCAAAGCCCTACAGAATCTTCTCCCTTCCCTTGGGTCATACCCCCCATCTGCATTCTACCCTTCAAGCTAAATTCTTATATTTTCCAGTGTTCCAACATAAGTCCTGTCTCTTCTGGTTAGGTCTGCTATCTTAAAAACTGCAGCTACACACGCTGTTTTGCCCCTGTGTCTTTTCACATAACCTGTGAAATGTTTTTCAAGTAACATTTCTCCCCTAGAATTGTCTCCTTTTGGCCTAGAAAACATCATACTCTGATTCTCATACTGTCCCAAACTGAAGTTGATTCAAACCATTGTAAAGTCCTCACCAGTCTTTTTGTTTTGTTTACTTATTTGATTTATTTATTTTGAGAGAGAGAGAGAGAGAGAGAGAGAGAGAGAGAATCCCAAACAGGCTCTGCACTGTCAGTGAGGAGCCCGATGTGGGACTTGAAGTCACGAACTGCGAGATCATGACCTGAGCTGAAGTTGGACACTTAACCGACTGAGCCACACAGGCACCCAGTCCTCGCCAATCTTTATATTAGGGAATAAATTTGAGAGGGTAAGTACAGAACATAAAGAGACACATTTCTGAAAAACAGATTTTAACCTTGCCTTTCAGTTTGAGAAATTAATAGGGAAAAAAAAGTAGTAGTCAACGGATTAAAATTTAGAAACTTTTCTTTTACGATGAACAGTAAGAAACACAGAGACCATTGTCCTTGTTCAAATTCTTGTCTGTCAGATTTCTGCCTTCCTGAGGTACTGTGGCCTGAGTATGGCAGGAATCAGCTATACCATAAAGTGTCAGTGAGAGTGGAATATTCCAAAGAGAAATGGAGAAAGAGAAAGTAAACTTGTTTTTCAGTTGCCTAATCAATACTGGCTCCCAGAGAGCAGCAGAAAAAAAACAAAACAAAACAAAACAAAAAACTTGTGGAGGAAAGAAAGTTGGCCTATTACACCTTATTAACACTTTCCTAATATCTTGTTCTTATCTTTGGGTAAACTCACTGCCAAAAGTCCTGGAAATTCCTGTATTTTTTAAATTAAGAATTTCAGACCTCTTAGCAACAATTCTTGGGACAGACAGCATTGCTTAATTAGAAACTCAGATATGCATATTGAAAAGGACGACATTTAGGTTAAGTGAGAGATGAAGGCTAAAGAAAAGAGAAATTGAGATTGAGGATCCCTGAGGAACTATCTTCCCATGAGCAAGTTTTTAGAGAGACTCCCATGAGTTGGGCAGAAATCCCTAGAGTACTCATTATGGATGCCAGATAAGAAAGCCACCTTATAGAGGGACAAAATGACAGCAAAAACCATTGCAATGGGCCATCTTTCTCTTCCCACAAATGTCAGATCCTTGAGAACTGGGACTATGTCTAATTTGTCTTTTCCTCTTCGTATCTAGAGCCAAGCTTGGCACATAGAAGGCCCACAGAATGACTAAATAGGATGAAGAAGAGCTTAGCCTCTGTAGTAAGACAGACAAGGATTTAAATCCCTGCTCTGCTAATTAGCCAGCTTTGTTACCTGTTATTTAATTACCTTAAACCTCAGTTTCCTTATCTGTAGAATGGAGATAATTTTATCGCCTTACATCACAGAGTTTTTGTGAGGGTTAAAAGAGGTCATGGTGATAAAGAGTTTTAGCAATATGCTTGGCACAAAAATTCTCAATAAAAAAGAGCTATTAGTATTATTATTTTTATAAGTAGTTTATAAAATGGCTTATTAAGCTGACCTCAGTTTATTGCCTAAAGTATCCTCAGCGATGTTTATTTTTTTTTTTCAATGTTTATTTATTTTTGGGACAGAGAGAGACAGAGCATGAACGGGGGAGGGGCAGAGAGAGAGGGAGACACAGAATCGGACACAGGCTCCAGGCTCTGAGCCATCAGCCCAGAGCCTGACGCGGGGCTCGAACTCACGGACCGCGAGATGGTGACCTGGCTGAAGTCGGACGCTTAACCAACAGCGCCACCCAGGCACCCCTCCTCAGCGATGTTTAAATCTTACTTGGATATTTTGTAAAATAGAACCTCATCCAGTGAGATTATGGATCACTCCTTAACCTGTCCCCCAAAGGATACGATGAAAGTAATGGCTTAGTTTTAGCTGTGAACTATGGGAATGACCTGGGATGTTATGTGGTATTCACCATATATAAATAAAGTTGGCCTACATTGAAATCATTTTTATCCCCCAATGAAAGTCTGTTATAAAGACAAATCCTACCTATAGAAACACAGTTTCACTGATAATTTATGGATAATACTACATGCTCTCTAAGTTGTTGAGTAGAATGCTGAAGTGTGAGACACTAAAATCAAATTAACCCAATACCATTCATTGTGGGGTACTTATGGAACTCAACAATAATGTTTAGAATTAAAATTCAATAAATATTTATGTCTGCTATACACAAAGCATAGTATTCAGTTCTATAAAGTAATAGAAGATAAGCAAGATGGTGTTCCTTCCCTAGAGGTCCTGTGGTCTAAAACTTGGAAATTGGGGATCTGCATCAAATGATAAAAAATAGTAAAAAGGCTTGTTGATTAGACCAAAGCAGTTTTAGTACCCAGCTTTTTAGTTTTATTTTTTAAATTTTACTTCTTAAATTTACATCCAAATTAGTTAGCATATAGTGCAACAATGATTTCGGGAGTAGATTCCTTAGTGCCCTTAGCCATTTAGCCCATCCCCCCTCCCACCCCTCCTCCAGTAACCCTCTGTTTGTTCTCCATATTTAAGAGTCTCTTATGTTTTGTCCCCCTCCCTGTTTTTATATTATTTTTGCTTCCCTTCCCTTATGTTCATCTGTTCTGTGTCTTAAAGTCCTCATATGAGTGAAGTCACATGATATTTGTCTTTCTCTGACTAATTTCGCTTAGCATAATACTTTCCAGTTCCATCCACGTAGTTGCAAATGGCAAGATTTCATTCTTTTTGATTGTTGAGTAATACTCCATTCTATACATATACTATATCTTCTTTATGCATTCATCCATCGATGGACATTTGGGCTCTTTCCATAACTTAGCTATTGTTGATAGTGCTGCTATAAACATTGGGGTGCATGTGTCCCTTTGAAACAGCATACCTGTATCCCTTGGGTAAATACCTAGTAGTGCAATTGCTGGATCTTAGGGTAGTTCTATTTTTAATTTTTTGAGGAACCTCCATACTGTTTTCTAGAGTGGCTGCATCAGCTTGCATTCCCACTAGCAATGCAAAAGAGATCCTCTTTCTCTGCATCCTCGCCAACATCTGTTGTTGCCTGAGTTGTTAATGTTAGCCATTCTGACAGGTGTGAGGTGATATCTCATTGTGGTTTTGATTTGTATTTCCCTGATGATGAGCATTTTGTCATGTGTCAGTTGGCCATCTGGATGTCTTCTTTGGAGAAGTGTCTATTCATGTCTTTTGCCCATTTCTTCACTGGATTATTTGTTTTCTGGGTGTTGAATTTGATAAGTTCTTTATAGATTTTGGATATTAGCCCTTTATCTGGCATGTCGTTTGCAAATATATTCTCCCATTCTGTTGGTTGCCTTTTAGTTTTGCTGATTGTTTCCTTCGCTGTGCAGAAGCTTTTTATTTTGATGAGGTCCCAATAGTTTGTTTTTGCTTTTGTTTCCCTTTCCTCTGGAGATATGTTGAATAAGAAGTTACTGTGACTGATGTCAAAGAGGTTTTGCCTGCATTCTCCTCTAGGATTTTGATGGCTTCCTGTCTTATGTTTAGGTCTTTCATCCATTTTGAGTTTATTTTTGTGTATGGTGTAAGAAAGTGGCCCAGGTTAAAAAAAAAAAAAAAAAGTGGCCCAGGTTCATTCTTCTGCATGTTGTGGTCCAGTTTTCCCAGCACCACTTGCTAAAGAGACTGTCTTTATTCCACTGGATATTCTTTCCTGCTTTGTCAAAGATTAGTTGGTCATACGTTTGTGGGTCCATTTCTGGGTTCTCTATTCTGTTCCACTGATCTGAGTGTCTGTTTTTGGGCCATAGTGCCCAGCTTTTTAAAAGCGGAACAAATTACATCTCTTATAAGCCACTCAGGTTAATTTTGATACCTTTAAAGATTCTGTGCTAGATGAAATCATTGAACAATCAATTAGTCACCACATAGGAGAGCATGAAGTACTGAGTAGTCACTGTCTTGGCTTTGCAAAGAGCAAATTGTACCAAGTCGATTTAATTTTCTTCTTCAAGAGATTGACAGTTTATACAGACATTTAGGAAGCAGGGCATGTAATTTATCTAAACTTCAGAAAGGATTTTGATGAAGTCACATGTGCCATTTTAGCACTAACTCAAAGGATATGATCCAGTCCAGACCATATTCCTCCTGTAGGAAGGGGCCCACCTCTCTGACAAGTCACAATTGAAAATGCTTACTGAGAGCTTGGTGTCAATAATGAACCCTCTCCTATAAATGCATAATCTAATGCTGGAGTTCTTTTCTGAGTGTCTATGTGTGTCATAGATAAATAATTGAAAATAAACTCACGTTGGGGTGCCTGGGTGCCTCAGTCAGTTGAGCATCTGGCTTTGGCCCAGGCCATGATCCCACAGTTCGTGGGTTCGAGCCCCACATCAGGCTTTGCACTGACAGTATGGAGCCTGCTTAGGATTCTCTATCTCCCTCTCTCTTTGCCCTTCCTCTGCCCCCTCCCTCTCTTTCTCCGAAAAATAAATAAACATTAAAAAACAAAAGAAAAAAAACTCACGTGTTGGTTGAGGAAAGCTCTGATACAAGGACTTGGGGAGATTGTTATGGTTTAAATGACATGATCTTAAACCATAAAAATGAACCATTATGTACTCTGCGAAGGGCAATAGGACCAAGTTCATAATAACATGCTGTGGTGATCATGAACAATACCAGAGATACATACAAAGTGGGAGTGCTTGGCCATAAATATGGCGAAGAAAGACTTGGTAGTCAATGGTGGAACCCGATCCATGTATCGCTGAACAATTCTGTGTTATTATTTGTAAGTAACACATAATTTTAGACCGTGTAAAAAGGAATATGATTTGCAAGCACGGGGCGCCCAGAAGTCATTACTCTACAATAGTCTGTTTTAATCACAATTCTCAGACTACTCTAATTTTACACTGCAGGGAAGCTAGATGGTCCAGAGAAAAAACCTTCTAAATATGTAAGATGATGAGTGGATATTTCTTTAAAGTTCAGACTAGAGAAGAGCGACCACTCTTCAAATTTTATAGTCACTTGTTGAGTAGCAGATATATATGTCAGATTGTCAAGATATTTCATATCTGTTTCTGGAGCAAGTGTTTTGTTTTGTTTTTAGAGGGGGAGTATATAAAACAAATCAGCTTAAATGTGGCAAGAGTGTGGGTAGGTAAAGGAAGAACTCTTTTCCTATTGAGTTCATTAAACGCTAAAACATGTTATCAGAAGGTATCTGAAATATTTTTTTTCTTGTAAGCTGAAAACAGAATAGACAGCCTTCTGCCTAACGTAGCATAGGTGTTGAAGGCTCTGGTTTAGTCCAATAGTTCCAAAATCTGACAGTGTCAGGATCACTTGGATAGAATTTTTTTGTAAAATAGTTTTCTTGAAGTGTAACTGACCTACTATAAATTGCATGTATTTCAAGTATATAACTGGATAAGTTTTGACTTAAATATATACCCATGAATCTATTACCACACTCAAGATAACAAATATACTCGTTATTTCCAAGAGTTTTCCCATGCCCCTTGTAGTTCTTCTTCCCAGACCTTTCTAGACAAACATTGTCTGTTTTCCGACACTATAAAATTGCATTTTCTCAAATTTTATGTAAGTAGAATCCGATGATTTGTATTTTTTTTCATGTTGCTTCTTTCACTTAGCAGGTTGATTTTGAGTTTTATCCATGCTATAATGTATTTCAGTAGTTCATTCCTCTTTGTATTGTATTCCATTGTATGGAGATATACAGTTTGTTGATGTATTTTTCCTTTGATGGACATGTGGGTTGTTTCCAGTTTTTTATTATTACAAATAAAGCTGTTGTGAAGATTTATGTACAAGCTTTTGTATAGACATAAGCTCTCATTTTCCTAGGGTAAATACTTAGGAGTAGAATGTTTGGATCATTATGGTAGGTATATATTTGACTTTGGGGGAAACTGCCAAATTATTTTCCATTTACAAAGTGGTGGTTCCATTTTACACTCCCATCAGCACTTGTCGGTGAGTTCTGCCAACACTTGATGATGAGTGAATGTCTTTAATTTTAGACATTCTAATGGGTGTATAGTGGTATCTCATTACAGTTTTAATCTAAACTGACCCAATGACCAGAGATGTTGAGCATCTTTTCATGTGCTGATTTGATATCTGAGTATCTTCTTTGGAGAAGTGTATCTTCAGTTTTTTTGCCCATTTTTTAATTTGGGCATTTGTTTTATTTTTGAGTTTTGAGAGCTCTTTATGTATTCTGAATACAGGTCCTTTAGCAGATATATGATTTCAAATATCTTCTCCCAGTCTGTAGTTTGCCTTTTCATTCTCTTAACAGTGTCTTTCAGAGGAAGATGTTTTTCTTTTTGTTGAAATCCAATTCATCCTTTTGTTGGTGTGTTTTTTTTTTCCAGATCATGCTTTTTGTTCATGTCTACAAACTTTTTTTTTAGTTTACTTATTTTGAGAGAGAGAGAGAGAAAGAGAGAGAGAGAGAGAGAGAGAGAGAGAGAATCTCAAGCAGCTCTGCACTGTCAGTGTGGAGTCCAGTGCAGGGCTCAAATTCACGAACTGTGAGATCATGACCTGAGCTGAAATCAAGAGTGGGACACAACTGACTGAGCCACCCAGGCACCCCTAGAAACTCTTTGATCACCAATATTTTCTCTTAGGTTTCTTAAAGAAGTTTTATAGTTTAAGTTTTATAGTTAGGTCCATGATCCATTTTGAATAATTTTTTGATATATGGTACAAGGTATGGATCAATGTTTTTATTTTATATATGGATACCTAGTTGTTCCTGCATAATTTGTTGAAAAGACTGCCTTTTCCCACTGAATTGTCATTGAACTTGTGTCAAAAATCATTTGTCTATATATGTTTGGGTCTATTTCTGGATTCCCAAATCAGTTGCATTGGTTTACTTGTTAGAGTGTTCTGAGATCCATTTTCCAATGTATGTGTGAGCATTCTAAGCAATGCTCAGGAGGCCAGTTGGACATTCTATAATTCACCTCGATGCTGATGCTCCCCGAATTCCACAGGCTGAGGACTCTGCATCACAAGGCCAGCTTCTACTTCAGATGCCAGTTGCAAGCCAAGGTTGTTACCTTCTGGCTGACTGGCTAGAAATCCACAACCCCCTCCTTGGGTCCAGTTAATTTGCTAGAGTGGCTTACAGAACTCAGGAAACCCATTTACTCTTTGGATTACCGGTTTATTATAAAAGGATATGATAAAGGATAAAGATGAACATCCAGATGAAAGAGATGTATAGAGCAAAGTATGTGGAAAGGGCTCAGAGCTTCCACGCTCCCTGAGTGGGTCACTCTCCCCAAATCTCTACACCTTCACCACCATAGAAGCTCTCTAGACCCGTCCTTTTGGGTGTTTATGGAGACTTCATTACACAGGCATGATTGTTCAAATCATTGGCCAATGGTGATTGATTGAATCTCCAGCCCCTTTCCTCTTCCCAGAGGTAGAGGAGTGGGATTGAAAGTTCCAACCCACCTGTCACTTGGCTGGTTCCCCTGGCAACCAGCCTCCATCCTTAGGTGACAAAGTCACCTCACTGACCCAACAAAAGACACCCCAGTCTCTCTCACCACTTGGGAGATTTGATTCCAAGGGTTTTAGAAGCTCTGTGCCAGAAACTGGGATGAAGATCAAATATGTATTTCTTACTGTAAATCACAACTTCACACTTGTCCAACTTTACCCTGAAACCATGCTATTTTGGTTGCTTGATCATTATAGTAAGTCTTAAAATCAGGTAATCTTAGTCTTTCAACTTAGATCTTCTTTTCAAAAACATTTTGATTATTCTAGGTCTTTGCATTCCATATGAATTTTAGAATCATCTTGTTAATTTTTACTTGACTGCCAGGATTTTCACTGAGATTGCATTGAATCAATAGATCAGTTTGGAGAGAATAGGCATCTTAACATCATTAAGTCTTCAAACCCATGAACATGGTATATCTCTCCATTAATTTAAAATTTAAGTTTCTGTCAGCAATGTTTTGTGATTTTCATTGTACCAGTCTTGTGTATCTTTTGTCAGATTTATCTCTAAGTGCTTTGTATTTTTAAATGCTATTGTAAATTTTATTTAAAAATTTTAAATTTCCAATACCTTGTTGCTATTATGTAGAAATACAGCTGCTTTGTGAATTGACCTTATATCCTGCAACCTAACTAAATATTTGCTTTTTTTTTTTTTTTTTTGGTAGATTCCATGGAATGTTTTGCATAGACAATCATATTACATGCTAATAATGACAGTTTTACTTATTCCTTTCCCATCTGGATATCTTTTATTTCCTTTTCTTGTCATTCTGCAACTGACTAGAACTTATACTATAGTGTTAAATAGAAGTTACAACAGGGGATATATATATTTGTGAGAGATATTGGGCTTGTGAATTTTCTCATAATGTCTTTGTCTGGCTTTTGTATCAGGGTAGTGTCCTCATAAAATGAGTTGGACAGTACCCTTCCTTTTCAATTTTCTGAAAGAATTTGAGAAGAATTGGTATTATTGTCTCCTTTGCTATTTGGTAGAATGCACCAGTGAAGCCAGCTGGGCCTAGTAAATCTCACATCTGTGGGTGAGCTTAGAAATTTGTTTGTAACAAGGCTCCCATCTGATTCTGATTGGATCAAATGTGATTTCTTAAAGGCCCATCCAATCATCAAGCAGCCAGGGAAGTGGCAGTTCTCAAGAGGTAACAGGGTCATGATCAACCTGTGAGTCTCAGCTTCAAACTATGTTTGTGTCATCACAGACCTGCATCACTAAACTGTAGAACTTTCTCTCCCAGAAAATTCCATGCAGAAAACTCTGTCAGGAAATCATTCTGGCAGAATTGTAAGAATTGTAACAAGTCTAAAATTTACTTGGTAATTAGGAATATGCATATAGATTCCTATTTCATAGCCAATAGACAATTGGACATTTGCTCCAATCTGCCATGAAATCAAACTTTTTAAAGTTATGTTTTTATAAGGAAAATAAGTTGTTCCATGTTATTGATTAGATCTTTGCTCTGTTAAAGTTTGGAAAGATTAAAATCCTTATCAGTAATTGTGAAATTTCTACTGATAAAAGTCACCTTAGAGGGTGTGTATTACATAATAAATTCAAGTTAGTTGTTTTCTCTTCCAGAGAACAGCTCTCTAAGGGTGTCATTGCAATTCCCTAAGTGCCTGTTAATTGACTGGTTGATTTATCTGTACCAGATTTGATGAACTGTGATGTTACTGTTTTCACAAAGGTTCAACTTTCACAGAGACTAGTTAACTATCATTGTAACTAAGTTCTGATTCTAGGAAGGTGGTACCAATTTGTGAATAATAGGTTTCCACTGACTGTGTACTTACATACAAACATTTTGTTTGACTAAATATAGAATCATCAAAAAAATCTAATGTCCATAATTCCTTGTAGTGAATCTATAACCAATAGTATTCACCAGCCAGTGATATCACCACTTTATGTAGGAAGCATGCCACTTTCTGGGCTCTTTCTTTTTTTTTTTTAAGTTTTTACTTAAATTCCAGTTAGTTACCATAAAGTGTAATATCTGTTTCAGGTGTACAATATAGTGATTCAGCACTTCCTTACAATACCCTGTACTCACCACAAGTGCCCTCCTTAATCCCCATCATTTATTTAACCCATCCCTTCCTCTGCCCCCTTTGGTAACCATCAGTTTGTTCTCTATAATTAAGAGTCTGTTTTTTGGTTTGCCTGTCTCTTTCCCCCAGCCTTTTCTTGTTTTGTTTCTTAAATTCCGCGTATGAGTGACATCATATGGCATTTGTCTTTTGGAGTGACTTATTTTGCTTAGCATAATACTCTAGCTCCATCTATGTCATTGCAAATGGCAATATTTCATTCATTTTTATGGCTGATTAATATTCTATTGTGTGTATATGTGTATACACACACACACACACACACACACACACACATCACATCTTTATCCATTCATAGTCAGTGGACACTTGGGCTGTTTCCATAATTTGTCTATCATAGATAATGTTGCTATAAGCATCGGGGGGCATGTATGCCTTTGGATTAGTATTTTTGTATTCTTTGGGTATCTGAGCTCTTTTTAAATTTTAATTTATGTTCCAGTAAGGAGTGGAAACGTGATATTATTTGGTAGATGGTCTTTAAGTGTATATATTACAATCCCTCAGAAGTTCTTAACCCTTTTTATTCCATGGGCCCCTTTGATATTAGATGATGCTTATAGACCCTTTCTCAAAATAATGTTGCAAATGTATTAGTAAAATTATAGGAATACAAAAGAAACCAATTACACTGAAATACAGTTATCAAAATATGTTTAAAACACAATTGTGGTGTAGTAATATATGTGCTTCCTTATTCATGCAATAAAATAATAAGCTCTAGTTGCAGCTATAATAACTATTGTAATTTGTCATTAAGAATGAGCTACTACTTGGCATTTGGAAATAACTGCAACAACTATAATGTCAATGAAAATATCGCTGTTCATAGCCTACCTTTGTAACTGAAGAAAATGCTAAGATTTCAAGAGTTTAGTAAAAAACGCATATTTTTTTCCTTCCAAGCTCATGGACCCCTGAATTCACTCCATGAATCCTAAGAAACCCTGCTTACTTTCTGTTCATTTTTAATGAAAATTCGAATCGCGAAAAACAAGTTATGCAAAAAATAAATTATGAAGGAATGTGAGAGAAAAAAATGAAGGTCCATTTTTCTTGTGGAATTGGTTGAATTGCAACATTTTGATATACATTGTGTTTTTTTACGTTCCATTACTTCCTGCTGGAATTAGCATTGTCCTTTTCAATGAACCACTAATGAACAGCCTGACAAGTATGACTTAATCATACAGCACTTTTAATCTGTGAAACCTATTTAGAATGTTAGCACAAAATAGAAATATAATGATGTAAAGGAGAGAATTATATACCATAATGAAATCCCAGCTTAGAAGAACCTAAAAGCTGCAAGCTTGGGACCCTTAAAATCAGAAGTTCTTTGGGTCTCACTCAGTTTAGAAACTTGTTGAAGGCTCTGGGTGGTAAGATGATGGTGAGGGAGGATACAAGAGAACAAAAAGAAGGAACAAATAAAGTCCTGTTTGCAAAATATGAGGCTCAGAAGAATTACATCCTATTACAGGTGTTCAGTAGATATGCCAAACATCATATTTGCAAGTCGCTAACTGGCATTGCGTGATTAAATTGAGTAATTGCACATGTTGGTAAAAAGCCATAATTACCTAAGAAAAATGTATGCATTTTGTCTGAGTAGGGTTCACCCCTTTATCATGTCTTTTAAATTTTGATCAACTAAAAATCTGCTAGCAATGTAAAGTTCTCCACTTGCGTGGACCCTGGCACATGGGGGTTCTTGATCGTTGTTTACTCAACAGTTAGCTTTCACATTTAAGGTGACATGGAAGCATACTTAAAACTGGCAAGAATTGCCTCGCTATGAGAAGCTTTGGGACTTGGTCAGAAATTTCTGTTTTTCTCCATTTCTCCAACATTGTGACAATAACTCATCGTCTATTTACAAATGGAAAGCAACACTTCATGGTACCTGGCCGCTTTCAAAGCTAGATTCTATCTGTCCTTGTGTGAAGGGCTCCAGTCACACCATTGTAAGATATTTTCTTCTGACCATCTGGCAGTTCTTCAGAACCCTTCTCTCTCAACCTTTACAGCTACTGCACTAGTTACAGCTAATCCTTTCAATGAATGAGCTGGAAAATGTAGGTACATCAATATCATATCCTTTTAGAGCCCATTTAATCCATGCCCTATTATTATTTCGTTTAATAGGGCCATTATCTTCTGTGGAAATGAAAAGTAATTTGTCAGAATCATTTCTAAAATTTTAAAGATCAGTCTATGTAAATTTTTTTAAATAAAAGAAACCCTAGATTTTTTTCTTTAAAGAATCTCAAACACACTCATTAAAAATCTCAGAAATGGGAATCTAGGGCTTAGATTTCAAACATGTGTTAGGTCTTATTTTTCAGCCTGGGTTCTAACATGTCTAGTCTAATAACCCAGCTCAGGTTGGGCTGATAGTATTCCTGAGAAAGAGTTTATATTAACAGTGACATTAATTACCCCAGCAAGGCCAATAAAACAATTTGTATGTTTCTCTTATTGTTTGCTTTAAGAAGCTAAGAAAAGGTTCATTCCAGTATGGGAATTTTATGAATTTTCCTTACTCTATGGACTTTGGTTTTTAAATACCTTATTTTGCGATTTATGAATAAGCTCATAGACGTGTCTAGTGTTCTCATTTTAACCAAGGTTTTACTCCATGAAAAACCCATGTTGGCTGAAAAGTTTTGTTAGAAATGCTGTTAGTATTTCCACATTCTGAAATTTACATTTATAATCGAATCGAAATGAAAAAAGCCTTTTTTTTCCCTCCAGATTCGGAGTTTAAAACTGTATTCACAATACCCTGTCCCCAGCTCACCATTTCATACACATCCCCATCACCATAATACCAAGTTTTTGACAGAAACCTTTCCCCTAGTGTTTTCCACTTTCGTGTTTAGGTACTTTAGCTTGGGCAAGTTATTGTCCCCATTGTTCAGTTAACACACACACATATGCGTGCCCGTGCATGTTGGCAAACTCTCCCTGAGTTGTAGGATGAAATTGATTTGTTATTCCCAAGGTTTCTTGGTGTTAAAATTAATTTTTAAAATTTCCGTGAGAGCGTTATGGTGACTTCTGGAAAATTATTCTTTGCTTTTCTTTTTTGTTTTGGGGGGGTTTTTGGTCACATGGGGATTGAAACTGCCCAGTGTTTAGACTCATGAATTTATGTGAGGTTTGGCTAACAATTGAGCTACCTCTGGAGATTAGAGTCCCTCAGCCTCCTTCTGTTGATACTGTCTTTTCCTCTAATTGCTGGGTTTCTGTCATAGCCTAAGTTTAAGGAAGGAATAATATACATCTCCAAGTTAATTATAACATCTGGCTCTATTTTGACACCCTTAGACTGCCTATAAATATCAGCCATGCTTTAAAAAAAAAAGTCATAAAACTGGAAGAAACCTCAAGAGGTCACTTATGTAGTGTCCTTTCTTAGGGACTATGTTTCCAGAAAGAGGAAAATCTAGTCTCTGTTCTAGGATGTAGTTACTGTTATCATCAAACATTTCAAATGTAGTAAGAAACAAACTCTTTCTTACTGTTCTCTAAACTCCATTCCTCACATTTCATTTTCTTCCATTTTAAAATATTGAACACTTTAGTTTTAAAATTTCTTTTTGAAATCTCTGCTTTAAAACTTATTATTAAACAGTTTCCCCATTCTCTTAATTACTTTTTAGTTTTTCCTAATTAAGTAGACAATTTGGAAAACATACAAAGGTAAAAAGAAAAAAAAATAGCCCCATGTCCAGAGGTAATAACTTAGATATTAGTGTATGTCTTTTGTTTCTTTTAATATTTGTGTTTTGCAAAAATGATATACTGCACATACTATTTTGTAGTTTGATTTTCCAAGATCTGTCACTCAGTTATGATGATAAACATTCTTCCACCCTCTTATTTTTAATGAGTACCTAGCATTCTATTTTTTGAATGCACCACATGACCCAACCTCCCAACCTGTTTTCCCAGCAATTGTATTAAGAAAACAGACTATGGAAATGTTGAAATAATTTTACAGTGAACACACACATACGCACCACTTAGCTTTTACAACTAACATTTTATTATAGTTGCTTTATCACATATCAGTTGAACTAGCCCTCTCTCTACCTATCAAGACATCTTGTATTTTTTATGTATTTCAGTATACTGGTATACTCCTCCCCCTTCAAGTACTTCAGTGCTCATCACAATAAGTGTATTCCCTAATCCCCATAACCTATTTCACCCATTCCCCCCGCTCAACTCACCTCTGTCAACCATCCGTATGTTCTCTATAGTTAAGAGTCTGCTTCTTGGTTTGTCTCTCTCTTTTTTTTCCCTCTTTGTTTTGTTTCTTAAATTAAACATATGAGTGGAATCATATAGCATTTATCTTTGATTTATTTCACTTAGGATTATAGTCTCTGTATCCATCCAGGTTGTTGTAAACAGCAGGATTTCATTCTTTTTTTATGGCTGAATAATATTCCACTGTATAAATATAGCACATCGTTTTTTATCCATTCATCTATCAATGGACACTTGGGCTGCTTCTGTATCTTGGTTATTGTAAATAATGCTACATTAAACAATAGGGCATGGGGGTGCCTGGGTGGCTCAGTCAGTTAAGCGTCCGACTTTGGCTCAAGTCACAATCTCGCAATTCATGGGTTTGAACCCTGAATCGGGCTCTGTGCTGACAGCTCAGGGCCTGGAGCCTGCTTTGGATCCTGTGTCTCTCTCTCCCTCTGCCTCTCTCTCTCTCTGTCTCTCTCAAAAGTAAATAAACGTTAAATTTTTTTTTAAACAATAGCACATGTATCCCTTTGAATTAGTGTTTTTATATTTTTTGCACAAATACCCCGTAGTACAATTACTGAATTGTATGATAGTTCTATTTTTAACTTTTTGAGGAAACTCCTGAACCTGTATTTAAAAAAACAAAAATTGTTTTACATTTAAGTTGTTTTCCAATCTATTGGAAAAAATAATGTACTCATTAGTGTAATTGAATCAGCTTTCTGTTGCTGCATAACAAAATACCTCAAAGCTTAGTGGCTTACCAATGCTTTATTTGCTCATGGTTGTATGGGTCAACAGTATAGGCTGAGCTCAGCTGGGCAATTTTTCTGCTGGTCACAGTGGGGATTATTCCTGCCACCACAATCATGTGTCAGCTTTGCTGAGTCTTCTGGAGCAAGATATTCTCACTTGATGAATCCCTAGAATTGGAGTTCGATTATATAAAGTTATACATACCCATAGCCAAATTATCCTTATTAATTATTTAAAATGTTTTTCTTCCCTTAGGTTCTCTTTGCATTTTTTAAATTCAAAGTCATTTTAGTTCAGAATAACTTTCTGAGATGCTGGCTGGATTCATTTTAATCAATATATTGAGTTAGACATTAAGAACAATACAAAAGAAAGAAATCTAAGACATCGTCTGTTTTTCAGGAAGTCACAATCTAGTTGGGAACACCAACACTTACAAAATAGTCAAATTGAATTATAAGAACTTGTATAGTTGTCAAATTGCTTACTTCTTTCCCTTCTCTAGACTGGGTTAACTACTTAACATCTAGTAAGCATTCAGTAAATACTTAGTAACTACCATTGTATTTCAGAAAGGGGCTAAATTAAAGTTCTGTAGACTGGGGATTTTGTTAAGGAGGTAGGACTTCATCTCGGTCTTGGATTAGAGGTATAATTTAGATAGACTAGGGAAGAGTGTATAGATTCATGTATAGAATCATTTTATTTCATTTTATTTTATTTTATTTTATACTGTTCAAAAAAAATTATGGTTAGAAATTTACCTTCTTTATCACGAACACAAAACTATCTGCTGAAACATTTGCCACTGAGCTCACAACAGGGATTGCTAAAGTGCTTATTTCACTACCATCTTTAAATTTCTGACCATCCTTTATAATACTAAGTGTGACTAGAAGGGAAACAACCAATTTCCCCAAATTCAGAAACCCTTTCTTTTCTGCAAACCCCACCTAGTAGAATTCATGTAAATATGTTTGAGGGATTTTGTGGGCAGAAGCAAACCTATGAAAGCTCATCTAATTTTTTTTTTTTTACATTCACTAAAATAAAATACTAATCTCAGCAACTGAATACACATATTAAAATAGTTATAATGAGATCCTGAAGAATTAAAGCCATAAGCTTTTCAGGCTCTCCATCATCCTTGATTTCAACCCTATGCTTACAACTTCAATTTGTGCTTGTTGCAGCACGTGCTTATACTAACAGTTTGGTGTCTTTTCCCCTGAGTGTAAGTGTTGATCCTCCAGCAAATTTTATGATACAGAGTTGACTTCCATTGTCTAATTCCCACCGTGGTCCCAGAGATGGAGAAAACTGGACTTGTAAGCTGTTTGTGGCTCCTTTTTTTCCAACAGCCTGAATGAGTGTGCCTTTGCCCCCATTTCAGTAGGAGTGTTAACATTGCCTTAGTTCCAGACTAAGTGCTTTCAGTCCCTGATAAATGTAGCTTTCCAAGGCCTTCGTATACTTTCCCTCAGCTTCCTGTCCCTCACCCTCTCCCTCTCCAAGACATTCATGGTAATACCTCTGTTCTCCTCTACTTTATTTCCCCTTATTTTTCTATCCCTCTATTCCTTTTTTCTTAATTATTTGTGGAATAGGGAATCCAAAACTCCTGAGGGTAAAAAAGAGCCATAATTGAAAGTGAATTTCACCTCAGGGGAACTCAAAGTTAAGAAACGATCATCCTATTAGAGCACATATCCATACTTAGCATACATAGAAGTGTTGCCTCCTTCACACTTGTTATCTTAACCTATCTCTGCTGCTGTTGCTCCCAGCATTTTTGTTAGGATCTTTTCAGACCCTTGCATGTTGTCTTGAATATACTTGGTGGTGGCAAATCTTCTTTCTTGAGAGGTGGGTTTTGTTTTGGAAGCAGATACAGGTTATTTGCAATCAATATGGGTGATTTCACCGGAAGGAATCACACTGGGTAACATGTGTTTACACACAGCACCTTTCCATACACACACAAGTGTACAATCACACGTATATAAGGCAATGAGACTAATTAAGATATGTGTAGAAAAAGTAGTTTCCACAGGTGGCTGTTGCTGTTGTTGTGTTTGGTTAAGCACACCACTTTAGAATTTTAAGAAGCAAAAGGTCGGCACTGAAAGAGGCTTAGTGGGCATTTATTTTAATACCCTGAGGAAACGAAGGCACAGAAAGATGAAATGACTCCTCTGAAGTCCCATGGTCAGTGATTCAGAGCTCTTCTTCTTCTGTGAATGCACATCTTGTTCGTCCGAATTCCCCAACACGAAAGTGAGTTCTGATGGAGTAGAATCTTGTACGTTGAGGTTCTTAAGAAATTTTGATGTTAATGATAGAAAGCAGCCTCTTTCTTTCTTTCTTTCTCTCTTCCTAACTTCTTTAAAATATCCTTTTTTTCAACCCCTTTCAAATATTCTTAACAGCTCCAAACTATTGAAGAATAATCGATTGGTAAATTTCCTTTTTAATTGGAAATATATAAAAGGAAAGAAGATTTCTATATTGCCCGTGATCATTGGAAGAACTTGAGGCTACCCTCAACTGAACACTTCACATGAGTATCATTCAAAATGAACTACTCCAGGAACCAGTTACCTGTTTTTGTGTTTTATGAGGGTTTGGAGCTGCCCTTTCAAGCATATTATAAAATCGGCTGTCTATACTACTTTCCAAAATCAGGACTTTTTTTAAAAGTTTATTTATTTATTTTGAGAGAGAGAGAGAGCACAAGCAGGGCAGGGTCAGAGAGAGAATCCCAGGCAGGCTCCCATTGCCAGTGCCGAGCCCATTGTGGGACTCGAACTCACGAACTGGGAGATCATGACCTGAGATGAAACCAAAAGTCGGACTCTTAACTGACTGAACCACCCAGGCACCCCCCAAAATCAGGACTTTCAAACTAACTCCTAAAGTATTAGCCAAAAGGGATCCCCACTGCTATAATAAACAATGTGTCTAAAATACCTGTTTTGTAAAGTGATTTGGAAAGGAAAACAGGTGAGGAAATGAGACAATACTTGATCATCCGGAGAAACAAAGTGGCTGAAAAATTGCCTTTCAAAATGACAAATATCCTTCTCCATTTAAATACCCTCAAAGATCAGCCTCTTTACCATCTCGGGAGTCTGAAGATCTTAGACTCCATGATTCTCACTCAGTGTTGGAAGAGACCGTAGAGTAATGGCACCCACAGCCGGTCCACCAGCCTGTGACAAGCAGTCTATGACAGCACGTTAGCCTCAGTAGTGCAGTGAGGAGGAGGTAGATGATGGGGTGAACTTGTCATAGAGCTAAATATACCCGGCTTACTATTGAAATATCATTTTCGAAATGACTGTAATAATAGATCTTTGCTGTTATTGTTTATTTTTAGTTCTTGCTGTTATTATTCGTTTTCATAATGATCTTCCTCAGCAAAGTCGGGGGCCCCGAACTTTAAAAACAAATTGTACCATTCAGGAAATTACAAAAATCTGGGCACCACTGCATTAGAGGTTATCCAGTTCAATTATCTACCCTTCCAGAATATAAATAAAGTGCCTCGTGTAGAATTTCAGTATTTAACCAAAGTTGAATAGATTACTGAGAAGATTTTTAATATGACCCCCGCCCGACACACACACCCCACGTCCCCCAAGATCACTCTGCTAGACTCGTCTTCTATAGTTAATATTCAGCAGATTATTGCAGCAGTCTCTAGGCAGTAATTTTTTCCCTTCCATTTTCATGACCATCCTGAAGCCTTCACTGAAGCCCAGCCTGCTTATATAGATCCTGAATTGTTTGTCAGTATTAGTAGCTCGTAATTGTGATGTGTCACGCAGCACCTCTTACTGTTCTTATAACAGTTCTGTGATTTTAAAGTTATTTTGGTAGCAGTTCCTTTATCATCAGAGGGAACATTTTGCCTCAATAGGAAATTCATTCTGTGCAGACAGACTGCAAATTCCCATGACATGGTAGGCTCATCTGTCAAAGAATATTTTTTATTCCCATTTACCTCTTTGATTACGTTCAGAATGCCCCAGTAATGCTGATGAGATCATTCTGACTCTTTAGAACATTTTCTTCATGTTTTCCATCATCTCCAATAACATAAAAGGTTTAACTCACAGCGGAAATGGTAGCGAAATCTCTTCTTTTCTCTTTGGGAAGCTAATTTGGGGAAAGGAGGTTGATACATGAAGCTTTAAAAATATTTTAAAAATTAGCAGTACCTGTGTTTATTTCTTAACTGAACACCAAATTGCTCTTGCCTGTGTCACATTTGCATACATGTGGGTTCTAGCAGTGAACATAAAAGCTCCAGTGAGTTACACAAAAAAGATATTTTCTGCTTATTGTCAATTCTACCTATCATGTATTGGAAGAACAGGAGATACTCTGAATTCTTGATACGTTTTCTCGTGAAATGTGGTGTTTTATGTGCCATAATGAGGCCCAAAATAAGTAAACCCTTGGCTGTAGTGATTTAAGAGCAGAGATCTATAATTGATATAATTAGATGCCTAATTGGCATTTTTTTTTAAACTTTTTTTTCAACGTTTATTTATTTTTGAGACAGAGAGAGACAGAGCATGAACGGGGGAGGGTCAGAGAGAGGGAGACACAGATTCTGAAACAGGCTCCAGGCTCCGAGCTGTCAGCACAGAGCCCGACGTGGGGCTCGAACTCACAGACCATGAGATCATGACCTGAGGCAAAGTCGGCGCTCAACCGACTGAGCCACCCAGGCGCCCCCTAATTGGCATTTTCAATGAAGTCTGTATTTGTGCATATGGAAGTAATTATAATTCAAAACTTTCTGATTTTTTATCCTCTATCCTCCAAATTCTAGCAGTGTATACGGGTTTCTTGTTAAAAAATATTTTATTATGAAAAATTTTAAACATTTGCAAGAGTAAAGATAATACTATAATGAGCCCAGTATACCCATCACTACTTTAATAACCAAAGCTTGCAGATCTAGTTTCATTTATATCTCCTTGAACCACTCTGTCTCCATGAGATTATCTCAAATAAAATACCAGACATCATTCATCCTGAAGAACTTTAATCCATAAATTGTACACCAAGAATGCACCTAAAATGTTTTCTTTAATACCATCAAATATTCAAAGAGTTCAAGTTTTCTTTCCTCTTGATTATCTCATCATATATACATGTTTACAGTTTGTTTGAATCTGGATCAAACTAGAGTCCTATTTTATTTTATTTGGCTAATACTTTTCCTGAATCTCTTAAACTGAGGTTTCCTCCTTCTCCTTTGTAAAAATTCTCTTGGGGCACTGGGGTGACTCAGTTGGTTAAGCCTCCGATTCTTGGTTTCAGCTCATGTCTTGATCTCACAGCTCATGAGCTTGAGCCCTGCATCCGGCTCTGTCCTGACAGGGCGGAGCCTGCTTGGGATTCTCTCTCTGTCTCTCTCTGCCCCTTCCCTGCTCTCTCTCTCTCTCAAAATAAATAATTAAACTTAAAAAAAATTCTCTTGCCAATCATTTATGGAACAAACTAGGTCATTCGTCGTGTAGAATTCCCCATATTCTGGATTATTTGGATAGTACCTCCTTGGGGGTATTGAGAGAGAGAGTGCATGAGCATGAACAGGGGAGGGGCAGAGAGGGAGGGAGAGAGAGAGAGAGAGAGAGAGAGCTCCATCTCATGAACTGTGAGATCATGACCTGAGCTGAAATCAAGAGTCAGATGCTTAATCAACTGAGCCACCCAGGTGCCCCTTCATATTTTATTTTAATATCATCTTTCATCTTTTGCTGGGAATGTAAATCTCAACATGTCTTCATTTCTCTACTTCATTCAAGTAAAGTACTGTGTTTATTCATTCAAGGAAGTCCAGTCCCCAAGTCTAACTTATTCTTGCCATACCAGTCAATCACATTGGCAGGGTTTTTTTTTTATGTTTAAAAAAAATTTTTGTAATGTTTATTTATTTTTGAGAGAGAGAGAGACAGAGTGTGAGTGGGGGAGAGGCAGAGAGAGTGGGAGACATAGAATCTGAAACAGGCTCCAGGCTCTGAGCTGTCAGCACAGAGCCCAATGCAGGGCTTAAACTCAGGAATGGTGAGATCATGACCTGAGCTGAGGTCAGACGCCCAACTACTGAGCCACCCAGGTGCCCCTTTTTATGTTTTCTTTTAAAATTTAAATTCAAGTTAGTTAACATATAGTGTAGTGTTGGTTTTAGGTATAGAATTTAGTGATTTATCACTTACATATGACACTCAGTGCTCATCCCAACAAGTGCCCTCCTTAATGCCCATTTAGCCCATCCCCTCCCCCACCACCTCTCCAGCAGCCCTGTTTGTTCTCTGTATTTAAGGGTCTCTTATGGTTTGCCTCCCTCTCTGTTTGTATCCTATTTTATTTTTCCTTCCCTTCCCCTGTGTTTATGTTTTGTTTCTTAAATTCCACATATGAGTGAAATCATATGATACTTGTCTTTTTCTGATTAAATTATTTTGCTTAGCATAGTACACTCTAGTTCCTTCCACGTTGTTGCCACATTTGCAGGTATTTTAAAGAGAAAATTACATATAAAAAGACTGCTTTCCCACTTGTTCCTAGACCTTGAAAAGAGAGATTAATCAACTTAAAATTTTAGCTCATTCTTACTTGTGGGTGGAGAGAGTTCCACTGAGGTGTACAAAGGCCATTTTAAGCCCTTTAGGTAAGAGTCTTTGTAAGTGACTCCTAATATGGCCATAAATTCTTCATTACCAAGTGCTTGTTAACCACTGTAATTTTATGGAATTCAGTTTCTGAAATTACAAATTTTGTTCCAATGGGCTAATTCTCTTCTTTTCCAAAATGTTCTAATTTAGTGTTTCTCGGCTTGCTGGGGAGGAAGGAGAGAGAATGGGCTCATTTCCAGAAGGATGGATTGGGAATTATCCTTAAGGTTTTGAATGCCCCCTGATCTTCCCCTCCCTGCCTCCGCCTTATCCCTACTGAATTGAACACTCCCATGTAGTGTTCAATCGTCACCACTACTATTGATGGAATCATCAGACATCGGTCAGATGTGGTGGGGATGGAAGAGAGGTTGAAAGCCACCGTCTATCTGTGTAAGACCCTCATGAGAAAGTTGCTGTGTAAAGTTGCACTGCGCCTCGTTGACTTTCAAAGTCATCTTACCCTAGGACGTTGACTATTAAGAAAACAGAGGTCAGAGAGTATCGTGACTTTTCTTTCTGCACTAAGGAAGAAGGCTCATTTCACATACCTAGACTAGATTACGGAGGAGGATACATTTCTGACTAGAGAAATGAGCGTATTCATTTAGTGGGGGTTTACCCAGTGTCTACTTACTATTGCCCGGTGCAAATCTCTGAGGGAGAAAGAAAATAAAAATTTTAAGTGCCCCTTGCCCCCGAGAGCTTTTAGTTTGGTTGAAGAGAAAAGGCCCATAAAGGAGCATAGTCAACAGTATTGATGTGGGAAACAAAGACAAAAGAAAAAATTAAATTTCCTTACTACTTACAGCCCCTGACGAGTCCTTGATACAGGCAGAGTGACATTCCTTGAGAACTCAACTGCCTGGATGATGACACTTTGCTAAGGGCAAAAGGCAATCTTAGTTTTAACATTAGCCCGACCCCCCAGGATCCTGTGAGTCTACTTTAAACATATAGGAATTCCTTTGGAAACTTTCTTTATCTCTGCCCGCCCAGGATGTATGCTGGCAAACATACTCCAAACGTATGGCCCATGGATATACATCTGAAGGGTCTCATGACTGAGCTTTTACTAAACTAATAAATGACCTTTTCCTAACTATAGCTAGCCCCCTCGGAGCCCTGGAAACCTTGTTTCCAAAATTCTTTGGAGGCTCCTGCTATTCCTGACCCCCTCCCAACCTGAAAGTAGATCATTGGCCACGCCTCACCACCCCAGTACAGCTCATCCTGCCCATGGGTCCTGACCCCGTGCTTTAGTAAAACCACCTTTTTGCACCGAAGACATCTTAAGAATTCTTTCTCGGCCATCAGCTCCGAACCCCAACATTTCCACATCACTATTGTAATAGCAGTGGGTGCGGACAGAGGGTAGCTACACTTGCGGTGAGCATAGTATAATGTGTAGACTTGTCGAATCACTACTACGCAGTATAGTACGCCTGAAACTAATGTAACATTGTGTGTCAACTACACTCAAATAATAATAATAATAATAATAATAATAATAATAATAATAAAACAGAGAAGGCACACAGACATGAAAGAGTTAAATAAAAATGAACGGTAATATTTAATTAAGCATTAGGATTTGGGATTAAAAAAAAAAAAAGCCCAGGGGCGGCTGGGTGGCTCAGTCGGTTAAGCGGCAGACTTCGGCTCAGGTCATGATCTTGCGGTCCGTGAGTTCGAGCCCCACGTCGGGCTCTGTGCTGACCGCTCAGAGCCTGGAGCCTGTTTCAGATTCTGTGTCTCCCTCTCTCTCTCTGACCCTCCCCCGTTCATGCTCTGTCTCTGTCTCAAAAATAAATAAACGTTAAAAAAAAAAAATTAAAAAAAAAAAAAAAAACCCAGGAAGCAGAATGAAACCGAGAACAAGTGCCAAAGGATTTCTGAAGGAATTTGGGCCTCTTCGAAAAACTGGGGCTTCTTTGGGAGGTGCTGATTTTATCATGTGAAGTGAGTTGATGACAATTCTCCAAAAGCTCTTAAGTTTCCTCCATATTTGTGGTTCACATAAGAAAATTACCCAAATTACCAAAATCTACAGTTCCGGTGAACAAACACTGTCAGCACAACCAAAATAATGTAACCCTTTCAATGAAACTGGCAAGCTACCCTTGCAACCTATTTGCTAAAAATAAATGAAACATCCCAAAGTAAAAATAAGATATGAGTGGTAAGCATCAATTGTGTTCTGTTATTTAAGTGCGGGTGGAAACAAACAGTTCCTAACGTTTGTGTTGAGTCTATGGAAAACTGATGAAAGCTATAGAGCCCTTTCTCTTGAAAATTACTTACATTTACATACAGAATTTTGCACACATTTCACAAAAAAGAAAGTTAATTCATGGAACGATCATTCAGGAAATAGAATAGGCAGCATACATTGCTGCTTTGAAGGGGGATAGCTGTCAACTATTGATAGTTCAAAGTTTCCAGAAAATTTCTAATATCTCCCTGCCAATCAATAAAGATAGCATCACATTCATCACTTTAGTTGTCAGAAATGATGTTATTTACTGACTAAAGGCAGTACTTTAAAAAAAGCAAAGAGGAGAGTTAACTTTGAGGGAGTACTCACTGTGGAATTTTAGCAGCAATGATTTCCTCTCACTCTGAAAGGCATCACAAATAGAGATATATTCGTATTCTTAGGATCAAATAGTTTTTTAGTAGTTGCACAGAAGTACAGCAGAATACATTATTAGTTCCTATTATAATAAAGAGCATGGATGGAAAATGTCTGACTTGCAACTAGACCGGCCCACCAAAAAAATCAGTAACAACATTGACCAAGGGTGAACGAAAGGTTGACTCGGGAGTTTAAATTCAAAATTAATTAAGGAGCATGTTTATTGCAATCACGACAGGGCCTCCAAGGTGATATTAAAACTCGTTGGAGTGATAACTAGTAAGACTATTTAAATTACTGTTGAGCTTACTTTTCAGTCTCTCCCTCTCTTTTTTCCCTCTCTCCACTTCCTCCCCTCACCCCACTCACTCATTACTATCAGTGGCTTTTAAAGAGTAAATCAAGATTTCTTTAAATGTGAACAGATCTTTGCCAATCTACTTTGCTGCCTGCATATACATTTCTTCCATATACATTATGTGGCAACGGGGATAGTGGTGAAAAGGGAAAGATGGATGGGAATAAGGCTATAAAAAAAATCCACGGTTCAAAACATTTTAATTTATTTTTTATCTAAAAATATTTTTTTAATGTTTTATTTATTTTTGAGACAGAGACAGGGGCAGAGAGAAAGGGAGACACAGAATCTGAAGCAGGCTCCAGGCTCTGAGCTGTCAGCACAGAGCCCCGACACGGGGCTCAAACCAGCAAACCCTGGATCGTGACCTGAGCCGAAGTCGGATACTTAGCCGACTGAGCCACCCAGGCGCCCCTCAAAAAAAAAATTTTTTTTTAAATAAAGAATCCATGGTTCTTCTTTTAAATTTACATGAGACTTCAATGAATCATTTTGGGAGCAATATAAGATTTCTGTATTTGGCATTATTTTGGTAACATAGTGTTACTGACATAAAAATTTAACTCATACATTGTCTTTTATTTGTATAATTAGTGTTTGGGTGTCTGCTATATACAGTGTGATCCGCATTACACAGAACAAACGTACCTTCTGTGAAAATGTTGAATTATTTTTATATTAATTAGGAGATAGCACTGCCCTCGAAGCCATGCTCTGCCTCCATGCTCTGGAAGACCCAGGCTCTCTTCCAGAAACCTCTATATCTCCCTATGAGCCAGCAAATAAAAGGAAAGTGAAAGGCACAGCAGAGAGTCTTCAGGACCCTAACCTAGTGTGGCTGTGAAGATATTTAATGTTTAAATCATCTCTGGTTATATGCAGACCACTGTGCTTAACTCACCAGGGAATAAGAAGTCGCATCTCCTAGTGTCAAGGAGCTCACAGATGTGTCAGCAGCAATAATTGGAACAGCAGCTGATAGCACTTACTAGACGCCTAGGCACTGTTCTAAGCATGTTTCATGTTTCATCTCATTAGCCCTCATAATATCCCTAGGAGTTTATTTTCCTTGTCTTACGGATGAGAAAACTGAGGCATAGAGGGATGAAGTCATTTTTCCAAGCTCATGCAAACTGTGAGTGGTGGGGCCCTAACGCATCACATGCAGTCTGACGCCTGAAAGAAAGAGCATGGAAAGATGCATGGTGTTCTAATTGGTGTCCACCTTCCAGGCACATTCAAGACGCTGGAGATACACTAGAGAATAAAGTGGGTCAGACTCCCTGCCTTCATACAGCCTGTATTCTTATGAGCAAGATAGAAGGAAGATTTGTAAAACATAGAGCATAACATGGTGAAAAGTGCAGTAGGAAAAAACAAAGCAGGGGAAGTGGTGGGGTCTGCTGGAGCTGGGAGACATAGCCTGCAGTTTTAAATAGGGAGGTCTGGAACAGCTTCAGGGAGATATTTGAATAAAATGCTGAAAGCCAAGAAGGGAACAAGCCCTGTGACTCTCTACAGAGAAAGAATATTCCAGGCAGAAAGAATACCCAATGAAAAATCACTGGCATGTTCTTGGACAGCAAGGACACCAAATGGCTGGTTGCAGCGAGCAAGGGGACAGTTGTAGCAGATTGATGATGTCAAAGAGAGAAGGGGATATTGTTGGTGTATGTGGAGTCATACTGAGACGTGATTCTGGAAAGGATGCAGAGACCAGATCATAAAAAGGCCTTGCAAATTGTTGCGAGGAGTTTGATTTCATCTTGATTGCAGTGGGGAACCATTGAACTTTAAGCACGATAGTGACAGATCTGGCCATCATACAGAGAATGAGTTGGAGAGATACAATCCCAAAGTCATAGAGACCGTTTGATCAGTAATCAAGGAGCAGAAATCAAAGTAAGATATGATGAGCACCTGAGCTAGTGCTGCCGCTGGCCAAGGGAATGGAGAAAAGTACACAGATGCAGAGATTTAGAAGGAAAAGAATCACCAGAACTTGGTGATTGCTTAGATGTGGTAACCAAAGGGGAACGAAGACTCCAGGTAATTCCCAGGTTTCTGTGTTATTGGGTAGCTGAGCGGCTGATGATGCCATTCACTGAGAAAGATAAAGTTTTCGGAGGCATTTAGGCGAGATGATGAAAATGGTTTGGGGCGTGTTACATTTGAGAGGCATCAGGCATGGTCTGGACGAGATATCGCATACAGATTCAAGATGATAATGTCGCCCACTCTGGTTCTTGTTGGTGTTTTAAACTGCTGCAATATATTTTTTACAAACCTACCCTAAGATGCCCAGTCACATACTGACTAACTTTAGACTGTAAAAAAACAAAAAGAAAAATTGCCTTTATCTGCCAAGCAATTGTTCCCCACGGAAGAAGAGCTCTGTTGATTGCTTGTTCCTTTATTGTCTCTAATTCTCACATTCTAGAACTCACTTTTTTTTTTTACTATTGTCATTTGATTTAGATGACTTAAAAGCTTTTCCATCACAAGACATATGTATACTAATAGAACAACCTTCAACACTATTTTTTTTTTGATTCACCAGAAAAGGTGATCCTTTCTTGATCACAAGCAGTAATGTTTCTTGTCCTCAGCTCAACCTCATTATAACTATACATTTGAGCAAACTAAGATATCCTCAGAAATGAGTCACCTCATCCCAGGGTTCAACTGACATGAAGAATTATCTTATTTTAGTTAGAAAACCTTAATTAGATTAGGTTGGCCTTTCTGGACTTTATGTGTTGTGACATACAGGAGTTAAACACCTTGATCTATGCATATCACACAAATCAGGAGAAAGCAGATGAAAGCAGAAATGAACTCATGTTTCTGTATGCAGCTGCTTTGATGAAGACGTTTCAAATAGAAACTGGAAAACCAGAAGCACAAAACTAAGGAGATAATAGCCAGCGAAGGGGAGAAGTGATTAATTCAGATCAGGAAAAAGCTGCAGAGTTCAAAGAGACTTATGATGAAATTAGGGGCTGTTGGAGATGTAATCCATATCTCCCTGTCACATATGTCCTATGTGATAGTACCGTGAATGTCATGGGAGAAAATTAATGCCTTACAGAATAAACATGTTTAAACTTTGTGAAGAATACCCACACAAGAGACTGATATACATACATTTCAGAGATGGACACGTTCGTCTTACAGGAAAATTCATCTGCCTCACAGTGAGTGCAGCTGACAATCAGGGGTCACATTCTAGCAGAACCTTTTACTAATATTGAGCCATAATTGTGTCTCTGTGGAAGTTTTTTTTTATCTTATTCTATTTATATAATGTTCTTTGTATAATGGTAATGCATCTCTATTATTTTTTTAATGTTCATTTATTTTTGAGAGAGGGAGAACGTGCGTGCATCAGCGGGGGAGGGGCAGAGAGAGAGAGAGAGAGAGAGACAGAATCTGAAACAGGCCCCAGGCTCTGAGCTGTCACCACAGAGCCCAGTGCAGGGCTCGAACCCACAAGCAGCAAGCCAAAGTCGGTTGCCTAACCAACTGACCCACCCAGGCGCCCCATCAATTATTATTGTTGGATTGCAAACAGAATGCATCCTAAACATACACTCCTTAGGAGAAAAGGCCTAAACTAGACTGTTCTCTGCTCTTGGAAAAAAGAGTTCTACAGTTTTCTCTTTCTTAAAACAAAATACCCTTGGTTAAATTTTGAATTCTTTTTACATTCTTCATAAATTTTTTTATGAAGTTATTTTTTTCATTCTGCAATAGTTTTAACCATCCAGATGGGAAACTTGAGTGTGGGATGTAAACATACACGTTTCTCTACTTTTCCCACTAATTTACACATTGCTCCCTGGGCTCACTGAACAATCTGTCTTCATTTTGAAGTCACCTGGGGTTATCCCTCATCACAGCCTCACCGAAGGTATGTAGGTGGGTGAAGAAAACCACTTAAATAAAAAGAACATTGTGACTTTGAAGAGTACAGTGCATTTTCCCAGAATGCACACTCATGATTTTTCGCAGAAAGGCAGATGACATGGGACAACAGATTACTTTGTTTTGATTGAGGATTGAATTAATGTTACAGTACATTCTTTGTCCGTACGCAGGCAACAAATAAATAATGTGTGATTCTGAAATGCAAAAATGGGATAAAGGTGGCCTATATAGGAACCAAATACAGCAGAAGCGTACAGATATCAAACTTTTCTTTATTCAGAAGAAACTATCCGAGCTGTTCTTTTTATCTCCCTCCTGTTTCCCCCGTGCATCGCTCTGTATACACTTTTAATAGTTAAACTGCTTTTAATGGCTGGATTTTCATTTAAAAGTAAAAGACGTTCTCTGCTTCAAGCAGCAGGTGTGTTTTTAATCTTTAATAGGTCACCTTCCCAAGTGCAAGCAGGCAAGCTGTTATTGATCAAAGAGGTTTTGTTGGGTAGCTCTCAGATTATTGAGTGACAAACTTTATTGAATTTGACTTAACAGAAGTCAGAAGACAGCTGAAGCATAAGAGCTCGCACTGCCATCAGAGTCATTTTACGACAGCCAGGGAGCAAAGCTCAGAGATGGATACTGAGCTCTTTGCTGGCCCTTGGAGATTAACTGAACAGCCTTCCTACCAATTCCCAAGCCTGTCAGCAGAACCAATTAGATTTTCAACCAGTAGACAAGAAGGGTGGCACTTGGGGACCTTTTTGCTTTAGGTCGAAGGCTTTTCAGACTGCGATGAGATGACATTGATGATGACACGTTGAGCATTGGTTGGTTTTAAGACAAGTTAAATTAGCAGTCTTGAAATGATTCCAACTGTCTCCTGACTTCTCACTGTTGCCATATTCAGTGGATCCTGTCAGGAGCAAGTTGATGACTTAATAGTCTTTCTTGAGTGGATTTGAGCACTTTGGCTGTGTGTTTATGTGTGGTTGTCATGCTTAAAATATTCATATGAAGGCTTGAAATATTTATTTGAAGGCGCCTTCTGCAGAGTTCAGCAGTAAGGCTCTCAGTGCTTCTACCTCCTTGTTATTTTATTTTATTTTTGCTTCCCTAAGCAGTTATTTTGCACGACTACCTTTTATTCTGTTTCATATATAATTGATGACAATATTGCATGTAGTTATTGATCACTTCATTTATGATAAAGTTAAAGAGCCTTTGTGACATCTTCCTTCTCTCCTAGACTACTGTAAATTCAGCTCTACTTACTTCTCAGGGTGGCTTGGGAACCATGGGGATTGGGAAGGATGCCATTGTTTTCGCTCCATGACCTTTTATCCAAAAAGACTGGGGCAGCTTTGAGTGGAAGGGATGGAAACACAGATGTAGTACTAACGCAACCAGTCTCGTCCAGATGGAAACTGGGTATCTTTGGGAAGCTTCATTTTTGACCTGGATAAAGTTATACAGGATACTTGTTTGAGGTGATGAAAGACTATTACTGTTATCAAGTCTGCATTTGTACTTAAAGATTTGCTGAACAGCCTTAACATCTACTAACATCAGTAAACTAGTATGATGTGGACTTTTGCATTATGTAGATAACTGACATTTCTAACTTCGACTTTCTGGTATTTGATAAGCTTACCAGGCATATAAACCATTTGCGATAGTTTGCAAGTTGTTGTACCTAACACTTACAGTTTAAAAGCAAGAATGATGCTAGCCGATTGTATTTGTGTGGGTGTATACATATGCAGCTGCAAACACATGTGCACTTCTTTGTGTATTTCTATTTGTAATTTATGTTTCATGACAAAGTTCTGTAATTTCTACAATTACATTCTGGTGCCATTACTTGGTAATTACTGACCCCTGAAAAGGGTGCAAATGAAAGTATTTTGCATGTGTAAGTTCTTTCAGACTATTAGACAGTACTCTTCTGCTGAGATACAAAACTAAAATTTTGTCACTAACACCTTGGCAACTTATAGTGGTTAAGTCCTTTTTGTAGACCTTGATTTAGAAACAGGGGATCTTTGGTGTATGTATTTAATGCTGGATTTGGAAATCTAACCCTATGGTTTCGTATGTACACATTGCTCTGGAAAGCAATGATAATATGTGGGGAATAAATCCTTCAACATCAGATCATGTTTTCAAATGGATTATTTTTTAAGATGGCCGTGTTTGGTCAGAACCCCATGTAACCATTGCTCAGTCCCAACAGGCAACGATCCCTGGCCAATATTGTTCGTCAAAAACCCCATTCACCCCTTGTCTTGTATTATTTCGAAGCAAATCCAAGATAACCATATAATTTCATCCATAAAATATTTCCGTATCTAAAAGGTGACATTACTATCATACCATTAACACAGCAGATTCAACAATAATTCCTTAATATTATCAAAGGTAGAGTCAGATGTTATTTGTTATTGTTATCCAGGATGACCAATGTTTGAAATTTTGCTACATTTCTTTCCTTTTTTCTAAACACACGCGTTTCTCCTCAAAGCTATTTTCATGTTGTCCTTTGATGCCTGTTTTTGACTCCTTCTCATCCCACCCAGCCAAGTTGAGCATTTCAGTAGCACTGTCATCTGTCTCTTGAAAGCTTTCATCCCTTGGCCCTCTTTTATGCTTACTCATTCAATCACCAACTACATATAAAGCTAACAGTTGTTTTTCTCTGCTCCTGTTAATCTCTGCTAAATGCTGTTGAAGAAAAATTTGTGACTGTTGATGGCACCATTACACAAGTGTGATTTCCAGCTTTAAGTGGCCCCTTGGTACCACCTGGTGGCCGTTTTACCCATTCCCCACAGGAGCTATTTTCAATCCACACTTTTCTCCATTCCCCAACCTTGTCTCTAGCCAGTATCTTCAGGCGTAATAGATGACTTGGATATTCACCCTTCGTTCCTATGCTTTTTCTCAAAAGAAGGTTCCTTTTTCCAACAAGGTTAATGTTTAAGACTCTGAAACCAGACTGCCTAGTTTAGAATTCAGGCTTCACCCTTTCTTGGCTATGTGTCCTTGAGAAAGTTAGTCAATTCCTCTGTGTTTCATCTGTTTCTTCATCTGTAAGGTGAGAATTATAATAGTTCTTGCCTTTAGGGTTGCCAAGAGGATTAAGTGACTTAATATGTATAAAGTTCTAAGGACAGGGCCTGGCACATAAGAGATCATACACAATACATGTAATAGTTATTATCGTTACTGTTACCTTTCCAAAGCACTACCTGCGTTCCTGACTGTTCTAAGTAGCATAAGGAAATGAGCAGGAGGAAGGTTCTTTACCTAAGGTGGTCTGGGAAGGCCTCTCTGAGGAAGTGACATATAAGCTGAGATGTAACGCATGAGCATGGGCCAGTCAAGTGAAAAGCTAAGAAGACTTATTCTAGGCAGGGCACACTAGTGCAAAGGCCTTGAAAAAAGGAAATTGTTTGGTCTGTTTGAGGAATGAAGGGACAGTAATTAAGGCTGAAGTGTGGAAGGAAGGGTGAGAACGGCTCAAGATGAACTTGGTGAGATGGCTGGGGCCAGCACCACAGAGCAGCCTGGTGGGCCACATAAAGGGTATGGGTTTTATTCTAAGTGTGATGGGAGGCCAGGGGAGAGTTTGGGCCAGAGGAAGAACATGATCTAATTTGTATCTTGTGAAGATTGCTCTTTTTGCTTCATGGAGAATAGATTTGTTAGAGGGGCAGGAGTGGACTGAGGAAAGGTGTATAGAAGATTGTTGCATTATTCTAATTGAGAAATAATAGTCATTTGGATTGTGGTCACGGCAGTAGTAATGGTGTGAAATAGATGAATTTAAGATGTAGTTTGGAAATAGAAATCAGGACATGGTTATGTACTGGTTGTGGGGGGATGGTGAAGGAAAGGTAAGCATCGAGTTAGGACTGCTAAGTTACTGGCTTGAACAATAGGGTGGATGATGAGGTTATTTATATAAGTCATTCTCTAGCAGTCCACAATCTCCAGACAGACAAAGGTAAAAGTAAGAGTAAGGAATAATTCAAACTACAAAGTTATTCATTTTGATCTCAAAATGGCCTTGGTTTCTCATTTCTCATAGTACAGTAGCTAGCAAGGAAAACTTCTACTTATTTGTGTCTAGAGTCTTTTTTAACTTTTAAAAATCAACTTTATGGGGCACCTGGGTAGCTCTGTCGGTTAAGCGTCCGACTTCGGCTCAGGTCATGATCTCATGGTCATGATCTCAAGTCAAGCCCGCATCAGGCTCTGTGGTGATGGCTCAGATCCTGGAGCCTGCTTCGGACTCTGCGTCTCCCTCTCTCTCTGCCCCTCCCCTGTTTGCACTTGGTCTCTCTCTCTCTCTCAAAAACAAATAAAAACATTGAAAAAAAATTTAATAAAATAAATTAAAAATCAACTTTATAAAAGTTCCAATTTACATACAATAAATGCACCCATTTTAAAGGTATATCTCAATGAGTTTTAACAACTCATGTGTAACCACTATGCCAGTCAAGTTATAAAATGTTTCTGGCCCTCAGAAAAGTGCCCTCATTTCCTTTGTGATGAACTCCCAGCTCCAGCGCCAGCCCCAAATCCAGGAAACTGCAGATCTGTGTATTGTCACTAGGGATTAGTTTAGCTTGTTGTAGAATTCTATATAAATGGAATTATATAGTATATAATCTTTTGTGGGTATCTTTTCCCCTCAAATCTTTGTGGGCTTTTTTTGTTTTTTTGTTTGTTTTTGTTTTTGTTTTTTGAGAGTCATCCACATTGTTGTATATCAGCAATTCAGTCTCCTTTATTTTGGAGTAGTATTCCATTGTATTAGTATGCTACCCCTATTTGTTCATCCATTCATTTGTTGATTAACAGTTGGATTGCTTCCGGTTTGAGGCTAGTGTGAATGAAACTATTAGAAACATTTGTGGTAGGTTTTTTTATGGACGTACATTTTCATTTTTCTTGGATAAATACCTAGTTGTCAGATGGCTGGGTCGTATGGTGTATGTTTAACTTTTTCAGAAACTGCCAAAGTTTTCCAAAGTGGTTTGACCATTTTATATTTCCATGGGCAGTGTATGAGTTTCAGCTGCTTCACATCCTCACTAACACTTGGTAGAGTCAGTCTTTTTAATTTTTCCGCCATTATAGCGACTATATACTGCTATCTCATTATGATTTCAGTTTGCATTTCCCTGATGATTACTGGTGTTGAATATCTTTCATGTGTTTGTTGGCCATTTGTATGTCTTCTTTTGTGAAGTTGGATGATTCCACTTAAATTTTTTGCGTTGTTTTTAATTGAATTGTATGCTTTTTTTTATTGAATTGTAGTTCTTTATATAATCTGGAAACAGGTCTTCCAGTCCAACTCTGAATAGAAGTGTCGAGAGTAGGGGGCGCCTGGGTGGCTCAGTCGGTTAAGCGTCTGACTTCAGCTCAGGTCATGATCTCACAGTCTGTGAGTTCAAGCCCTGTGTTGGGCTCTGTGCTGACAGCTCAGACCCTGGAGCCTGCTTCAGATTCTGTGTCTCCCTCTCTCTTTGCCCCTCCCCTGCTCATGCTCTGTCTCAAAAATAAATAAAAACACTAAAAAAAAAATTTTTTTTAAAGAAGTGTTGAGAGTGGGTATTATTCTCTTGTTTCTGATCTTAGGGAAAAGTATTTGGTATTTTACCATTAATTATGATGCTACGTATAGGGTTTTTTGTAGATGCCCTTTATTAAAATGAGGAAGTGTCTCTCTATTTCTGGTTTGTTGAGAAATCTTGTCATGAATATGTATTTTGTCAAGTTATCTCTCTGCATCTTTTGAAAGTGTTGTATAGTTTTTCTTATTTATTTTAAATATGGTAAATACACTTGATTACGTTTGATTTTCCATGTTGATCCAACCTTTTATTCTTGGAATCAACAGCATTTTGTCATAAGATATTTAGATATTTGGATATGACTCTATTTGATTTGCTATTATTTTGTTAAGGATTATGTCATCTATGTCCATACCAGCCATCATGGTTTGTATTTTTCTTCAAGTTTGTTTGTAGTTTCTTTGTTCGGTTATTGCTGAACTCATAAAATAAATTGGTAGCTATTTTTTGCTCTTCCCTTTTCTGAAAGACTTTGTATAAGATTGATAGTAATTCTTCCCTAAATGTTTGACAGACTTAACCAGTGAAGTCATCTGGCCTAGAGCATTCTTTTTTTTTTTAACTTTTTTTTTTTTTTTTTTTTTTTTTTTTTTTTTTTTTATTTTTGAGACAGAGACACAGCATGAACAGGGGAGGGGCAGAGAGAGAGGGAGACACAGAATCGGAAGCAAGTAGAGCATTCTTTGTAAAGGGAAAGTTCTTATTTACATTGTCAACTAAATACAGAGGGTGCTTCCAATTGTTTATTTCTTCTGTGTCAATTTTGACAATTTTTGAGGAATTTGTATATTTCCTGTAATTTTTCAAATTTATGAGCATAAAGTTGTGTATAATATCCCGTTGTCCTTTTCGTGTTCATAGGATCTGTAGCAGTGTCCCCTATTTCATTCCCAACATTTGTGTTTCATATCTTTTTTCTTCCTTAAGCTGTCTACTTAGAGGTTTATCAACTTTATTGATCTTTTCAAAGAACTGGCTTTTGATTTCATTGATTTCCGCTGTTGTTTGTCCCTTTCCTATTTCACTGCTTTGTCCTTTTATCTTTTTTATTTCCTGATTTCTAATTGTTTTGGTTTTAATGTGCTCTTCTTTTTCTAGCTTCCAAATAAATATGAAAGCTGAAGTCGTTGATTCTAAACCTTTCTTTTTGCCTAATGTAAGCATTCGATGCTGCAAATTTCCCTCCTAAGCACACTACACACCCAACAGATTTCAATATATTTTAATTAGTATTCAAAATACTACTAGTTTAAAATACTTAAAATTTTTTCTTGTGATTTATGTAATGTATGGATAATTTGGCAGTATGTTGTTTGATTGCCAAGTATTTGGAGATTTTTAAGACATCTGTATGTTATTGATTTATAACTTAATTTTAGTTTGGTCAGAGAATGGATTCTGTAGAACTTAATCTTAAATCATGGAGACTGGTTTCATGGCCCTTCATATGTTTTCACTTGATGAATGTTCCATATGCATTTGAAAAAAATATGTATTCTGCCATTGTTTGATATATTGTTCTATATATGTCAGTTAAATCAAGTTTTCTGGTAGTATTACTCTTGTCTTCTGTATCCTTACTGATTTTCTGTCTACTTATTCTATCAATTGCTGAGAAAGGAGTGACGAAATCTCCTACTATAATTATGTATTTGTCTATTTTTCTTTTCTTTTGTCAGTTTTTACATCATATATTTTAAAGCCCTTGTATTTGTTGCATATATATTAATTATTGCTACCTGTTTTCATATTTTGCTGATTCCTTTATATTTATGAAATGTCCCTTTTTATCCTTGGTAATATTCCTTGTATAGAGTCTATTTTGTCTGATACTAATATAACTACTCTAGCTTTCTTATGATTAGTATTTGCATGGTATATCTTTTTCCATCCATTTATGTTTAACGTATCTGTTTCTTCATATTTTGTGTATATTTCTTGTGGACAGCCATATAGTTGAGTCTTGGATTTTGAGCCTACTGGCAAACTTTGCTTTTAATTGGACTCAATTTAATTATTGATATAGCTGTGTTTGAGTTTAATATCTTGGTATTTGTTTTTTATTTGTCCCATTTGTTATTTCTCTTTTTTTCTTCTTTATTGTCTTCTTTTGTATGAATTATTTCTTAGCATTCCATTTTTCTCGGCTATTGGCTCAGTTACTATACCTCTGTTTAAAGTTAGAGGTTGCTGGGGCGCCTGGGTGGCTTAGTTGGTTGAGCGTCCAGCTCTTGATTTCAGCTCAGGTGATGATCTCGCGGTTCGTGGGTTCAAGCCCCACGTCGGGCTGCACACTGTCATTGTAGAGCCTCTTTGGAATTCTCTCTCTCCTGCTCTCTCTGCCCCTCCCTCACTTGCACTGTCTCTGTCTCTCTCAAAATAAATAAATGAACTTTTAAAAAAACGTTAGTGGCTTCTGTAAGGTTTAAACTTTATAACTAACTGATCTACCTTCAAATGGTATTTCAGAAGTTTCCCTCCCACCACCCCTTATTTATGGTTTCACTTTTCATGGTTTCAGTCACCCATGGCCAATCTCTTTTTGGAAACAGACAATCTTCCTTCTGATGTAGAAGGAAAGAGGATCCTAATGCTATGTCACAGTGCCTACATCATTCACCTCACTTCATCTCATCACATAGGCATTTTATCATTTCATCACAAGAAGAAGGATGAGTAGAGTACAATAAGATACTTTGAGAGAAAAAAATAGATTAATTTAAAAAAAGATACTTTGAGAGAGAGAGAGACCACATTCACATAATTTTTATTACAGTATATTGTGATCATTGTTCTATTTTATTGTTAGTTATTGTTGTTAATCTTTTACTGTACCTGATTTAGAGATTAAACCTTATCATAGGTGTGTATGTATAGGAAAAAACATAGCAGGGGCGCCTGGGTGGCTCAGTCGGTTAAGTATCCAACTTCGGCTCAGGTCATGATCTCACAGTCTGTGAGTTCGAGGCCCGCGTCGGGCTCTGTGCTGACAGCTCAGAGCGTGGAGCCTGCTTCAGATTCTGTGTCTCCCTTTCTCTCTGCCCCTCCCCTGCTCATGCTCTGTCTCCTTCTATCTCAAAAATAAATAAAACATTTTAAAAAAAAAAAGGAAAAAACATAGCATATGTAAGGTTTGGTACTATCCACCACTGTCAGGTGCCCACCAGGGGTCTTGGAATGTATCCACATGGATAGAGTACTATTATATACTTCTTCACATGTAATATTAGAACCATCAAGAATATACTTTCACTCTTTCCATTCTCTCCTCTATGCTATTGGTATCAAGCATTTTACTTCTACATATGTCAAAAACCTCACCACACATTGTTTTTATTTTTGCCTAAACAGTTCCTTATCTTTTAAAGAAAAATTTTTTTTAGCATTTATTCATTTTTGAGAGACAGAGAGAGACCAGGGGAGGGGCAGGGAGAGACACAGTCACAGAATCCGAAGCAGGCTCCAGGCTCTGAGCTGTCATTACAGAGCCCAATGCGGGGCTCGAATTCACAGACCATGAGATCATGACCTGAGCTGAAGTTGGACGCTTAACCAACTGAACCACCCAAGCGCCCCAGCAGTTAATTATCTTTTAACACAACTTAAAAACAAGAAGAAAATATGTATACTACCCACATATTTACCATTTCCAGTGCTCTTCATTTGTTATGTAAATCTCACTGTAAATGTGGTGTCATTTCCTTTTGCTTGAAGATCTTTGTTAATCATTTCTTATATTCAGGTTGGCCAGCAATGCCTTCTGTCATCTTTTGTTTGTCAGGAAAAGGTTTTATTTTTCCCTCATTATTAAAGTTTCTTTCCACTGGACATAGAATTTTAGGCTTATGGCATTTTTTTTCTTTAACACTCTTTTCTGGATAGGACTTTTAGTTTCACAGGTTTTTTTTTTTTTCTTTAACACTTTAAAGATATCATTTCATTGTTCTCTGGCTTGTATATTTCTGGTGAGAAATCAGTGATAATTCTTATCTTTTTTCTTCTGAATACACTATGTATCTTTGGAGGGGAGACACTGGTTTAAGATTTTTCTCTTTATTTCTGGTTTTCAGTAATTTGATTATGAGGTGCCTTAATGTGACTTTCTTTGTAATTATTCTGCCTGGGGTTTGCTGGTCACATGGATCTTTGGGTTGATAATTTTCATCAAGTTTTGGGCTTGTTTCTTTGAGTGTATCTCCCTCCCCAGTCCTTTTTAAAGGTTTAGTTATATGTATGTTTTAAACTGATATTGTCCCATATGTCACTGAAGCTCTGTTCATTTTCTTCATCCTTTTTTCTGTCTTTCCTTCAATTTGCTTAGCTGTCACTATCACCAGTCTTTTCACCCATAGATTTATCTGACATTAAACCCCATCTTGTGAATTTTTAATCGCAGACATTGTATATTTTTGGCTCTAAAAGTGTACTTGATTCCTGTTTTTTTTAATAGTTCCCATTTCTCTGTTCATTGTGTTCATGTTTTCCTTTAATTCTCAAACGTTTTTCTTTATGTTTATTTATTTATTTTGAGAGGGAGAGAGAGAGAGGCAGAGACAAGGAGAGACAGAATCCCAAGCAAGCTCCATACTGAAGTGCAGAGCCTGACGCGGGGCTCAATCTCATGAACCTCTGAGATCATGACCTGAGCCGAGATCAGGAGTCAGACGCTTAACCGACTGAGCCACCCAGGCGCCCCCTTGAATATGTTTGTAACATCTTTTTATAGCTCCTAAATCCATCATCTTGTCACTTCTGGGTCTATTTCTATTGGGCAAATTTTCTTCTCTTTTGATCACTGTTTTTCTTCTTTGTAAGTCTGGTAAGTTTTTTAGGATGCAAGATGTGAACATTACATTGTTAAAGGTCTGAATTTTGTTTTCTGTTGGTAGTCAATTAAGCTGCTCGTGGATCAGCTTGTGTCATTGAAGTCTTGCTTATGTTTTGTTTTTAAAATCTGCTGGGATGTGTCTAGAGTAGCCTTTACTTTCTGGCTAGTTTAGCCCTACTACCAAAGGGGATCTTTTGGGATCCTTTCGGGCTCTTCACTGAATGCTTCCATTATGTAATGATATCCTTCCAGTATTGGCTACCTGAACTGGAACACCATCCAGCCTGGCGTTCTTTGCCCAGCTTCAAGAAGTCACTCTGTGGAAGCAGAGCTTAATGCTTAGGCAAAGGTTCAAGAAAGAACCTATTCACGTTTTTGAAGTTCTACTTGTGCATAGCTCCCTCCTCTCTGATATTCTGCCCTGTCAATTCCAGCTACCTCAGCTTCCCCTAATTCAGGCCTAATCTCCTCAACTCAGCAAATCATCCATCTTCTGCCTGGAGTGATCTTCAGGCTCACCTCATTTATTTCCCTTCTCCTGGAGATCACAGTCCTATGCTGCCTGTTGTCCAGTAGCTGAAAGCAGTGGTTTCATATATTTAGTCCAGTTGTTTGCAGTTGGAGGTCAAGTCTGGTACTCGTTTTCAGTCCTCACTAGAAGCAGAAGCATTCTAATGCCTTTTAAAGATTAATAAGTAATTGCTTAGAAATTCACTTATACACCCCGTTACACTGATTTATTGAGCGCCTGCAATCTGCTAAGTACCATGCCAGGATTTGAGGATACAAAGGAACGTCAGAGAAGACAAACATGTATTATAAACAATTAGAAAGGTATGTGGGAGGCTAAAAAGAAGACATAAGTAGCTGCAGGGTAGGGGCAGAGGTATTGATGAAGAAATTAGTCCTAGTTTCACAGGTGTTGCCCGGGTCGAGAGCTGGCAGAAAGGATATTCCAAAGAGAGAGCAATAAATGGAAAGTTTCAGACAGATGAAACAGCACAATGTGCATATAAAACTAGTTTAATTAAGTAATCATTCATTTAGTAAATCTGTCTTTAGTATCCGTTAGATGCTATGCAATTTACCAAGGGTTGGGCACCCAAGGGGTGAGTAAGATGTTCATAATCCCTGCCTTCATAGAGCTTACAGTCTAGCAACTCAGTGTGGAGGAAGTGTAGGGTGCCCAGGTGGAGGTAATATTTGTGGGTGAGGTGACAGGGATGGCAGGTTGAAGGGAGCTTTTAAGCTACTTTAATTGCTGCTGTAAGGGGCTAGTCACTGTCCTGAAGGCCACTGTCCTCCAAACATTTTTTATTGCACTTCCCATCTGCAAAAGATTTCTGCATACTACCCCCAACATAGGTATACACATTTATTAATAAACTATATATATGTTCTACTATGTTGAGATATACACTAAAAAATATACCAAAAAGAAAGAAAATGTAGGTGGGATAATATAAACGCAAATCGACATTGCAGTCCTCTTTTCCTGCATTCCATGCTTTGTCTTGCACACCCTAGGTTCACAACCCTCACTTTGTAGACCAGTAGACAGTGGGGATCTTGATCTGCAGGCAATGAAATTGATCAGAATTCGGTTTTAAAAAGGTTCTGAACGTGACTTTGATTCTGAGTAATGGCTTTTAAAGCAGAGGAGAGGCTGGACTAAATATGATTCCTTCCAGTCCCAAGATTGTATAGCTGGGGCTGCTCCTTAGAAGAGGATAGAAATCTAACCTGGAGTGGTTATTTGTCGCATCATCAAGACGTAATACACTAGACCAGTGTATTGACTTGTGACTTGACGCAGTGGAGTGTCTAACTGGGAGTCGCCGTTCCCTGCGATGAAAACCTGTGTTGCCACCCGCAGGCCTTCACTCTACACTTGACATTTCAAACTTTGGCAAATCACTTTTTGATTCACCTGTATTATGTCCGAAAATGGAACAGATCCAGACTGGGCACACTAAGCAAGAAGTTGGACCATCGAAACAAAACCAGGTAGAATTGAAGGTCCCAGAAATCAATGGTACGGGCTGGGAGGCCAGCCAGAGTTCAGGCAGCTGAAGACATCAGGCACAGTGAGAAGCCAGGTATTTGAGAAGGAAGTAACGAGAAAGACAGAATTACCAGAATTAGGACGAGGTGCCTCCAAACTAAGAAAACAGAATTACCAGAGTTAGGGCCCAGGAGGTCTGCAAGAGCTTGGCGAATGGATGCAAAGAACCAGCCCCGAGGAAAACCTGAACGGTGAAGAGGCGGCTTCGGCTCAGCAGAGTCTCTGGGCTTCCAGTGAGGCAGGCTGCCAGGGCAGAGCAGAGAACCTACCTGGAGTGGGCGATGGAGGCGGAAAGAAAGATGGTTTGGGAATAGTCCGTATGCCCCACATGTACCCACTGGTTGAAGCACTTCTATTATTTCTGAACTTTCAACAATTCTATTTATAGTTTTAAAAAATATTATCTCCCAGAACAAAGGGAGCACTTCCTAAGTTATGTGACAGTGTATCAACCACGTCCTTCTATACTACACTTTCTATGCAGTTTGAGAGCAAAGGCCTATCAACTTCTTTTGCAAATTGGAAAACCACGTCCAGAAAACTTACTCCTGTCGGGTAGGGCAGGGTTCCATTTGCCTCTTCCAACTTTCCTCCAGCTTCGATTTTGTTTCTTGCCTGGAGAGTCGTTGGGGCCACCATGCCTACCTCTTGCTCCGTTTTACCTGACACCTCTACCTGCGGTAACATCACATCACTCTAAAAACAGAAGCCGAGACTATCCCCTGTCGTGAATTCACCCAGCAGTAGATAGAGTAGGGCTTCAAGCGGACAGGCATTGTGGCAGGTAAGAGGGGAGCACCGAGTTACAAACGTATGTGACACACCGCTGCTGTAGCTGTCCTGAGGCTGGTGGGTGTTCGCTAAAAAAATGGGCCAGAGCCAGGGGCACCTGTAGAACAGTTAATGGCAGTCATTTACCTGTCATTCACTTTTCAGCTCAAATTATTTTAAAATACTTTGTTAGTTCAGAATGTGTTTGCTTAAGTCACTTCGGCAGTAATACTTTTCTCCAGGAGGCAATTAGGTATTCTTCATTTTACAGCTCTTGCATAATAGCCGAGAAAACAGCAATTGCCCAAGCCAAGCGCCGATAAACACCAGATTATCATATTAAAGTCCTTATTAGTCTGTCAGAAGGTTTTTTTTTTCACTGAATGCTTTTTGGTTTTTTATTATCCAATTTTTTTCAAATCAGGATTTTCTTAATGTGAGTTTAGTTTTAAGGAAATCATTGAGGTCTCCATTTTTAATAGGCAACTGGTCTTTTCTCTACTCCACCCCCACCACTGTGTTAACTTCAGCCTAAAAATAGCAAGTTGCCCTTTTATATTTTTAAAATATATATAAGCCATTTTAAATAGTTTTCTGAGGTACCCAATGGACCCTTTTACTTTTTTTTTTTTTTTAATGTTTTTATTTATTTTTGAGACAGAGAGAGACAGAGCATGAGTGGAGGAGGGGCAGAGGGAGAGGAAGACACAGAATCCGAAGCGGGCTCCAGGCTCTGAACTGTCAACACAGAGCCTGGTGCGGGGCTTGAACCCACGAACTGTGAGATCATGACCTGAGCCAAAGTCAGACACTTAATGGCCTGAGCCACCCAGGCGCCCCTGATCCCTTTACTTTAAGGCAGTGTATTGGAAAAGGTGGACCTCTTCCTCCTTCAGGTTGGACTGCAGTGGTAAGGAGCCTGTTGATAATCTTAAACCCAGAATGACAGTGGTTACTCAAAATAATAATAAACCTCCCATTTATTTACAGTTTCTTTTTTGAGAAGCCAGGATATTAAAGTATTCTTAAATTCACATATGCATTTATGTGTTTGTAGGTGAAACTGTACTAACTTTTTGTGTGTGTACTATGGTTTTATCTCCTGAGAGAGAAACTGCATCTTCCACAGATATTTCTTTCTTTCCTGTGTCTTTCAGCATTCAAGGCAGTGCTGTGAAAGTTAGGGTGTCAGTCAATATTGTTCGATTTCTATTTGGAATAGGCTATTTTTTTCCCCAAGATTCGAGGAGAATACTCAGAACTCCCCTCCCTTCCCCCCGTGAAATCTAAAAGACTACCTTTCTTCTACTTGAGTCGTTATTAGAGATTAAAAACAGGAGGAAAGGAACTAAAGTTCCTTCAGTGTGTCATGAGAGATTGCTGAGAAGTCTAAAATCCTGCCATCTGCTTCGTACGAAATCTTTCCTAATGAGAATCCAAAGCAACACACTGTGCTTCTTCTAATTCCTCATAGATAGAATGTCTTATTAACTTTCTGATGGAGACAAGGCCTCTCAAGAGAAAGGAAATACCCCTCTAAAGTAAAATTGTAGGATGCAATATAATTTCTGGGTTTTTTTTCTTTTATAAAAAATTGGCATGACATCAAGAAAATACACAAGCAGGAGATATGTTCTACTCTTTCCGATACACGTGACTAATTGCCCCTGCCCTTTCCTGACCTTTGCCTGCTCCAGCACTCGTGGTCAGTGGCACAAGCCTTAGTTAGCCAGTTTTGCCTTCTTAGCTGGCAGAGGGATAGATAGAAAGAACTCATTTGTAGTCGCTGGCAAGCCCAAGCCCTCAAGTGGTGGAGAAGATTATCTCTGGGTTGTCTCAACTGCCCAGTTAGCTTCCCAAATGGCTTGTTCCACAGCGGGTGTGATCTTTTCGTGATATCCTGAGTTACGCTTATTTCCTTTGGCTTTTTGACATGGAGAAAACAAGATACAAGAAAGCAAATCAAGACTGGTCTTTGATATTTAAGAAACGTTCCAATCAAAACTAGGTAGACTGGGTATATTAACAAAGCCAACGTGGAACATTAACAAAGCTAATTCAGGTCAGGATACTTGACCGAAACTCCTAATGGGTGAGCGAGCTCTTAGTTTATTGTGTTCATTTGAGTCTCCAGGGTGTCTTTGGCAAGGTAGTAGATACAACTGGATCATGGTTTGCCTGTTGCTCAGGCAGCAGCACCATCTTTCAGACTTCCCAGGGGGTGTTATGTTATTTCAGTTCTTGTGGACAGTTTACTTCGTGGTTGAGAGCACAGATGCTGGACCTAGACCGTGTGGATCTCAGTTGCAACTCTGCCACTTCCTAGTCGGATGAATGGGCAAATTCCTTAATGTCCGAATTTCAGTTTCGTCATCCATAAGATGGCACTGATAATGGTGCCTACTTCATAATGTTGTCATGGGTTGTAGGAAGTGACTTGATAAATATAAAAGCCCTTGGAATAAAGCCTGCTCCACAGAAAGCACTAGACACGTATGGCTGAAGCAGCGGTATAGTTTCTGGATGACATATGTGTCGTCACAATAATTTTCGACACCAGCTCCTGTCTCCCTGGCTGGGTGTTTGGATACTGATGATATCCCAAAGCCCCGTGTTCAGTTCCACTCTGTTAGGTTAATCCTATGTGGCAAAGGCCGGTCACCTGAATGTTGAGTTTAGTTTTTTCATTTGTAGTCAGTCAATGCTCAATAACCGAGTGACGATCCCTCATTTTGAGGACTATCCATGGAGGTATTTCAATTCTGGGCTATTTTGCCCTATTCAACCTGTTTCTGAGGGCACTCCATTTACTAGAAGCTGATTGGGTTTTCTGGGAATACAAGTTAATTTTGTGATTAGGTTAAATTACCTAAGGACACTAGGGTAACTTAAAAGCTTCTAATGCATTTGTAAATCTTTAGGATTGATTCACGTTTTGGACTGTCTGAGCAGCTACCAGGTGGTAAGCTATACAACCAAACAAGCTATACAACCCCAACTTGGTTGACCCAGGGATTGTATGTGATTTTATTGCAGTCTTGGCTTTTTGCCCTGGGCGGGGGTTGGGGGGAGGAAAGGGGGACATCTACCAAGGACCCAGTGAGCACCCATTTCCCTCCTGTTTGAAAAATGAGTTTTCTTTGTGGAACACACATCCCTCCACTAAATACATAGGTTTTGAATATTCACATTAAGCAACAGACAATTTAAAAGTCATTTTACTATTGATGTGTCATCAAACAGACAATATGACTATATGAGTATCAATAATATGACTTTTGGTAAAAGGGAATAGAAATAGTACTTTAAATAGAACCATCATAAGTGAAATGATCAGTGGTTCTTAATAGTTTTAAAACACCTTTTATAACAACATAATACAAAGAAATATCTTCTCTGATTTCATTCCCCTTTTATGTAGAGTTTTGTTTTGAGTGTTTCAGAGTTTGAATTCCTCTGAAAAATGTAAATACGCACTGGGTTGCACATAATTTAAGAGCATGAGCTTTGGAGTTACACTGCCTGGCTTAATATCCTAGCTTTGCCATTCACTAGCTCTGGCTTGGGCAAATTACCTAACCTCTGTAGACCTCAGTTTCCTCATTTACATGGTGGAGAAATCATCCCCATGGCCATGATGGAGAATTAAATGGCTTCATAATATAAGTAAAGCACACCATACAGTGCCGGCATCTTAGTAAAAGCTAGTGTGATATTAATCTTGAAAAGATTAGAGATACAGTTGACTCTTGAACAATGCAGGAGTTAGGGCCATCCACCCCTGTGCAGTTGAGATTCCCCATATAACTTCTGACTACCCAAAAACTTAACTACCCATAGCCTATTGTTGACCAGAAGCCTTAACGATAACGTAAACTGTCGGTTAACACATATTTTGTATGTCATATGTATTTATCCACTGGATTCTTATAATAAAGGCAACTAGAGAAAAGAAAACTTTACTAAGAAAATCATAAGGAAGAGAAACACTTAGTACTGTGCTGTATTAATCGGAAAAAATCCACGTACAAGTGGACCCTTGTAGTTCAAACCCATGCTGGTCTCTGGTCAATTGTATTTACAAGCTTCCTTTAATATCCCAATGTTAATCTGTCAGCCATGAAGTTTCCCGAAGCCTTCCTGCACTTCCAAACATGTCCAGCTAATGCCATTTCCTGGAGTCACGAGTGCCATGAGCCTATTTTGTGCTATGTAAACCGGACATGGAGCGACCAAGGCTACTTGCTTCAGGAAGTGGGGCCTCCCTCCTTTTTGTGTTATATATAGATCAGGTGGATGTATCCCTTCTGATCTTCTTCAGATCCCCCGATAGTGATTTTTGTAAATCTCAATTGCCTCCTTCATCTCACACATTATCTTCTCAACCTAAAGAATCTTTCAAATAATAGTATGAAAATATAAATATCTTGTTAATGTCAGCTTTTCCCTCACTAAGATTACATTCAAGAGCAAAGCAGTAGTTATTTCTCTATCGTCACTGCTAATTTTTCTAGATTCTAACATAATTAATTCATGCCTGCCTCTTTTCTTTTTCTAACGTTGATCTTTTTAAGCTCCTCTCAAAGAATTACAGAGGAAGATGATCTCATGAACCCCTTCAGTCTGGTCCCTTCCTGGAGCAAATATGATTTTCCATGTGTCAGGATGAACAGTTTTCTCAGGTGAGAGGATAGCCTAATCTTGCAAAAACAACCACAGACGTGAACCACTAGACTCAAACACATGCATCTGGCTGTTCATGTTATAGGGTCAAGTTCCATTGTTCTGAATTTTTGTAATCTTATATTTTGTCTGATCCCAGACATGAATCAGGGCTTTAGAAGAGAAATACCATCGTTGTTAGCAATATTAGCTATGCATGCATCTACTGAGCTATCCTTACCTATCTTGCCATCTAGTATCCTGACATTTGGGCAAAAGACTTCTCAAGCCTGCTTTTTTTTTTTTTTAGTGTTTTTTTATTTTTGAGAAAGAGAGACAGAGCGTGAGTCAGGGAGTGGCAGAGCAAGAGGCAGAGAGAGAGGGAGACACAAATCCAAAGCAGGATCCAAAGAGGGAGAATCCACAGCAGGCTCCAGGCTCTGAGCTGTCAGCACAGTGCCTGACGTGGGGCTTGAACTCACCAACCATGAGATCATGACCTGGGCCAAAGTCGGACGCTTAACCGACTGAGCCACCGAGGTGCCTCTCAGGCCTACTATTCTTAAAGGCTTATGTTGTCTCCAGACCTCTTGCTTTAATCGTAAAGACATAGCGTAAGGGTAATGCTGTGGTATTTGTATTTTTTTCCTGCCTCCTATATAAAAATAATTAATGGAAAAAATAAGGGAAGACAGTTTTACTTTTGTTTGCTAAAAATCACCTTGAGTGCCAGCCTGAATAATGTGCTAGGTGGTATAGGCAGGCCTCAGGAACAGATGAGAATGAACTCAAAGGGTAAGCAAAGAATGGGCAGAGAGAAAATAAGGCTGTAGAGGAAAGACAGGCTCATCTGGTGGAAAGGAATCAAGTGGCCTTTGAATTGTCTCAAGTGCTTCCTAGTGGCACTGGTGGCATGAGGCAGCTGTGTTGAGTCTAAGCTGAGTGTCTTCCTGATTTCCACTGTTTCTTGAGACTGAAAAGGGTACTGGTCTTTCATACACATTTATTATAATGTAGGGAATGAGTGTGATCTAGGTCTTTGAAAAGAAGGCTGATCTTCAAGAAGCATTCCTTCTGCTTCCCGGCATTGTGTGTCTGTGATTATGTGTGTGACTTTGTGAGAAGTCTCTGGCCTCCTCTTTACACAGATTCTCTTGTTTGTGAAATAAGGTGTGCCCTTATTGCCCCCAGGTGTTGGCAAGCCTGGTGGATGTGTCTAAGCTACTCTGGAGGAGGACTGTGGGGAAGGGGGCGGGCAGCGGGGGCAGAGGGAGCGGAGTGCCCTTGGGTCCAGTCTTCCTGGAACATGAAATGAAATGACACTCTGGGACCCAGCTGCACTGAAGCTTGGAGGAGGTTTGGTGAAGGATTTCATCCAGTGCATGAAACAGTTAACTTTTCTTTGTCTGAATAAACAGAACACACAATTACCCATGGATGACTCTCAAGCAAAGGCTCATGTCGAGCATCTGCTGTGTTCAGGGCATGGGCGTAAGCCTAATGGGTCATCAGATAAGAACACCTAATTCTTAGTCTGAAAGGACTGACAGTAAAATGGGCAGGGGAGACAGACTGGCAGAAAAAACATGTAGAACCCTATGGATATAAATGACCATGGAGGTATCAGTCAACAATGTGTCTTGCTACCTTGTTTTTGCTTAGTTTTCTAAAAACTTTCAGTTAAATTATTCCCCATGAGTATATCGAAGGTGGCTCTCTATTTAATTTGCAAGATTTAGGCTATTTAATATTCCTTAGGAAACCCTACTGAAAATAAGCTGTTTCCATCAGTCCAGTAGATCTGGGGGCACTGTGTAAAGGCATGGAGAGGGTAGGAAATGAGGGAGCTCAAACTACTCAAGTTACTGGAAAAGCAAAGGCACGTCGTAAAAGAGTTAACAAATGATATAAGAGAAGATATAGAATATATCTAATATAAGGAAAGGACCTTATAATACAATGGACACTACTATAAGGAATGGACTATTTTGGATCTATTCAAAGGAGAGGAATATTGTTACAGGCTGAAAAAATGAGGGAGGGCTTGATGGAGGGGAAAAAAAGCTTCAGTTAGTTCTTAAAAAGATGGGCAGGAGCTAAATGGTAAAAATGAGATGAGAGAGTTTTCCAGCTAAAGGAAATAATAATGAACTTGCAAAATTGTTTTTAAAGGTTTTAGGAAGCCACAGTCATTCGTAGTTGTAACCGCTAATGGTAAGAAGGAGTAAAATATTTCTAAAGGAATTTAGAAATTTTAAAATTGTAGAAATTTTCTGTATTTTTCTCAGGAAAAAATGAAATATCCTCCTATTTAAAAGTAACCTTTCACCTTCCTGGTATGATTTGGAAATGCTTCTGTATTTGAACCTCCCCGTGATTCTGTAGTTATACCTTTTCCCCATGAACCCAGAAAGAGAAGACACTAGATGGTACCTGAGATCAGTTAACATTTCCATATCGTGTAGCTATGATCAGCATTAACACTTTATGATAAAGTAGACTAACTAGAGACAGTGACAAAGCATTGAGATGGTGGCACCTCTTAAACATTCCCTCTGCCCATTTCAGGAGAAGGAAGCACTAACTACTCTCACATAGTGATTACCTCTTGTGACAAAAGACAGGATCTTCGTTTTTCTTCATTTGAAGTCAAAGCATAAACGTGGGCAGAGTTGTTTTTCACTAACATGACTACGATCATCTATGCCCCATTATTTAATTATTCATAGGGATCGCGTTGTACTGGCACAGAGGAATCTGAATCCAGTCTTGAGTAGAGAATGTAGAGAATGTCATTCATTTCAGTAAATCGCCCCTTGACTGTCATCACGTAGAATTCTTTAATTTTAGGCCTGAGAAACTCAGAAAGAAACACTGTGTAAAATATGCCAAAAAGAACTATCCTGTGTCATACACTTCATGTAGCGTTTGGAAATAAAACATGGGCACTGCAACACTTCAGTCTGTAAGTTGATTCCATCAAGGCACTGAGAATGGGAACCGTTAACTAGGCTCATGTGTTCTTTAAAGAAGTATCACATGTTTTCAAATTATGCATTGAATTTAACCTATCTTAGCACATGGAAGTTTTGACGTAGTTCCTTTTCTCAATCAATTCCAAAGAGTCAAAGTGATTATCTAAGCTGAAAAGGCTTTTTGTGTTTTCTTCAAATGTTGAAGCCATGTATGTGAACAACAAGGCGGATGGATTTGCCGTTTTATTTAGCTGACATTTTAATTCAACATGTAAACTGAAGTTTCTTTTCATTTCTTTGCACTATTAATATTATTCTGTTTTTGGTTAGGCTGGGTGAACCATTCACTGGTGTCATTTTTGATAATTAGCCTTTTACATCTTGGGGTTTTTGGTAAGCAAATAAATATTTTAAATGTAATTGGTGCAATTACTGTATGTGCATTGAACAACTTTATATTGAGCTTCCTGTCATGTCATTTTTATGCTGGTAGGTTTTTTATGATTTTTTTTTAATTGTATGTGGTATTCTTCTGAAATATGTAATTACCAGCTCAGCCCTGTGTTGGAGAAGCAAGAATTCTGTCGTTCTCTCACACAGACTTGTATTGAAAGATTATAGGAAAGCTTGCTTTGCTCTAACATTATTTCCCAATCGATAAAAGTAGTTCATGTCTGAATGTTAATGCTATTTTTTGCACCTTTTACCATCCCAGATCACACTGGTCTAGTTGAGTCCAAGCAAACAACCCGAGCTTGGCCCACATTTGATTTGGTAGAAACTGGAAGGCTAGGGGCTGGGATGGAAGGTGGTGGTAATTAGGAGACTGGGGGAAAAACACCGACATACGCATTAGGCAAAAATGAACTTTTACCCCCAGTCCTGTCTCATGGAGTTGCATCGCAGGGAGAGAAGCTTTATGGTGATAGATCTGCTCCAGGATGACTTCTTCTCAAAAAACCAGCCAGTGGCATAGTCCGGCCACAGAGCAGCCACAGCAGGGAGGCATGGGGCAAGGGTCAGTGGAAAGGTGGGCACAAGGAGAAGGGAAAAAGTAGCATAGGTCTGGGCTCCAGGAAGTTTAGGAGAGCGTTTAGAATGACTGGGCCGACTCTTGATCTCAGCTTAGGTCTCGATCTCAGGGTCATGAGTTTAAGCCCCCAAGTTGGGCTCTGTGCTGGATGTGAAGCATACTTCAGGGGAAAAAAATGGCTGGACCAAAAAGGAAGTGTTAACCCAAACCAAAAGTGAATGGGGAAAGTCCACTAGCAAAACAAACAAACAAATGAAAACTGAAAAGAGTTAAGCAGAGAATGAATAGAAAAGATAACAAAATTCTGCACTCCTTACTAATCCTCTCTTCCAAAGAGTAGAAAGTCTGACTGTGACAAAGAGGAGTGTCTTACCGAAGAGCCAGGATAAGAAATGATCTTTGGGACACCTGGGTGGCTCAGTTGGTTAACTATCTGACTCCTGATGTCGGATCAGGTCATGATCTCGTGGTTCATGAGATCGTGTCCCACATCCAGCTCCACACTGACAGCAGGGAACCTGCTTGGGATTCTCTCTCTGTGCCCCTCCCCTGCTCATGTGCGTGCACACACACACACTCTCTCGCGCTCTCTCTCTCAAAATAAGTAAACATTTAAAAACAATAAGAAAAAAATGATCTTTGCTTAGGGTCGGACTATCCTGTTAGATGGCATTGTAAACATTGTAGCAACAACTTATGACTGTTACAACTCTACATGTGCTCCCATTGCATGTTTAAGAATTTTCTACTTTAAAAAGAGATCGTAAAAAGAGATCGAGAACCAGACTGAGAAGGAAACGGATCGTAGAACAGTTGGAGGGGCTTCGTGCTGGGGAACATCAATTGTGATATTATACTCTGCCTAAATTATGATGAAATCATAGGAGGCATCAGAGCAAAAAACATCGTGGGGAAGCTGTTAACAGTCTAGCATTTCCTGTTTGTGTGAGGGTAATGAATTCCATCTACCAAAGGGAATAATAGTTCGGCTCAAGTTAGAGACGAATAGCAGTATCATGGATTTCAGCTTTGTGTTCTGTGTGCCTATAACTGTACAGAGTTAGGCATTGCTAGACGTTTGGTTTTTTTGGGTTTTTTTTTTTTTTTTTTTTTTTGGTTTTTTTGTTTTCGTTTTTAATTAGCTAGACGTTTGGTTTTTTTGGTTTTTTGTTTTTTGGTTTTTTTGTTTTCGTTTTTAATTAATACGAAATTTGTGATGTTCCAAAGGTTATCCCAGTAGAGTGACTACTTCACCTGCCTTACGAGCTTACAGAAAAATGAGGGGCTCAAGGAAAGAGAAGCATCACCAAATTCTTACAGTTCAGCTAGTGATTTAGCTGACCTGGGACCAACTGCAATAAAGCCCAGGAGATAACTTGAAATCTTCACTGTTGAGACAGGTGAAGTCCCGGCCTGCCTGCCTCCCTCAAGTCTCTGCACTCCATACTGAGATAAACATTTTTTCCTGTCTGCTTTGGAAGCTAGCCTAGAGCATATGCCCGCGACAAAATTTCCACCTTTTTTTCTAAAGCCGTGGAATTTCAGTAACCTTACATTTAGTGTAATTCGGACACATTTTATTCAACTTGCTTTGAAGAGAACCACCACCAAGCCCCAGGCTTCCTCAGTAAGAAGCCAGAGACTTCATAGATACTAGATTGTCAAGAAAGGTACAGTTGTGCCTTTTAAAGAGCATTAAAGAGAGCGCATTGTCTCTCATTGGCAAACTATGCAGGCTGGTTAATGATTTAGATGAAAGAAGGGTAAAAACCAATGGGCCTGTGCTGCTGTCCAGCGGGGAGTTGAGAGTCACAGGCAGACTTAGGGAAAGGATCTTTCCTGGTTACTTTTCATATAAATGGGATATTAAAAACATTCCTTGAGGTCTCATATACTTAATTGCAATGGAATTGCATCTATACGTATCAGATTACGTCTTCATGCCCGTTACTGTAAAAGTAAATGGCATTTGCCATTGGATTTTAGGTCAGGAGGATTATCACAGCTTTTGCTTTCCATCAAGAGCCTGAGCTTTGGGGTCAGGCAAACCTGAGTTTGAGTCTTAGAGCTGCATTTCACAAGCAAATCTGACCTTGAACAGACACTTAATCTCTCAGAGCCTTACAGTCCTCATCCATCCAAAGGAGAAAATAATACAAACCCAAAATGTCAGAGTTTTAAACTGAATGCCATGTATATATATATATATCTAACACACTGTCTGACTCAAAAGACAGTGACTTCCTTTCTTCCTTTCCCTTCATCCCACAGGCATTATTGAGCACGTACTCAGTACCAAACACTGTACCAGATTCCAGACATGGGAAAGAACACATAATCCAGTCCCTTAGGTACTCACAATACAGTGTGAAAAGTGCTGTAACCCAGCAGCCTACAAAGAGCCAGATGAACATAAAGGAGGGCGCAGTGTCCGTTGTTTGGGAAACCGGGGGAGACTCCTTGAGATGATGTACAGGCTGGGTTTTAGGGAGTGAACAGATGGAAAAGGGAAGAGAGGCATGCCAGGCATTGGTACAGACTTAGGAAACATCAGTTCAGTTGGGGGTGAAGCATACTGTCTGGGTAGAGGAGGAGCTAAAATGAGTCTGAGAAGTGATGTGTGGGCCTTGGATGCCTTGGGTTTTCAGTGAAGTGACATAATCAAATCTACACTTGGAAATCTCCTTCCATTAGCCATATGGGGGACAGATAGATGGTAAGGAAGTTGTCATCTGGTGAGGGATGCTAGTAAGGAGCCATTTACCCTACTCCATAAGGGAGGCTGAGGCCTCACCTGAAGCAGGAGTGATGAGACTGGAAAGGAGAGAGTGGATGGGTGAATGTCTCAGAGGCAGAACCTGTAGAACTTGGTGACTGCCTAGGTATGGTTGGATGAGAAGGAGGTGGGCATCATAGATGACAGCAATTTGGTGGATAGTGATGCCATTAGCTTATAAAAGAGAGGATAAGAGGCTGGGAAGGGAAGGTGAGCTCCGTTCTGGACCAGTTAGATATGAGGAGTTCAGGATATACTGGTGGAACTGATTATGAATACTTGGAAGCTCTTGGTCTGGGACTAGAGACAGCTTTAGCCCTCACTGATAAATGAAATCATAGTCACATCTTTGGTAAAGGATGTCCTTACTCAGAGAAAGGATATAGAGTGAAAGTTGGGGTCCTGGGAAGCACACCTAGGGGGCCAGCAGAGAAAGGGAAGGAGACTGACGTGGTAACACCTAAGTTAAGAGGAGAATCAGAATTATTTCTGAAGCAAAGGAGGGAGAGAATTTTAAGTGAGGAAGAATATAGAGCAATGTCAAATGCTGCAAGTAATTCAAGAAGAAATAGACTGAAAAGTGGTCATTGCATTTGGGAACTGGGAAGCCACTGATGACCTTAGGAAGAGGTGTTTAATGCAGAGATGAAGGTAGAAAGCATTTCTTTGAGTGAATTAGGAAGCGCAGACAGCAGCATGTTAGCTGAGCCTATGTGAATCATCTTTTAGAAACCTTGGGGGCACCTGGGTGGCTCCTTCCTTTACGCGTCCTACCTCAGCTCAGGTCATGATCTCACAGTTCGTGAGTTCCAGCCCCACCTTGGGCTCTGTGCTGACAGCGTGGAGCCTGGAGTCTGCTTCGGATTCTGTGTTTCCGTCTCTCCCTGTCCCTCCCCTGCTCATGCTCTGTCTCTCTGTCTCTCAAAAATAAATAAACATAAAAAAAAATAAAAAATCTGTAATATACCATGGAGCATGGAAGAGGTGCCCTAACCCAGAAAGTGGGCAAATGGCTTCTCAATTTTCGACAGCTCATGCAAGCTTAGCTGCACTGCCCCTCCCACGGCCTTCGAAGAGGCCTATGCATGTGGAGGGCCACGCAACTTGAGCGTCATGATCTTCACGGTGAACCCACCTCTTGTCAGAGAAAAGCAAAGACTGCCTGCACAAGAATGTTCGACACACCGTTGTCTGTAATGGGAACAAATAGAGACCAACAACCCGAAAGAAGAGCTAGTTAAATAAAAGTTAGTACATTCATACTGTGCAGCTATCAAAAAGAGTGAGGTAAATCTGCTATGTGTTAACACAGAAGGGTGTCCATGATACATTATTGAGTGAAAGAAGCCAGCTTTAGAACACCAGATAGTATATTAACAGAGGACCATGGGGGAAGGGAAAGGGAAAAAATAGTTTCAGACAGGGAGACAAACCATAAGAGACTCTTAAATACAGAGAACAAACTGAGGGTTGATGGGGAGGGGCAAAGGAGAGAGGGAAATGGGTGATGGGCATTGAGGAGGCACTTGTTGGGATGAGCACTGGGTGTTGTATGCAAGCGATGAATCATGGGAATCTACCCCCGAAGCCAAGAGCACACTGTATACACTGTATGTTAGCCAACTTGACAATAAATTATATTTTAAAGAGGGGAACACTATATAGTATAATCCCATGTATATAAAAAGGAAATGTGAATATACACATGCAGGCACATATAGACACATGCACACATTACGCATATGTATTTCTATATCTAGTTATATTTGACAGAAAAATCTCTGGAAAGCCCACCAAATCGTCAGCAACTGTTACTCTTAAGCAATAGGAATTGGAGACTGGGGCTTGGGGCTGGGAAGACTTTCGTATTGTGCTCTTGCACCCCTGTGTCATTTTAATTTTTTGGTCAACAAAGGCACAATTCTTTTGTTAATTTTCACCAAGTGTACAGAATTTTAAAACCTCACACGAGGAATAATTTAAGATATTTGGCTTGTACAGAGCCAATGTTTCTCAAGGAGAACATAATGGCATCCTTGAAACATGTAAAGGGTTACCCCTGGAAGATTAGATTCATTCTGAGGGATCCCTGGAGAAATAGGGCCCGTGGGTGTAATAAAGAGATACATGTTTGAAACTATAAAAAGTTAAAAAAAATACTTCTAAAGACCGGACGTTTTAGATGTCATCAGGTTTTAGAAGGCTGTTCATAACTGTACTATCTATGGTGCTGTTCTGGTCCTGCTCAGCCTCTTTGCTGGGAGTGGATCTTTCTGCCTCGCCTGTGAGGATCCGCTTCAGGCAGTATGTGTAGGAGTTCAAGGCAGGGCTCCGGGTCCACTCCTGCACCATCACTTACTAACCTTGGGTATGTTCCTTAACCTTTCTAGGTCTCCATTTTCGTATGTGTGAAAGGCAGTAATCAAACTAATAGTATCTTTTTTAAACTGTTTATTTATTTTTGAGAGAGACAGAGCATGAGCAGGGGAGGACAGAGAGAGAGGGAGACACAGAATCCGAAGCAGGATCCAGGCTCTGAGCTGACAGCACGGAGCCCGATGCGAGGCTCGAACTCAGGAACTGTGAGGTCATGACCTGAGCCGAAGTCGGCCGCTTGACCGACTGAGCCACCCAGGCGCCCCTAAACTAATAGCATCTTTGAGAGCAGACACATCTTCAAGATGGAGTTAGAGTTGCATCACATCTTCCTCCTCTACGGTCTCCATCTGCTTGCTCCCCTGAACCACCTCAAATAAATATACAGCCCAACTGAAAAAACCGTGGGCCAGCTCGGTTAATAGAGCTTTCAGACAAGTACTTTAGTCATCCACTTCCAACCAGATTGCTAACTCTAAACCCTCTCCTTGTAAAAAGAGAGCACCACCACTGCCTGAGAAGGTTGTTGAGGGAATTCAATGAGATGATTAAGACATTTAGCACAATGCCTAGCACAGAGTAACTATTCAAGGAAGTAAAAATTATACATACACATGGATCCCACTAAATCATAATGTTATTATAAGTGAGATGACATTTTCAAGATTCTGGGGGTACAGCTGTCAGGTTTTCCTTTCAGTGAATGGAAAAAAAAAATGATTTGATGATTAAAAGCCTGGCACACTCTTGATGCTCTTGGACCTCGTTTCCTTTCAGTTTTCCTGTCCTTGAAGTTCAATGACTTTTCTTATTCCTTTGTTCATTCCACAATCGTTTATTGAGTACCTTCTGAGTTCCAGGTTCAATCCCAGGTGCTGGTAGTACTACGATGAGAAAGTAGGGGCTCGGTGCCCCTGGTCAGAAGGAGAAAGAAGTTCGGATCCTTGCAACATGATGTGATTAGGGTTAAAAAATAAAGGCGTGTAAGTGATATTGACGGAGAAAGCAGACAAGTATACTGAAGTCTGTGTGAGGAGTCCGAGAAAGCTTCATAAGAGAGGAAACACCTGAACTGGAGCCTGAAGGGAAGACAGGAGTCTGTTAGGTAGAAATCCTCTATCACAGGCTGGATGTTTGGAGATACTGCTTGACGTTTGGTGTGAAGTTTTCCATGCCTGTTTATAAAACTGAAATGATAGGGGTGCCTGGGTGGCCCAGTCGGTTAAGCATCCAATTCTTGATATCAACTGCAGTCATGATCTCACGGTTCATAAGTTCAAGCCCTGTATAGGGCTCCACGCTGACAGTGCAGAGCCTGCTTGGGATTCTCTCTCTCTCTCTCTCTCTCTCTCTCTCTCTCTCTCTCTCTCCCTCCCTCTCTGTCTCTCTCTCTCTCTCTCAAATAAAGAAATAAACTTACAAAAGGTTTAAAATATATTAAAAAATAAAACTGAAATGGCAATCCGTTTGATTCCTCTTTTCTGTCCTGACAGAAAATCCAACAAGTACTATTTAAATAAATTAGAGATGTAGTAGCTCATGGTAGAGGCTTCAGCTGCCTTCCCACTCCACTATCCTTGCCACACAGCTTTCATCCCCAGGGTCAAAAGGGCAACTGTACCTTCAGTTGTGAGGCTTTGTATTTCTCCCAGGAAGGAATGTCCTTCCCCCCGATCTTCCAGTGGACAGGATCTTTCATTGGACAGGAAGGGGCCACACGGGCCACTGTGAACGGCGAGGGAGGCTGAACAATTTTTCTGGAGGAGGAAGGTGAGGCCAAAGGAGACTGTGAATGACCTTGGCCAACCTGTAGTGTCTCCCAGAGGTAGAGATGTAACTTTTTCATCAGTCGTCATGGTTTGGTCTTACTTTGTAGCTGTTGCCGTTTGTGTGTTACTTTCCTGGTGCCGGGGTAACAGGTACCACAAGCTGGGTGGCTTTAAACCACAGAAATGTATCGTCTCACCGTTCTGGAGGCTACAAGTCAAAAAACTAGGTGTCAGCAGAGCTCTGCTCCTTCGAAATCCGGAGGGGATCGCTTCTTGCCTCTTCCTAGCTTCTGCTGGTCTGTGGGCAGTGGCTGGTGTTTTTTGGTCTTGCTTAGCTGGGGAAGCCCAGTCTCTGCCTTTGGCCTCACATGATGCCCTCCTGTGTCTCTGTCTTCACGTGGCCAGTCATGTTGGAATAAGGGCCCACTCCACTCCCTCATCTTCAGCTAACAAAGTATGTCTGCAATGACCTTGTTTCCAAAGAAGGTCATACTTGAGGTACTGGGAGTTAGGACTTAAGAATTACCTTTTGGAAGGAGGAGGGATGGATATAATTCAATCCATACCACCATTTCTTTGCCCTTGGTATATAAATGAGAAATGCTCTCTTTCCAAATTATGTTTCTTCATACCTAGGTTTTGTAATAAACTTTTATTTTTTTAATGTTTATTTTTGAGAGAGAAAGAAAGAGGGTGCGAATGAGGGAGGGGCAGAGAGAAAGGAAGAAGGTGGATCCAAAACAGGCTCTGTGCTGCCAGCAGAGAGAGCCCAGTGTGGGGCTCGAACTCACAAATCACGAGATCATGACCTGAGCTGACTGAAGTCAGATGCTCAACCAAGTTCCCAGGTGCCCCTGTAACAGATTTTTAAAAGCTTTATTTTTATTCTTACTTACATTCCAATTTTGTTTATTTATTTTATTTCTAGTTTATTCCAGTTTTTTAGTTAAAATAATTCATAATTTTCCTAAAGTAGTTTAGGAAATAATTAAGAGTAATTCCGAAGTATTCCTAAAATAGTTCCTATTTATTTGAAGTGTATTGGTATGGGGGCGCCCGGGTGGCGCAGTCGGTTAAGCGTCGGACTTCAGCCAGGTCACGATCTCGTGGTCCGTGAGTTCGAGCCCCACGTCGGGCTCTGGGCTGATGGCTCAGAGCCTGGAGCCTGTTTCCGATTCTGTGTCTCCCTCTCTCTCTGCCCCTCCCCCGTTCATGCTCTGTCTCTCTCTGTCCCAAAAATAAATAAACGTTGAAAAAAAAATTTTTTTTGAAGTGTATTGGTATGAAAGATAAACAGTATTCAAGTAACTGGTTATACCTTTAGGAAAAATAATTTTAAAATTCATACCTGCACCATATGCCCCCCCAAAATGTGCAAATAGGTTGAAGGGTTAAGTATTTCATAGAACTGTAGATAAAACAAAGAATCTGGTCTCTTGAATATTTGCGTGACTGTAAGAATTGTAAAAACTAAATTGTAAGAACTGTAAGATTGTAAGAAATAGTAGACATAATAAAAGAAAAGGTCCCTGAGCTCTAACTGTATAAAAATGTTAAGTTTTTTGTGCCAGAAAAACTCAATGGGGAGATGATCGATTAGGGAATGTTATGCCGTATCAGACAGTAAACATAAACGGTATATTACATATAACTGTTAAGACCCCAATGGGTAGTCAAAGGATGTGACCAGACAATGTGTAAAAACACCATTCATTTTTGTTATGCAAACATGTGGGAAGGTATTTAATAATTGTTTAAAAGTCCAATTTAAATCGCAGTGTAACTGATAAATAATTACATTGCCGAGGGTAATAGCAGTCGCTGCAGTCCCTTTGTAAATAAAGCATTTGGCAAATACATCCAGTGTCATCCAAACGTTCCCACAATTAATATTTCTGGAAATCTAACCTCACTAAATAGACCTGAAGAAGAAGAAAAAAAAAACCTGTGTTCATGCAGTTATGAATTGCAGAATCACTGGTAACAGTGAAAACTTGGGAGCAGTCTTACTTGTCTGACAGTAGAGGAGCAGGTGGGTGAATTATGATGCATCCTTCTGTTGGAAACGCAGCCATCCAAAGGCGTAACAATGAAGTCCCGTGACAACATGAAGAAAGACTTGTTTTAAGGTTACGTGGTTTTTCTAAGTTGTGTACGCAACAAATGAGATGGTGGAGTGTACAGAAGGTGTCCAGGAGCATGGAGTTGTATTAAGGTGATATGATCGGGAGCCATTTTTCTATCATCTTCCAAACTTTCTTATAATTTAAAAACTGTTTAAGCATATTCAGCTTACTATTTGGTTTAAAATCCTCCTGTACTGCTTGCATGTTGATGAAATCATTAGGAGGTAAGGAGACTTTAATGAGCTTTCTGGGAAAAATTTTTTTGCTCACAGTAGTAGTGTAAATCACACCAGATGTTTTTCTGTCATAAATAAGTCTTGTACTAAGTGGTCGGATTATTCTGATATGAAAAAGTGACACTTGAAGAAAGCATTTTAATATGGTATATGTGCATTGTATGATGAATGGCCATGTTTTTGACTGGTGAAGTAATTCTTTTAATCCTGTCTTGTCATTCACTTTAGTATGGGTTTTGTGACTGAGATTTAAAAGCCATACTTTCTTAAAAAAAATTTTTTTAATGTTTATTTATTTTTGAGGGAGAGAGAGAGAGAACACAAGTGAGGGGAGGTGCAGAAAGAGAGGGAGACACAAAATCCGAAGCAGGCTCCGGGCTCCGAGGTGTCAGCACAGAGTCCCCACACAGGGCTCAAACTCACGACCCACAAGATCATGACCTGAGCTAAAGTCAGACGTTTAACCAGCTGAGCCAACCCAGAGTCCCTAAAAGCCATACTTCCGAAGAAAATAACTTGCCCATAGGCTAGAGAGAAATAGTTTTACTTCCATCATGACAAATGATCTCCTCTCACTTTGTCGTTAGGACTAAATAGCACAGGCTTAATGCCAGGTGATCAATGCAGTGAACACTATTTTTAGCAGTCTCTTTATTTGCATTCTTATAAAGAAATTTTGCTCCTCCCTTCTCAAAGGTAGAGTTTATAAGAAGTATAAAAGCATGATTATTTGCCCCACTCCTTGTTCCTGGTGAGATGTACCTGGTGTATTCCCCAGGCTTGCTGGACTGCCCACTGTCCCCGAGGGAACACAGGCGGCCAGCTCTCTTTGGGGGTGTGAGAAATAACCAGGGATGACAACCCCTTTGGGCTTGTCCACTGCACAGGCCTGATTAGATTATGAATCTCTGGTTGACTAGTCTTTGAATTCACTAGTCTGAATTCACTACCTGAAGATTAAAGTTAGTGGTAGCGCATCTCACTGTCTCCCAAGATAATACACACGCACACACACACAGAGGCATGCGCACACCCACACTCACACTTGTGTATATAGGCTTAATGCCAAATAACCAATTTATATCCTTTAGGAGAAAAGAAGGAGTCTGGTGGGTGGGTGTGATGATGGAAAGGAGTTAATCCCTGTCTCCAAAGTAAAGACTAGACAATGGGGATCCATGCAAAGCAGTGCTGGACAATGGACATCTACTGGCTCCCTACTGAAACGCAGCCTGCCCTCGGTCATTCAGGGGCCGATCATCCAAAGTGTGGATTATCCAAGCCATATGCTTCTCCTCCTTTGCCATCTGGCTGGTTGCCTGCTTCCCTTCTTCCTAACAGGGGAAATACTCAAAATACCTCAGTCCATTTCTGCCAACCCATTTCTATCACCTGTATCAAACCCTCTCTTTTGGCTGATTTAGTGCAGTGATTTTGATCAAATCTGGTCTCTTGGTATATTTGGATTCCTCACAAGACACATTGGTTAGTTTCTAACGCATAATCTTGTGCTTGTTGATCCTTGCCTCGTAAGTCCTTTAGTGGTCATCTCTTGGATGTTTTGTTTATCTTTTCAGGTAGCTAGGGAGTACTTTCAAAATAAAGAGATCTCCTCTGCTTTTCTTTATTTTTGTTTTAAGTTTATTTATTTATTTTGAAGGTGGGAGGGGCAGGGAGAGAGGGAGGGAGGGAGAGAGAGAGAGAGAGAGAGAGAGAGAGAGAATCCCAAGCAGGCTACGTACCATCAGCATGGAGCCCCACACGGGACTCAAACTTACGAGCGGGGAGATCATGACCTGAGCCCAGGCAAGTCATGAGAAAGTCACAACAGTAAGGAGCAGTGAGCAGACATGCCATTTTTATAAAAAAAGAAACTGACAGAAAACTCTAGACTTTCAGAATTGGAAGAAGCATTAGAGATACTTTTGTCTTGTTGACAGGGAAACTTGGGCCCAAAGGAGTAAGGTAACTTGTCTTTGATTGCCCAGAACATTTGTAGCAGAGTCAGGACTAGAACTCAGATCTCTAGAGCCATTTCTGTTATGTTTCAGATTTCCAAGGATCATATAAAAGGAGTTACGCAGAAGGTATGCAAAAAGAATGGCTTAGATTATACTGCTGGGAAGAAGAAAAATGTTATCCCTCTTTTGTGTACACAGATCTTTTGGAGTTATAGATATCATAGGAAAATAGTAATTTTTTGGAGTTATTTTTATTTGTTTTAAAGACTGACCTAAAGTAAGAATTGCAAAGGTCTCATCCAAGTGCCTACAACAAACCTGACATGGTAGCAATCAATTAAAATTTGCTGAGTGAAAGAGTGAAACCAAAACTTTCTCATTTTCTAAGGACTAGGAGTATTATTTAGTTCCAGAATTATCAAGTCCGCTTATGAAAAATATTAGTCTTCTTTGAATCAAGTTTCTTGGTTTTGCCATGTATTTTAATTGACTCTCGACAAGTAGTTCAGCCACAAATTACAATGAACTGAAATACCTGTGTGTGAATGTCATAAATTACCAGAGAAAACTAGTACCCTGTCACTTACAAATGAAATGCCCATTGAACATTTTATAATCTTAGCCTGAACATCTTGGGTATGACTGACGTGAATTTTTAAGGTGAATCTCAAACATCAGATTGCATTTCCAATTCCAGGTGTGCGGGGAGGGCTTTGTGTAATTTTAGAGAATATATTTAGGTTTATAGTTCTATAACCCATGAACCTTTGCATGAGGGCAAAAGTAATTTATATTGCTGTCTTTAAAAGTTTTATACAGGGGTGCCTGGGTGGCTCAGTCGGTTAAGTGTCCGACTTCGGCTCAGGTCACGATCTCACGGTCAGTGAGTTCGAGCCCCATGTCCGGCTCTGGGCTGATGGCTCAGAGCCTGGAGCCTGCTTCCGATTCTGTGTCTCCCTCTCTCTCTGCCCCTCCCCCGTTCATGCTCTGTCTCTCTCTCTCTCAAAAATAAATAAACGTTAAAAAAAATTTTTTTTAAAAATAAATAAAATAAAAGTTTTATACATTACTCAAATAATACATGTTCATTTTAGAAAAATTAGAAAATATCGGTAATCACAAGGAAGAATAAAACCAGTGTTAACTCCAGGAGCCAAAGATTAATTGTTAACTATTGGTTGTGTACCCTTGTAGACCTTTATTCTATGCATATTCATGGGGCCATACACTACACACTGTTTTATTTTTATTTTTATTTTTTAATATGAAATTTATCGTCAAATTGGTTTCCATACAACACCCAGTGCTCATTCCAACAGGTGCCCTGCTCAATACCCCTCACTCACCCCCCCATAAACCCTCAGTTTGTTCCCAGTTTTTAAGAGTCTCTTATGTTTTGGCTCCCTCCCTCTCTAACCTTTTTTTTTTCCTTCCCCTCCCCCATGGTCTTCTGTTAAGTTTCTCAGGATCCACATAGGAGTGAAAACATATGGTATCTGTCTTTCGCTGTATGACTTATTTCACTTAGCATCACACTCTCCAGTTCCATCCACGTTGCTACAAATGGCCATATTCCATTCTTTCTCATTGACACGTAGTATTCCATTGTGTATATAAACCACAATTTCTTTATCCATTCATCAGTTACACACTGTTTTAAAACTGAGCTTTTTCTTATCTTGTGAATATTTCTAGAAATCATTCTTAATGGTTGCATAGTATTCCATTATGTACAAGTACCATAATTTGTTTAACTAATCTCCTGGTTTTGGATGTTTAGATTATTTCCCATTTTTTGCCATTATAGACAATGCCTTGGTGAACTTCCTTATTTATACATCTTGACTCACATATTCACTTATATTCTTAGAATAGGTTCTGAGGAGTATGATTGCTGAATTTGAAATATATTCAGTTGTAGGGTGGGAAATGAGTTTTTAGGTGTCAATGAAATTATCTTCCTGTAGACTTTGAAATTGCCTCAGAGACTTAAGATGTTTTTAGGACTTAGTACTTAATTTTGCTTCTTCGCAAGAAACACATTTTTTTATTTTGCATTGATACAATTGTATTTGACAAATGATGATCTTCCAAACACATTGTTGTAGATGGTTTTAAGATATTTCAATGCTTTAAATGATGGTCTTCTCTTAGGAATAATAATATTAAATTATGCTGATCGGTTTCCCCTCATTATTTTCAAAGCCTGGATGCTTTGTTTAGCTGGTTGACATGAGGCGGTTTCTTGCTGGAGGCAAAATGTCATTGGACCATGCACTAATCTTTTTTCCCCTCTGATTTACCCATTTCCAGGCTGATTATATAAACAATAAGGTGTTGCCTTTTTAATTAAGTGAAAGTGACACATTACAGGTGCTTTCCAGCAATCTGAACTTATCTCCTAAATAGGTCTTGTACTATCTATACCCACAAGAGAACATAAACATTCAGGCAAGGCCACTTTAGAGGAGTATTTAAAGTAAGGAACACTGGAGGCTTCCCCAGTTTTGCACACAATGGGATGTAAGAGCAGCGCTATCCAATTAGGACGAAAGGAGACAAGAGGGAAGAGAGGCTATGCTTACTGAGCTTGTTCAACCTGATGGCATTATGATTTTCATGATAAAGTCTGCAATAACCTTTATCTTTTTATATTTAATTTAATGGCCTTGGAATCTGGAGATGCCAGCAGGCCTCAGTTATCATGTGGCAAATATCAGCCTCTTCTGGTACGATTTTTTTTGTGCTAACTAAAAGAGACGTGGAATTAAAAATAGGTCAGAAGGCTCTTCATTTCAGTTTTGTTGATTTAAGTGGATGCAGGAGGGGGGAGGACAGGCAAAACATTCGTTTCTTTTAAGTGATATTATGGAGAAAATAATCTATAACAAGCAAACAGAGATTAGAGCACAATGAGAACACTGAAGATTATGTTTTATGAAATGAGTTCTTTCCAAAGCATCAGAGAAGTATAATTACAAAAACGATATCAAGTTGCCTACCAGTGGTTTTTGCTTAAAGTAAGGGAATGGTATTTATTTGAAATATTTTCATTTATCTTTCTGTGAGGCCGTGATGGGAGAGGTGAGTATGTGCTTTGCTAAATTATTCATCGTTCATTAGACAATAAATTTATGTCCTATAAGAAATTTCTCTCAAAAAGAATTATTAGTTATTTTCTTAAAAAACTAAACTAAACTCAAACCTGAGCCAAAATAACGGTACATCTAAGAGTATGTTTGGAAGGCCCTAGCTTGTCACCAAAAGAGAATAATGAATTACACTCTGAGATATGTTTAGATTTATTTAGATATACTTGGATTTAGATGATAATTTTCTCAAAAATATTTTTTGCTTCTGGAAAAAAAAAAAGTTAAAAAAAGAAAAAGCAATAGTCCCTCTTTAGGGGTCTCTAGAAGGCCTGTGCTGTATGTAATAATAAGAGTGGATAAGAAATGTGAATTCTGGGACATTGTTGCCCATGGCTTTCATACTGCAGTGAAATGAATTACAGAAACACAAAGAGCTGTTGAAACCCAGGTAAGCATTTCTCCATCCGTTCCGCTGTGACTGTCACTCTGAGTGTCACCAACTCTCTGAAACCTATTATGTCCTTTAATTCTAACACTAAAGAAGGCCTCCAGAAGAAGCCTTGGTTTTTTGGTTTTTTGGTGGTTTTTTTTTGGCCACTGACACTCCTTCTTTTCCCTCTCGCCATTACCCCCAAAATAAGAGAAAATTCCCATTTCAAATGATACAACACACTTCAATGTATATTCCAACACGTTGATAGCTTTCACATGTCCTGGGTTAATACTTTGTCCCAGCAAGCAGGAGGGTAAGCAGGCTTCCTCTTCTTATATCCTAATGCCACAAATGCTCTCGAGAAGCAACCGACACTGTTGGCTAGTTGTTGTCAGAAAGAACCACAAAGCTAAGATGATTGATTTTTCACGGAGACATTTTCACATCCAGATGGCTACCGTTCATGTATTTAAAAGTTAACTCTAAGATATCGGAGGATATAGGCAATTTCTAATTTGTTCTCATGTCCTTAGTCAGGGTGTAGTCCCGCCCCAAATCCAACATGTGTGAGAGCCACATGAGGCCAGAGGTCGGGATCTCTCAGAGTACAGTGTAGGGCAAGATCCAGACGCCTTTTACATTTTGAGGCTTTAAGCACAGGAAAGAACTGAATAGATGCCAAAACAGGGTTGCAACAATTATTGATTTATCTTCCGTGTTTACATGTAACTGATCAATGATATAAACACGCACACCCAAATGCGATGACTGCACATCCCACCCAACTCATTTGGAGAGAGCTTTAAGCCTTAACCATGTGGCTCCTCGTGCGTGTCACAGATCTGAAGTCTAGACCGGAACTAACCTCTCCATCCTTCCCGTGAAAGGATCTAGCCCGTCAGAAACTTGGTTACATGTGTCACTGAGCCATTTCTGGCCAGTGTCATGCCTTCCATGATTTATGGTGCATACGTTTGGAACTAAACTGAGTCCATAAGCACATGAGTAGATGAACATGGAGCTTTTCCTGAACAAACCGTACCTCAAGCTACAGGCGTTTCTGAGGCCCCCTCCTGAAGGTGGGTCACCACTTCTTTGAGCAAGAAAGCCAGACAATTCTGTTGTTCAAAATATATCTTTTCCAGCTACATGCGTATTATTTTGTGGACTCTTAGGGGGAAAAAAAATCTTATTTCAGTCACGTATAAGAATAACTGACAAAGTTGGATTCTCAAGCATTTCTACACACCAAAGAAAGAAGGAACTTGTACTGTAGAGTCAGAGTCCAAAATAGCATAGCAGACTCAACATTTAAGATCTTCGGTTTTAGTTTCGAACTTCATATAAGTGTTGTATTCTTCTCCATACTGTGTTTTAATATGAAATAGTGATGTGTCTCCCCTGCACCCCCTAGTCATTGATAAATTTGGTTCCCACGTGCTCTGTTTGACTCTGCGGTGCTGTGTAACCTTGGCACAACACTGTGTACCCCTGTGGTACACATTCCTGGAGTGTACCCCAGCCTGACATACACGAACCCAAACGTGTATTTGCTTTCTGCCCCCTCTGATCGTCCAAGCTTTATCGCTGTTAAGTTGAACTGTCGCACACATGGGTAGTCAGAGGTGGCTCTAGAATTGGCGAGGCTCCCAGAAGAGGGGTTCTCGTGAAGCAAGTTCCATTTTTCCAAAGTAATCCAGTTTTGATTTTTAAAATTGATCACGTGCTCCCCTGTATCATGCTAGGCCTGGAGAGGATATCCATGGTGGTCTAATTCACAACCATGGGAGGCCTATTACAAGGTTCTCAGCCAGTGGTTCTTAAAGGGTGCCGTTTAAAATTTGTGGGGATATTTTTTTTATTCTCACACTATTAGGAGAAACTGTTGGCCAGGGATGGGGACCGAAGAATACTGGAAGAAGATTTTTTTTGTCTTTTTTTTTTTTTTTTTTAAGAAAAATGTGATTTAACGTGAAAACCTTGACGGATTAGCAAAGTGGTTAAGACACATACTTCGAAGTCAAACAGACTTGAATTTACATCTTGGCTTTATTTGATACTTAGAGCTGATTGCCCTGGACAATCTTTTTACCCTCTGGTAGACTCCATTTCCTAAATTGTTAAATAATGGAATGTATGAAATTCCTTCAAGAAGGGTACCATTGCTTTCACCCTCCTCCTCACTCTCAGTGAAAAGAGTCGTGTGACAGATTACTTTAAACGTCTCCAGAGTTCAGGTCCCCAAGGAAGATTATGTCTTCGAAAGAGCTAGTCTATTTCCTTCTAGAGAGTGGGAGCCATTTTCCCCTTTACTTTGACTAGTAGCAAACACGGAGCTAGTACTCAGGCTTAATTGCTGTGGCTTTCTGCAAATAGGGCTTAATATTGTTCGCCTCCACTCCACTCCCTCCTCCCTTCCCCCCTCCCTTCTAAATGTTGGCCTTTCATCCTGCGTTGTTAGTTGTTGGTCTTATTGTTCTGGTGCTTTTATTGGACGTTGTCTCAAATCCTTTTGAAAGTAGGTGGAAAATAAATAAGTAAGAATGAAATAATAAGGCTGCATTTTCTTTATGGTACTTCATAGTGCTTATTTCTATAGGTGGCAAAGTTTCTATTCTCCCCTTAATTTATACTGTTTGTTAATGATAGTATTAGTCAGATCGTTATTGTATCACTTACTTGGGAAAATATGACAGTCCTAAGCTGATGTTTTACCCAAAATACCCATCTACAGAGTTAGCTCAATGTAAATCATTTAATTCTATTTTCCCAGCAAAAATCAAAAGAATAATACACATTCCTGTACCTCATCATGTTACTATAGAACAATGGTTCTCAAGTTTTTTTGGTAAGGACCCCTTTGCACTTTAAAAAATTTTTGAAGACCGGGGCACCTAGGTGGCTCATTCGGTTAAGTGTCCGACTTTGGTTCAGGTCTCATGGTCTGTGAGTTTGAGCCCCACATCGGGCTCTGTGCTGACAGCTCAGAGCCTGGAGCCTGCTTCAGATTCTGTGTCTCCCTCTCTCTCTGCCCCTCCCCCACTCGTGCTCTTTCTCTCTCAAAAATAAATATTTTTAAAAATTATTTAAGGGGCACCTGGGTGGCTCAGTCGGTTAAGCGGCCAACTTTGGCTCAGGTCATGATCTCACAGTCCGTGAGTTCGAGCCCCGCGTCGGGCTCTGTGCTGACAGCTCAGAGCCTGGAGCCTGCTTCAGATTCTGTGTCTCCCTCTCTCTCTGACCCTCCCCCGTTCATACTCTGTCTCTCTCTGTCTCAAAAATAAATAAACATTAAAAAATATATATATTAAAAAAATTATTTAAAAATTGTTGAAGACCCAAAGAGCTTTTGTTTATGTGAGCTATTATCTCTCAATGTCTATATTAAAACTGAGAAATTTAAAAAATGTTGACTTACAAATTCATTTAAAAAAGATACTCATTGCACTGGGTGTTGTATGGAAACCAATTTGACAATAAATTTCATATATTGGAAAAAATAAATAAAATATATACTCATTATGTATTAGCTCATTATATATCAAATCCACTGTGCATTAACATAAATTTATATAAACAATAATTTCCAAAACAACAGCCATAGAACATTTTAGAGAAAATAGTGGTATTGTTTTTGTAAACCTATGTAATATTTGCTTGTGTGCTATTTTTTTAATTGAACTATAATTGACATATAACATTATATTAGTTTCAACTGTACAACATAGCGATTCAAGATGTGTGTATATTGTGGAATGATCAACACAAGTGTAGTTAACATCTTTTTTTTTTTAAGTTTATTTATTTTTGAGAGGGAGAGCGAGAGACAGAGAGAGCAAGAGAGAAAGAGAGAGAGACCAAACATGAATTGGGGGAGGGGCAGAGAGAGAGGGAGACACAATCCCAAGCAGACTCCAGGCTCTGAGCTGTCAGCACAGAGCCCGACGTGGGGCTCGAATTCACAGACTACGAGATCATGGCCTGAGCCGAAGTTGGACACTTCACCGACTGAGCCACCCAGGCACCCCAACGTCTTAATGTTTGTCTTAATGGAAGACAGCTAGATTCTTAGATCTGCTTCTGCATTCACTCTGTTGCAATATCATACATCTTGTAGCCTAGTGGGTAGATGGAAGTGAAAAAGGCAAATATATATTACTACTACTACTATTAAAATTTCTTGGATTTTAAGGACCCCCGAAAGGGTCTTAGGGATGCTCAGGGCCCCAGACCACACTTTGAGAGCTGCTGCTGTAGAACGTAGCTGATGAAAATAGCAATATAAGAAATCGAAATTAATGTTTTGCCCACATTTTACTTTTTCATGGTTTCAGTGAGCTGTTAAGGGTTTGAAAATACGCCTCTAAGCCTTCTCCCAAAGTTCGTAGAAACATTAAGGTCAAACTATTGTTGATGGGAATGCTTAGATTTTTCCTTCAAGATCTAGACAACGTATTTTGAAAGCCACTAGCGATATATGAAATCAGTGTTATGTTTTTGGCAAGACTTTTTGAAAAATATTGAACAGTGATCATCCTTTTAGTTGTGGTATATAGGAAGGCTTAGCTTTTTTATCCTTCCGATCGATAATAGTAAAACTAGTTTTATTAAGCCATTATTTTTATTTGTATGTGTTCCTTGTTATATCATCTTTATACCGTTCTATAACTGGAGTGGAGCAAATTGATTTGTCTTATTCCTGCTGTGAGGTAGCTCATGATGAAAGGGAGATGGCTTGCCTTGTTTACAGAGTGGCATTAGGTTCAGAATAAGTTAGTACAGAAGAACAACACATTTATTTTACTGTATTTTATGTCTTTTTCGTCATTTAGGTGATAGCAATCATGGTCGTGAGCAAGACTTTAAGCTTACGTATTGCTCTAAGGATCCTCTAAGGATCCCAGCTCTGCCTTCAGTGTGATGGAATTTCCATTGCAGTATGGTGGTGCTGGTTCCAGTAATTACCTGGGTTCTCCGTTTCTCCTTCCATGGGAAAATAGTCTTGAACTTTCAAATAGCTCCACTGGACAGAACAGAGGCTACCAGTGCTTGACCTGCCCAACAGTGGCAACAGAGTCTGGTTTGGATAACTTTGAAGTAGCAGCGGTGATAAACAGAGTTTTCTGCTTATGGGACACATACCCTTCAGGTTTCAGATGGGTAATAAAATAAACATGGTGGAGGAGTGTTAATTACCACCTTCAGCCATACCTTCATACAGCTCGGCCCAATCCTGTCCTTGCACCTTTCATAGAAAATCAGATCATACCTTCACCTAAAAAAAATAGCTTGGCTGTAGGTGTATATATCTATCACTATATGTATTATCTGACACTTGCCCAAGGATTTTCAGAACTAAGTCAGATAGGTTAAGAAGGAAAAATGTTTTAATGTTTTTATTTATTTTGAGAGAGAGAGAGTGCAAGTGGAAGAGGGGCAGAAGAGAAGGAGAGGGAGAATCCCAAGCTGTCAGTGCAGAGCCCGACTCAGGGCTCGATCTCACAAACCGTGAGATCATGACCTGAGCTGAAATCAAAAGGACCCTTAACCGACTGAGCCACCCAGTCACGCCTACTCTATTCTTTATCTGAAAATTTTGTCAGCCCCTTTCTTACCCTTCTTCTCTCTCCGGTTGGGCTGCTCTAGTTTTCGGCATCTGTCTTAGAAGTCTCATACCCAGAATGACACTCCATACTCTTGATGCTGAGTGACCATTATAGGGTTGAGTGAGGCCTTGTTGCCATTACTTGCTAATGGATCTGAAGATCTTCTAGCTTCTTTGACAGTTGTATCGCATGGACTTGCCCTGTACTTACTATCAATGGAAAGTATATCTGAGCCACACCAACACTACTAAGCTATATTTTCTCTTGCATTTATATATTGAACGTGCATATTCAAAACTCAGCCCGTTAAAGTTTGAAGGAAGGTGTTCTTTCTTGTTTTTTAGTTTTTGACAGGGGGGATAACTTTTTATTTTAATGCAATTTTAAATCTACAGAAAGACTTCAAGAATATCTCAAAGGATTACCGTGTATCACTTACCTAGATCACCCATTTGCTTTATCATTCTCTAGATAGATTGATGTACATTACACAGAAATATAAATAGTTGTATATTAATTTTTTTGTGAGCAACTTCAGAATAAGTGGCAGATGTGCCTCTTTAAGTATTTCAGTTTATATTTACCACAAATAAGGACATTTTCTTGAATAGCCACAATATAGTTATAAATCAGAAAATTTAACATTGATATAATGCTATTATATAATCTATGGTCCATACTCACATTTCACCAATTATCCCCACATAGTCCTTTATAGCTTTTTGGGGAGGGATGGAGGGGTTCCAGGATCCAATCCAGTATCATGCATTTCACTCAGGTGCCTGCTGACTTCTCCACCTTAAAAGCAGTGTTCTTTATGCTTCAGAAGTTGGATATCTGTGAAGACTCCTGAGGTCTTTGTCCACCGTTTCCATATCACTGATTCAGCAAACACTCAGCTATCATCTTCAAGTAAAAAAATAAAGTAAATTACGAAATCTGCTCAGTTTTGAGCTTTCCCCTTCCATTTAACCTTGTTTAGCATTTTGACTGTGGACCTTTCGATGTAGGCATTGGAAGCGACAACTTTCTAAAGGTTCTCAACCTATCTCCACTCCGGACCGTTTTCATAAGCCTTGTGTTCAGTGAGCCTTTCTTCTTCCTTCAGACATAGCATGACCATTAGCACAGTCTCTCTACTTGCCCCGAGCCACACTCTATCTGTCACGTCCCCATGCCTCTACTCATGGGGTTTTGCTTCTCTATAATGTCTTATCATTCACCCCCTTGAGCCATCCAAACTCTATTGATTTCTCCAGGTAGCATCTTCTTTGTGAATCTTTCCATTCATTTATATAACAAATATATATTGATCATCTTCTATGTGACAGGCAGTGCTCTTAGGTGACAGGGATACAGCAATGAGCGAAACAGGCAAATATCCTTACCTTATGGAGTTTATATTATAGTGAGGCAAGGAAATCAATAAGTAAGATAAATAAATTTCCAGGAAGTTAGGTGATGATAAGTCTAAGGGGAAAAAAAATAGGCAAGAGATGCCCCCCCCCCCCCCCGCAGCTCTCTCAGAAGCTGGAGGTTGCTTCTCTTTCCTCCTCCTAACATGGCTCCACGTTGCCACCTCCACACACTTCTCCTTCCTTCTCTCTCAACGTCTGTAGCTCCTTTGAAGCTCATGTTGCTATTACCTGCTGGTTGGAGACACTCTCCACTCTGGTGAAGATTTTAGAGTTTATTTATTTATTTTGAGAGAGAAAAAGCACAAGTAGGGGAGGGGCAGAAAGCGAAGAGGGAGGGAGGGAGGGAGGGAGAGAGAGAGAATCCCAAGCAGGCTCTGCACTGGCAGCACAGAGCCTGAGGCAGGGCTCGAACTCTTGAACCATCAGACCATGACCTGAGCCGAAGTCAGACTCTCAACTGACTGAGCCACCCCGGTGCGCCTCTGTTGAAGATTTTAGAAACTGCCTCACTCTCTTCTTTGTCACTGTTCTCAAAGTCACCAATGTCCATGTAGATAGAAGATCTAACCCTGGTTTCTTCATTCCTCACCCTCATCTCTCACACTAGTTTTCCTCCACGCCATCTTAGTCATCCCTATAGTCCTAGTACACAGCCTAGACCTTGTTGTCATCACCAGGAACTGCACCACCTCTGAAGTCTCCGTGTGTAGCATCCTCACTTTCTGTTTCTGCGGCCCAGCTACCGGGAGAACTCCATCCCAACAGCACAGTGGAACTGTTTTGGACCTCCACTCTATTGACCCTATATAGTTTTCATTGCCTGTCACCCCTCCTTCCTGCACCCCTCCCCCCCCACCTCAGGCTCTCATTTCTCTTCTTACCTGTTTATATGGCACACTCATCACCGTATAAGTCATCCTTGATACACATCCTCCACACTCCTCCTTCTCGCTCACTTCAGGAAACTCACCCGGCCCCCCGTGACACTCGGGGCCTGCACCCGAGCAGCTGACCATGGCAATCAGCCAGGCTCACTGGCCTTGCTTTGAATCCATGATCCCAGATCTCAGATCAGCGTTTGAGAAATCCTGCTGCGTTCATTCCCCTGGGAGATTTGCTCATCACGGATCTCCAGCTTCTCCTCTCCCGTCCTTCTCAGCCGATGACTTGGCGGATGTTTGGCTGAGAGAATAGAAGCAATTACTCTAGATCTGCTGCTTGTTCTCATCACACATCCTCCTGCCCCCACCCCTGTGTACCATGTCTCTACCTTCCCTTCAGGAGTAGTGATCAACTACCCCACTCCTTGCTGAGGCTAGCCCTCCCCACTTTTGTTCTGGGTACCAGTTCTCTTCATTAGCTTCAGTATTTCGGTCTGTAATGATTCCCTCTTTCCCTCATTAGCAAATTTCCCTCACTGCTGATGAACTCCCATCCCTACAGAAGCATGTGGCACAAGCACGCATCTCAAGGAAAGGAAAGGACAGGAAAGGCCTCTGTTGACCATAGCACCTCTACCTACTTTGTTTCTCTGTTCCCCTTCACAGCAAAATGCCTCGAAAGAGTTGTCTTTATCGGTCAACTCCATCACCTCCAGTTCACTCTTGTTTTTCATTACTTTTTTGTGTGTGAAATACATATAGACGAGAGCATGTATGATGTGTAGGTTTCTTTTAAAAGGAAATAAAGGTAATACCTGTGTCTCTACCACCTGAACTCCTCCTGTGTATGTCCTTCCTCAAGTGTGTTCCCCTCTCTGCACTGCTGAAGTAACCACTGTCACGAATTTTTGTCATCACTCTTGTTTTTCTTTACAAGTTTACCATATGTGCATGTATCCCTAAGTAATACATTTTTGTTTTGCCTGTTTTTGAACTCTACCTAGATAGAGTTACATACTTTGATCACTTGCTTTGCCACTCCCCTTTAGGCTTAAAAAAAATTTTTTTAAATGTTTGTTGATTTTTGAGAGAGAGAGAGAGAGAGAGAGGGAGAGAGAGAGAGAGAGAGAGAGGGAAACAGAGTGCGAGCAGGGGAGGGGAAGAGGGAGAGGGAAACACAGAACCTGAAGCAGGCTCCGGGCTGAGCGGTCAGCACAGAGCCTGACGCAGAGCTTGAATCCACGAAGGGCAAGATCATGACCTGAGCCAAAGTCAGACGCCCAAACGACTGAGCCACCGAGGTGCCCCCCCCCCCACACTTAGGCTTTTTAAAAATACTAGCCTAATTGTGTGTAGTTCATTCATTTTCATTGCAGCGTAGTATTGTACTCTATGACCATATTACAATATATTTTTCTAGTTTACTGTTGATGCACACTTGGGTCGTTTCTGGATTTTTTGCTATTTCTAGCAATGCTGCTATGGACATTCTGGTCCTGGGCTCCTGATGTGTGCAGGTGCAAGAATTTCCACAGGGTATATACTGAGGAGTGGAATGACTGGGTCAATTTTACTAGATATTCCCAAGTTGTTTTCTAATGTGTTTTTTTTTTAATCAATTTCTACTACTATACACACTAAATGGAATTTCCTGTTCCTCCATGTCTTTACCAAAACTTGGTGCCATCTGACTTTTAAAATTTTTGCTAGTCTGGTAGTTAATTAATGCCATCTCATTATGGTTTGAATCTGAATTTCCCTATTTACTAATCGGCTCCTTTTCAATGATTATAGACTTTCGGGTTTCTTCTTCCTTAAAATGCCTATTCGTATTTGGGCCTTCTCCTCTCCTCCCCGCCCCCCACCCCCTGACCTTTTGTTTTACTGGACTGTCTTTTTCTTGATTTGCAAGAATTCCTTATGTATTCTGGTTACGAATCCTTCGTCAGGTATATGTTATCGGCTCCCAGTTTTCAGCTTGCCCTTCTACCATTGTTATGAAGATTTAATGAGCGAAATTCTTAATGTTAATGGATTCGGTTCAACTGTAAGACATCGCTGATAGGTGATGATTTTCTACGACATGATTCCATACGGTTCCTGAGGAGCTTATGAGAACACAGTGCTGGGCCTCATTTGCAGAGTTTCTGATTCAGTACCTCTCTCAAGTGGTAGGCGAGACTTTGCATTCTCGTAAGTTCCCAAAGTGATGCTGCTGATCCAGGAAGCGCACCGTGAGAAAGTCTGCCTCAGCCCATTCTGTCTTCTCACTCTTACCTTTAGCCAATTCTCCCTCCACGGTTTCTTAGAGATCACACCCTGTGCCTAACACATAGCCCATCTCTCCTGCTCAGCACAGTGTCCTTTTCGCCAAGGACCTGTCAATCTTTTCCCAGCTGAGGGTTGCCTCAGTTGACATTAGTGGGTCTTACCAGTCCTGGGTGCAGATAGCAGCCTAGGCAGTGCTTGCCATGTTAAATAAATGCCATTTTGTTCAAAGTTAACATACAGCTTTTAATATGTCCCAGGACTATTGATTAACTGACTTTGCCACCTCCTTTAGGAGTATATTGTGTGATGAAGTTATTCTGATACAATATTAAATCATGAATCAAACGCACTGTCTTGTCATGCTCTGGTACCAAGTCTCCTTCTGCAAAACCCTCCTTTTTTTCCTTCGAAATTTCACTTAAAATGTCTACCCTTTCCTATCGTGAGTTAGTCACCCCACATCTCCAGCCCCATTTGTGACACCCATGAGTTTTTCTAGGACATGCATAATAATATCAAACATTTTAATAATAAAGCCTCAGATGGGCAACAGAATACTGAGTAAAGATTAACAACAAATATTTAAGTCGTCCTTCAAGTTTATTTAGAGCAAGCTTTCTTTTTTTTCTTTTTAAAGTTTATTTATCCTGAGAGAGACTGGGACAGCACAATTGGGGGAGGGGTAGAAGAAAGGGAGAAAGAGAATCTCAAGCAGATTGTCAGCGCAGAGCCCGATGCGGGGCTAGAACTCACGTAACTGTGAGATCATGAGCCGAAACCAAGAGTCAGACGCTTAACTGACTGAGCCACCCAGCACCCCTAGAGCAAGCTTTCTGAACAGTGACACCATTAACTTTTGGGGCTGGGTAAGTCTTTGCTGTGTGGGGCTGCCCGTGTTGGGCAGCATCAGTGGCCTCTACTCAAGATGCCAGTTGCAGCCCATTCGTACCCCGTGTGACACCCAAAAATGTCTACGGGCATTGCCAAATGTCCCCTGAGGGCAAAATTTCCTCTGGCTGCAAACCGCTAACTTAGAGACATCTCATGCTTAACTTCTGGTGGGTTTTCTCGTGAAATACTGTCAGCCGGTTGGAGCCTTAACATTTCAACCCAAACGTCTTTAACCTGTTCCATTTCTCTTCTATTGTATATTTCTCTTTTGTCCACAGCGAAAGGAGAGGGTTATATTTTCGAATTGTTCTCTCACTGATCCTCGACCACATTTCCCCAAGACAAAAGGCAGCTCCCACCAAACACAGAGGCAGACCCCAGGACAGACTTCAGATTTTTTTTCCTGTCCTTCCTGCAAGTATTAATCTCACCGTAGGATGGTGATAGCTACTGTGATTAATATACTTTTAACTGTAATGCGATTATAGAAAATCATGCCAAAATTGCTAGAGCTCAAACTTGACCTGCCCTGACAGGATGATGAAAACTCAGTACCATTCTCCCCGACCCCCACCCCCAACCCCCACGCTCCCCAAATAGTCTTGCTTCTTAATGAGTAAGAGTAGTTTAAGCTGCAATTATTTCTTCTTACACTGACTGTCCTTTTCACCCTGATTACTCTTTGGATGTATAATGGGGAGATAGTTGCTTGCAGGCTAGCAAGGAGGTCTGGTGAATGGCAGCAATACATACTTGGAAAGAGTGCATTCCGCTCTCAGAACAACCTGCCCAAACTGAATGCAGCTTCGCCAGCGGAGTGCATAGAGCTCTTTGTGATTTCGGTTTGAAACGCCACTTTTCTGGTTTCTGCAGCTAAAACAGTAAATAATTTTGTGGGATTTTTTTTTTTTCTGTTGCTCATAGTTTGACGTTGGCTGAACCATCTTGATTTACTTTTGCAAAACAAGACAACCATTTGTACCGTGAGGCCACTTCTCTTTTTTAGTTGGGTTTAGGGACCTTCTCCAATTTAGCCTCTTTTGACACGAGCACAGTGTCTATTCATTCAAAGGGAACCCTATGACACAGCTGGAGAATATGCCTTGGGAATGTAGAGGGCATTGTGTCTATGTTTCCCAACTCCAGAAGCTCAGACTTGCTTTATTTGCCAGACTATCAACCAAGCTCTGGGTTACTGGGCACTTTTATACATTTATAGTTTTGTGTTAATTGAGATAATAACAACTCCGAAGCATTATAAGATCTGTAAGTACCTTAGGAGTCATCAAAAAAAAAAAAAAAAAAAGAGAGACTAAACAATAAAGTTTTTGTATCGTTTGTGAGCCAGACAAATGCTATTTGTAGCTATGTACTTGAAAAGTAGCGGTTCTTATAATTAGGTATTTCATAACTATCTAATAAAAATAAATCCATGCCTCCGTTATCTGTACTTTTTTTTTAAAGCAACCTTAGACATCAGAACAGTGCCGAAACAGGGAGTAATAACCTTAATTAATTGTGTGTCTCAGGGGGCGCCTGGGTGGCTCAGTCGGTTAAGCGTCTGACTTCTGCTCAGGTCATGATCTCATGGTTTGTGGGTTCGAGGCCCTCATTGGGCTGTGTGCTGACAGCTCAGAGCCTGGATCCTGCTTCAGATTCCGTGTCTCCCTCTCTCTCTGCCCCTCCCCCGCTCTCTCTCTCTCTCTCTCTCTCTCTCAAAAATAGATAAACAAAAATAAATTAAAAATAAGTAAATAAATAAATTGTGTGTCTCATGGGAGATGACAAAGCCCCTCTACGTATATGATCTTGTTTGATTAAAAAAAATTTGGCGCTAACAGGCAAACATTCACTCGGGGCAGTGAATGGTTAAAATAAATAGCTAAAGACCTAAAGATTAGAACTGGCCAGCATGATTGGTTGGTTTGCGAATCAAAAAAGAAGGGTTCTGATTTGGTGCTGGTAGCTGTACAAACCAAGGGACTTGCTGCAAAAACCTAGAAACACTGGAGAATGCCAGACAAAGGAGTCAGGCAACACGAAAACAAAGGAAAGGGGGAAGAAGAAAGAACATGAAGGGAGACTGGGGGACAGTGGAGGTCACTGGAAAGAGAAACAGAGATTTAAACACTGGTGTGAGGAAAGGAGAGCATCAGTTACAGAAACTGACACAGGTAGGGGTAAACAGCCTAGGCTAGCTGAGCAGCCTTTTGGGACACCTACCCCTGAGGGCACCGGGCTCGCAGAGTGAGACAGCCCAGTGCATGGTAGGTTCCAGTCACCCTGGAGCTCTTCACCTCATTCCACTCCAGCACAGTAACTGATCTTCATGGTGAACCCCCTTCATGATGAATGAAGAAGAGTTTGCATCGCGTCTGTTTTTCACGCACTGAGACCTTAAGTGTTACCTAAAGAAAAAAGAAGTTAACTGCATTTTTTCCCATAAAGGAAGTCGATGTGGAATCATGCATTGTCTGACAGGGCTCACTAAATTTGATGTTTCTATCGGATTTATCGGGATGCCTCATTTCTCTACTGTGCTCTGCAGTACATAAGAGGCAGCGAGGGGGTAGTCACTTCATTATTATATGAACTGTTTAGGATGAGAGGAAAGGTTGATAAGCCAAGATGGTGATGCATCCCACTGGGATTTACGCTTGATTATTTGCATTTGTATTTTGATATTGTGCACTTACCCCTTTGTATTATAATGATCTGTTTACATCTGTCTTCTCTGCGAGACTATCAGTGTCTTGACTGCAGGGATCATATTAGTATCCAAAACCCAGAGCACAGTCTCAGGCATGGAGCTGGGGTTTAATGTTAGTTGAATAAATAATTGAAGAAATAGATATATCTGATCTGAGAAATCACTGCGAACAAAGTAATGCCTCCCTCCGCACAGGGAAAACATAGTAACACCTGGAAAGCTTAACTGCTTGCCTCTCAGACTGCCGCGAAGCCCCCAACCTCAACCCAAGTGCCCTACTGTAAATCTCTCCCCAGAACAACGGAAGTGGTTAAGTGTTCAGGTGTCAAAACGCTACCCCGCTGGGCTGCAGGCCGCATACAAAGTTATATTACACTGAGTTTGAAATGCTAACAAAGCAAGTAATTAAGCTGAGTAAGTGCTAACTTGCTTGAAAGCAAGATTTGAAGCTGATAAACTAAAATGCTGATAATTAAGAGTTGATTATACAGCTTTGTTGTTTCTCTACCCTGCTAATAGCCTCTCATTCTTGGCATGTAATGATTTCTCCCCCACAAGGTGGGGGGGGGGGGAACCCAACCATCAATCTTCTCCACTTCTTCTCTCCCTTCCTAAGACAACTCCTTCCTTCCCCAAGCTCAGCCCTCCACCCGTGGCCTTGATCCTTCTCTCCTCTCTCTTCTAGCTCTACATCTTTTACCTCTCCCCCTCCACTAGTTTCTTCTCTTCTGTCACAAACATGTCCAGGGGTTACCATCCTTAAGGTTTTTTTGTTTTTGTTTTTGTTTTTTTAAAGCGAGCCAGCAAATATGAGTGCAGGAATCTTCTCTTCTGCTGCGTCCCGGAAGCCTCCACCATCTTTCCCCTCTACATCTCCCTAAGCTTCCTAAAGGGGACCCACATTCCTTGTAGCCTCAGCTTGATTGCCGATTGCTTCTTACTCCCTTAAGATCTCCTGGTGTCAGCACTCTGATGAAGCTCTTTCGAAAGTTATCGATATATTCTGGATCGTCAGATTCCACATTCTTAAGTTTTCTTGATGTCTGCAGCATTTCACATTGTTGACCTGCCTCTCTTCTTTTTTTTTCTAAGCTTATTTATTTTGAGAGAAAGAGAGAGAGAGAGAGAATGCTCGAGCAGGGGAGGGGCCGAGAGACAGGAAGAGAGAGAGAATCCCAAGCAGGCTCAGCACTGTCAGAGCAGAGCTTGACTCGGGGCTCGAACTCACAAACTGAGATCATGACCTGAGCCAAAATCAAGAGTTGGACACTTAACCGACTGAGCCACTTGGGCACCCCGACCCGCCCCTTTTCCAAAATGTGCCCGTACGTGACTCCCATGACATGTTACCTTTGTGGTTTTCTTCTCCCTCCCCTTATTCTCTTCTCTTCCTCTCCTCTTCCCTCCCTTCTCCCCTTCCTTCCTTCCCTCCTTCCTTTCTTCATTCCTGGTAAGAGAGAGAAAAAAAAGAAACTAGTATTTATCAACATTTAAAACGAATTATATGCCAGGTATTGTGCCAGATTTTCAAACATCTCCTTTTGTCCTCACATCAATCCTAAGATACAAATATTATTCCTATTTAAAATTTTATTCATTCATTCATTCATTGTAATTGTGGTAAAGTACACATAATATAAAATTCACCATAGTAACCATTGTTAAGTATACCGTTCAGTGGCATTAAGTACATTCACGTTGTTGTGCAACCATCCCCACCGTCCATCTCCAGAACTTTCATCTTGCAGAACTGAAATTCTGCATCCATTGAACATTGACTCTCCAGTCTCCCATTACCCCCAGCCCCTGACAACCACGCTTCTCCTTTCTGTGTCTATGAATTTGACTACTCTAGGCATCTTATATAAATGCACTCACATTTTTTGTCTTTTTGTGACTTACTTCTTTTGTGACTTATTTCACTTAGCGTGTCTTTGTGGTACGTCCATATTGCAGCATGTGTCAGAATTTCCTGCACTTTAAAGGCTGGGTAATATTCCATTGTATGTATATGTCACATTTTTATGAATTTTGAAGAATGTTTATCCATCCTTCCATTGATGATCCCCATTTTATAATGGTGAAAATGTGGCTCAGACAATAACCGATCAAAGCTACACAGCTTTTCCCTGTGGGAAAGCATTCTTCTAAATTCTATCCTTAGTCTTGTTTCTTCTCTCTCCCTCCCTCTCCCCCTCCCTCCCATCTTTGCTGATCTTATCCTACATTTTAAATTATAATCTCCATATGGATGTTTCTCAAAACGTATATCCTAAATGTAATCTTGGTGCTGAATCTAGTTCCAGATATCCAGTACATCCAACAGAACCTGGGATCTCTGTTGCCTTTGAGTCACCATGCAAAAAAAACAAGCCAATCATTGTTTGATCCTCAAAATAAGCTTGTCATTCTGACACCCCTATGTTGTAATGATGCCACAAATTCCCCAGTCACCTGGACCCTAAAACTCCGAGTCATTCTTGAGCCTTTTTCTCCTGCATCCCCCAAATTCACTGCCATAAAGTCCTGTCACTTTTGCCTCCTGATCCTTTTCATACCCATCCTCGCCTCTCTGTCCTTGTAGAAGAGGTTCTTAGTCAGGTGGATCTAAGGGCTTGGGTTAGATTCAAACTCCAGCTTGGCCACTCCCTGGCTTGGAAAGGAGAGAGGATGCTGGGCTAGTCACCTGACCTCACTGAACCCCAATTTCCTTATCTGCGGAAGAAAGCCCAATTTGCAAGGCATTTTGATCATTAAATATGACAATATTTATAAATAGCCCAGCACGGTGCCCAGTGTTTGGCAGAAGCTAGGTAAATGGTAATTCTTCTGTTAATCCTATCTTCCTACTTCTAGTTTACTAGCCTTCTTCTCTTATAAAGATTTTTCTCTCCCAATATTTAGTGACTTGAAGGAAACAAACCACTGCATTTTAGCATTATGTTTCATTTTACAATGTCCTTGATTCAGTATAGCAATCAGAGGACAGTGATTGTGCTCAGGGTCGATCCTTCATATTTGTGTTTGGGATTTGATGTGACATTTAGAATTCCTAAAACAATCTTGGAGGGGATTTCCATCTCGTAGACTGCCTCATCAAAATTGTTTTACACAAAACAGTTACAACCTGCAAGATTTATTGAGCCCAGTCTCATTTTTTAGAAGATTGCTACAAAGTCAGTAAAGTGAGATTTCCATGATTGGAGAGAACCCAATCCCTCCGTTGGAGGGAATGATGGAGGGGCAGCATGATCTTACACATAACTTTATTTTGAGCGTGCCAAGAGTTTTAACTAGGATAAGTGCAATCAACGAATATCGCCCCCTACACACATACGCCAAAATACAATTTGGCAGGAAAACAGGCAAACTTGCACATTTTCAGCAGAAGACACACCTGGGTAGGAGACTGTCTTCAGTTTGTGGAAGAAGGGTACACAGGCATATTAAGTCCCAACTCCCTCATCAGCAATCTGCACTCCAGGGAGCTGTCCAGAGTAGCCGGGCCACGTCCAGCTGCATTGAAAATAGGAATTCCACATATGGATCCTGAACGGACAGTGTTCTTTACCCAGCTAGATTGCTGGGTCTCTGAAAACCCATTAACAGCAGCCACAAAACTTCCAAACAACTCTTATGAGTAGTTTGGAGAAAGATTTTAATAAGGAGGCGTTGGAAAATTAGACTTCAGGTTGCTGTTTTCCTTTGATGTTTTGGAATGGTGAAAAAGTAGGTGGTGAAAGTGGGAATGGTGTTAGTTCCCATCATGTATTAGACCTTCAGGTATAGCCAGGAGTGTAGTTCTCTAAACTTAACTCGCTCTTCCCTGAGATTGCTGCAGAGGCTACAGTGCTGCTCGGTCATCCGTGAACGGCACGGCCACCCCTGGTATGCCACTCTAGTTTCAAGCTAATGGTTCAGACGTGTCTAAGATCGCCAATCTATCCAAATGCTTGGGTTGGGCTCATTACTCCTGTCTCATTCCTGAAGCATGTAATCAAATTCTAAAAACCAATTGCTTGGGTGTTTTTATTTTTCTTTTGCACAGCAGGTTTTACTCAACCAAAGCAGACTGCACCCTTTAGTGGATAATAGCAGCTCACAAGCCTACCTTCTGATGTTTTGTGTTGTATTTTTTTTTTCTCATGGGTAAGATTTTAAGTGTGAATGCTCATACATTGTCTTCTCTTTTTCTTCCGGTAGCCTCCCTTCCCATCTCTTCTTAGACTTTCTCTTATGAACTCTAAGAATGCAGTCTCTGGAATTTTCTGTTCATGGTTTATGAAAATGGCAGACTCCACTACTCACTGGTCTTTTCCCACAACTGTCTTGCCACAAATCCCGTTTTTCACTCATTGTCCTTGAGAATTTTGGTTCTCTTGACTCCACGCCGAGTTGAAAGTCTCCAGGAAATCAGTAGCAGACTGGATTTTAAGTTGGTTTGGTCCCAGCAGAACCTTAACAGAGTCCTCCTTCCATTCCTGTGTGAGTAAGATTCCTCAAACTCTTTTGAATAGCCATCGTGGTCTCCCCTAGGCTGGCTGGTAGAGTTGGGGCGTGGGCTTCAGAATGAAAGGTTATGCTCAGAAAACTCAAACTCCAGTTTTTGGGGGTTGGGTAGGGGAATCAACTCTTCGTGAATATTGTAACCATATATCTGGCTGTTTTCTGCTCCTGCCGCAGCACCCTGACATAGTAAAATAAAATTTTATAAATGTGGCTCAAGATCTGGCAGTTACCATGTTTGATATTGGACGGCTGCCACACTCTCAGCCATTTCCTCCCCACCGTTTCTTTCCGCTCTGCCTGCCTGCCTCGCCTCGGAGCAGGAGGGTTCAAGAATAAATGTGTTCCCAAAATGAAGGGCAACAGTCTATGAACTTCAGAGTGAAGAACTGTAAAGTGGCCAAGACTCTGATTACCAGTCAGGCTTCCAGATGGTTTATTAATGAAGCAATGCATTATCCACAAGGGGCAAGAAATGCCATTAGTGTTTTTACTCCAGGCACGGAAGTTCCTATTTAAGGAAAAGTAAATGCATAGCATGAGCCATGTCAGAAAACTAATTTTAATGTTAACAATGAGGTGAGTATTCTTGTAGCGATGAGAAAATATTCCAGCCTTCATTGCCTTCCACAAATAAGTTGCTGGAAGTAAACGAGGTGTGCTATTTCAGTACCAATTTAGCAATACCTCTGCTCTATTATCAGCAACATGCACAGTTGGTTCATGGCGGAATGCAAGCCACTCTTGTCTGTGAATAAGCATCAGGCTGACTGTGCAGGAAGATAATTGCTCTGCCTGCACTTCCTTTGGCGCCTACTGATCTCTGCTAAGTGGTTAGTAAAACATTTTTGTAGGAATGTCAAGCACTTCTGAAAATGTGAAGGACTGAGTTTTTTTGATTGTTCTTTTCCTCACGCTTAAGTTTGAGGAAAGTTCACGCAAAGCCGTTGCACTGCGGCGTTACTCCTCGCGTGTCTTAAATAGTAGGGTGCCACTGCGTCCTGCCTGGCATCTGTTAATCAACTGTGCTTTCTGCCGCGTTCTACTGTGACACCGGCTGGATGTGTTGGGATATCAAGTGACTGACTTCAAATGGATGGCAAATTCACTAAAGTGAAGATGATTGTGGTAGTTCCCTCATTTCCCCCCACAGTGTATGTAAAACTGACTTTTAAAGTGTTTAGTGGATAATGGATCATGTAAGGTCAGTACTAGCCATGGCGGCCACGGCTATTATTTTCCCTTTTCATGGGAGGGTGCTCAGCAAAATGAGATTGTCACACTCTTTTTTTTTTTTGAGAGGACGGCGACAGACAGTTAAAAGCCTCTTCATGTAAGGATGTTATTTCATAAAGACACCAGCACTGGATTATCCCCTTCACTTTAAACTTCTGCCAGCGTGTACAAAGAGATAAAACAAAATAGCCCTGGTCCCAGGGGTGGGGAAGTGCCGGCCGGCTCAGCCTGGGTCCACGAGCTTTCATTTTGATTAGTCACATGTGAGGAAAATTCACTTAGGCTGAGAGGTAGATTTAATACCAGTTATGCCCATGCTGTTCATATCACAACCATTTTCACATGATGCCACTTAATTCCCTAAGAAGCAGAAAGGTAAATCGGTGGCTGGCCAGCAAAGGTGTCACAATGCATTAAGAACAGCACTCGCTGCAGGGGATAATGGTTCTGATTGCTGTTGACTCATGTCTCCACCAACTGCCTCATGTAAAATAAGTGACATTTAAAAGACATCAAGATGTGAGAAGAGGTAAGGGAGAGAAAAAGAAAGGGAGAGGAGGGTAAAAAGTCCGCGCCGCAAAACTTGCCACCCGAAAGCGCGGTTTCTTTTCCACCCTAAGTGGTAGGGAATGGTAACTCGACGTGCCACGGTGACCCGTACTAGGCTTTTAACTTCCCGTCTTGTGTTTTTAGAGAAGAATCTGTAAAATTGCTTCTGGGAACTGCTCCAGCGTGTTATCATTTATTTCCAATTTAATTTTTTTTTTTTTTAAGTTTTATTCCTTTGCCCTCCCATATCAGTCCATTCATCTCTTCAAAAGCTTTAGGCTGAATCGAGTTAGGCAGTGGTAGACAACAAGAGGCAGTCTACTTTCTGAAGGCCCATTTATGTCTATTTTTATAAAGAGAATCAAACTCCAGTTTACAGTAAGCATATGCTTCAGTTGACATCTGTTTCTAAGACTTGGACGCTTTGTTTGCATAACAGTCACCAATAAATGGCCTTGTTTTAAGTCTGCTCACTGAGTTGTATGTGGGTTGTTCAGCTGGGGATTTCGGTCGCAGCTGATCCCCTACCGCTCATAGCTGATAGGAAGGGGGAAAATCCGAGAAGCCCAGTCCTATTTATTAATGCAGATTTTAACATTCTCAATGAACCACTTATCCAGTGTGATTCGGCAACCAAATCCTTATTTGCTCAGGCAGAGGAGGGGGTGTTCTTCAAAGTGCTGAATTAAAGCTTACCAGCTTTTTTTTTTTTTTTTTTTTTTTTTTTTGGACGGGGAGGGGCAGGGGGGAAGGGGAGAGACAGAGCAAGGCCTTTTCGTCAGCCGGTCTCTGATAATTCGGAGTACAATGAGATTGAGTCTTTACCCAGGACATCGTAAACCAAGCTTATGCTTAATGAGTTTATTGTTAACTAAGAATATCAGACGTTTATAGAGCTCCAAAATGCAGGCCTTTTGTGCAAAACATCTTGATGATTTTTATTCAGTACTGCTTACACATCAGTTTAGAGTTTGGTAGAACAAGGTTGTGTTTCCTTCGTTCAAGTGGTTTTGTTTCGTCGTAAAGCCTGGCCGACGCCACATGCGTGGGAAACAGGCACAATATTCACATATTTCAAGATGTCCATGTGACTATCTTCAGGATCATTAGTGCTAATTAAAGAAGTTACTACTTGCGTTAAGCTGCTTCGAAAACAAAGCTAATCCGTAGGCTCTGTAAGTCTGCCCGATCTCCCCCTGCCCCCTGGAAGGCATGCCAGCAGTTAAAAATATTAGAAGTCCGAGGATAGAGTCTGTGTGCCCTTGAACGTAAACCTGGTCAACAGGGGGCTTTGTTTTGAGTCACATATTTACATAGAGGAGATCTACCTTTAACGTGTTGGAAAATACGGTGTTCGCTAACATGAGCATACTGAACTTTTCCCCCTGAATTATTGTGTAATATTCAAGTAATCGTTTATGAGACGTGTAACTTTTTTTTGAGGGGATTTACATATCAACTTTTCCTAGTGGAATCAACAACGGTAGCATGAAATGTATCTACTCCATTTACTCTTCTCCAGTGCTCCTACTTTCTTTTCCCCTTTAATTTTTATATATGGTAAAAATTTCATTGAAGAGAGATTTCAGATGACAGGACTGTAATTTTAAACCCAATAGAAGAGGTGTAAGCAATTTGAGCTTAGTTGAAGCATAATCTTAGGTTGTCAAGAAGAAACCCATTCTCCCTATGCTAATCAATCAGTGTATCAACCAACCAATCATCTCTTCAGCTTAGCATATATCCTAAGGTTTGATATATCTATTAACTGCCCATCATGCAGCTGGTCTCTGGATGATGAGATTCCCTCTATCTTGGCATTCGGCGGCAGACGACTGAGCTATCACAGCCTCAGATAAGTACCAAAGTGGAGATTTCAATCCCGTTTCTGAGTGCAGAGACAATCCAGGAACGTGGAAAATATTCTTAGAAGAGAATACGCAGAAAATTACATTTCTCAACACGGTAGTGTGTGTGAAAATTGTATACATTACATGATTTCCCCTCCTGAGACACAACAAAATAAAATAAAATTACTTTTATTATGATTGGAATGCTGGGAATCAAAAGAATAGCTGGGATCTGCTGCAAACTCTTAATTGCAAGGCAAATTGCATGGGGGACATTTGAGTAAGCGGGAATAATGACCGCGTGGATAATAAATTTCCTGAAAACAAACAGAAGCCCAATTTTATAAAACAAGGCACATAATCATTGTAATTCCGGAGAAAGGGGTCACTATTTCCGAAGATTATTCATTGCTTCCTGGCCTCAGTTCAGAGGTTCCACCATTAGGTGGGCTGCAGCTGAATGTTACTATAGCCTCTTCCTCCAGCCAGGATGTCACGGTATGGTTTGGAGAGAGTGCGTATTTCCACAAAACTGTTCGTTGAGAAATACAAACCGACAAGACTCACATTTGATTCCTGAGAGTCTGCGAATATGTTGAAATTGGAAGGAGTAAGATTCATCTCTTCAAATACCGATTTCCACCTGGAAGGTAACATCCTTCCACAAAATGCAAACGCAACCGACGATGTCTTTCCTGCTCTGCTGCCCCAGTTCTTCCTCTGCAAAGAGAACCAAGGAGAGGAATTAGGGAACTGAGGTTCTAACCGAAGCTGAGCCACTGACTAGCCAAGGCTAACAAGCAAGTCCCTTAATTCTCTGGGCCTTACTTCATAAATCGAGATTTCTCTGAAGCTCCCAGGAAAAGTAGTAGCTAAGTAGTCTCACGGTAGGTCAACACTGGTTTCTATTCTCCCAAAAGGTTGTTTCCCGTGTCAATTGTGGCATGAATTTAGACCTCGATTATAGCATTTGGTCAGCCAAAATCTCTTCAGCGCTTGGGCAACATGAACAAATGAAAAACATTTGCCAGTCTAAATGAAATGGTCTGGGTTTGAAGTCCCTTTTTCAATCATGTGTTGCGGGTGGGGCCTAGGAGGAGGAATGATGGGGTTCACGATAACATGAACTCTTTGCTGCTGGAGAGAGAAGGAAATCTGCTTTCTGTCGTGAGAAGTCCAGCGTGAGTCCAGAGAGACCATGATGACTTCTCCACTCCCAGCAACTCAGCCCGTGCACTTTGATCTCAACTTAAATGCACCTGTTTGTCCTGGTGTGAGAGGGCCAGTGACAAATATAACAGCTCCAGAATTTTGTCTTTTTCCCAACAGAAAGATGATTGTGGTGTCAACTTTAGAGCAATAGTTCAGTTCAAATAGTTTATTTCGAAGGCCCTTCTCCAAGAGTTGTGATTCTCGGAGAAAACACTTTGCTCTGTGGGTTAAGGTTATAAATTTCATCAAAGCCAAAAAAAAAGGGGGGGGGAGGTCAAAATAAAATAAGGAGGGAAAGAAAGAAAAGAAAAGAGAACCATTTTCTCTATCTCAAGTCACTTAAAGGGCCCATTCTGGGACTCATTCCAGGCTACTATGATTAGAGACCTGCCTGTTTGTAGATATCCACAGATAAACCCCAGATATGAGCACTCATGACACGTGCTCTGCTGAATGAGGCAAAAGGATTGATTTAAAGAAAGATGGCCTATTGAATGTGGATTCTTTGTTGCTGGCCTGGAACCTTGTAAGCATGTACCTTTCAGGCCCAGGACAGCCTTGCTCCCCAGAGCATCTATCCTGTCTTCTGGTGATAATTGTCCTGCCAGCCCTGCAGATTGTGGATATAGATAAGAAAGCCAGTGAAAGTGGATTGAGTGCAGTTAGAAACTTATCCACACAAGAATTGACCCATGATTGCATTTACAGCTAGACTCAGGTCCTGAGGAGATCCATCATATAAAGCTCAACATTAGATTTTGCAGAAGAAAAGGGATTCATTTTTTTTTTTTATTGTTGTGATTTCCAGCTTTAGAACATTTGGCTACTGCTGTATACACAATTTCAGCATGCCTTCACATGCATCATGTAAACATGCCACAGAGAGGTAAGAGAAGCAATGAGCTCCCTGCCCTCAAGGAGTTTCTGTTTCAAGATAACAAAGAAGCAGATTAAAATGTTTTTATAAAACCTTGAAGGCGGTACCAGCAAAATGTCTTTATCAGAGTGTGATTAATGTTTGCTTTTCTATTGTGAATTCTTTTAACTGGAAAGCGGAGGCTAAAACTTTAGTCGAGATTGAAGTGAGAAGTAGGAGAGATGATGAGAGGGATAGAGAGGGCACTGAGGGAATCAAGGGAGGGCAGAAAGGACTAGGCCGAGTGAAGGGCTCTCCTGAGGCCATGGCTGTGCTCTGTCTGTGCTGTGGGTCCTGTGTATGTTTTAGGGAGGGAGTTCTTTCAGCTTAGAATGTACTGGAGCTAGAGAGGGAGTGTTCACTCAAATATCAGGCACGAACCATTGACCACTGTCTCAGCCAATGTGTGCTGCCCTAACAAAATGCCCTAGACTGGGTGGCTTTAACAACAGACATTTCCTTCTCGCGGTCTACGGCAACCACTCTTTGTAGCTACAGGGTATCTCCCCAAAGGCGTCTTTTCCAACTTGCTGTTGGAGAGACTACCATTAACCAGTATGGAGCCCATGAATCTTTGCAGGATTCTGGAAGCATTGTACCCAGCCATTAAGCAGTGGAGCAGAGGGGGTAAGAAAGCACGCACAGAGAGGAGAGGGTGCGCAGTGAATGCTTTATAAACATTCTGAATGGCTGAAAAATAATGACCTCTGACTTCTTTGTGGTTCTTAACTCATGCTGCCACAAGATTGGTTATAAGGTCCATATCACACTGTGATATGAAAGTATTAATTGAATAGGGGCAATCAGAATTTCTATGTGAATAATGACTTAGAAGTAATATTCTGCCCATTCAATAATGTAGTGGGGAAGCTGGGCTACACAGTTCCCTTGATGGGGTCAGATTTTTTTTTTTTAACCCTGAGTTATATGCATTTTGTGCCCTGCTTTAATTCTTAAATCTGATACGAATTTCTTTAGAGTAACTTGAGAAGAAGGAAGAAAATTAAGGGAAGGAAACATACGATAGATGCTAGTATTGTCGTTTAGGCTTAAATTTTGGCTTTCTGACAGACACCTGCCTAGCTCTCCACTTGAATAGTTACCCTCCCGTTAAAAACGAACCCATGGATATAGTGTAATATGAACGTACCAGTGTCAGTTTCTTAGTTTTGATCGATGTTAAGATGTTGATAATGAGAGAAACCAGATGAAGTGTATCCAGCAACTCTCTGTACTGTTTCAGCAACTTTTTACTTTTCTGTAAATCTGACATTGTTTCAAAATTAAAACTCTATTTTTAAAACCCAGGTATGTGTGTTTCACAATGCGCACGTTTGAATGAGAACACCCTTAGCTCTCATTTATGGGAGCATTTCCTCAATGTTTCTGCTCATTTAAATTTTGTATCCTGAGAAGCTGATGGCTAACCCTACACTTATGTATACCATCAAACGGGTCCCTAGCCGATCCTGGACAAATGCCCGCTTATGTGATATTGAATTAGAAGAGGAGGATTTAGAATTATCTGACTTTTTGGAATGCCCCCAGCACTGAAATGAAATGAATAAAATAAAATAAAATAAATCCCTATAGCACGTTCATTAGCCAAAGCATACTGTATCTCATTTTAAGTTATTTGAAAGTTTGTGTTTTCTACTAGGCTTGCCGTGTGGTATACTCGCAATCATGTAAAGGTATCTTGTGGTTACTGTAAAACTAGAGGCTGTCCAAATGAAACTTAAAATCATAAAACTTTTATCCAAAGTGTGGTAATTCTTGGCTACACTCGTAAACAGTTTGACATGTGTTTAAACATAATTCAGTTTCCTTAAAGGAATGTCTAATGAAGTGTGTGACTGTATAATAGAGGAGACAGTATTTGATTTTTAATTTTTTCATGTTCGTTCCCTCTGTGTTCTCTACCCATTTGATTTAAAAAAAAAAAAAAACAGAGGTAGCAGAAGGTGCACATCTAACATCACTGTGCCTGCGGCATTGTTTCACTTTATGTTTTTTTTGTGCCCATCTTTTCCCCTGAAGGGTGAACTCACTGAGAGTAAGAAAGGTGGCCTCAGTATCCAGCCCAATTCAGTACACAGTAAGGATTCAGTAAATACTTGTCTGAATGAATAAATGAGTGAAATCACATTCAAATGAATGATTCCCATTCTGAAGGGGACCAAATAGGTGCCTCTTGATTTGCTCCCTTTACTACCCTTGTTTTAGGATGGCCTCACCGTTTGGACAGGTTTTTATCGTTGCTATCATTCAGCTATGTATACTAACCTTTCAAATCCGGAAAAAGTATTTAAAAGAAAGGGAAATTGTTCATGTTTCAAAACCTATTATAATGCATTTTCAAATATGTCAGACACATCTTTGTTAAAATTAAACCAGGGATTGGTTTTGAGCGAATAGCCCTATATCCTTACAGATGCTGTGGATGGGTGCATCTAAGCTGCTTATTATATTGATGGGTTTTGCTGCTCTGCAGCAAATGAAAACAGGCAGCTGCTTCCTCCATCAAAGCAAAAAGCAGCCTGAGTTTTTATTAACTGAGCGTTCATTTCTTCTATTGCCAAAATTCTTACACAAAACAAAAGAGCAGTTTTAGCACGTTATTGCTTAACTAGACATGAACAACTGACAGCAAGTGATAAGCCTGTCTGCTTTTCACAACTGGTAATCATTTTTGGAATAGATGTTTTAATATAGTTGAATATAAATTTTGTAATTTACATCTACAATGGTACGTAAATTTATAGATCCAGTTTGTTGCAGGAGAATGAAAGCTATAATCACAAAAGCCTTTCCCGGTGTTGTTTAATTTTTAATGACTATTTGAAAACTGGGGAAGGAAAATGAAATCAAATTCATTTCTTTAAAAAATACACAAAGGTGTTAAAGACAATCGTACAAGTTGGTTGGAGCCATTTGTAGATGGCCCTGACAGAGCAAGACCGCTGTGTTTACAGCCAGGACGTGCTTCGCACTCTATTTCCACATTAGTTGCAGTGAGCTGCCCGAGTTTGGACAGCAGCAGAAATTTCTGGAGAGCAGACCGTCATGTTTCCTTTGTATCAATGAATGAGGATGAGCAGGGAGCCCGGAAGGACAGACCCAGGCCATTTTGCATAGCTGAGATTCTCTGCCAACTCATATATATATATGTGTATATATATATACACACATATATATATATGCCATCTGAACACTGAACACCACACGTTTACTTTCAGATAGAATGGCAGAGAGCGGTTTGTTTAAAGTGGGTTGAGACCGAACCTCAACACCCTCAGCACACAGAGATGTTGCCATATCTACCGTGTCAATTTGCCTAATGATGTTTTTCCTTTTGGAACTTGCTAATGGCAATTCCTGCCGTAAGAAGGGGGAGGCGGGCTTTCTCTTTCCCCCACCCCCTCGCAGGCCTAAGAGGAGGAACTTGGAACGAAGGCAGTTTTGAAACACCACGATGTGCACCTTGCAAACCACACTGCTCGATAAATAAGTTCTGCCTAAAAAGCCTAATACCAGGGCCGTTTAATAGATGCACTTTGCTTTGGCACCTGTGACACGCACCCCCTGAATACCATTTTCTCTCCAGGGAGGCTTTCATAAATGCGCAGAGCATGTAGTCTGCCTGGAGCACAAGGCTTTCCATTTGTTTGGAATTCAGTCTTAGCATTCACCTAGAAGTGAGATAAAGCCGGACCCCAAGGTAGAAAGCTGCTTCAGAAATCAAGTTCACAAATCATAGGTGACTAAGACGGGGTGGGGGGGTGCCGGGGGGGTCTCACTCTCTACTTTTCTTTGGTGTGCCACGTAAGAAGTGTGTGTCTGAGCTGGTGAAGTGACTCAGTGCCTAAGATAAGGAAAAATAACAATTATTTCTAATACTTAAACAATTTTTTTAATCTTTTTTTTTTTTTTTTTTTTTAGTTTGAGAGAGAGAATGAATCCCCAGCAGGCTCTGCACTGTCAGCACGGAGTCTGATACGGGGCTCGAACTCATGAGCCATGAGATCATGACCTGAGCCAAAATCAAGAGCTGGATGCTTAACTGACTGAGCCAGCCAGGCACCCCCTAATACTTTCTTCTTTGTTCTACTTTGACACCTTGCTGCTTTCACATGACTTCAAGACACAACACAGTCCTATATTAAAAGGAAAAAGGGTGCTCTCCTTAAAATGATAGCCTGATCGCTCCACTCTGAGGACACTGAGCACAGCAAGGTCTTGGTGGGGGGTGTTACTTAAAGTAAAACTGGCAATGAAAATCTCCCTGCTTTATTTCTCTTTCTTTTTCTTTGTGTCTTTCTTTGTCTTCTCTGTCTCTCTCTCTCTCTCTTTAACTATGAGGAGAATGTGCTGTTTCTAGGGGAACACAGGCCATGTTTCTTCTCTTGCTAGGAGCTCTCTGGGTGTTCCTTTGCCAGACATGACTGTTCTCACTTTCCGACATCCTCTCTGACCAATGGGGATGGAGCGTTTTCTGGTCTTAAGCCCAAAAAGATTGCACTGGGAGATACTGTCCTACTTGTGCTTTGAGACTTCGGGAACATTTCTTCTGCCCCAAGGGTGGTTGGTACCCAGACAAGGAGAAAATAGGAGGAAAAAAATACGGTATTTATCTGAGAACCATGCTCAGTATTGGAGAGGAAAAATTCTACTCGAGGAGGTTGTTATTAATATGCTGGATTAACTAAATAAAAAAAAAGCTATTGCCACCAGAATACAATGATAGAGCAGTCTCTTCTGAAGCTATGAGGTTGAGTTAACAAAGGCAGTGCTAATTCAATTAAAATAGGTGATGGAGGTTTGACTTCTGAGACCATTTTGAATCCTAACTAAAATATTTCCTTTAGATTTGATCCTATAGTACAAATAAAATATTTAAACTGATCGAATTTCTTTAAAATGTTGTGGGCTAGAGCCCAATGACCATTTTACAGGTTTCATTTGGAAACGCACAATGATCTATAGCCGCTGGATTTAAGAGTTGGAAGAAGCCTCAGAAATCAATTTGACCCTTCCATTTTATTCTTGAAGCTAGAGCCCAAATATGATTTGTCCAAAGTCCTAAAATTAGTTATTGACAGCCATGAGAACTAGAAACTAGTTCCCTGGATTTCAGGACCAACCACGAGGGTTCGAGCAATGCAGGGCAGTGATTAAGAAACCGGGCCCTGGAGGTTGAGCGAAGCCACTTCAGCTCTGTGTGCGTCAGCAAACCTCATTGTGCCCCTTAGCTGGCCGTAATGATAGTACATACCTTACGGGGCTGTTTTAAGGATTAAATGAGATAATCTATATAAAGCAAATAGCCCAGTGTTTGTGAAGCAGTGAGTGTCCAATTAGTGATGCTGCTAGTTAATGGTAATAAAAACTAACACTAACAGCATTCGTTAGAGTCAGATTACCTGCGTTCAAATTCTAACTTCATGACAGAATATCTGTCTGATTTGGGGGAAAGGCTTTCATAACCTCTCCGTCCCTTGATTTCCTCGTATACCGCTTAGTATACGAGGATACTTAGCATTCGATAAATGTTGGAACGTCACGAGGCAGGCGTCCACCAGCTCGCTGTACCCGACTACGCAGACATTCCCTTTCATCCAGATGGACCCGTGTTCTCTGCGACCTGGCTCCACAAAACAGGGAGGCCTGCACTTGTAATTTATTGTTCAGAACAACTCTGTTAATGGGTCAGAGCAGGAAGACAATTAAAATTTATTTTAATTTTTTTAATGATTATTTATTTTTGAGAGCGAGAAAGAGCACGAGCAGGGGAGGAGCAGAGAGAGAGAGAGAGAGAGAGAGGGAGACACAGAATCTGAAGCAGGCTCCAGGCTCTGAGCTGTCAGCACAGAGCCGGATGCAGGGCTCGAACTCGCGGACCGTGAGATCATGACCTAAGGTGAAGTCCGACTGAGCCACCCAGGCGCCCACAAGTATTGTCCATTTTTATGGAATTCTATGTACAGTCGTTTTTCGAAGTTCCCAAAGCTAGGGTGAATTTTCCCCCAGTTCAGTTTTGGTTTGATTTGGGGTTGATTTTTTTTTTTTTTTTTATCGATTTAGGAATCATAATCCCCCTGAAAGTATTATAAATTATAATCAAGGCTGATAAAATTTCCTGGATAGAAATATGTCAAAATAATAACAATGACAAAAAGCAGTGGCAACCATAGCTAACATTATAAAACAATTTGCTATGTGCCAGGCACCGTTCTAAGTGCCTTATGTATATTATCTCATTTAATCCTTACAACCATGCTGAGTGGGTACTTATACTGCTGGAACTTAATAAGTGAGAGAACTGAGGCATTGCACAATGCTGGCAGAAGTAGCAATACCCCCCACCCTGTAGTTATTTTTTAATTTCATTGATGTTTTATTTTCTTCACAACATTAATCATTATCTGAAATTATCTTGTTTACTGCCTATTGCCCCTATTGAAGTTATTTGGGCAAGGGCTTTGTTTTAATCATTTCTGGATCTCCAGCTTCTAGAACAGACCTGGCTGCCAATAATTATAAGTTGAATAAAAGAATGAATGAGGCTTAGAAAGTTTGGGTTTTTAAAAGAAATTTTTTTAATGTTTATTTCTGAGACAGAGCATGAGTGGGGGAGGGGCAGAGAGAGAGGGAGACACAGAATCCAAACCAGGCTCCAGGCTCTGAGCTGTCAGCACAGAGCCGGACGCGGGGCTCGAACTCCCAAACCGTGAGATCTTGGCCTGAGCCCAAGTCAGTCACTCAACCGACTGAGCCACCCAGGTGCCCCGGGTTGTTTTTTTTTTTAATATAATTTATTGTCAAATTGGTTTCCATACAACACCCAGTGCTCATCCCAACAAGTGCCCTCCTCCATGGAGGCTTAGAAAGTTTAAGAAGCTTGCCCAAGGTCACGCAACCGTCAGAGCCAGTCCTCAAACTGGACTCTTAAGTCTGGAGCATGAAATCTGGTTTTTTATTACAACTTTTTATAGCTTGAAGTCCTCCTAGGCATAATCTGGCCCAAGCCTAGATTCTTGGGGATGAGGATACTGAAGTTCAGAAAGGCCAAATCACTTCCCAATATCACATAGCTTATCAGTGCCAGAGCCAGAATCAGACTCCAAACCACTAGCTGGTGTTTTTGTACCATGAACCCAGCCTCCTCGGTTCATATGAAATTGAAAGAAAATCCTATATGCATTTGCTGTGCATCACCCACCTACTTACTAATCCATGACACAAACCTAAGTCATATCTGACACTTTCCTCTCTCTTACCATCCCCTCCATCTAATTAACTACTAAGTCTTGTCAGTGTACTTTCTGAATATAGCTCATATCTTCCCACTTTTCTTCATCTCTGCTAACCATCACCCAGGCCACTGTCAGTGCTCACCTAGGTCATTGTGGTAGCCTCCTACCCAGTTTCTCGCTGCCTCCTCTTGCCCCTCTTCAATATGTTTTCTTTAGAGTAATCTAAAATCTTCTAAGATGTAAGTCTGATCATACCACTCTGCTGCTTAAAATGTGTTATTTAGGGGCGCCTGGGTGGCTCAGTCGGTTAAACGTCCGACTTTGGCTCAGGTCATGATCTCACGGTCCGTGGGTTCGAGCCCCGCGTCGGGCTCTGGGCTGATGGCTCGGAGCCTGGAGCCAGCTTCCGATTCTGTCTCTCCCTCTCTCTGTGATCCTCCCCCATTCATGCTCTGTCTCTCTCTGTCTCAAAATAAATAAACATTAAAAAAATTAAAAAAATGTATTATTTATATTAAGGCGTAATTTGCAAATCTTAATGTGGCTTTGAGCCTGTGGCATCTGGCCCCCGACCACACTTCCAATCTCGCCTGGTACTGCTGTCTTCCTTTCTCATATATTCTGCAGCTCCACTGACCCTGTTTCCATTCCTAGAATATCGAACTGTTCTCCTCCTCAAAGCTTTAGCTCATGGGGCTTCCTTACTATGGACCATTCCCTTCATCTGTCCCCTTCTTCCTGCCCTACTTGGCTTTTCGTGCCATCTCTGCAGGGAAGTGTTCCCTGATGGACTCCTCCCAACCTCCCTTCCAGCCAAGTCAGGTCTCCTATGATATGTTTTCAGAAGTACCCTCTATTTTTCCAACATAGCCTTTATTATAATTATACTTAGGCACATTAATTGTGTAATTATTTATTCAGTATCTCCTCTACCTAGACGGAAGCTCCAGTTACCAGGCTGTCTCATTCTCTGCCGATCCACAGGGCCTGAGATGTAGGAGGTGCCCCCGAAATATTTATGGAGCATTCTGTAGTCCTCTTTTGGATTTCCACTCTGGGTCGAAATATTAGTGACAAAGCAGAAATGTTTAAGGAAGAGGAGTCAGAGTATAAACACTGAAAACAGTTCAAGAGATTTACCTACCCATTCCACATTAGCTGATTTTCATTTTCGTAACACCTGCCAGTGTGCTTCTTCTTCCAGAAGAGTCAACAGCTTAGCTAAGGGTGTGCTGGTCTCCTCTCAGATTTGAGAGAGGCTTTACTTCTGACTCCTGTGTAATAGATGTGACCCTTTCATTTGAGGAGGGTAAAGAAAGCTGCTGCCTGGGTGCCTTATCAGCTGATCAGAGGAAAACCATCTCTCTGCTTCACGAGCTGGGTGTGTTGTCCCCATGGGCCAAGTACAAGCTGTTAGAGTGAGAAGCAAGAGTCAGCAGTGCTGTGGGTCCAGTGCCATCTGGCAGAGTCTTAGGACTTTCCTTTAACGTGAACTCTGGGGAAGCAAAAAGCTCTCAGATGCAAGTGATCTAGGAGGACCCACGCTCAGTTAGAGACTCCTATCTCTTATCATCCACATAGTTTGTTTCAAGATTTGTTCAGCCCTCAGGTTAATAACGGATTTATTGTTTGTTTCCAGACTAACTATGAAAGTTGGCATTTAAAATAATTCTAAACTAGCTACTTAACCCACAACAAAAAAGTGATTGCGTACATAAAATAGATCGCATTGGCAATTTCCCCCCTCATTATTGCTACATGGATAGCTAGTTTTTCTTATTTTAGTGTTGGCTGGCTACAGCTTTCTGAAGTTTGTCATATCCAGCAGGCCCCGTTCTGACAGAAGCATCTGCAGGGAACCAATCCTTTGTTTGAAAGAAAATGGAATGAAATCAAATGACCATGGAAACCCAAGTATAATATAGTATTCTTTTTTTTTTCTTCCAAACAGAGCTCTTGTTTAACTAATGCTTTTATGGAGGCCCAGTGGATGAAGGAAGACTTTTCTCCTATGAGTTAAATGAATTCAATTTATATAGAAAGCACTAAGGCGTAGAGAACTATATGCCTTCAAATAACTTTTAAGGAAGTATCCTAATTCATGACATGTGTTTAGGAAACAAGTTATCTAGAATAAGTCATTAATTAAAATATTTTGTGATGCTTTTTGGGGGATCAATGCTTTAGCTACTCTAAATGCCACTTTGGTCATTCTTCTCTGTCTCAATGGGTGATGTCAAGAATATAGCAGAAATGCCTATAATTGATTGATAGAGTCCTACAGTATTATTAATGGACTATAAAAATCTTAAGCATAAGAAAAACCTCCCCATTCATGTCATTGGCTTGTATGTCCTCCTAAAATTTAGGGGTGCCTGGGTGGCTCAGTCAGTTAAGCATACGACTGTTGATTTAGGCTAAGGTCACGGTCTCATGGTTCATGGGTTCAAGCCCTGCATCTAGCTCTGCACTGGTGGTGCAGAGCTTGCTTGGGACTCTTTAACTTTCTCCCTCTCTCTCTGCCCCTGTCTCTTTCTCTCTCAAAGTAAATAAATAAACATTAAAAAAAATTTTTTTTTAATTTGTCCTCATCACTTTTCCAATGAGTTTCTCTCTGTTGCATGAAGTCCTTCTAGTCACTGTTCTCCTGGGATGCATACTGAAACCCCACCACTCAGACCTTAAAGCATTTATACTAAAATGTACGTTATGAGAGATAAGAACCGTTACTATAGGTCTTGGGTTCCAGAATTATCCCACAAACAGTTACTTTCAAAAGACCAGACATTTCTGGATTTCAGGTAAACATGGGGGTTGAACAATGCGTTAAAATCACTTCCTTTGAGAAACTGTAGTAAACCACTATAGAGAGGTGTTTTTAAGACCTAAACACACAAGGATGATAGAATGAGGGGGCATATAACAACATAATTTTGGAACCTGGGAAGCAGGTGGATGAGAAGTCACTGACTTAGCAGATTTGAGAAAGCCAGCAGTTGAGAACGCTGAGAAGCAAACCAATTCATACATCTGAAACTTTGAAAGGCTCAGAAATTGGGGCAATTGTAAAAGTAGGAGTTGAAGGGGGCTAAAGTAAGGAAGACTGATTGAAAGCTGTTTATAAAGCAGTTACATCCCTATTCCAGTCTGCTGAGTAACTTCCTCTTCTGTACCCCCAGTGGAAGAGATTTGTTCTCTGGAGAGGGTTAACCTGAAGGGTTTTAGATTAAGGAACACCAGGCACAGTTGAAATCAGAGAGAGTACCAAAAGCAGGCTGGAAGGATTGGGTGAGCATACACAGAGCCACCCACACTCCACTCCGTGCCCACCCATTCAGCCGTCTTCATCTCCAACCAGCTTTTTATCTTCCTATGATTATGTTTAAGCAAACAACAAAGAATTACCAGCTATCTGAGGAAACCTTTTAATGTGACAGGTACCCAAATCAATGAACATCAGCAAAAACAAACACACAAACAAACCCAACAGCATGAAGAAAACAGACTATGTAAGGATCAGAAAACCTAAAAGAAACTAATTAATACTGTCAATTTTTTAAAAGATTGCATTCTTGAAACAAGAGTAAGATGTTCTAAAAAAGAAATATTCAGAGAACTACCAACAACAATAGCATAAATGAAAAGAACAATAAAAGGGTTGGGAGATAAAGTTGAGGAAATTTCCAAGAAAGTAGAAAACAATGAGAACTAGAAAGCAGGGAAGAATAGATAAGAAAATTAGGGGGCGCCTGGGTGGCGCAGTCGGTTAAGCGTCTGACTTCAGCCAGGTCACGATCTCGCGGTCCGTGAGTTCGAGCCCCGCGTCGGGCTCTGGGCTGATGGCTCAGAGCCTGGAGCCTGTTTCTGATTCTGTGTCTCCCTCTCTCTCTGCCCCTCCCCCGTTCATGCTCTGTCTCTCTCTGTCCCAAAAATAAATAAACATTGAAAAAAAAAATTTTTTTTTAATTAAAAAAAAAAAGAAAATTAGAGGATGAGTTCAGGAGATTCAACATCCAAATAGCAAGAGTTCCAGAGAAAAAGGACAGGTAAAAATGGAGGTCAGGAAATCATCAACGGAACTTCCCAAAAAACTTTAGAGGATCTGAGAACATCAAGTTTCCAGGTTGAAATTACCCACTGAATCCTGAAAAATTCCCAAACATTTACTTCCCACACACTTTTTCAAAGAAACTACTGGAGGATATGTTGCATTAAAATGAGGAAGTAAACCAAGAGAAGAAGACAAAGGATAGAGAAACAAGAGATGAGATACAGCAAAAGGGCAAAAGAGAGCCTGGAATGATAGTGAAGACTGATTCTAGGGGATCAGCTGTGCACCATGCATAGGGCACATTCGTTCCAGACAAAAGCAGATCAGAAGGCACCAGGCGAGATTTCCTCATGACGTTGATAAAATACCTGATGTGAGGGCACCTGGATGGCTCAGTGAGTGTCCAACTTTTGATATTGGCTCAGGTCATGATCTCATGCTTCATGGGATCCAGCCCCATGTCAGGCTCTGCATTGACAGTGCGGAACCTGCTTGGAGGTTTTCTTTCTCCTTCTCTCTCTCTCTGCCCTTCCCCTGCTTGTGTGCTTGTGCCTTCTCTCTCCCCCCCCCCCCAATAAATAAATAAACTTAAAAAAAATAAGAATACCTGATGTGAATGAATGTACTGAGAGGGGAAATTGACAACTGGATTTTGAGATTGAATAAAAATCTTAGCAAATGAGAAAAAAAATGGACAATTATAAACTCCACAGGAAAGAAAATTGTACATGAGAGGAAAAGCAATCGTAGTTTACTACATGGCTCAGTATTATTTCATGGCCATAAGGGAATTGACAAAGAGTAGTGATCTTCCCAAAATTATAATATATCTATGATAGGAAGACGGTGATAGTGGGTGGATAAGGAGCATGGTGTGTGTGGCATGGGGAGAGGCATATAGATGAAAGTGAAAAATGCTTATCTTCCATAGTGGGGGTCAATAGATTTTGCCTGAAACTGAAAAATCAAGAAGTAACAATACACACATATGTAGAAATATGGAAGTAATTGCCAGAAGCATCAACTAAAAGAATTAGAAGTACTAGTTTCTGAGAAAGGAGAAAGACTGGGTCAGAGGGGATGGGTCCTGCTGTTTGTCTTGATCATTCTCATGGAACTCAATGGCTCTTTAAACTCTGGATAAGTTCTTTAAAAATAAAATCCTTTAGGGGCACCTGGATGGCTCAGTCAGTTAAGTGTCCTGACTCTTGGTTTTGGCTCAGGTCATGATCTCATGTTTCGTGATTCGAGCCCTGCTGTAAGCGCAGAGCCTGCTTGGGATTCTCTCTCTCCTTCTCTCTCTGCCTCTCCCCTGCTCACTCTCCCCCACCCTCTCTCCCAAAATAAATAAAGAAGGGTGTCTGGGTAGCTTAGTCGGTTGAGCGTCCAACTTCGGCTCAGGTCATGATCTCACAGTTCATGAGTTCGAGCCCTGCGTCGGGCTCTGTGCTGACAGCTCGGAGCCTGGAGCCTGCTTCGGATTCTGTGTCTCCCTCTCTCTGCCCCTTCCCCGCTCATGCTCTGTCTCTCTCTGTCTCTCAAAAATGAATAAACGTTTAAAAAAAATTTTTTTATCAAAATAAATAAACTTTAAAAATTTCTTTAAAAAAGAGACCACTGTTTCCACAAATAGGAATGAGAAAACTTTTTTAAATAATGACATTATTGAGATATAATTCACATTACCACACAGTTCACTCAGTGGTTTTTAGTATATTCACAGAGTTGTGGAACCATCACCACAATCAATTCTAGAATATTTCATCACTGGTAAAAGGTCACTCCACATTTACTCTCAACCATCCCAGCCCTAGACAACCACCACTCTATACTGTGTCTATGAATTTGCCTATTCTAGGCATTTCATGTAAATGGAAACATGTAGGCACATGGTTCTTTGCTTTGGGATTCTTTCACTTAGCACAATGTTTTCATGTTCCATCTGTGTTGTAGTAGCATGAATCAATACTTTATGTCTTAATTGCCAAGTAATAGTCCATTGCATGGCCATAGCACATTTTACTTATGTGCTTATTAGTTGATAGGCGTTTGAGTTGCTTCTGCTTTTTGGCTATTAGGAAGAATGCTGCTACATGTACATGAGTACAGATTTTTGTGTGGACCTATTTTCTATTCTCTTGAGTCCATTCCTAGGAATGGAATTATTGGGCCATATGTTAATTCTATATTTAAGTTTTTGGTGAGCTGCTAGACTGTTTTCCAAAGTGGCTTTACCATTTTATATAATTTCTCCTCATCTTCGCCAACATTTGCTATCGTCTGACTTTTTGGTTATAGCCATCCTAGAAGATGTGATGTGGTATCTCATTGTGGTTTTGATGTGCACTGAGATCACTTTCAAAAACTTAATACATTCGCAAAGATAAAATACGTTGTCAAAATCTCATCGGCAAGGCTTTGAGGAAGTAAACACTCTTATTTGGAGGTATATTTTGGTACAAATTTAGGGGAGGACAGTTTGATATATCACAAGGTGATATGTACTTAGCTTTTGACCAGATTTCCCATTTCTGGGCATTTGACCTATGGAGAAAAACCACATTTGGGGAAAAAAAAGTGTCTTCGTTGTACCACGGTTTATAATCTCATTATATCAAGAACTCAAAATAACTTCTATCAAGAGGAAACTAGCTAAATAAATTATGATGCAGACATAAAATCCCTAGGAAGCCTTTAAACACAATGATGTGGGGTGCCTGGGCAGCTCAGTCAGTTGAGCCTCCAACTTCAGCTTAGATCATGATCTCACAGTTCGTGGATTCCAGCCCCGCGTCTGGCTTTGTGCTGACAGCACGGAGCCTGCTTCGGATTTTCTGTCTCCCTCTCTATCTGCCCCTCCCCCATTGGTGCACACTCCCTCTCAAAAATAAACATTAAAAAAAATTTTTTTAAATTTTTCTTAACATGTATTTTTGAGAGACAGAGAGAGACAGAACACAAGCAGGGGAGGGGCCGAGAAACAGAGAGACACAGAATCCGAAGCAGGCTCCAGGCTCTGAGCTGTCAGCACAGAGCCTGACGGGGCTTGAACCTACCAGCCCTGAGACCATGACCTGAGCCGAAGTCAGACACTTAACTGACTGAGTCACCTAGACGCCCCAAAATTTTTTTTTTAATTATGATGCAAGTAGATTTTTATTGTCATGAGAAGTTGTCCATCACATATTGAGTGGGGCAGAATCAGATTGCCAAATACCTGCACGATAAGATGCCATTTGTGTAAAATATCTTTGTGCTTGGAGAGCTTTTTTTTTTTTTAATTTTTTTTTTACATTTATCTATTTTTGATAGACAGAGAGAGACAGAGCACAAGTTGGGGAGGGGCAGAGAGAGAAGGAGACATAGAATCTGAAGCAGGCTCCAGGCTCTGAGCTGTCAGCACAGAGCCTGATGCGGGGCTCGAACTCACGAGCCATGAGATCATGACCTGAGGTGAAGTCGGATGCCCAACCGACTGAGCCACCCAGGCGCCCCTGCTTGGAGAGCTTTTTATGGAATGATGTCCAAAATGATACTAGGGGTTATATAGCAGTGGTGGAATTTTAGGTGATTTTATTAACTTTGTTCTACATATTTTTGTATTTAATTTAGTTAAAAATCAACCTCTATAATTTTTTGAGAAAATTATAAAATTCTCTTGAAAGACTGTGCATTTTAGAAGTCACATTTTTGTACTTAATCAAAGCTTGAATTTTAGTTAAATACCCTTCCCCTATCATTATTTTTTAAAACCTCAAAACCATCTACTAAAGGCATAAAGAAATTTATTATTCTGGTGATTATACGCACATGGTGTAGAATACTGTCTTGGGCTCTTCCTTTGGAAAATTTTATTATGTGCTTTAGTCTTTATGGAGTTCTTTTTATGAGGAGGTATGCCAGGTATTAAGGACTTTGGGGTGTGGCAACGTTCACGGGCAGGAGCAGGACAAAAATGTTCCCCATCTGTTCTGTCATTGGGATAATTGTCTGGGGTCCACATATTCTCTCTTCTACTCTTTTGTCCCCCTTCTCAGGAGAATAACATTATTTTTTTAATGTTTTATTTATTTATTGTTTTCAACGTTTATTTATTTTTGGGACAGAGAGACAGAGCATGAACGGGGGAGGGGCAGAGAGAGAGGGAGACACAGAATCGGAAACAGGCTCCAGGCTCCGAGCCATCAGCCCAGAGCCCGACGCGGGGCTCGAACTCACGGACCGCGAGATCGTGACCTGGCTGAAGTCGGACGCTTAACCGACTGCGCCACCCAGGCGCCCCAATGTTTTATTTATTTTTGAGAGAGAGAGCTCGTACATGCGTGCAAGCAAGCGGGGGAGGGGCAGAGAGAGAGGGAGACAGAGGATCCAAAGCCGGCTCTGCACTGACAGCAGGGAGCCTGATGCGGGGCTCGAACCCAAGAGCCGTGAGATCATGACCTGAGCCGAAGTTGGATGCTTAACCGACTGAGCCGCTTGGGTGCCTCAGGAGAGTCACATTTGACGATGAATTTTTCTTGGAGCTCATTATAAGTTAGGAACTGTTCTACATACATATCGTGTATTTTATGTATTTAATCCTCACAGCAATTCTGTGAAATTGATACTACAATTAGATTATTTTACAGATGAGGAACCTGAGGCACAGAGAGGTTAAGTAAACTACCCAAGGTTACTCAGCTAGGGCATGCAGTCCAACATGCTGGGAGTGGAGCCCAACGAGTCTGTTTCCAAAGCACCTGTGGTCTTAACTGCCCTACTCCACTGCCTTTCTGACTTTCCTCATAAATACGACTCCAACGCCTCTTGCTGGGGACCTTGTTCTCTCCCAAACTGTTGTTTCCACTGGAAATACCATGGAGGCTGAACTTGTTGAGCACACTTGACTGGACTCTCCTGCAGCACATGCTTCTGTGGGGTCACTGTCTTTGCTGTCCCTATATTTACCCATTGATTCCCTTAGGCTTTTACTTACCATTTCTTTGCCATCCTCTTTTCTGAAATGTTCGGATTTCTCACTCTTTGATGCTGGAGATGCAGCTGGGAGAGAAAAAAAATTTAATGCTCATTAGGTGTTTCAGCTTTGCATCCAGACCCATTAGAAGAGCGTTCAGTGCTAAGGCGGTGAACATTCACTGCTCTTCCTCGGGAAGGCAGAGCCTTCTCAACCTCAGGCAGAGCGAGATGCTGGTGCCCTGCCTGCCTGAGCTTTGAGTCTGGCCCCTTGGGGAAAACATAAGACCATGGTTAATTCTGATCATAGGGGTGATTCACATTCGTTGTGAAAATCTTTGGAAAATATAAAAAAGTGTGAAGGAAACACATTGAAAGCACTTGCAACCCTGCCATCCTGTGATAACCACTAGACACTGTCATTTCCATGCTTGTCTTTTTATTTTTAAGGAATTCACATTCATTCATGAAGATTATATAAGTGGTCAGAATAAATGACTTCTAAGAGATGATTTTAGAAAATGCCCATACATGGACTTTAGTGGGGAGGATTATTGTTAAATTTAAAGATGTGCCAAAAGTTGGTGAAATTTAAAGTTCTTAATTTTAATCTCCAGTTTGATATTTCTAATTGCAGAAAGGAAATCATTGTGCATGTTTGAAAAGATTAGGATGGAATCAAAGAAAAAAGTATAATGACCTCTGGGGTTTTTCTTTGCTCCTTGCAAGTGATTTTTTCATTTATTTTTGCCTCGTATGGGCTGCATAAACAGTAGGTATTCAACTGATGCTTATGGATTGGCTGAGAAGAATGTTCATGTGTACAAGATTATCTACCTGAAATCCCATTAAAACTGAACTTTTAATATTTGTAATTTGATTGTTATTGTTTTTGCTCTCTTATTGTGATTGAAATGTAGTAAAATCTATTTAGGATATTTTACTGTTTATCTGGGAGGGAGCTATAATCAACAACAAAAGAAAGCCATGTGATATGACATATTACAAGTAATAATTATGTTAAGTTTGGTTCAGGTGGAAATACCTTGTGCTGAACATTATTTTTAAAAGCAATTTCTTACGAGAATGATTATAGAACAGACTCCTATAATCAAAAAGTGTATCCTCTTGTGTTTTCCAGGCATCTGGCCATCTGAAGAGGTTTTGGCTTACTACTGCCTCAAGCACAGTCATATATTCAGGTACAAAGCTGCACTTAAAAAGATATTTTTTAGCCCCTTGTGGATATTGTATCTGCATGTTAACGATTGCCATGATTGCATTCTTCAAATTAAGTTGTTAGAAACATATAAAAAAGAAAGAGAGAAAGGAAGGAAAGAGGAAAAAAAGGAAGGAGGGAAGGAAGGAAGGAAGGAAGGAAGGAAGGAAGGAAGGAAGGGAAAAGAAAGAGAAAGAAAGAAAGAAAGAAAAAGAAGAAAGAAGGAAAAAAGAAAGAAAGAAAGAAAAAGAAAAAGGAAGGAAGGAAGGAAGAAAAAATAAAAAGAAAGGAAAAAAAGTTCATGGTGAAAACATGTTGCTTCTGAAAAAGAAATCTGAATTGCCTTTGGGTACTAATATTGCACAGCAAGCTTTTTGCTATATGTCAAAGGCTTTTGATTTCCACTCAAGGCATTTTATTTCACTTTGATTTTGGGGAAACAAAAGTGAAGCTCCAATCAATCCTTACTGATTGTGAAGGTCAAAAAAAAAAAAAAAAAGAAAAGAAAAGAAAGAAAAAAAAAACAAACCACAATAAGGACATTCTTTAAACTTCTGCTAGGGAAATCATTGCAGAATATTTGATAAATATATACCCCACAGCTCTTATTTAAAGATGCCATCCCACCCCTGGTTTTAAAGGTATTTTATATACCTAACAATATGTATTTGTAAAATATAAATTACTATTACAGACTCATGCTACGGAAATAACTGTTTTCAATTGTCAGTGTGCATTATAGATTAAACCCATGGATGGGATTTAGGAAAGAGGGGGGAAAAACCTCCTTTTATTTAAAAATTCTAAAGATGTTTGGTAGACCCAGAAAATACAGGTTTTTCATTTTAATTCTCATTTAATGAAAGTCATCTAATATATACTCCCTGAATAGCCCATTATGATTCCAGACAAGTCACTAGAGATCATGGTGTGTGTTTTAACAATATGTACTTACAAGATTGGGTCAATAATATGTATTTTTTGAAGCTCTGTGGCCCATATTTACCAACCAGTCTATAATTGCTTTGAACAACTAAATGCCCATTAAGTGCATTTCGGAATATGAACATCCTCGTTTGGCCTCTTCTCTTCCTCTTCCCCCTCTTTGCACCTCTCCCTCCCTTTCAGTTCTCTCTCTGTCTCTCTTTTTCTTTTCCCCTGTGGAGGTGATAAACTTCCCAACCTGGGAAGATGCAACAATCTTAAGGGTTTAAGCATATAAAATAACAGCAGGGCAGTATTGAATTTGGGCCACAAAGCTGCCCTGGGAGTCCGGCATTTGGCTCTTCTCGCTGTGCTTAAGCTTGACTGGAGCTCCAATCATCGAGCTGTGGGCCAGGGCAAGAATGTCACACGTTGAGGGCTAATATGTAGGCACAAAGGGGAAGGTGAGTGCCGAGTGCCACCCTAGACTGTCCGCTTTAACTCTGAACCGCTTTACTTTGGAGCGGCGAAGTCAGAGCCCGGTCATTACTTTAGCCGGGGTTCGCTGGCTTAACCATATTATGCCCCTGCATTGTTTATTCACTGTGTTGTGTTGGGGTCAGTTGTGATTAAGTGTTAATTGCTAAATGCTCTTTGTGTAATTGTTCTTTATGGGGGCGGTTCGGCTTTCCAAAATGTTTCAGTTTGGTTTCCATTTTTTTTTTTTTAATTCCAGATTGCATTTATTTGTGTGTGTGTTGTGTGTGTGTGACTATAACATAGGTATATACACACTCATATATGTTCTTCATTTACTTGTCTAACTGTTTTTGAAGGAATGAATGTGGATTAACAGTGTTATCCTTTCCTAACAATTATCTTTCGCTACTCTAGCTAGTTTAGTTCTAAAAGACAGCGCCATTGACAAGGGAAAAAAAGGGAACCTTCTCAGATTTTTCAGCTCAGCGGTGGTAATGTTGCAGTGAACACTAATGAGGGAACCCCCACTGATTTGCCTGCTTTGTGACTTTTCTATTTCATAATTATTTTTAAAACGCAAAGCAACATGAGGTAGCCTAGTCATGTCTCTACAACTTCCTGGTAGTGCCGTTCTTACTGCAGATGGCAATTTGTTCTTGTAACATATATATCTCTCTGACCATTTTCATCTAATTTGTATGGGTTCTACCATTTCTTTTCTCTCTTTCAGGGACCTTGCTGTGTGTGAGCTAGGGGGTGGCATGACATGCTTGGCTGGGCTCATGGTAGGTCTTTTCTCAATTCCAATCCCATTCAGAGGGAGGAACAAAAGGAAAAATGTTCCAGGGCCTCCAACTGCTGGGTCAGAGAACCGTCAACAGCATCAGCTGCGGTCAAGCTGCCGGGTCTTGAGAGACCTTCTAGATTGACTTACTTTCGGATCATATTGATTTTATGGTTGCCTCGATGAGCAGAAACATTTTACCTCAGTGTAGTCAATATCGCTTGTTGTGACATTCCAGGCCTCGCGCAGTCTTTCTTTGCCATAGCGAAAGCATTTTTTTTTTCAGATTATAGTCCCATTTGCTAAGATACAGGAATAGCCCGGCGAATCACAGTTGGAGCACCATGATATAGCTGCTAATGTTTTGCCTGCATTATTACACCAACAAACATGATCCAGAGCGCTCAGTAATTAGATTCTTTTGAATTAGATTGGCCATTCAGGAACGTCGTTCCCCATTCTCTGGGTTCTGAGTCATGTATTCAGGAGATATTATGTAGCAGCACAGTGCATTAGACAAGTTTTTATGTCTCTACAAATAAAAGCATATTGTTACACTGATTGGCATTTGACAAACCTGTCGCTCTTACACAATGTGTCGAGGTTACAGCCCAATGTGCGAGCATGTCAAAGCTCACAAAAAAATTACCCTCACAAAGCCATCTGCCTGCAATGCAAAGTTATATGAAGGGCATCAGGCAGTCAGACAGAAGCGAGCTGAAAGGCAGAGTGACAGACAGCCTTGTATGATGGCTCTACTAGATAAACAGAAGCCCACAAATGAAAGCCTCTCAGAATACCATCATCCGCTGTCACAATGCAATTACCGAACAGAATGATAGCAAGATAGAGGCTCCCGCAAATGGAATGATAAAAGTATTGACTGATTTGATTGAATGATTAAAATAATGCAGACATAAAATGGAAAAAGATTGAAGATTGTTACAGAGGAATAGGTGAGGAAGCATGATACTGAAGGCTTGTCATTCCTGTCTTCACTTCCACACAGACAAGCATATTTGCTCATTGTTTGCTGTGCTCCTTTTTTTTTTTTTTTCAGGTTGCTATTTCTGCAGATGTCAAAGAAGTTCTGTTAACTGATGGGAATGAAAAGGCCATCAGAAGTATCCTTATTCAGATAGAAAACGGGTTTGTTGTGCTCATTCCCTTTTCCCGGCTGAGTAACAATTGATATAAAGAAAGACAGCATGGGGTATTAAAAGAGAATTCCCCCCACACACATGATAAGTAATTAAGAAAAAGTAGAGATATATGGGATTCATTGGATACGACTGTTGTTTTTTTTTTTCTTTTATCTCGATAGATTTTTACAGTCACTTCTTGTTAAAGGAGCCTATGATTTGTGGACCTCTCAAGGCAATAAGAGCATTTGTTTCATAATAATTTCCAGGCATTCTTGTCCTTTTATTTCCACGGAAGTTTCCCAGGATAAAAGAAACAACTGAATATTTATTATATTGGATATTGCTTGCAAAAATTAACATCCATGTTCATTATGTTCATGTTCATTATGTTCATGTTCATTATGACCTTTCTTGCGTTTGATACTGAACGTTATGTGCTAAGTAGCACGGTACCTACTCTCATTGCTAAGGGGTTACCTGTATCTCCCCATTGGAAACAGCTATCAGTCTTTCATTATTTCCTCTTATTTAGGATTATAAAAGCTATCTTTTTTTTTTCTGCTATGCTGTTACAGTTCAAACCCCATTATATTAGATTATGCTTTACCAATATGTACACAGAGTTCGTGAAAATTGAACTGTACTTTAACTAAGAAAGCAAGCATAATTTATGGCTACTTTAGCAATCGAGCTGACTTGTTCAGGAGCAGTTAACAGCCGTTAGAAATTGAGAGGCGAAGTGGAAGGTATATTTGCTTTGGATTTTTTTGGTGTGCCTTACATTTGCATCATGAAGGAGGCAATCTACTTACGTGAATTCTAAACCCCTAAAATGCCAAAGCACTTTTGATTTTTGTGGCCTCTTACATAAAGCCTGTTTTCGATTTTCTTTTTCTACCCCTGCTATGTAATTTTTTTTTTTTTTAAACAAAACTTGCAGCAGCTCTATCAGGCTGTTCGAACAGGAGAAAGGGGATGTAAGAAGCACAGTAGCTAATATTGTTCCGCAGCACCTTCTGTGCTCTACAGAGCCCCACCCAGCTAATTGCTTGACAGACTTAAAAAAAAAAAAAAATTCGGGAAGGAAAAACAGCCAATCACAATCTTGGCCTTTCACACAAGGGAAAGAGATCACAAAAGGTGCTTCCTTTTTTAAGATGCAGGATTTTAATCATGATCTTCAGACTGTCGCAAGTTTCTCAAAATATCCCCGGAGATGAGCCTGTGCTGTTTCATTCACTCTGCTTTATTCTGAGTTATGCCTTGCACTGTATCATTTCACTGTGCTCCTCCTTCGCATGTCAGGGAACACAGACAGTGAGATGAAGTCAGGTATGCTGGCTCAGCCCCAGTGGATGTTCCCCCACCCCCCTTGGGGGTGGGGGTGGGGAAAGGAGGATTATTGGACAAGAGAGGGTCAATTTAGCCACAGAAACTTTCAGGTTGGGCCCGGCAACCCAAGGTTTTCCTCCCAAGTCAGCAGGTGCCTCATTTAATAGCGTCAGAAACAAATTCGAACTTTTATCAAACTATAGGAACATCTGTAGTCAGCATGTAAATTTAATCGTGCTAAAATTATTATAGAGCTAAAGTACAGAGCTTCCAAAGAAGGGAAGCAATGCTAATGTCATTAATTAACACACCTTTGCTTTAAACAGCAAAGATGCCATGCCAGCTCTTGAAACCAGAGAGGAAAAATCTTAGATTCTGTATTCACTCTGCTGGCCTTTCAAGGAAATGATTGGTACAGCCCCCTCCCAAGAAAATGGATTTTTAACATTTGGTCCTCAGAAGCTCAGCCCTGAGAGTGCTTTATTGTGCTGGGTTTTACAATGGGTTTAATATAGCGGGGTGCCAAAGGGCAGGAGGGGAAGAACTTTACAATGTAGATAAAGTAGGTCCTTTCAGGATGCAGACCAAAACTCGTAGTGTGTTTTATTTCATCTCTCAGGACTTTCCTGATGGAGTTCAGTTTTTATCATGCAGCTGTTCTGTGTGTGTGCCTTTTTCTTTTGTAACTAGATCTAATTTTTTTTTAATTAAGAGAAAAAAGCATGCATAAAGCCTTAAAAATTGGCAATGTGTTTCTCCTGCTTTTAATACCGATGTTATTCTCGATTTGCTAACAGAGCTTACAATTGGCATTCGTTGTAAGCTGTTTTCCTGAATAGGGTTAATATGAATGAATTTTTTTTTTCTATTTGTGTGCCCACTTTCTGTGAGAATAACTAATTTACTGAATCACATACTGTTGATGCATATAGATTGAAACAAATTCATTTAAAAATTACTGTTTACATCTTTCCTTTAAAATTTTAGGAAGCCTAAATTATATACCAGTTGTAGGATATTATCCAAAAATTACTTTCTAAAAAGTAAAAGTGGATGTCAACAAAAAAAAGGGGGGGGGAGAAACATTGCCAGAAGCCAGGAAATCTCTAAGCAAAGCTGCTAATTATTCTTAATGGGCAAGATGAGCACATTAAGAAACAAATGAATACATCAGTGAAATGTAATTGAAAATCGAACTGGCAATCGCACATCACATCTGAGTATTGGCCTGTATATTATTCTCATCATTTTAAAAATTATTTTTGTTGTTCTTGGCATCTGAATTTAATGAATCCAACTGAATCTTACTTTCTAGTCTCTTAGGCTTATAAGGTTCTAGTTTTTACCTTTTTTTTTTTTTTTAAAAAAAAACAGCATGTTTTGATATTTCCTTTTTATCTTCTGTTATTTCTGTTTTTTAACATGTAATGAATGGATGACTTCTGAATCTTTATTTCATAGAAGCATGTCAACCAGTTGTGAGGTTATTTATAATCTTCCCTAAGATGTATCAAATGGATTGGCTATGTCTTTCAGAGCTCTCTCCCTTGACCCTGGAAAGCTAGATGTTGATTTGAGATCTACTAAACAGAGATATCTGAAAAGAGATTAAGACTTGAGGTATAAGTGAATGTTGTAAGTCCTAAATATTTTCTTAGACTCGTGGGTACGTGCCCCTCAGGTTCTCCTTGGTCCTTAAACTGCATTGCTGGGTCTAACCCAGAGCCCCTCTACCTGGGAGCTCCCTCTCCTTACAGATGCCATGTGTATCTGCACCCAAAGAGAACAAGAGATAAATTAGAAATGGGATCCTTTGGTTCGTCCACTTCTCAAATTTACCTAAAATAATTTGAAATGCGTTCCCTCTGCTTTGGCGTGGCCCTTTTGGTGTAATAAAGAAAGAAATCTCTCGGTGCCTACAGATAATAATTACTCACTAAAGTTCATAGCTGGTGATGACAATGACAGAAGAATAGGGGAGGGAAGTGATATACTGAATTACTGTCGATGCTAAGCCTCTTCCAAGTCATCAAGAATAAAAGTGCAACACCCAGAAGTGAGGAGCCCTCTCTGGTATACTCACTAATTCCCCCAACACAAGCACCCTGCCTTGATCCACCCTTAGGAAACATCAAGTGTATTATCTGCGGACTGTGGAAGTGCTTGTTGACCCATTTCTCGTGCTCCTGACTCAGGCGTCTTATTCCCCCAGCATGCACAGTCCGGACCATGATCTCGAGCTCAGGGTCCACCAAAAATTGGTAAATCTCCTGTGCATTTTAAAGGCGCCACCCCTGGCTTAACATTATTTATTAGCAGAATCCCTGACTTGAGGAATTAATAAATTCAGCTTCATGTAGACTGCGCAGCCTGTGCTGTGGATGGCTGAGACCTTGGGAATGCCACGCCATCATCCTGTGTTCAGGTCTCTTCCTCTAATAGCTGTGCCAACTGCACTTCTGTTTGGTGGCTGAGTCATTAATGGATTCCATGTGCCTCATACCGGGTAGGAGCTCAATAAATGGCTTTGGAAATTCAATTTAAATTAAGTAATAAATTAATCTAAGTAATTAATTAAAACTAACCCAACCACTATTAATTGCACGCCATTTCAGGTGCTAAAGACATAGCAGTGGACAAGACGAACCAAGTGCCTGTTCTTATGGGACTCGGACTGTGCCTTGGCTGGAGCACATTTATACATAGGAAAGACATTGAAAATCTGCAGGGCAGAAATTCTTTGATTCCTCCCAGTTATTTAAATTCTACAATATAGGGGCTTCAGGGTAGCTCTGTTGGTAAAGCATCCTACTTCGGCTTAGGTCATGATCTCACGGTTCACGAGTTCAAGCCCCACGTCCGGCTCTGGGTTGACAGCTCAGAGCCTGGAGCCTGTGTCAGATTCTGTGTCTCACTCCCTCCTTGCCCCACCCCCCAGCTCGTGCTCTGTCTCTCTGTCTCTGTCTCTCTCAAAAATTAAATAAACAAAAATAAAATAAACAATAATTGTAGAAATAAATTAATATTTATAATTAATATTTATAATTTATAAATAAATGTGAATAAATTAATATGTATAATTTATAATATATTATGAGAAAATAAATATAAATAAATATTAAATATAAATAAATAAATAAATAAATAAATAAATAAATAAAAATTTTAAATGTTTGTTTATTTTTGAGAGACAGAGAGACAAAGCGTGAGCAAGTGAGGGGCAGAGAGAGAGGGAGACGCAGAACCCAAAGCAGGCTCCAGGCTCTGAGCTGTCAGCACAGAGCCCAATGTGGGGCTTGAACTCGTGAACCGCGATATCATGACCTGGGCCCTAGCCGAACGCTTAACCAACTGAGCCACCCAGGCGCCCCCTGCTAATGATAATCAACATTAAAAATTTTTTTTAAATAATAAATTCTACAATATAAACGTTAACCTAATTACTTCTGAGTGGCAGGGAGAGAAAATAAAGCCTAACTGCCAAACCTCATTTTAGTTACTCACCAGCCTCTTCGTCCTTCCAAAGCTTTTGCCTGAACTCTTGAAAAAGATAACGAATTGGCATGAATTAGGCAATGTGTCAGGCTCATCCTATGGAGTACTCCATTAAGCCTATAAAATTCAATAAATTAATTTATTATTTATTAGCAGAATCATTATTCCTATTTTTGAGGTGGCGCTCAGAGAGGCTAACTTACCGAAGTTCACACAGCCGTTAAGTATCAACATCAGCTTAGAAGCCAGCCAGGTTCATTTGCCTTCAAAGCTTCCCTCCCCCCGCCCCCATTAAACCATTCTGTTTCACCAAAACCTAGAATGGTTTGCTGAGTGTCATCTTACGTTTTCCCCAGCACCCTCAGTAAGAAAAGGCCTCTCATCCAAAAACATAACAGTTGACACTGCTAACAGAGTTCAAAGCATCTCCTGTCATCCTCTCAATTCCTTTGATAACAACCACATTTAAGAATGTTTTGCAGCCTTTAAACTGGCAAATATTGCAACATCAAGCATTTTTAAAAACCAGTGATCAAAATGAACAGGATTTGTATTATAACTTCATGGTTTTCGACCCTCACCTTGGATGGTCCAGTGAAAATAAAGGTAACATAAACTCAGAAAGTAATGCTTTCTGAATCACAACGTTTGTTTTATTATTTTATGTTATTTTTTTAAGTAGGCTTTACATCCAGTGTGGGGCCCAACATGGGGCTTGAACTCACAACCCTAAGGCGAGGACCTGAACTGAGATCAAGAGTTGGACGCTTAACTGACTGAGCCACCCAGCCTCTTATATATACATATATCTATATATATATGGATTGGATTTCCTTTGTTACTCTGAAGTGACACTAAAAAATGATAAAATTTGTTATTAGATACATGCCAACCAGAGGAACCACCTCAAAATCTGACCTAAAGTGAAGGTTGGGGGGAACAGAATATCAGAATGTATCTCTTAAGATATTTAAATACACTACTGCCATTTATTTTTCTCTTTGGACTTGTTTTAATATAAAAACACCTCCTAGGGGCGCCTGGGTGGCTCAGTCGGCTAAGCGTCAGACTTCAGCTCAGGTCACGATCTCACAGTTCGTGGGTTCGAGCCCCACGTCGAGCTCTGCTGACAGCTCAGAGCCTGGAGCCTGTTTCAGATTCTGTCTCCCTCTCTCTCTGACCCTCCCCCGTTCATGCTCTATCTCTCTCTGTCTCAAAAATAAATAAGCGTTAAAAAAAATTTTTTTTAATAAAAATAAAAACACCTCCTAAACCATAAAACATATTTCCTTCCCAGTTCTAAAAATAAAGCAGCCCAAATACTGCTGTGAATTTTTTTCATTATATATATAAAAAAAAAAAAAAAAGCACCTCCAGAATTACAAATACGTACACTTGCTTCAACCTGACCACCCAGTGCCACAGGTTTATAAATTGTATAAAAGCATAGAGCGTTAAGATGTTTACTAAAAATTATTAATAGGTTTTCAGGCTTATGTAATTTAACTTCCCTGTGACTATTTTATAAGTACTACCTCCACTAACAAAATAATATGTTTGGCTTGATAGATTAGTCACGTACTCATACGACGCTACAGGTGAACCAGGCACATTGTTGCATGCGGTGGGATGTCATGGAAACATCGAGAAGGGTGTGGCCGGCGTGTGGGGGAGCATAACCAAAAAACAGTTGTCAGTTGATTCTTCACTAATTTTGGTCTTCTCAGAATAAAGATGTCAGCTGTCCTTTCTTACAAGACAATTCGTTTAGAAGACTTTCCTGAAATACTTTCTTCCTGAAATAGACAGAACTGTAGGCCGATGTGTCATTTTAGTTAATCAAAACAAGTAGGCAAATTAGTCTCTTTTATTTTTTTAATGAATGTAATTTAACGGTATTTAATTTGCATACAGGAAAGTTCACCCAGAAAAAAAAAAAGTCTCCATATAATGCACTTTTGTAAACCTCCACAAAGCCCTTCATTAGGAGACCTAATTGATTTTTCCTACCCACTCCTGGGGGGGAGAAAGCTATCACAGTACCTGCTTATTCACTCAGAGAAGAAATGGGTGTGCCTGATGTTTCAAGCAGAGATTTGGGTTAAAAAGTCCTGTGGCTCTGTTCTTATGGGGAGATCTTGGCCAATGCTTGTTTGGAGCATTCAGGAAATCTGTTTTTCTATAATAAAAAAAAAAAAAAAAAAGGAAATCTGTTTTTCTGAGCAATAGGGGAACATCGCTTGTCTGCTTGGTGTCCTCCCCATGGGCCCAATTTAGTTCAGCTTGCAGCCTTCAGTGGAACTATTTTATTTCTTGCTTATTTAAACCTGCCTTGATCTGAAAGAGGGACTTGGAGGCTTTTTACAGTGACGCATAGGATATACCATATGAAATAAATGAGAAAGTGAGGATTATTGAAATCAGAAAGCCAGGAAAATATGATGAAGCCAGGATGAGAGGTCAGTACAGAAAACACATACCATAAGAGCTCTTGTGGTTGATAGAGTTTGGTCATCCGTTTGGCTCTGGATTGCACAGGGACCAGAGCAAGAAGAGAAACGAGGACAGTTGTAAGATTTATAGTGCCTGGAAGTTGAAGCAAAAAGGGTTGATCTCAAGTCTAGCCTTGCCCTGGTGTTGGAATGTGACATGAGTTTTCCCACGGGCCCTCATCAAGATGGCGCTGTGTGATGTCATGGACTAGCTCCTCAAAACATCTCTTCGAGAAATATGGCTTTTCTCGTACAAGCCCTTATGTGCCAGCAGATGGCCAAAGGCCTCGGCATGAGTCTGTAAAGCCAGTTCTTCAAGGGGCCTTTCCCTGGACTGACTTTCTTCTTTAGTAATTTGTTTTCTCTCAAAGGCTCTCCAAGCTTTTCTGTCTTTCGCCTCTCACTTCCTCCCAAGCCCTTCCCTGCTGCTCGTCCCCATACTCTCTGCTAGCGTTTACGAGATTGGAAATTCTTCACCCTGGAGAGTCTCCGAAAACTGCCTTTGCCCTCCCCACTGACTGAAAGAGGCTTGCCTTGGGGCTTGTAGCTCGTTTAAGCAAGTGGGGCATGGTGCCCACGCAGGAGTCATCTACACCCACCAGCACTCATAGCCCTGGGCCTGGCCAGCATGCTCCCTGAATGTCCATTTCACGGGTGACAAAACTGCAGCCCAGCAAGTCCAGAGAGCTTGCCTGTGGCAAGCAGTTCAACGTTGGTGGTGAAGAGTGGCAGAAGAGCCAGGGCTAGACCCTTCTTCTCCTACGACTCTTCTCTTTTCACCATGCTCATCCCATGTCCAGTAAGAAGATCATCGTATTTGTGGACCTTTTGGTTTGGTTTTGTTTTGAGTCAGTTGACAGTCTCTGCAGAAGCTTTCTTAACTGTGTCCTTCAGACGTGAGAGACATCATCACAAGGAATCAGAAGGCTGGCGTGTTTAAAACTCGGAAAATATCAAGCGGGTAAGATACCCTTCTGCATTAAAACACTCTGGTTTTCTCACTACTAGGGATGATTATTTAAAAAATAATAGCTAACATTTGCTGAGCATTTACTGTCGGTCAGGCCCTGTTCTAAGCACTTTAAAAGTATCTCATTTAATGTTGAAAAGAACTTGTAATGAGGCAGACGGACATTTTCATTATCTTCAATTAATAAATGAGGAAAACTGAAGTGTATTGAACCCTGGGTTGGGAATGATTTAAGGGTTGAGAGTGTACAGGATGAGGCTGGGGAGGTCCCTCGTGAGACCTCCTTATGAAGGCTCTGTTACTAGGGGCAGTCTTGCTCCCAGGGACTTTTTCATTGTCCTGACCTGGGGAGAGGATTGCTACTGACATCTGGTAGACAGAGGCCAGGGATGCTGTTAAACATCCTACAATGCACAAGACGGGCCCCTTTGAGAAACCTCGCTCCATTCATGATTGTAAAATGGGCTAGGTGTCCTTTCCCTTTCAGATTCTGTTGATTCCTATTCAAACTTAGAGAAACGTCTCCCCTCAACCAAAACAATAGTGCTTTCTGTGATGTTACATTTCCTTTTGCCCTAATGATAGGAACCAGAAGAGTGAGTAATCATCGTTCAGTACTTTTCCCATGAAATGTCTGTATTTGTGCATTTTTCATGCATAGGTCAAACCCCAGACATTAGAAGAACAGTCTGATTTTTAACTAACTATTTAATTTATTTATTACTCTTAACCTGTCACCCTTTGATATTTTGAGTTTTCTCTGTGTTGAAGATGCTTTCCCACCCAAACTGCTCGGTTTGGGGGTGTGGGAGGGAGATGAATGAACAGCAACAACGCTTAAAACGTGCAGCGGTCAACACATTGGGATGAAGCCATGGAATAGCAATAATTATTTTTCTCTCCTGTCAGCTGGTGAAGATAATGGAGTGTCCACGTATGTGTTTTGAAATTTCGCAGTAGAATGTCAGAGTGGGCTGGTGGCACAGGGGACAATGTGCTCTGTGTTCCTCATATAAATAACAAACCCTTTCTGTTTCCCAGAAAGCCTCAGGCAGGTCAGGATAAAGAGCAATCTGTTACCTGTGTATCCTTCATTCTTAGGACAGCCTTCACTCCGCGGTGTAGACTGCCCTACCCTTCTGGGGAGGCCTTCTTTAGGGACGTGATTTGCAACCTGGTCTTTTAGTTATCAATCAAAAGCACATTTTCTATGTTGTCCTCATTTACATTTATTTAATGCTTAAGGTCATTTGTGACCATTTGAGTGTATTTCAGCATATGGAATCAGGGAATAATAGATTTCAGCATCATGCTGTGAAGTGAGATTGTGTTTTTACAAGACATAATGTTGTTTACTGGGTGTTAATAATCACTAATTAATAAACATATCTACATTTCTAAAATGTGCCATTTTGAGGAATAAAAATGTCAAGTGTTTAACTTATGGAGTGCAACAGAATTTGCTGTCATCTTTTCATAAAATAATTGTTACAGAAAGAAGCAAAATGTCGTTATTCAACACAGGACGTATCCAAAATGGCCTTTGTTTCTATTTACCTGTTATTAAAAATGCGATCTCTAAATATGTTGTTCTGATATGTACCTGGACATATAATATGGCAATAGTCTTATAGGAACCTCCCAAGGTGAGAGATTTGGGTTTTTTGTCTTTATCTTCTATTCATTGTGGTCAGTTTTTTCTCTTCTGACCTCTGCAGGCATTTTGTCCAAAGTCTACTAAAAACACTTTGCCAGATAACCGGCGGATGAGTCAGACCTTGAAATGCCTTGATCTCATATTAAGAAGCTACTTGACCACTTAACCTTCCAGAAGCTAAGAGGGAACTGCCAACCAGTGATGTAGTAATCAGCATTTCCCTTCTCTCCACTGCTTTCCCACCCATAACCAGTACAATATGATGAGCACATTAGTTCCATGCGAGAAGAAATAAAAGGAAACTGTTCACAAAAGAGCTAAGATATAGTTCAATGTTCTTTTTTATTGCCTCAATGCCTATGCAGAATTTCTCCTCCAAATTGGAGGTGTGGGATAACAGTAGCGACAGATAACTAAGAAGTATTTACCATAGCTACAAAGCCCACCTGTGAGCCCAATATTTCTGCTATTGAAAAGCACTTCAAAGCTTGACATGAAGTTTGGAACAGCCGAGAGTTTCCTGTGACTTCATTCGCAAAGGAGATGTAACAGCAGAAAGGTGTATCAGGGTATGAGGACACGGGGCCTAGGAAATGGTGTGTTTTTAGAAAGGAGCGGGAAACTGCCCAGAAATGGCAACGGCACCCCAAGCTCCCCTTCCCGCTGCTCCAACAGCATGCTCAGTGACCATCAGCCTCCTCTTGCCTCTCAGCCAGGACAGACCCGGGTGCCTGTGGGGCCCCACATTTTGAGGGCTCTCTTCAGGAGAATGAATTTGATGACATCTTTGGCAAATTTTACAGAAGCATTTGACCATAGGGACACATCACTGGGGCGCCTCATGTGCTTGGAAGGAGCCTGTGCAAGTAAGGGACCCAGATACTTAAGCTCCACTAGCTTCACAACGAACCCACCCCTGCTCTCCTAAACATCACCACCCTTGCCTAGAATAACGCCCTTCCTTTAATAACAAACTTTCTCACTCCCCCTGTTCCATTCTAATCCCAGTCTAATTGTTGCGTAGTGAGACAGACATATTTGTGGAGGCCCGGGAGCTTTAGCCCCGGTGAAGGAAGATCTAGGATGCCCATTGATGAAGCGTTATATCCATTTCATCTCACAGATCTTAATACAGTCATTTGATGGTTCACGTGTTTATCCATCCATGTAGCCATCCACTCATTTAACTGATAGGTCCAAGGCATTCTGCCTTTGAGAATATAAATATGGAGTTAGCGAGAGTAACTTGTGAACAAAGGAAATTGTGCTGCTAAATATAGCCGAAGAGTGGTGGAAAGAGCAAGGATATTTACGGCTTCTCAATTGTTAGGTTTATCTGAAGCTGTCTTCAAAACCTTGACTGTCTCATAAAAAAGCATTTGGAGCTTTTGACGTCTACATATTTCTGGGTGTTCTAGAATTAGTGAATGGCGTCATTCTCTGGTTAATATTAGTTAACAGTTACAGTATTTTTTAAAATCTATTAAATATACCCTGCTGTGATATTAAAAGTAAGTTTCTACCGAAGAAAAGAGTTTATCTTTGTGTGAAAATTGCTGGCGAATTTAGGCCTGTGACTTGTATTATTCTTTGATAAACCATTAATTTTAGTAAACTATGGAACTTATTATAACATTTAAGACTTCTTTATAACCCAAATTTCACCTTTATGTGGGCCCCCAGGACTGGCTATTGGCCCCATTGCCCTACTGCTTTTTAAGATTTATGTCTTTTCTGAGGCTCATTTCCTTTTAAAGGTTAAATCAAGGGTGTGAAAAATGATTCTAAAAGTGTAAATGTCTACCAAGTGGGATCCAGTTGCTGATTTTTCTAGGCCTTCTGCAGCCTGCCCTCACTTCCTTCACTCTCCTCATTCAGTCTAGTTCCCTCTGCTTCCCCAGCATATGCCTTCTCCCTTGGCCCTCTCCAGGGGCCTTCTCCCATGGCCACCCAGGCCTCTGCACTCTCTGGACACATTTGGTCTTTCCCATCACTGGCCTTAACCAGTCCTATTCCCTTCCCCCTCGTCCTTCTAAATTCTTCCTTGTAGGATGGCCTAATTATCATTTATCCTGCCTTAATCTTGCCATCCTTTTAACTTCCATTGGCCTTAGACTGATCCCACAGTTAAAAGTGCCATATTCTCTTATTGCTCAAAGCATGTTGACTTTGTCTTTTGATTCATTTCTTTTTTTAAAAATTTATGTAATTTATTTTTTTAATTTACATCTAAGTTAGCATATAGTGCAAAAATGATTTCAGGAGTAGATTCCTTAATGCCCCTTACCCATTTACCCCATTCCCCCCCCACACACACAACCCCTCCAGTAACCCTGTTTGTTCTCCATATTTAAGAATCTCTTATGTTTTTGTCCCCCTCCCTGTTTTTATATTAATTTTGCTTCCCTTCCCTTGTGTTCATCTGTTTTGTATCTTGAAGTCCTCATATGAGTGAAGTCATATGATATTTGTCTTTCTCTGACTAATTTCACTTAGCATAATACCCTCTAGTTCCATCCATGTAGTTGCAAATGGCAAGATTTCATTCTTTTTGATTGCTGAGTAATACTCCATTATATATATATATACCACATCTTCTTTATCCATTCATCCATCGATGGACATTTGGGCTCTTTCCATACTTTGGCTATTGTTGATAGTGCTGCTATAAACATTGGGGTGCATGTGCCCCTTCGAAACAGCAAACCTGTATCATTCGGATAAATACCTAGTAGTGCAATTACTGGGTCATAGGGTAGTTCTATTTTTAATTTTTTGAGGAACCTCCATACTGTTTTCCAGAGTGGCTGCACCAGTTTGCATTCCCACCAACAGTGCAAAAGAGATCCTCTGTCTCTGCATCCTCGCCAACATCTGTTGTTGCCTGAGTTGTTAATGTTAGCCATTCTGACAGGTGTGAAGTGGTATCTCATTGTGGTTTTGATTTGTATTTCCCTGATGATGAGGGATGTGGAGCATTTTTCCATGTGTCGGTTGGCCATCTGGATGTCTTCTTTGGAGAAGTGTCTATTCATGTCTTTTGCCCATTTCTCCACTGGATTATTTGTTTTTTGGGTGTTGAGTTTGATAAGTTCTTTATAGATTTTGTATACTAACCCTTTATCTGATATGTCATTTGCAAATATCTTCTCCCATTCCTTTGGTTGCCTTTTAGTTTTGCTGAGGTTCATTCATTTCTTGACAAATATTTCTGTCACTTTCTACACACCAAGTACTGTTCTAGGTGCCAGAGATGTAGTGATGAACAAGACTGAGAAAGCCCATGCCTTCTTGGACTTCACACTCTAGCAGGGGAGACGGATAATTTTCTTGAAGGCAAAGATTCTGCTTAATATGTTTTTATATTCCCTGAAGCAATTAGTATGCTTTATCCCTGCCATAGAAAAAGGTTTTTAAGATTTGTAGTTGGGGCACATTTTGAAAGACATGAATCCATAAGGCTTATGGAACCAAATAATTTTTAGTAGGAGGAAAGTCAAGCTCTGGAGACTCAGACATCAGTTTATACATCAGATAGCTGACTTTCATTTCAGGATAGGCTTCTTCTCAGGAATGCCTATGCCGTGTCTATAGACAAACTGACATTGTAAGTAGGCATTTATCTGTCCTTTGTCAGGTTGAAGAGGAAGGTTAGAAGAAGGTAACTGAGATAAGGAGGCTGAAGGCTGTCTTTGGGAAATTTTCTGATAAACTATACCTGTTAGTGAGTTTTGCTAGAATTATGTAACAGAATCTTGAGAACTGCTGACAATTCTAGAGATGCCACAGTCCTGTTTCCTTCCATTGCTATCTTGGATGTGGGGGAAGGAAATTACTACATGTGCTTTCTATTACGAACATTTTTTATTTGCCTGACAAATTTAAAGAAGGATCCATGTCCCCTACTCTTCAGTGTTTTGCCCTGAAGAAACCAGCTCCCACAGGCATATTATCCAGTTTTTGATTATTTTTATAGAGTTCTCCTTTTTGTATTAAAATGAGCCAGATTTTAACAGTTGGGGACATTGTATTTTTTAAGGCATCCTCTTAAACTGCAGTAAATTAAAAATTAAGGCCTCTTATTCTAAAAAAAACATTATATTAACTCTTTGGACATGCGGTTTCCTACTCCTCACCAAGATCAAAATCTCACTATCCAAATTTGGCCAAGTTCAATATTGATAGCCAGGTGTGCATGTCAGGCTACTGCATCCTCTGCAAAAATGCCTTCTAGTTTTAAGAGAAAAATCACTCCTTTATGGAAATGTGTATCACCGAAGTTACATATCAAATAAAAACATCTTTATTTTCTTTATTTTTTTATTTTTTAGAAAAAAAATTTTTTTTAACATTTTTATTTATTTTTGAGAGTCAGAGTGCGAGTGGGGGAGGAGGAGAAAGAGAAAGAGGGAGACACAGAATCGGAAGCAGGTTCCAGGCTCTGAACTGTCAACACAGAGCCTGATGCGGGGCTGGAACCCACCAGCTGTGAGATCATGACCTGAGCCAAAGTCAGATGCTTAACTGACTGAGCCACCCAGGCGCCTCTCTCTCTCTCTTTTTTTTTTTTTTTTTTTTTTTTTTAGAGAGAGGGAGAGAGCATGTGTAAGTGGGGGAGTGGGCAGAGGGAGAGAGAAAGAATCTTAAGCAGGCTCCGTGCTCAGCACGGAGCCCCACCCGGGGCTCAATCCCACAACCCTGAGATCATGACCTGAGCCAAAATCAGGAGTCAGAAGCTCAACCGACTGAGCCACCCAGGTGCCCGAAACGTCTTCATTTTCAAAGGATTTCTTCACTTTAAAATGGACAAGGGGCAATCTTAAAATATTTTTTTAGAGAATGGCCACATCATAATCCATTGCTAAAAACTAATTGTTTTTTAATTTTAATAATAGTCTGTTTTCAGTATTTTGCCATTACAAACAGTGCTGCAGTGAACACATCTGTACGTAGACTGTATATTTGCAAGTATATCTACACAACAGACTTTCAGAAGTGAACTTTGTCTATTCATATGGCTCTACCAAAGGGTAAATTACTACCTCTTAATAATATATTTTCCTATCTGTTAAGACTAGTCCCTTGTCATTATGCTTTCTTTTTACAATTTTCTAAAATTATGTTGGTATTTTTATTACACTGGCATTTTCATTGTGATTGAAAGAAATATAATTTACTAAGCCTTGACGTCTTTATGACTGAGTCTTCCTATTCAAGAACAGGGCGTTTTCTTTTTATTCAAGTTTTTCCAGATGTTTCACTGGCACTTAAAATCTTTCTTCATGTCTCTTGTTAAGTTTATTTTTGGAAATTAGTTTTGTTTCTCTTGTAAATGAGCTCTTTTCTTTCATATATTTTCTAACTGGTTGTTATATGTATGTTTATAAAGGAAGCTACAGGGTTTTGTATAGTAAATGTTTAGTCATCTCTATGAGTTATTGTTTCTGAAGTTTGTCAGTTTATTTTCTTGAATTTTCCAAATAAACAATCACATCATCTGCAAACGATGACGATTTTGACTTCTTTCCAATTCTTATACCTCTTCTTTTGTATCCCTTGTATACTTTTATTGGATAAAAATTTCCAGGATGATATTAAATGATAGGCATTTTTGAATATGACTTTGTTGGGACTCCTCTAATATTTCACCATTAGCTATGCATTAGCTTTTGAGTGGAAATATATATGATATTTTTTATCTTGTTAAGGAAATTGTTATTGGTTCCTAGTTTTCAAGAGATTTTATTATAAATAAATTTGGAACTTCAGCAGGTGCCTTTTTTGCATGAACGGAGCTGAGCAAATTGTTTTTTTTAATTTCACCTGTAATTATGATAAGTCCTATTAACCAGTTTCCTAATATTAAAGCATCTCTGCATTTCTAGTCACTTGGTCATGGAGTCTTAATTTGTCCTTTAACATGCTGCTGTATTCTAACGTGATATCTGGAATTATTTTTATAACAAGTTTGTTGAGATACAATTCACATGCCATACAATTCACCCACTTAAAGTGTACAACTCAATGGTTTTTAGTATATTCACAGAGTTGTGTAACCATCATGATCAATTTGAGGACATTTTTATGTTCTAAAATATAAAAAGTGATACAAATGTTTTAAATTCTAAATAATAAAGTGACCCATTAGCAGTCACTCCCCATTGCCCCCCCCCCCCACTTTCTCCATCCTAGCACTAGGGGACCACTAATCTACTTTCTGTCTCTATGAATTTGCTTATTCTAGGCATTTCACATAAATGGAATCATACAACATGTGGTCCTTCATGTCTGGTTTCTTTAACCTAACATAATGTTTTGGTGTTCATCCATGTTTTAGCACATACCAGGATGTCATTCATTTTTATGGCTGAATAATACTCCACTCTATGGATAGACCACATTTACTTTATTTTATTTTAATTCCAACATGGATAACATACAATATTGTATTAGTTTCAGGTGTATTGATTCAACAATTCCATACATTACTCAGTGCTCATAAAGATAAGTGTAGTCTTAATCCCCTTCATCTATTCTACCCGTCCCCCAATCCATCTACCCCCTGGTAACCATCAGTTTGTTCTTTGTAGTTAAGAGTCTGTTTTTTGGTTTGTCTCACTTTTTTCCTCTGTTTTGTTTCTCAAATTCCACATGTGAATGAAATCATATAGCATCTATCTTTCTCTGTCTGGCTTATTGCGCTTAGCATTATACTCTCTATATCCATCCACGTTGTTGCAAATGGCAAGATTTCATTCTGTTCATAGCTGAATAATATTCAATCGTATATATATACTACATTTTCCTTATTCATTCATCTACTGATAGACACTTAGGCTGCTTCCATAATTTGACTATTATGAATAATGCTGCAGTAAATATAGGGGTGTGTATATCCCTTAAATTAGTGTTTTCATATTTTTTAAATAATTTTTTAAATGTTTATTCATTTTTGAGACAGGGACAGAGCGTGAACAGGGGATGGGCAGAGAGAGAGGGAGACACAGAATCTAAAACAGGCTCCAGGCTCTGAGCTGTCAGCACAGAGCCCGAGCGGGGTTCAAACCCACGAACCGTGAGATCATGACCTGAGCCAAAGTCAGACGCCTAACTGACTGAGCCACCCAGGCACCCCAGTGTTTTCATATTCTTTGGACAAATACCCAGGAGTGCAATTACTGGATCATAGGGTAGTTCTGTTTGAAATTTTTGAGGACCCTCCATACTGTCTTCCACAGTGGCTGTACCAGTTTGCATTCCCGCCAATAGTGCATGAGGGTTCCTTTTTCTTCACATCCTTGCTAACACTTGTTGTTTCTTGGTTGTGATTTGAGACATTCTGACAGGTGAGAGGTGATATATCATTGTGGCTTCAATTTGCATTTCCCTGATGATGAGTGATGTTGAGCATCTTTTCATGTGTCTGTTGGCCATTTGTAGACCCTTTTTGGAGACATGTCTATTCATGTCGTCTGCCCATTTTTTAATTGGATTATTTGAGGGTTTTTTTTGGTGTTGAGTTGTATAAATTTGTTATACATATTGGATACTGACTCTTTATCAGATATGTCATTTGTAATTATCTCCTTCCATTCAGTAGGTTATCTTTTAGTTTTGTGGGTTGTTTCTCAATGTCAGAGAAGTTACTGCCTGTGCTCTCTTCCAGGATTTTTATGGTTTCAGATCTCACATTTAGGTCTTTAATCCATTTTGAGTTTACTTTTATGTATGATATAAGAAAGTGGCCCAGTTTCTTTCTGTTACATGTAGCTGTTCAGTTTTCCCAGCACCATTTGTTGAAGAGACTTTTTTCCCATTGCATATTCTTACCTCCTTTGTCAAAGACTAATTGACCATATAATTGTGGGGTTATTTCTGGGCTTTCTTTTCTGTTCTATTGATCTATATGTCTGTTTTTGTGCCGGTACTATACTATTTTGATTACTACAGCTTTGTAATATAGCTTGAAGTGTTGAATTGTGATACTCCCAGGTCTGTTTTTCTTTTTCAAGATTGCTTTGGCTATTCGGGGTCTTTGTGGTCCCATACAAATTTCAGGATTGTTTGCTCCAGTTCTGTGAAAAATGCTGCTGGTATTTAGATAGGGATTGCATTAAGTGTGTAGTTTGCTTTGGGTAGTGTGGACATTTTAACAATATTGGTTCTTCCAATCCATGAGCATGGAAATGTCTTTCCATTTATTTGTGTCGTCTTCAATTTCTTTCATCAGTGTTTTATAGTTTTCAAAATATAGGCCTTTCACCTCCTTGGTTAAGTTTATTCCTAGGTATTTTATTATTTTTGGTGCAGTTGTAAATGGGATTGTTTTCTTAGTTTTTCTTTGTACTACTTCATTATTAGTGTACAGAAATGCCACAAACTTCTGTACGTTGATTTTGTATCCTACAAACTTATTGAATTCATTCATCAGTTCTAATAGTTTTTTGGTGGATGGATAGACTACAATTTTATTTATCCATTCACCATAGACATTTGGGTGGTTGCCATTTTTGGGCTATTGTGAATAGTGCTGCTATGAACATTTGTGTACAAGTTCTTGTGACAAATTTCATTTCTGTTGGGTGTATATAATCATATACTAACTCTATGTTTAACCTTTTGAGGAACTGCCAGACTGTTTTCTAAGTTGGCTGGACCATTTTATATTCCCACCAGCAGTGTATATGTTATCCGAGCTTTTTGCACTGATATTATGGTCCACAATTTTATTTCACAATCTTTATTAGATTTTAATATCACTGGTATGATGGCTTCTTAAAAGAATTTGGAAGCTTTTCTTATCTTTTGAACCACCTAATCTGGGTCACCCTAAGTTGCTACCATAATGCTAGATCAAAGCAATTTTTACCCCATTATTTTGGAAGCTATGACTTGAAGTTGGCAACAAATAGTGAAATTCTTATATTAAAATTGCATTATGCTTGAAAGTTCATAAGTTTGAAAAGAAAAAAGAAATGAAAACATGAAAAAACAATAATCAATTTGTGATTTCACATCTAATGCCACATAATTATAATTTGATATGAAATAAGAGCTAATTCTAATTTTTTATCATCACTTTGTTTTGCTCTTATGTAAGTTAATCAGCTGTCATAATTATGGAATCAGAGATACTTGAAATGGGAAATATAATTAGTAAAATAATTAGTACCTTTCATTCCAAGATTTCAAAACCCTTTACCAGTCCTCCTTAACCAGTGTGGAATATACTGGTCAACAACTTAGGAAATCCAAATGTTAAGTAAATCTGTCTTCCTTTTGGACTCTGAAGTTTCAGCTGAATTACAGACAAAAACACAGATCCAGAGAGTGGGGTCAGTTTTAAAGCCAGTCCAGAAATATACAACAAGCTAGAGCCATAGCTCTCAAACTTTAGTATCAGAATCATTTGTAGAACTTGTGACACAGAGATTGTTGGGCCTTATCCCCTGAGAGACTGAGGTGGGGGCCTAAGAGCTTGCATTTTGAGCAGGTTCCCAGGTAACCCTGCTGCTGCTGGTCTGGAGACCTCACTTGAGAACCACTGAACTTGGCGGTCTCTCTGAGCGTTTCCCGTTAAATTCTATAGTGTTTCATTGCTTTAAAGTTGTCCCAATTTTCATTCATTAAAACCAGCTCTATCCACCTTACTCCCATGTTTATTTTATAGATATCATGTATTTACAAAGAAAGTACAAGATCTGACATCCTGGCAACTCTTAATTGTCTGTAATTAATCAATCTTGTAGATCCTCTAAAGTAAAATTTTCATTGAGACCTCATTTTACTTCCCTTTCACCTTTCTCCAAGCCTTCTTTCTTAGTCTGGAAATGTGAATTAGTTCACTTCAGGATAAAAATCAAAAAGTTGGTCAGGTCATCTGTTTCAAGGAATTTATATAAATGAAATCCTGTTTTGGTTCATCTGTGATGTTGCTTCCTTCCCTTAGTGATCCAGGGGGGAGTGGGGTTTGTTGTTGTTGTTTTCTTTTGTTTTAATTGAAGTATAGTTGACACACAATGTTATGTTAGTTTCAGATGTACAGCGTAGTGATTCTGCAAGTCTCTACATTATGCTATACTCACCACGAGTGTAGCTACCCTCTGTCACCACACACTATTACAACACCATTGACTATTCCCTA